>NC_089846.1:58457569-59057569 GCF_035609145.1 Eleutherodactylus coqui | reverse complement strand
ATAGGACATGATTTGCAGACCGCTCACCATCTTCTCTGAACTTGCTCCAGTTTGTCTTTTTTAAAGTGGGGTGCCCAGAACTGGACACAGTATTCCAGATGAGGTCTGACTAAGGAAGAGTAGAGGGAGATAATTACCTCACGTGAACTAGACTCTATGCTTCTCTTAAAGGGGTGGTCTCGCGAAACCAAGTGGGGTTATACACTTCCGTATGGCCATATTAATGCACTTTGTAATGTACATTGTGCATTAAATATGAGCCATACAGAAGTTATTCCACTTACCTGCTCCGTTGCTAGCGTCCTCGTCTCCATGGTTCCGTCTAAATTCGCTGGCAGCTTGCTTTTTTAGACGCGCTTGCGCAGTCCGGTCTTCTCTATTCAGCACGAGCCGCTTCAGTGTGCTCCCCGCTACAGCTCTTCTGCGCATGCGCAGACGAGCTGTCACTGCTCGGGAGCGCGCTGCAGCGGCCATTCTGCACCTTCCTCTGTTAGAGGAAGGTGCAGAAACTGGAGCTGCCCAGCGGAGAAGCCCAGCCCAGCAGCCCCGAGAAGCGTCCCAGGTAAGTGATGGGTCGGGGGGGAACTAGCGCTGCGCCGGGGGAACTAGCGCTGCGCCGGGGGGGGCTGCCGCTGTGATGGGGGAACTAGCGCTAGGCCGGGGGGGCTGTCGCTGCGATGGGGGGGCTGCCGCTAGGCCGGGGGGGGGCTGCCGCTGCGATGGGGGGGCTGCCGCTAGGCCGGGGGGGGCTGCCGCTAGGCCGGGGGGGGCTGCCGCTGCGATGGGGGGGCTGTCGCTAGGCCGGGGGGAGGCTGCCGCTGCGATGGGGGGGCTGTCGCTAGGCCGGGGGGGGGCTGCCGCCAGGCCGGGGGGGGGCTGCCGCTAGGCCGGGGGAACTAGCGCTGGGCTCCGGGGCCTTCACCTGGGCTGAGGGTCTAGCGCTGGGGAGCCGGGGGCTAGCGCTGGTTACCTGCTGCCTGGCGGTGGGCGTCTGGTCGGCGGCTGCGGGGCGTCTGGTCGGCGGCTGCGATGCGTCCGGTTGCCATGGAGACACAGCTGGCGGCGTCTCGGGAGCGCGCACGTCGGGCTGCAGCGAGCGACGGGGAAAGAGCCGGCGGCCATCTTGAGAAAACTTTTATAAGTTGCTGAAACGCTGGAACGGTAAGTACGAACCAGCTAGAAATGTCATTTACAGGGGGGCTTAGTAATGTGTACTTAATGGGGGGGACTGGGCAAAAAAAAAATTTAACTGCTTCCTCGAGACATCTCCTTTAATGTATCTCAGAATTCTGTTTGCCTTTTTGGCTGCTACATCACATTGTTGACTCATGTTCAGTCTATGATCTATTAGTATACTCAAGTCTTTTTCACATGTGCTGCTGCTTAGCCCAATTCCTCCCATTTTTTCATTTTTCTTGCGCAGATTGCATTTGTCCTTGTTAAATACCATTCTGTTAGTCACTGCCCACTGTTCAAGCTTTTCTAGATCTTTTTGAATATTCTTTCTCTCTTCCCTAGTGTTAGCTATCCCTCCTAGCTTTGTGTCGTCTGAAAATTTGATCAGTTTCCCATCAATTCCCTCCTCCGTATCATTTATAAAAATGTTGAACAACACTGGACCCAGGACAGAGACTTGTGGTACCCCACTTGATACATTCTTCCACTTGGATGTGCAGCCATTTATGACCACTAGAGATGAGCGAGCAGCAAAATGCTCGGGTGCTTGTTACTCGAGGGTTCGTTTCGAGTAACGAACCCCATTGAAGTCAATGGGCGACCCGAGCATTTTTGTAAATCGCTGATGCTCGCTAAGGTTTTCATTTGTGAAAATCTGCAAAACCCAAGAAAGTGCTGGAAACAACATAGAAACGGATAGGGCAGGCGAGGGCCAACATACTAGGCTGCACTTCAGGTTTCCAGGTCCCACTATTCAGCCACAATAGCGGCAAGAGTGCCCCCCCCCCTACCAATTTTTACTTCGGACAAACCCTCATTACCAAGGTACTCCTTAGCTAAGCACCACACTACCTCCAACAAAGCACAAGCACTGCCTGCGGGACACACCCCTGCCTCTTCTCTTGGGTTACATGCTGCCCAACCCCCCCCCCCCCCCGCACGACCCAGTGTCCACAGCGCACACCAAAGTGTCCCTGCGCAGCCTTCAGCTGCCCTCATGCCACGTGCTGGCCTCACAGCCACACCACCCTCATGTCTATTTATAAGTGCGTCTGCCATGAGGAGGAACCGCAGGCACACACTGCAGAGGGTTGGCAGGGCCAGGCAGCGACCCTCTTTAAAAGGGGCGGGGCGATAGCCCACAATGCTGTACAGAAGCAATGAGAACTCCAATCCTGTGCCACCTCCATCAGAAGCTGCAAACGTGGGCATAGCAATGGGGAATCCATGTGCCACACAGTATTCATTCTGTCAAGGTGTCGCATAGCTCAGTCCACACTGCAAGGGGAAAGCCGTCAGCGCTCTGCCCTCTACCCGAGTCAGTCAGTGCCTTTGTGCCAGACAGGTCAAACACCGCGATGGGAACTAAGTTTGCACCAACAGCATAGGGGGGTCCTAGGAAGCCCAAGACATGAACCAAAAATTAGTCTGAGCGGCCAAACATGGCAGACTTGCACCGCGCCCACGACATAGGCCTCGGCCCACAGCTTCAGCAATCCTAGGCAGGAAGCGGACTTTCACTGCACCAAGGACATAAGCCTCTGCACAAACCCTCAGCAATCGCGGGCCTACAGCGGACTCCTATGCTAGCGTAGCTGTGCACGTCTCATTAGCGCTGTATTGCTCCTGTAGTTTGTCCCAATGCAGTGCCCCGGATAGTAGAGCTAGCGTCAGATTAAATACAGGTGGGCTTCGGCCCACACTGCATTCCCCTGTCAGACCGGGGTTTTTAATACATAGACACAGGCAGGTATAACTCACTAATGTGAAGTCCGTGTGGACCGACAGCATGGGTGGCTCCCTGGAACCCACCGGCGGTACATAAATATATCCCATTGCAGTGCCCAGCACAGCTGAGGTTACGTCCGATTAAATGCAGGTGGGCTTCGGCCCACACTGCATGCCCCAGTCTGACCGGGGTTTTTAATACATAGACACTGGCAGGTACAAATCCCTAATGTGAAGTCCCTGTGGACCCACAGCATGGGTGGCTCCCTGGAACCCACCGGCGGTACATAAATAAATCCCATTGCAGTGCTCAGCACAGCTGAGGTAACGTCAGGTTTTCATGGAGTGAGGAGGCTGGGAGGAAGGAGGAGCAGCAGCCAGAGGATTCAGAGTTGCAGCTGTGGACGGCGTAGAAGACTGGGTGGTCGATAGATTGCTGGATGCACTTTCTGCCATCCACGACAGGACCTGCTCACACTGCTCATTTTCTAATAAAGGTCTACCGCATGGACCCATTAATTGTGAGATGAATCTGGGGACCCCTGAAACTTGCCTCTCTCCTAATCCCGCAGCAGTCGGCTGCGATACACCTGGACCAGGAGCTCGGCCTGTGCCCACACCCTGACTTGGGCCTCCGCGTCCTCGCCCCCGTCCACGTCCTCTAGGCCTACCCCTACCCCTCAGCATGGTGTATTACAAGATTAGCAGAAACAGAACGCTGTAATTAAATGTGCCGCTTATTGGCCTGTGGTTGGAGGCTGACTACACGTAACGCACAGCAGAGGCAGGAAACAATTATGCGCAAGGCTGGGTATTAATTCACCAACTACTACCCCCAGCAGAGATGCAGTAAACTGAAGGCAGTGACAGGCAGGCCAAATACAGTATTTTTTTGAAGTTTTTGGGAACAACCACACTGCCTGTGATATACACTGTATTTCGATTTCCCTGTTGGAGGCTGACTTCGCGTACGTAACGCACTGCAGAGGCAGGCAACAATTATGCGCAAGGCTGGCTATTAATTCAACAACTACTACCCCCAGCAGAGACGCAGTAAACTGAAGGCAGTGACAGGCAGGCCAAATACAGTATTTTTTGGAACTTTTGGGAACAACCACACTGCCTGTGATATACACTGTATTTCGATTTCCCTGTTGGAGGCTGACTTCGCATACGTAACGCACTGCAGAGGAAGGAAACAATTATGCGCAAGACTGGGTATTAATTCAACAACTACTACCCCCAGCAGAGACGCAGTAAACTGTAGGCAGTGACAGGCAGACCAAATACAGTATTTTTTGGAACTTTTTGGGAAAAAGCCCACTGCCTATATAGCCAGTATACCTCTTTCCCTGCCTCACCAGTACTGCCTCTATACTGAGTAAAATGACTGCAGACTGAGGACGCTATGGTCTGCACGCCCGATATACAAAAAAAAAAATTGTGCAACACTGCTAAAAGCAGCCTCAACAGTACTGCACACGGTCAGATGTGGCCTTAAGAAGAACCGTTGGGGTTCTTGAAGACTAAAATAACACCTAACACTCTCCCTATAGCATCAGCATCAGCAGCACTTTCCCTGATCTATGTCAGCATGCATCTGTGGCGAGCCGCGGGCAGGGCAGATTTACATACTTGGGTGTCATCTGATCTCCCCAGCCACTCACTGCAGAGGGGTGGCATAGGGCTGGAACGTCACAGGAGGAAGTTGTAATCCCTTCCCTGTCTTTCTATTGGCCAGAAAAGCGCGCAAATTTCTCAGAGATTAAAGTGAAAGTAACTCGAACATCGTGTGGTGCTCGCCTCTAGTAACGAGCATCTCGAACACCCTAATACTCGAACGAGCATCAAGCTCGGACGAGTATGCTCGCTCATCCCTAATGACCACTCTTTGAGTATGATCACTCAGCCAGTTGTGAATCCACCTAACCAGTTGCCTTGTCAGTCCCATATTTGGTCATTTTTTCAATAAGTATGTAATGCGATACTTTGTTAAATGCTTTACTAAAGTCAAGATATACTATATCCACCGCATTTTCCTGATCAACCCAGTTGGTGATTTCCAGCTGGTGCTATTTAAGTATAGGCTTCCACATGTGTGGGTGTGGGTGGCTCATTAGTATAATTAGTATTTTGACTGTAAACATCAATCCCATGTGAAGCAGCTACTTATTATCATTGTGAACATCTGGATTTGTGAAACGTCTAATTAGTCATTAAGGTTCTTGTAAAGACTTAACTGTCCATAACTGTCAATATATTTGATTTCTAACTTTCCAATACTTATATTTTAGTATACAGAGCTGCATTATGCAAGTGTCCATCATCTTGGCAACCTAGGTGGCTTCCAATATTCACCATCCATAATGGCCATTCAGTGATCCTATTCAGCCATGACATGTAGGATTATTCTATTACGCATTTGTACAGTCAGGAAGTACAAAAGTGTTCATACATGGGTTTGGCTCTCACTTTTGAAGTCTAAAGGCCCATTTACACATAATTAATAATTATTATCGCTCATAATTCTTTCAAACGACTGGAAATTAGTGATAATCATTCCATGTAAAAGCAGGCACCGTGCACTTTCAACTACTGAGAGGTGAAGCAAACACATTTATCTCTCAGTAGACTGCACACTGTTATCTCCACAGGAATCGGTAGATAACATTGTATTCTGCTGTCAGCCATGAGCAGAACAATACAGCTGTGTGCACAGCTGGGAGTGTGATTAATCATATGCTGAGCGCTGTGAACAGCTCCTGGAGGCCCATTTACATGCAAATGAAGATGATAAAGTGTTAATGGCCATTAACACTTTATGCAAATAGATCGCAAAATCTTTCAGTCATTTAAAAGATTATCTTTGCGTGTAAATGGGCCTTTAGAGATTTGCTGGCTCCACAATCTCTATAATACTTACTGACTTCAGTGCAAACAGCCATGCATATGTATGTGGTTTAAATAAGGTCTATGTCCTAGAGTTTGGATGGAGGCCTTCACTATTATCTGGCTCTGCTGGTATTGTTCATTAGGACCAGGGTTGCAAACCTAATTTTTTCTTTTTGTGGACAACTTATCCAAAACCACAGTCAGCCAATATTTTTCCTAACAAACTGTAAGTTTAAATGATAACTATGATAAATTATATACAGTACTGTGCAAAAGTTCTAGACAGGTGTGCAAAAAAGAATGCTTTCAAAAATAGAAGTGTTAATACTTTATTTTTGTTAATTAACAAACTGCAAAGTGAATGAACAAAAGAGAAATCTAAATAAAATCAATACTAGGTGTGACCTGACCACCCTTTGCCCCCAAAGCAGTATCAATTCTAGGTAGACTAACACAAAGTCAGGGATTTTGTAGGATTATAGTCCGATGTATGATATATCAATTATACCAAACATGTATAATTATACCTGTATAATGATCAGCATTTTCAGGTGTAGGTTGAAATACAGTAATTAACTAAGAAAAGTGAGGAGGTTCTACACCACAGATCAGAGCATGGAAATAGAGGAAATAATCCAAGTTATCAGGGAAGGCTGATCACACAAGCTGTGCTGCATAAGAGAATAAATAAATGTACACTTGCGTTTTTCTTGCGCATTTTTTTCATGCAATATCACTGCAATTTTTTTTCACGCGATTGTCAGTGGGACTTTCTAATGTGAAAAATGCATCGCACAAAAATTGCAAAGCACCAACTGGCAATGCATTTTTAACATTAGAAGGTTACATTGACAATTGCGTGAAAAAACCGCTGTGATATCGCGTGAAAAAAATGCGCAAGAAAAACGCAACTGTGCAGGAGCCCTAAGGAGACACAAAGCAGGTATGTAGGAGGAGAGGGAAACACAAGATGTGTGTCAGTGTACAAAGCAAGGACATGACCCAGAGGGGAGGAAGAATCGCACAATCCTTAGCAAAGGGCCTGGGCCGAAAAGGACACCACGCCATCTAGAAGAGGGAGTTTTCCTTCCCATTGGGACTTGGCCCCTGAAGACGCTGATGACACCATGGATCCAAATCTAGAGCTGGAGGACATGAAAGACCAGTCCAAGCACAGTTTAGTGTGCACACACTGAGGAACTATGATTAATGGTCACGGACTGGGGGAGTATCTTCTCATGGGGACTGCAATTTTTCAGGAAATGTGTCGCTGCATTTATGATCAACCATAACGAGAGAGTTTTATATTTAGCATTAATATATGTGTAAAACTTTATTTGATGGGGAACAAGGCTGTTTTAGTAGCGGTGCTATGTGCCAGCAAGAGATTACGTAAGACAAAAGTGTACAAGAGATGTGGTTTTGCACCTACAGTGCGCTGAGTCTCCAAAAGTGATGATGTGCATATATGACACATATTTTTTGGTGTCACAGATGGAATAATTTTTGAATATTGCATTGCACCTATTGGCTGCTGTCCTCATCTGTATATACTACATATGGTACATGAGGCTGCAATGTTGACATAACGCGGACCTTCAACATTATGATGATGAATATGGAGTACTATGAGGTCAGTAGTTAGTCATGGCTGAAATTCGAAGTGCCTTGTGTTGCCAAAGTGTCTCCCTTATATAGATATTTGGATGTATATTTTTTGAAAGTGTGAATTCTGGTTACATTTTTGTAACATTTAAAGTGGCAGTGCCCTCCTATGGAGCGAAAACAGTTTATTCAGTAAAATTTAATTGGTTCAGAAAAAAATGGTGCTGCCTTCACCTCCATCTGTCACCATAACGTAACATCAACCTGCTTTAACAGAGTGGAGGTCGGTCGCCTCGCTCCTGCCACGATAACAGAACGGTCGTTGCGCTAAGCCTTGCCTCCTGCAAGCACAGCAACTGGGGGAGAGGAGACCAAGCACTGCTAATGCCAAAGGAAGAAGGTGGCTCTGCCCCCTTGATGACATGGAGGTGGCACAGCAAGTGTGTCACCACCCTAAAGAGATGGCCCCACATAGGGAGAAGGAGGTGGCTAAGACCATTCCTTTCCGAATAGTAGAAAAAGTTCCAGGTGCATGTGGATCTATTTATTATCCCCAACTATTACTGAGCGAGGACTACAGTGCCGAAATTCTGTGGATCCATCCTTAGCCAAGTTCACCATGACAGTGCTTAGTCCATGATAGAAGAGTCATGACTTTTTTATACATGACACAGAACATTGCAACTTCTAATATTCTTAATGAGTTCTCACTTGACACATTAATGGCACATGACTATGGTATGCCTATAATGACAGAGGTCCATCAGGTTACACACAGTATTTATAAAGTATATAGACTGTAATTAAGATGACACATAGGTTGGCATGGGAGCTGTATACTCAGAATAGTAGGGGATTTCTTGATCAAAACTATTTGAAATGTTGTCTTCTTATGTGGCAGAGGGGGCTTTGTCTCCCTTTTACATGGGCCTTGATGCAAATACTGAAAAAGTATAAAAACATGGTGAAAACAGCTAATTTTGCATATTTTGCCTTGCAAAAACCGAATAGATCAGAAAGTCAAAAGGATACTATTAAAATGTACAAAAGAAAATTCCTTACACAACACCACTGGTTGAAAAAAAAAAAAAAGATGGTTCAGGATTTTGAATGTAGCAAATGTAACAAAAAAAAAACATAAAAGAAACTGTATTAACTTGCCATAGTCCATCAAGCACAGCATCCTGAAGAAGTAAGGCTTCTAGGGGAAAACAGTTTAGTTAATATGATCCTGTATGGAGTGTCTGGCTTCCGTTCATGAAGAAAACCCCAACACAGTGCCAGGTCCAACATATAACGGATAGCACCAATGTCTGGCAAAGCTCATTGATTTACATTGAGGTTCATTGGGGATTTGTCATGGTGTCTGTCATTTTGCTGGCAAGAATATCACGGATCCCGAACACAAATGTAATAGACAAAGAAGCTTGAGAAAGGCAACAAGCCGAAACATCGCTTACTTGTGTGATGGGAGAATAAAAGCACACTGAATTAGCACCATTGATGCTGCTGGAACTCTTTCTTTGTCTGTTGGATGTACTAGGAGTTTTTGGATCTGGTCTCCTATGCCAGCTGTTGCATACAACAAGCCCACCTATGATTAGGTATTTATAGTGGTGCTGCTCTCGAACCTTCATGCATTGAACACAAATGTAATGAGAGCCTTGCTATAATATAGACCATAGCAAAAAAATATTTAGTTTATTAGACAGTTTTATATCAGTTCTGATATTCTTTTCCCTCTGATCACCTAGTTGCGCTCTTGATGTATCTTGCAAGAAAGTACAAATGATAAATATGTATCCATTATAAATGAACACAGGCTCAAATTTTGTCCTTTTGCACATAAAGATTTTTGTTTTATTTTGCTGTTTTAGCCACTATAACTTTTTAATTTTCATGGCAATGTTCCTGTTTAATGCCTTGTTTTTAGGTGCTGTTCTGGGGTGCATATAACCACTCAATCCTCCTAACATTTCATGAGCAGATTTACTAATATTTTCTAATAGTTTGAAAATGCAAACTTCGACTAGATAGTTTTTAAATGGGCCTGATGTATCACAGTGGGTCTGCTGAATATGGCTTATCTCTAGACTGACTAGTCTAGCTTTATACCATCTATTAGGTAACTTAGCGATTTTTGACACACAATATTACATTTAGGCTGCACACCCTTTGTATAAAGCCATACCCCTTTGTCACACGTCATAAAAAATTTCCAAAAGTGTCTAAAAAGATGTGATAAATATAGCACAAACCATATAAGTCCGTTTTCTAGTATAATTTGTGCCAGAAAACTGTCACACTTTTAATAGAAATCTGCCACAATATAGCCAAATGACCCTGGGGTAGAGCCTGAGCTGTTTGCATATACCAAGTATGTGCATAAACCCTGATATTAGGGGCTTCTTCTTCTCCAAACCCCTGGCATGCGATAATCAGCTTCAATCATAGTATAAAACAGCATACACAGCAACGAGCTGGGTATGGTTATGTATAACAGCTATTTTCCAGATTGCACAGGCAAAGACCACACAGTCATTATGACAAAACTGCCCATCACAATGTAAGAACTTAGTTCTGTGATGACAAGCATGTTTGTCATGGTGCACCAAGGGGTAAATAAGTAGCAGTATTTGCATTATGTGAAGGCTTTAGACAACAATTAATGACAAGGAATCTGTACCAATTTTTAGCTACGGCTCAGATGTTTATGAACCATAGAGGTATCCTACATTTTTGCTATTTCCATAGTGGGATTCCAATGTCTTCTTACTCCTGGGTGGGAACAAAAAAAGAGGAACTAACCACTACATCTTACATCCATGTACTTAAGTGATAGGAAGGGGGATGGTGTTCTAATATAATGGTTCCAATATTTGTATGACTTTTTGATAGTAACTGCTTAAAATATGAAGAAAAAAGGGCCAATGACTCAAGATTTTAATCTCATTCTCCTCTTTAAAGCATCCTTTACATCTTTATTTTTCAAGCTGTAAATTAGGGGGTTCAGCAGAGGGACAGCTGCTGTGTTAAACAGAGAGTAAAGTTTATTGGTGCCCTTGCTAGCCGTTGAATCTGGTTGGAGATATTGGCAAACCAGAGAAGTATAAAGCAGGATAATTACCGTGAGGTGTGAGGAGCAAGTGTAGAAAGTTTTACGTCTTCCGGTGGAAGAACGAATTTTAAGAATGGAGTTGACAATGAATATGTAAGGGATGAATGTGAGGAAGAATGGTAATACTGCCAGGAGCAGTCCATTAATAAAGTTGTACAGTTCCAAACTGAAGACCTTGTTACAAGGAAGTCTTATAAGGGGCATGATATCGCAGAAGAAGTGGTTGATCTCAGTGGTCTTGAAACAAGTGATGTTTGAGATCATGACAACAAGGGGCAACACCTGTACGAAGCCAACTGTCCAACAGATAGCAGTCAACCTGCTGCAGAACTTAAGACACATCCTGGTGTGATAATGCAAGGGGTGGCAGATGGCCATATATCGATCATAACTCATAATTGTCAAGAGAAGCAACTCATCAGTAGTTAATGATGCAAAGATATACATTTGGGTAATGCAAGCAAAGAAAGAAATTGTGGTGTCTCCTGTAATGAAGCTAAAGAAGACCCTGTGCATTGTGATAGTGGCGGAGGACATGTCCAGAATTGACAAGTTGCTGAGAAAGAAGTACATAGGCGTGTGGAGGTGATGATCCAGGCAGACCAGTAGAAAAATAGTTATGTTACCACCTAGGGTGAGGAGATACGTAAGAAGAACCAGGAGAAATATTGGAAGCTGCAGTTCTGGGACATTAGAAATCCCTGATAGGATGAAGTACATCGCCAATGTCTGGTTAAAGGAACTCATAAATTCTGATGGAATAAGCGAAGCGACTTGCGCAACAAATCCACTGAAAAACCTGCAAGTAACACATATAATTTGGAATCAATATGAATTTTGCAGTGTAATTGCGTCAAAATCCATGGCAGGATTTCCGTCCCATGTGGCCATACACTAGTGTATTTATTCCTGTTTTTTTAATTTATTATCTATCTCATATCTCTATCACTCTCATATCTATCTATCTACCTATCTATCTATATCTATCTATCTAACTATCTATCTAATCTATCTAATCTATCTATTCTATCTCATATTTATTTTTTCTAGGTAAGTGTTCATTCACACGTTAAGGAAATGCAGCACTACCACAGGTTAGAATTACAATACAGTTACAACAGAAAATCGGCAGCGTTTTTTTTTCTTCCACCAATGCCACATCCACTCGGATTTCTAGGTCTTCATCATGCCCTGTCCGTCTTTTGGTGAAATCAATGTCATGTGACTTGCATGTTACAGGGGTGGACATATGGGATCAGATGCTGAGAGTTTTGGACATCACTGCATAATAGTCATTATGGGTAGATCTATGACAACAGCTGTGTCTGATGCACAACAATTAAGCCAGCAATGTCCAGTATTTGAGGAGTTTCCCTTGTTGATTTCAATGTAGTAAGCACATGCTCTTTGTTCCCCACTTACCTACTACAGTACGTGTATGCACCAGCCTCAGCTCTCTTCTTCATATATAGTATCATCAGTTCAGTATCTACGGGCTTTAAATCACTGGAGAATGGGGATTTTCTCAGAAGGGACATTATAATAATAGATATTATAAACGTATGATGCAAAATAAACATAATTGTTCTATATCAACACTGTTGAATTCATTAAAATGTCTGGCCAAAGGTTCTAAATTACCTAACCGTTGCCATCTTTCACTTATCTTTCTTCAAACAAGATTCCATATAGTTATAAGGAACATATACACATTTATTCTGTTCTGATCCTAATCCTGTACAGAGCCAGAATGATTGGTAGCAGAGGTAGGTAACCGCCTAGGGCTGAATCTCATATGAGGCTAAGGGGGTTGGGCATTTTCAAGGAGTATTTTGGGCAAATAAACCCATGTAGTATTGATGGCCCATCTTCAGGATAGGTCGTAAATAGTTGATTGGTAGGGCCCGCTGCTCGGGACCCCAGGTGGTCAGCTAAACTCAACCTGTGCTCTGACTGCAGTGAGTCAGATGTTGACAGCCCTGTCTGTGTTGGGGTAGGGGGTGGAAGCGCAGTATAAGGTATAGCTTCTGTAGAAATCATTTAGAACTATACCTTCTATTGTGCTTTGTGGACAGAGCTGTCAATATCTGGCCTGCTACCATGAGTGTGGGGCTGAGATCAGCTAATCACCTGGTGTCCCGACTGTTGGAAACCCACTGATTAACTATTGATGACCTATCCTGAGGAGCCACTGCAAGATGTTTCATGCCCCTTTAGGCCTCATGTCTACTGCTAAAATAAAATTATAAATCCACAGCATTTCTCCCGCAGCGTCCCCCCCCCCCCCATAGGGATGCATTGGACACCCGCAGGTAGTTAAATACCTGCGGATGTCATTTTCCCCTTAGGCGCGGATTGTGTGTGCGGGAAAACACCTGCAGCATGCTCCAGTTTTAGTGCAGGTCTCCCACGGGGACGGCTCCCGCAGGCTTCTATTGCAGCTTAGGGAAACCGTCCAGATCCACGGCACACCCCCACGTGTGGAGCACCGGAGAAAAAAAAATGAAGTGCCTGGCACATGCACGCGGCACGCAGCTGGTGTGCCGAGCACATCCGGCGGGCCGAAGAAAGAAGATCCGGCTGCAACGGAGGGAAGATCCACAGCGTCTGGACAGGTAAGTTAATCTTCTTTTTAGGCCTCATGTCCGCGGGAAAGGAGGGACCCGCTGCGGGATTCTGCATGAAGAATCAGCGGCGGGCCTGATTTTCCCCGTGGACATGAGGATTTCTGCAGCAGATTCCCGGCGGATTTGCTTTAAATGGTATTTTTTTTCATGCGGATATCCGCACCCATTGCTAGCAATGTGATAGCAATGCGACCAATGCGCGCGGAATCCGCGGTAAAATGGAGCATGCTGCGTTTTTTCTCTCGCGCGTGAAAAACGCTAATCTATTAAAATGCTATCCACGGGTGCAAAATTCAATGTAATTGACCGCGGATGGCCAATGATTCCCTATGGGCAAAATTGAATGTGGATTCAGCAATTCAATTTTGCTAGTGGACAAAAAAATTGAGTTAGTACTAACAAATGTTGGTGCTTATTAGTCTCTAGGGGCCTCGTGTGGCTCAGAGTGTTAAGGCAGCAGAATGCAGTCCTAACCTCTAACCAACATTTGTTAGCACCGACTCGATTTACTTCCCACCAAAGGGGCTTGTATCATCTTGTAGAACTGATGAAGGTTGCGAGTTCAATCCTCATATGGTTAAGGTAGCCGGTTTAAGGTTGACTCAGTCTTTCATCCTTCTGAGGTCGGTAAAATGAGCACCCAGCTTGCTGAGGGGTAATAATTAAGTTACCTGAAAGCGCTGCGGAATAAGTTGGTGCCTTACAAATAACAAGTCCCTTGCCCCCTTCAGCATCATCAATCTGTCAGGTGGCTGCAGTGGTCTAGAGTCTAGTGCCAGGCCCTGTTTGTCAGACTATGTGCAAAGCCAGCCAGCGGGCAGCAGTGGCGCAGCCCCATTATGGTTTCTCTCGAGTCTTGACTGATAATAAAGGAACAATAGTAATTGGAAGGGGGACTCAGTGTACTTAAAGACAAATAAATGAAAAAATTTAAACGTGTAAAGAAAAATTAAATAGTGTAAGTAAAAAATATATACATACAAGTGGTTCTTGAAAATGTATGAACCCTTCTGAATTTTCCATATTTCTGCTTATATTTGACCTAAAACTGCATCAGATTTTCACACAAGTCCTAAAAGTAGAAAGAGAGCTAAATCAAACAAATGAGTCAAAAATATTATTCTTGACTATTTATTTATTGAGGAAAATGATACAATATCACATGTTTGTGAGTGGCAAAAGTATATGAACCTTTAGGATTAGCAGATAATTTGAAGGTGAAATTAAAGTTCGGTGTTTTCAATCAATGGGATGACAATCAGGGGGAAGCGGATGACCTGCTTTATTTACAAAACAAGGATCTATCAAAGTCTGATTTTCCCAACACATTTGTGGAATGAACAAAGAAGATTTCTGAGAACCTCATAAGAAGAGTTGCTGTTGCTCATTAGGCTAGAAAAGGTTTCAAAACCATCTCTAAAGAATTTGGACTCCACCAATCCGCAATCAGCCAAATGGAGGAAATTCAAGACCATTATTACTGTTCCCTGGAGTAGTTGAACAACAAAGATCATGTCAAGAGCAAGGCGTACAATAGTCTACAAGGTCACAAAGGAACTGTATCGTTGTGCTCCTGGGACCTGTGGTTCTGTTGGATTTCCACAAACACAACTGCAGGTGTGGTTGATCTGGCTGGCTGATGGAGTGGAGTTTTCTAGCCAGCCAATCACCATGTCTTGTGCACATAAATACCAGCCCCTCTTACTAGAAGGTGCTGGTAATTTGCCATTTATGCATTTGCCTTTCATAATTGGTGCTTGGAGTCATGCATGTTCTGTTTCAGTGTAAGTTGCATGCATGAAGTACTGGTTGGGTTTCTTTTGCGTCTGTTTGTTAGTTTGAGCAGTGACTTGTTCAGTGTCTGTTTACAGATGTTCAAACATAAGGTGTGAACAATGTCATGTTCTATTTTGTATTCCCCTTTGTCTGTAGGTCAGCAGACACGTGTTGTGGTATTTGACCTGTCTAGTGTTCCTGCCTCTTACCATCTAGGGCAAGCCAGGCCCCAAAACTCCAGCATGGGGCCATCTCTATTGGGATAATCTCCTCTCTTATAGGCAGAGTTCCCTTGTTATGGTTTTAGTTTTCTTGTTAGAGTAGGGTCTCAAAAGACAACAAGGACCCTTGACATGGCCTTGCGAGCTTACAAATTCTGGCCAAATACAAACCAATACCTTGTATGTACTTATTAGCAACTCCATCTGCCTATGTGTATTAGTTCATTGGTAAGTATTTGGCCGCCTGGCGTCTGTTGACTGTTGTGGTTGTTTGTATGTATGCTCAGTTAATGTGTGTTGTTAGTGTCCGTTCTTGTGTGCATGTTCCTACTTTCCTCTCTTCTTTTCCAGCTTACTCTTTGGGTTGCATTCATGTAAGTCATTGTTTCCATGGCCTGCACGGATGTAACAAAAACCAAAGGTAACCTCTAAGCAATAAAAGGCCTTTCTTACATTAACTAATGTTCATTAGTCGACCATCAGGAGGACTCTGAACAACAATGGTGTGCATGGCAGGATTGCAAGGATATAGCCACTGTTCTCCAAAAAGAACATTGTTGCCCATCTGCAGTTTGCAAAAGATCACCTGGACAAGCCAGAAGGCTATTGGAACACTATTTTGTGGACAAATGAGAACAAAATTGAGCTTTTTGGTGTAAACGAGAAGTGTTATGTTTGTAGAAAGGCAACACAGCATTAGGGTGACTACCCACTAGCGTTTTTTTTCACTGCGAAATTCGCAGCATTTTTTTTCCCACAGGGGTCTATGGGACTTGTAATGTTAAAATCGCGATCATGCAAAATCACGATTTTGCGCGATCACGATTTTAGCTTTACATGTCCCATAGCCTAAAGACCCCTGCAGAAAAAAAAAAACACTGCGAATTTCGCAGTAAAAAAAACGCTAGTGGGTAGTCACCCTTACAGCTAAAAAATTCCATACGATCCATGAAACGCGGTGCTGGTAGTATCATGGTTTCGGCCAGTTTTGCTGCATCTGGGCCAGGACTGCTTGCTATCATTGATGGAACAATGAATTCTGAATTATACCAACAAACTCTACAGGAAAATGTCAGGACATCTGTCGCGAGCTGAATCTCCAGAGAATGTGGGTCATACAATTGAAAACAATGGGACTTTTAAAAACATCGCATGGCACTCACATGCCGTGTGATGTCCATGTGAGTGCAATGTGATTTTTCCCTTTGAAATTAATCTGAAACACTCATTAGCAAGGCACACGTGCTGGGACATCTTAGCTAAGCACCACACTACCTGCAACCAAGGACAATCACTGCCTGCGGGTGACACCGCTGTCTCTTCTCCTGGGTTAAATGCTGGCATTGCTGTCCAACCCCCCCGCATGACCCTGCATCCAGAGCGCACACAAAAGTTTCCCTGCACAGCGTTCAGCTGCCCTCATGCCACACGCTCACTTCATAGCCACACCACCCTCATGTCTTTTTATAAGTGCGTACTGGATGAAGAGGAACCGGAGGCACACACTGTAGAGGGTTGGCAGGGCCAGGCAGCGACCCTCTTTGAAAGTCTGGGTGAAAGCCCACAATGCTGTTGAGAATTGATGATAGATTGACGTACGATTATCATTCCAATCCCGTGCCACATCAGTCACAAAATTGTCAGGAGCTGCAAACGTGGGCATAAAGGGGACTCAGGTGCCAGCACTTCTACACATCTCCACAATGCAGCAATACTCTGTGTGGAAAGCACGTGAGCGGGCGCAGGGTCAGGCTCGGTCACAGCCTCCACCCTGTGTGACCCAAGGTGTCGCGAGTTACATAGCAATGGGAAATCTATGTGTCCCCACACAATTCATTCTGTGTAGGTGTCAGATAGCTCAACACCGCAAGGGGAAGTCTTTGAGTTCCTTGGGCTCGCCTATGGCAGAGTTTCACCCCGCCAAGGACCTCGGCCCACATTTCTACCTTAGTCAGTCAGTGTATTTGTGCCAGACCGGTAAAACACCGCAATGGGAAGTCTTTGTGCACCCACAGCATAGACAAGCCCCTGGAACCCAAGGAAAGTATTACACATAAAGAAATCAGAGTGCCCAAACAAGGCAGTTTCACCGTGCCAAGGACCTCCACCTCAGCTCACACCTTCAGTAATCGTGGGCATAAATCGGACTCGGATGCTAGTGCAGCTGTGAACGTCTCATTAATGCAGTAACAGTCCTTTTGTTTTGCCAAAACCAGTGTCTCAGATAACTGTGGTAACACGAGAGAAAATTCATGTTGCCCAGTGTTGATCCCCTGGCCCCAAGCAGGAGGAGGAGGTGGCATAACAAGGCCAAGAAACCATGACGAGGTAGGACCCGCAATAGTCTGTGTGGGAAGTATGTAAGCGGGCCCTGGGTCAGGCTCGGTCCCAGCCTCCACCTTGTGTGACCCAAGGTGCCGCGAGTTACATAGCAATGTGAAATCCATGTGTCCAAACACTATTCATTCTGTGTAGGTGTCAGATAGCTCAACACCGCAATGGGAAGTCTTTGAGTTCCTTGGGCTTGCCTATGGTAGAGTTTCATCCCGCCAAGGACCTTGGCCCACATTTCTACCCTAGTCAGTCAGTGTGTTTGTGCCAGACAGGTAAAACACCGCAATGGGAAGTCTTTGTGCACCCACAGCATAGGCGAGTCCAAGGAACTTAAAGATGGTATTACACATAAAGAAATCACAGCACCCAAACATGGCAGAATTTCACCTCACCAAGAACCTCGGCCCACATTTCTACCCTAGTCAGTCAGTGTATTTGTGCCAGACAGGTAAAACACCGCAATGGGAAGTCTTTGTGCACTCACAGCATAGGCGAGCCCAAGGAACTCAAGCATAGTATTACACATGAGGAAATCAGAGTGCCCAAACATGGCAGAGTTTCACCCTGCTAAGAGCCTCTGCCTACATTTCTGCCCAAGTCAGTCAGTGTGTTTGTGCCCAACAGGTAAAACAACGCAATGGGAACTCTTTGTGCACCTACAGCAAAGACGAGCCCCTGGAACCCAAGGAAAGTATTACACATAAAGAAATCAAAGTGCCCAAACAAGGCAGTTTCACCGTGCCGAGGACCTCCACCTTGACTCACACCCTCAGTAATCGTGGGCATAAAGCGGACTCGGATGCTAGTGCAGCTGTGAATGTCTCATTAATGCAGTAACGCTCCTTTTGTTTGGCCCAAACCAGTGTCTCAGATAACTGTGGTAACACGAGAGAAAATACATGTTGCCCAGTGCTGATCCCGTGACCCCAAGCATGAAGAGGAGGTGGCATAACAAGGCCCAGAAACCATAACCGAGGTGGGACCCGCAATAATCTGCATGGGAAATATGTGAGCAGGCCCTAGGTCAGGCTCGGTCCCAGCCTCCACCTTGTGTGACCCAAGGTGCCGCGAGTTACATAGCAATGGGAAATCCATGTGTCCCCACACAATTCATTCTGTGTAGGTGTCAGATAGCTCAACACTGCATGGGGAAGTCTTTGAGTTCCTTGGGCTCGCCTATGCTGTCAGTGCACAAAGATGGTATTACACAGGAAGAAATCAGAGTGCTCAAACATGGCAGAGTTTCACCCCACCAAGGACCTTGGCCTCGGCCCACATTTCTGCCCTAGTCAGTCAGTGTATTTGTGCCAGATAGGTAAAACACAGCGATGGGAAGTTTTTGTGCACCCACAGTATAGGCAGACCCCTGTAACATTTCTGTAGCAAGAGTATAGGTGGACCCCAGTAACATTTCTGTAGTAAAAGTATAGGCGGACCCCTGTAACATTTCTGTAGCACAAGTATAGACGGACCCCAGTAACATTTCTGCAGTAAAAGTATAGGCAGACCCAAGTAACATTCTTGTAGCAGAAGTATAGGCAGACCTCTGTAACATTTCTGTAGAAAGAGTGTAGGCGAACGCCTGAAACATTGGTGTACCAAAAGTATAGGCAGACCCCAGTAACATTTCTGTAGCAAAAGTATAGGCAGACTCCTGTAACATTCCTGTAGCAGAAGTATAGGCAGACCCCTGTAACATTCCTGTAGCAGAAGTATAAGCAGACCCCAGTAACATTTCTGTTGTAAAAGTATAGGCGGACCCCAATAACATTCCTTTAGCAGAATTATAGGCAGACCCCTGTAACATTTCTGTAGTAAAAGTATAGGCAGACCCCAGTAACATTCTTGTAGCAGAAGTATAGGCAGACCCCTGTAACATTTCTGTAGAAAGAGTGTAAGCGAACCCCTGAAACATTGGTGTACCAAAAGTATAAGCAGACCCCTGTACCATTTCTGTAGCAAAAGTATAGGCGAACCCCTTTAACATTTCTGTAGCAAAAGTATAGGCAGACCCCAGTAACATTTCTGTAGCAAAGGTATAGGCAGACCCCTGTAACATTTCTGTAGCAGAAGTATAAGCAGAACCCTGTAACATTCCTGTAGCAGAAGTATAGGCAGACCACTGTAACATTCCTGTAGCAGAAGTATAGGCAAACCCCAGTAACATTTCTGTAGCAAAAGTATAGGCGGACCCCAGTAACATTCCTTTAGCAGAAGTATAGGCAGACTCCTGTAACATTCCTGTAGCAGAAGTATAGGCAGACCCCAGTAACATTCTTGTAGCAGAAGTATAGGCAGACCCCTGGAACATTTCTGTAGCAAGAGTGTAGGCGAATCCCTGAAACATTGGTGCACTAAAAGTATAGGCGGACCCCAGTAAAATTTCTGTAGCAAAAGTATATGCAGACCCCAGTAACATTTCTGTAGCAAAGGTATAGGCAGACCCCTGTAACATTTCTGTAGCAAGAGTATGGGCGAACCCCTGAAACATTGGTGTACCAAAAGTATAGGCAGACCCCAGTAAAATTTCTGTAGCAAAAGTATAGGCGAACCCCTGTAACATTTAAGTAGAAAAAGTATAGGCACACCCCAGTAACATTTCTGTAGCAAGAGTATAGGTGAACCCCTGAAACATTGGTGTACCATGAGTGTAGGCGAAGGACGGAAAAATTAGTTAGATAACAGTATAGGCGAGGGCCAGAAAAATTGGTGAACCAAGAGTACAAGTGCACCCCTGAAAAATTGCTCAACCGCGAGGGCAGGTGAAACCCATAAACATTTTTTAAAGATACAGCTCGCTGTTGCTTAATTTGTAACAGAGCCTGGAGGCAGCCCTGTGAAAATTGGTTTCTGTTAAAGTATCAATACTTTTGAAACTTTGAAAAATTGTAAAAAAAAATTATAAACAGAGCATTTTGGGCCACGGAAAAATTGGCAGTTCAGCGTGATGACATGCTGTTTTGAGAGGAGGAGGAGGAGGAGGAGTAATAATATCTGAGAATGATTGACAAAGCTAATTCCCCCTTTTTTTCTGGTGATAGAGAATGCTTTTTTCTCCTGTTGCAGCGAATAGAGTCATTAGGATCCGTTGCTCTTCGCCGGTGGAGAAGAGAAGTCTGGGGAAATCCAGCCTTTGTTTATCTTTATGAGTGTAAGCATGTCGGCACTGGCAGTTGACAGGTGGGTACACTTATCCATGATGATTCCCCCAGCTGCACTAAACACCCTCTCTGACAAGACGCTAGTGGCAGGGCAGGCCAGAACTTCCAGGGCATACAGCGCAAGTTCGTGCCACGTGTCCAGCTTTGACACCCAATAGTTGTATGAAGCAGAGGCTATGTACTCCCTCACCTTCTTTTTATAGTGCTCCCTCCGACTCAGCCTTGACTGGGGAGTGGTGACACAGTCTTGCTGGGGAGCCCCTGCTACTTGGCCCTCAGAACTGCGTCTTCTGCCACTACCGCTGTCAGATGGGAACTTTAGCATCACTTTTTCCACCAGGGCTCTGTGGTATTGCATCACTCTCATACCCCTTTCCTCTTCGGGAATGAGAGTGGAAAGGTTCTCCTTATACCGTGGGTGGAGAAGGGTGTACACCCAGCAATCCGTGTTTGCCAGAATGAGTCTAACACGAGGGTCACGGAAAAGGCAGCCTAACATGAAGTCAGCCATATGTGCCAGGGTACCAGTACGCAACACATCGCTTTCCTCACTAGGAAGATGACTTTCAGGATCCTCCTCTACAGCCCATACACGCTGAACAGATGAGAGGCAAGCAGCATGGGTAACCTCTGCAGTGTGCCCAGCTGTCTCTTCCCCCTCCTCCTCCTGCTCCCCCCTTCCTTTTCCTTCAAAACGCGCTAAGATATAGACATGAAGGTGCTCTGACTATCAAGCGACATACTGTCATCCTCCGTCTCCTGTTCCAACCGCAAAGCATCGGCCTTTATGCTTTGCAGTGAACTTCTCAGCAGGCAAAGCAGTGGGATGGTAACGCTAATAATTGCCGCATCGCTGCTCACCATCTGGGTAGACTCCTTAAAGTTTCCGAGGACCTGGCAGATGTCTTCCATCCATGCCCACTCCTCGGTAAAGAATTGCGGAGGCTGACTACCACTACGCCACCCATATTGCAGCTGGTATTCCACTATTGCTCTACGCTGCTCGCACAGCCTGGCCAACATGTGCAGCATAGAATTTCAGCTTGTGGGCACGTTGCACAGCAGTCATTGCTCTGGCAGCTGAAACCGATGTTGCAAGGTCCTCAGGGTGGCAGCGCCCGTGGTGGACTTGCAAAAATGTGCGCAGACGCGTCGCACCTTGCCGAGCAGGTCAGACAAGTGGGGGTAGTTTTTCAGAAACCGCTGAACCACCAGATTGACGATGTGGGCCAGGCATGGCACGTGTGTGAGGCTGACGAGCTGCCGAGCCGCCACTAGGTTACGGCCGTTGTCACACACGACAATGCCCGGTTGGAGGCTCAGCGGTGAAAGCCAGAGGTCGGTCTGCTCTGTCAGAACCTGTAACAGCTCAGGGGCCGTGTGCCTCTTGTCACCTAAGCTGATTAGTTTCAGCATGGCTTGCTGACGCTTGCCCACTGCTGTGTTGCCGCGCCGCGTGCTACCGACTGCTGGCGACGTGCTCACACTTCTTAACTGAGAGTTAGAGGTGGCGGAGGAGGATGAGGGGGAAGGTTTGGAGGAGGTGGCATAAAGTGCCACAGATACCAACACCGAGGTAGCACCCGCTATTTTGGGTGTGGGTAGGACGTGAGCGGTCCCAGGCTCTGACTTGATCCCAGCCTCCACCAAGTTCACCCAATGTGCCGTCAGGGAGATATAGTGGCCCTGCCCGCCAGTACTTGTCCATGTGTCCGTGGTTAAGTGGATCTTCCCAGTAACCGCGTTGGTGAGGGCACAATTTATGTTGCGGGAGACGTGCTGGTGTAGGGCTAGGACGGCACACCGGGAATAACAGTGGTGACTGGGGACAGAGTAGCGCGAGACCGCCACCACCATCATGTTTTTGAAAGCCTCCGTTTCCACAAGCCTGTACGGCAGCATCTCCAGGCTGATTAATTTGGCAATGTGCACGTTTAAAGCTTGTGCGTGCAGGTGTGTGGCGGCGTATTTGCACTTTCGCTTGTGTTAGCAACAGCTGAACGCTGCGCTGAGAGACATTGCTGGATAGAGTGGAGGACGGTGGAGGTGAGGGTGTGGGTGCAGGCCAGGAGGCGCTCGTGCCTGTGTCCTGGGAGGGGGATTGGATCTGTGTGGCAGGCTGGGGCACAGGGGAAGAGGCAGTGGTGTGACCCCTTGTGGGGTGCTTGGCCATTATATGCCTGCGCATGCTGGTGGTGGTGAGGCTGGTAGTGGTGGCTCCCCGGCTGATCTTGGTGCAACACAGGTTCCACACCACTGTTCGTCGGTCGTCGGCACTCTCACTAAAAAACATCCACACCTTTGAACACCTAGCCCTCTGTACGGAGGCTTGCCGTGAGGGGGTGCTTTGGGAAACAGTTGGGGGATTCTTCGCTCTGGCCCTGCCTCTACCCCTGGCTGCTCCACTGCCTCTTCCAGCCTGTCCTGCTGCTGCACTTGCCTCCCCCTCTGAAGCCTTTTCCTCAGTAGGCTTAGCAAACCAGGTGGGGTCAGTCACCTCATCGTCCAGCTGATCTTCCTCCGAATCCTCTGTGCGCTCCTCCTTTGGACTTACTGCCCTTACTACTACCTCACTGACAGACAACTGTGTCTCATCATCCTCATCCACAAAAAGCTCTTGAGACAGTTGCCGGAAGTCCCCAGCCTCATCACCCAGACTCAGGGAACTTTCCAAAGGTTGGGCATCGGTCACGACAAACTCCTCAGGTGAGAGAGGAACCATTTTTTCCCACTCATGGCAGGGACCCGAGAACAGTTCCTGGGAGTCTGCCTGCTCATCATTATATGTCATTTTCATGGAGTGAGGAGGCTGGGACGAAGGAGGAGCAGCCAGAGGATTCAGAGTTGCAGTCCCTAGGCCACAAGTAGTGGACTGCGTAGAAGACTGGAAGGTCGATACATTGCTGGACGCATTTTCTGCCATCCACGACAGGACCTGCTCACACTGCTCTGTTTTTAATAAAGGTCTACCACGCGGACTCGTAAATTGTGATATGAAGCTGGGGAGCCCAGAAACTTGCCTCTCTCCTAATCTCGCAGCAGGTGGCTGTGATTCAGTATGACCAGGAACTCGGCCTGTGCCCACACCCTCACTTGGACGTCTGCGTCCACGTCCTCGACCCTTATCCCTACTCCTTATCATGGCGGATTACGAATAGAGCAGGGGCCAAATAAATTACCCCACTGTACAGCACTGACAACTGTGGCTTAATTCACCACACACAGAGACTTGTAGATAGCGGAGGCTCTATGCTGTGACTTGAAAAAATTTACCCGCTGTCTTGCGCTGATACCTAGGGGTAATTTACTGCTCGCAGAGACTTGTAGATAATAGAGGCTGTATCGAGTGAGAGAAGACTCTAAAGCCAGTGGATAGTGCTGGTAACTGCGGCTATCTCAACCCCACCAACGGAAATGGTATTGTGAGACGCTCTGCACAGTGGCTGAGATGAAATACTTTGCAATGGCCCAGGAAATATTACAGTAGTGTTTAGCAGTGAGACCTCTGTCTAATGCACTGCAGACACAGAACAGTATAACTAAAGTCGTTCGCAGTAGGCTAGGAAATATTAGAGGGCAATTTCACGGTGAGAGCTAGTTGTACGGCACTACAGGCTGAGAACGCAATTACTAAAAAAAAGGCTGGGAACAGACTTAGATGCGTAATACAAAAATTGATGCACTACAACTCCCAGACAGCCACAACTATAATGCACACGGTCAGATGTAGCCCTAAGAAGGACCGTTGGGGTTCTTGACGACAGGATCCTACTCTAACACTTTCCCTATATCAGCAGCAGCACTGCCCCTAAACTCTGCATAATACACTGCAGACTGAGAACACTATAGCTGAAATGGCCTGCACAACCCGAGATCAAAAAAAAAAATTGGTGCACTACTGCTCCCAGCCAGCCACAACAGTAATGCACACTATGAAGAGTGAGTAGCCCTAAGAAGGACCGCTGGGTTTCTTGAAGACTGGATCCTACTCTAACACTTTCCCTATATAAGCAGCCGCACTTTCCCTAACCTCTGCCAGCATGCGTCTGGGGCGAGCCGCGGGCGGGACCAGTTTAAGTACTCGGTGGTCACCTGATCTGCCCAGCCACTCACTACTGTGGGGTGGGTTAGGGCTGGCACGTCACAGCAGGAAGTGGTAATGCCTTCCCTGCATGTCTATT
The DNA here is from genome assembly GCF_035609145.1 of Eleutherodactylus coqui. NCBI lineage: Eukaryota > Metazoa > Chordata > Amphibia > Anura > Eleutherodactylidae > Eleutherodactylus > Eleutherodactylus coqui. The sequence goes on along the minus strand of NC_089846.1, from coordinate 59,032,750 downwards.
GGTTAGAAAATGGCACTAAACATGAGGGGAAGGAAATGCAATTGACTCGAGTACCGCGTGGTGTTCGTCTCGAGTAACGAGCATCTCAAGTACCCTAATGCTCGAACAAAAACCACAGGGAAAAGAACACATCTAAACCTTAATAGGCTAAATAGGCTTTTAAATGAGGGCAGGGGTGTGTTGCGCAACCATTTAAACAGGCCCTGTGTGCGAAAAAAGTACAGTGCAGTGCACAGACACACATGCCATTCAACCTTGTTCATAGCGCAAATACATTGTGCTGAAGCATGCACATTTGTGCATACGGTCGGCTGAAGGAGCCCTTAAGATACACAATATAAATAATAGATCCATCAACAGTAACTTTTTAACGGTTTCCAGGTGGCAATTGATTTTTATCTACACGGCATAGAATAAAGCTTTACTAAAAAGTTGAAAAAGTAATGTAAACATTTAGCTACACTGCAGTATCAATGGTTTTACTATATTCTCCGGTTCATATGGAGGGCGCAGACCCTTTACCAATATAAATATTTCGACACAGTAAGGATAAACAGAAGGTTTGGACATGAAGTACTGTAAATATGTCTGTTTACACACGGCCAGTCCAAAGCAACCTCCATCTAGGAATGGTTGTTACTCTACATGATGAAATGCATTACTGACTTTTAAGTCCGGTTATCATCAGATAGAGCCAGTTAAAACATGAAATAGGTGCCTGAGGATCAACTAAATAACTAGCATGGGAATTATGTATTCTTCAGAGCAAGAGAAATTGTTCTTCAGTTCATTTATTATAGGGTCTGATAATATTAACGGCCCCAAGAGTCTCACATCTCGCTTGTTATTTTAGATTTATTATACACTACCCTATCAAAAATAATTAGACACCTGAGCAAGAATCAAAACGGTTGAATATTGGCTCATAGGGTAACTGCTTTGGTGATTCTTTTGAAGGTTATTCCATCACTCCTTTTGAGTTGAAGGAATGCTGCAATCCACTAAATGGCGCTGTAGAGGTATTTTTCCATCTTTCTGATTTGCATAAATTTCCCAGAGGAGCATTGCCTTATAAGTCTCTTTACTTAGCTTTTTGGTGTCCCCACACCCCTTCTGTGTGCTCTCCTTGGAGACAGACTATACCATCCCCATATCCACTCTTCCCCTAGGGGTCTCCAAACACTTTTTGGGTGCTCTCCTTACACGATACTGCTTCTGATCCTTTTCATCTACTACACTATCCTACCAAAAGTAATTGGACACCTGAAGGAGAATCAAAAGTAGTATTTGTTTACATATGTTATTACTTAGTGGGGCGACCTTTGGTGCAAATGACATTGGATATTCGCCATAGCATGCTTTCTATTAATTTCTGAAACACTTCATCTGGTATTTCCCTCTATCCATACTGGCGAATTTTCTCCAAGAAGATGGACTCTATTCACATTTATTGACCCGACGTTCCAGTTCATCCCAAAGATGCTTAGTAGGGACTCTGTGAATGTCAGTCCAAACATGAAACATCCAAATCTTCAGACCAACGTAAAACAGTGTTGGATTTGTGAAAAGGCGCATTGTCTCGTTGGAAGTATTGCTGACCATTCCCAGAGTATTGGCACACTGTTGGCAGCACATTATTGTCTAGATTGTCAAGGCACACCTTTGTTTTTCTGGTTCTTGCCACAACAACAAATGGGCTGAGACCATGCAATGTAAAACATCCCCGGAACATAACAGAAGTTTCAACATACTTAACTGTTGGAACAAGTCACTCTGGCAAAAGGTGTTCTCCAGTCATACTCCACATCCAGGTATGCCCAACTGATTTGAAGATTGAGTAGCAGGATTCATCATTCCATAGAACATTCTTCCATTACTCAACTGTCTATTGATAATGCATCTTGCACTTTTGTTAATGGGCCAATGCATCTTCTTTGAGAGAACTAGCCAGATGTTTGTAGGATGAATTGAGGGAACTACCAGTAAATGTATATCAAACATTAGTAGAAAGTATGTTACAGATAGTATCTGTTAGGGACTTCTAGTGTGGACCCACTGAGTTAATCTACCAGTTTCGGTGTAGAAGCAATCCAGGTGAGGTTAACAGCTGACCCTTGGTGATCAGAGGCTTCGATACCAGTCGATGAGAAACAGACTGGTGAGGGGCAATAAAGATGGAAATCTTGCCCTTTGCTAGTCAGGGAGATGAAGGCAACCCAGTCTAGAAGCAAGGTAGACTCCCTAATAAGAATGGCCCCGTGATCTTCCTCTCGGTCCTAACTAATTCCGATGGGACATTGAAGATACCAAAAAACATAGAACAGGACTTGGAATAGTTCAGGAATGGAAAGGCAAAAGGAGACATGGACACGGACAAGGCAGAGGAACAGGGAATGGTATACAAGACAGAAGTTGTACAAAGACTGGAGACCAGTAAACAAACGAACACTGATAAATTACAGGATAAGCACAGACTAGAAGACATAGATGAGACCTATGCTGGGTGTCAGATGCATACACACAACAACACTGAGGCAAAGAGGGAGGGTACCCAGCTCCGCTAAATAGGTAGATAATTATCAAATTCCTACAGCTGAGCTGGGAGCCCTGGAGCATGTAACAATTGAAGTCTCCACTAGGACTCTCTAGAGCAGTGATGGTGAACCTTTTAGAGACCAAGTGCCCAAACTGCCACCCAAAACCCACTTATTTATAGCAAAGTGCCAACATGTCAGGGGGAGGGGTTATTGCGACATATGATTTTTACCTCCGTCATTGTAAAAATGACAGGGCTGTTTCAGAATATACAGGGAGGAATGCTCTGTGCTTTTTTCCCCTAGTTGTAGCACTAGAGTACCATTGGTGCGGATTTTGACTGGAAATGTCGTTGCATAACCACAGCTGATTTCATTTTATGTGGCGCTCCCCCTCACTTCCTCCATAGGCTTTCTGCTGTCAGTGCTTCCTGGCTTCTAGTTCTCAGCGGCCTGTAGTGGCCTCCCCTGACCAGCAACGCTGCACCTGACCAGGCCGCTAGGGACCAGAAGCTGGGGAGCGCTGACATCGGGAAGCCTTTGAAGGAGCTGAAGGGGAGTACCACATAATATGAAATCAGCTGCGTGTACGCAACTGATTTCTTGCCAAAATCCATAGCAATAGTACTGATTTTAACTGTATTTTTGATGCAGTAATTGCCCTGGAAATTCTGCAGTGCTTCCACCATGTGTAAACATACCCTGGGTCAGCTTGAGGTATGCTGCCAAGTGCAGATTGGCCCCAGTAGTAATAGTGTTCCCTACAGTGGCCACTGTAGTGATAGTGACCCCACAGTGGCCTCAATAACAATAGTGACCCCCCCCCCCCACAGTGGCCTCAGTAACAACAGTGACCTCCACAGTGGCCTCAATAGTAATAGTGACCCCCACCATGGCTTCAGTAGTAATAGTGTCCCCCACAGTGGCCTCAGTAACAATAGTGTCCCCAACAGTGGCCTAAGTAACAATAGTGTCCCCCAGAGTGGCCTCAGTAACAATAATGACCCCCACAGTGGCCTCAGTAACAAGTGTCCCCCACAGTGGCCTCAGTAACAATAGTGACCCCCACAGTGGCCTCAGTAACAATAGTGACCCCCACAGTGGCCTCAGTAACAATAGTCACCCCCACAGTGACCTCATTAGTAATAGTGACCCCCACATTGGCTTCAGTAGTAATAGTGACCCCCACAGTGGCCCTCAATAGTAATATTATTCCCACAGTAATAATAATAATAATCCCATCAGTAGTAATATTAACTCCCTTAATAGCCCAAGTAATAATAACCCCCTCAGCAGCCTCAGTTATAATATTAACCCTTTCAGTAGCTCAAGTAATAATATTAACCCCCCTCAGTAGTAATAGTAACTCCTCCAGTAGCCCCAGTAGTAATAGTCCCCCACAACCCTTATACCTACCTCCTTCTCTTCTTGGCGCTGATCCCAGGTGCACACTGACGTCAGCATGTGAGCCCGGAACATTTCCCTGTCCTGTGGAACTAAGGAGGAGAGGACTCAGGGTAGGAGGATCCTGGCTGCACACTGATGTCAGAGTGTGCGCCGGTATCAGTGCTGCCATCAGTATCGCTGCATGATTACCGACCGGGAGCTGCAGGACCCCAGCTGGTAATCACTATCGTGGTGAGTGGATGACGGCAGCACGTGCCAGCAGGGAGGGCTCTGCGTGCCGCCTCTGGTCCGCGTGCCATAGGTTCGCCACCAATGCTCTAGAGCAACACAGACTATGTTGGTATCCATTGGGCAAGCTTGAATACACATAACCAATTGTCTGTTTCTACTGGTTGCTCAAAAATATTTACTGTAAAATAAAATATTTAGCCATCGTCAATACTCTCTATGGTAGATGGGACAGGGACTGGGTTTCCACAAAACAGTGACAGAGATGGGCCCCATAGCAGAGATCAAAATAAACCTCACATCCTGGTGCTGGGTTTTGCCATCCAGAGCTGAAGGGACTTGTATCTGTTTTCTCCTTCCCACCCTTTTATTGAACCATGGGCTCATTTCTTATCCTCTTGCTTGCAAAAAATGCACATTCTTTGAAGTGGGGAGTAATGCATAGATTTCAACTAGGATTAGTCCCCCTCTTTCTATGGGCACCATAGTTGCCATAAATTCAGTCTCTATGCTATTTACATCCTTGGATATTGAAAGTATGGTACTATAAATGCCATGCTTTAGCTATCATGGAGTGTTGGAGAGAGTGACCATCTCAGGAACATATGCGGCATTATTCTTCACATGACTTTCTCTCTCCAACATGCTCCATTTGTTAGCAAACAAGGCGGAGCTAAAAAGTTTCAACGGTCCCTCCACCTTTCTCTCCTACTGGGGATAGAAAGTTGCAGGTGGTCATTTTCTTTGTTTGGGGTGCAGTGGCAAGAACCAACATTGAGTAGGTGTACTTCTTTTTGATCTTTGTTATGAGTCCTCTTCTCTGCATATGACACGTCCAAAGGAAAACTTTTTGTATAGTATAAGGGGGGGAATGTCATGTAACACGAGGGTTAAATATTCTCTTTTCCTGATTGCAAGATCTGTGTCAATATTTAAGGTAGTTTGTAGGAATTGCACTTTGCTTTCTTTCCTCTTTGGAACGTCCGATCATTGACCCCAAGTAAGAAGTGCTGCTGTTTTTGTTCTGTTGTGTAACTATAGGGCTATATGATAGCCAGCTCCAGGAAGCCAGGTCTCTGTTTTCACTCGTTTTGCAAAACCATGAGGGTCTCCACAATGTTCCCACTGATTCTTCTTGGTCTCTTCCATGTAACTTGGGCGAGCGCCTTAGATTCATGTACAGAAGGAAAGGGACTACCCATTGATTTAAACCAGGTAAGCAGTGGGGAAAGAAGACCTTGTTGTTGATGTTCTTAAATTCTTTTGTATTTCTATAAGCTGCTTTATTTTTGTTGCGTATTAATAATTAGATATTTTTTTATGTTTTCTTTAAATATTTTATCCATGTCACATACCTTGGCCATAAATTAGTACACTATAAGAAGTTATTAAAACCTTCCCTTGACCATTACTTGAAAGTTACCCCAGCCCATGCTGCCTATCCTGCTTCCCCATTGTTGCGTCACCACATGAATAAATTTTGATATGTTTGTGTAATAAGTTAGAAGTCAACTGAAGTTCTTTACTGTAAAACCCTTATTGTGTTATATCGCACTTATCCAGTTTGGCTTGTTGTATTTTTCTCTCTCGCCATAGTAAAAACCCCTATCTTTAGACATAAAAATTGTTTTTTTTCACGGATTGGCAGCTTGTCACAGCTCTGCCCTTTTCACTGGCATTACTAAATAGTTATATGGTATGGCTTAAGGTTCTGACCTATGACAATACTAAGAGATTGACTCAACTTGTCTGTTACTGTACTGTTTATAAGAATCTCAAAGAAGTTGTGCCAACATGCACAACCCTTTGTGATGGTCACCGGTGGTGGTTGGTAGTAGTCATTCTTACCTTCCCCTTTTTGGGGCTGTCAACATCCTTCTGGTCCTTGTCTTCTGTGCGGTAGATGCCTCAATATTCCTCTGGGTTTTGCTTCTGCCTACAGTGTGCATGTGTGTGCTCATGCTCAGCCCAACTCTTAAAGGGCCAGTGTACACCCAACTTTCCTGTCTCCAGCCAAAATGAGTCATTTCTGGGTTATTTAAGGCACTTGCTTAAACTGGAAGGTGCCTGAGCAAAAGGTTCCTAGTGGTTCCGTGAGGGTGTATCTGTATCCTGCTTGAGTCTTGGTTTTGATCCTCTGACTGATTACCAAACTTTACCAAACCTTTCCTATCTAGAACTTGGCTCCTTATATTGACTACACTTGGCTTGAATGCAACCTGCCATGACCTTCTGCCTCATTACAATATTGCATGATCTTGCCATGCCATGACCAATGCAACCTGCCATGACCTTCTGCCCGATTACAATATTGCATGAGCTTGACCTGTTATACTAACCACATCATTGCCTGATACCATGGTACCCCGCTCTAGTGCCTTTTGACCTGTCCAGGTCAGCTGCCACTGTACTGAAACTACTGGAAAAACGACCTAGAGGTTGTCTACAATGAAGACCAAAAATTAGTTAAGGGTGAAGACCAAGGGAGCTCTTACAACAGCCCACAAAAGTATCCTAAAGCCATATCAGTTCATGGCACATTGGGTCAGCACTTGCTGTGTTACACCATTGAAAAATGCCCCCAATCCTCCTCCTGGCATTCTTGGCAAACTAGTGATTTTACCAGGAGAGGTTGGGGCTACCAAGACATTTCCGCTGCAGGAAAAATATAGTATTACAAGATGATCATTCACATGGCCGTCCTGTAATTCCAAGGACAGCACATGGTCCACTGTGACGGAGTAACTTTTACAGAGTGGTTCTTTGTTCTGACCATAGAAATGAGATCTCAAGCAGGGGACCCCATTCTGTGACATCCATACAATCTAATAGGGCATATAAATAGGGAATTCCATCTAGGCACAATCCCTTTAAATAGAGCTAGATATACAGAAACTTTCTAAGCAGAAACTGTGTTGTGCCTAATGCAAATCCTGAAGATCCTAAGCATGCATGACACAAGGATTATTTTTTGAGTTCTCCATCTCCAAGCCATGCTTCGTCTCCTCAGGCTATCCACCACGCTTAAAGGAGTTCTCCAGAAATATTCTAATGATGCCTAGCCTTAGAATAGGTTATCAGTGTCATATCGACTGGAGTCTGATGCCCATTATCTCAGCTGATAGTTGCTTTTCTGTGTTGCTGTGCGCTGCAACTAGCACAGCTGTATAGAGATGAGCGAGCACCAAAATGCTCGGGTGGTCGTTACTCAGGACGAAATTATCGCGATGCTCGAGGGTTCGTTTCAAGTAACGAACCCCATTGAAGTCAATGGGCGACTCGAGCATTTTTGTATATCGCCGATGCTCGCTAAGGTTTCCATTTGTGAAAATCTGGGCAATTCAGGAAAGTGATGGGAACGACACAGCAACGGATAGGGCAGGCGAGGGGCTACATGTTGGGCTGCATCTCAAGTTCCCAGGTCCCACTATTAAGCCACAATAGCGGCAAGAGTGGGCCCCCCCCTCCCAACAATTTTTACTTCTGAAAAGCCCTCATTAGCAATGCATACCTTAGCTAAGCACCACACTACCTCCAACAAAGCACAATCACTGCCTGCATGACACTCCGCTGCCACTTCTCCTGGGTTACATGCTGCCCAACCCCCTCCCCCCCCCGCACGACCCAGTGTCCACAGCGCACACCAAACTGTCCCTGCGCAGCCTTCAGCTGCCCTCATGCCACGCCACACTCATGTCTATTTATAAGTGCGTCTGCCATGAGGAGGAACCGCAGGCACACACTGCAGAGGGTTGGCACGGCTAGGCAGCGACCCTCTTTAAAAGGGGCGGGGCGATAGCCCACAATGCTGTACAGAAGCAATGAGAAATCCAATCCTGTGCCACCTCCATCTGGAGCTGCACACGTGGGCATAGCAATGGGGAACCTATGTGCCACACACTATTCATTCTGTCAAGGTGTCTGCATGCCCCAGTCAGACCGCGGTTTTTTATAAATAGTCACAGGCAGGTACAACTCCGCAATGGGAATTCCGTGTGCACCCACAGCATGGGTGGCTCCCTGGAACCCACCGGCGGTACATAAATATATCCGATTGCATTGCCCATCACAGCTGAGGTAATGTCGTGCTTAATGCAGGTGGGCTTCGGCCCACACTGCATGCCCCAGTCAGACTGGGGTTCTTTAGAAGTGGACACATGCAGTTACAACTCCGTGTGGACCCACGGCATGGGTGGCTCCCTGGAACCCACCGGCGGTACATAAATATATCCCATTGCAGTGCCCAACACAGCTGATGAAACGTCAGCTGTAATGCAGGTGGGCTAAAAATTAATTGGATTACACTGTAGGCGAGGGCCCCCAAAAATTGGTGTACCAACAGTACTAATGTACCTCAGAAAAATTGCCCATGCCCAACCAAGAGGGCAGGTGAAACCCATTAATCGCTTTGGTTAATGTGGCTTAATTGGTAACTAGGCCTGGAGGCAGCCCAGTTAAAATAAAAATTGGTTGAGGTGAAAGTTTCAACGCTTTAATGAGCATTGAAACGTATAAAAATTGTTTACAAAAATTATATGACTGAGCCTTGTGGGCCTAAGAAAAATTGCCCGTTCGGCGTGATTATGTGAGGTTTCAGGAGGAGGAGGAATATTATACACAGATTGATGAAGCAAAAAGGTACCCGTTTTTGATGGTGATAGAGAATGATGCTTCCATCCGCGGGTGCAGCCTACATATTGCTTAGGTATCGCTGCTGTCCGCTGGTGAAGAAGAGAAGTCTGGGGAAATCCAGGCTTTGTTCATCTTGATGAGTGTAAGCCTGTCGGCACTGTCGGTTGACAGGTGGGTACGCTTATCCGTGATGATTCCCCCAGCCGCACTAAACACCCTCTCTGACAAGACGCTAGCCGCAGGACAAGCAAGCACCTCCAGGGCATACAGCGCGAGTTCAGGCCACGTGTCCAGCTTCGACACCCAGTAGTTGTAGGGGGCAGAGGCATCACCAAGGACGGTCGTGCGATCGGCTACGTACTCCCTCACCATCCTTTTACAGTGCTCCCGCCAACTCAGCCTTGACTGGGGACCGGTGACACAGTCTTGCTGGGGAGCCAGAAAGCTGGCAAAGGCCTTGGATAATGGTCCCCTGCCTGCACTGTACATGCTGCCTGATCTCTGCGCCTCCCCTGCTACCTGGCCCTCGGAACTGCGCCTTCGGCCACTAGCACTGTCGGATGGGAAGTTTACCATCAGTTTGTCTACCAGCGCCCTGTGGTATAGCATCATTCTGGAACGCCTTTCCTCTTCGGGAATGAGAGTGGAAAGGTTCTCCTTATACCGTGGGTCGAGCAGTGTGTACACCCAGTAATCCGTAGTGGCCAGAATGCATGTAACGCGAGGGTCACGAGAAAGGCATCCTAACATGAAGTCAGCCATGTGTGCCAGGGTACCTGTACGCAACACATGGCTGTCCTCACTAGGAAGATCACTTTCAGGATCCTCCTCCTCCTCCTCCTCCTCCTCCTCTGGCCAAACACGCTGAAAGGATGACAGGCAAGCAGCATGTGTACCCTCAGCAGTGGGCCAAGCTGTCTCTTCCCCCTCCTCCTCATGCTCCTCCCCCTCCTCCTCCTCCTCAACGCGCTGAGATATAGACATGAGGGTGCTCTGACTATCCAGCGACATACTGTCTTGCCCCGCCTCCGTTTCCGAGTGCAAAGCGTCAGCCTTTATGCTTTGCAGGGAACTTCTCAAGAGTCATAGCAGAGGAATGGTGATGCTAATGATTGCAGCATCCCCGCTCAGCATCTGGGTAGACTCCTAAAAGTTTCCAAGGACCTGGCAGATGTCTGCCAACCAGGCCCACTCTTCTGTAAAGAATTGAGGAGGCTGACTCCCACTACACCGCCCATGTTGGAGTTGGTATTCCACAATAGCTCTACGCTGCTCATAGAGCCTGGCCAACATGTGGAGCGTAGAGTTCCACCGTGTGGGCACGTCGCACAGCAATCGATGCACTGGCAGATTAAACCGATGTTGCAGGGTCCGCAGGGTGCCAGCGTCCATCTTGGAGTTGCGGAAATGTGCGCAGAGTCGGCGCACCTTTCCGAGCAGGTATGACAAGTGTGGGTAGCTTTTCAGAAAGCGCTGAACCACCAAATTAAAGACATGGGCCAGGCATGGCACGTGCGTGAGGCTGCCGAGCTGCAGAGCCTCCACCAGATTACGGCCGTTGTCACACACGACCATGCCCGGTTGGAGGCTCAGCGGCGCAAGCCAGCGGTCGGTCTGCTCTGTCAGACCCTGCAGCAGTTCGTGGGCCATGTGCCTCTTCTCTCCTAAGCTGAGTAGTTTCAGCACGGCCTGCTGACGCTTGCCCACCGCTGTGCTGCCGTGCCGCGCGACACCGACTGCTGGCGACGTGCTGCTGCTGACACATCTTGATTGCGAGACAGAGGTTGCGTAGGAGGAGGAGGAGGAGGAGGGTGGTTTAGTGGAGGAAGCATACACCGCCGCAGATACCACCACCGAGCTGGGGCCCGCAATTCGGGGGGTGGGTAGGACGTGAGCGGTCCCAGGCTCTGACTCTGTCCCAGCCTCCACTAAATTCACCCAATGTGCCGTCAGGGAGATATAGTGGCCCTGTCCGCCTGTGCTTGTCCACGTGTCTGTTGTTAAGTGGACCTTGGCAGTAACCGCGTTGGTGAGGGCGCGTACAATGTTGCGGGAGACGTGTTCGTGCAGGGCTGGGACGGCACATCGGGAAAAGTAGTGGCAACTGGGAACCGAGTAGCGTGGGGCCGCCGCCGCCATCATGCTTTTGAAAGCCTCCGTTTCCACAAGCCTATACGGCAGCATCTCCAGGCTGATCAATTTGGCAATGTGCACGTTTAACGCTTGAGCGTGCGGGTGCGTGGCGGCGTACTTGCGCTTGCGATCAAACAGTGGCGCTAGCGACGTCTGGACGCTGCGCTGAGAGACATTGCTGGATGGGGCCGAGGACAGCGGAGGAGAGGGTGTGGGTGCAGGCCAGGAGACGGTAGTGCCTGTGTCCTCAGAGGGGGGTTGGATCTCAGTGGCAGGTTGGGGCACAGGGGGAGAGGCAGTGGTGCAAACCGGAGGCGGTGAACGGCCTTCGTCCCACCTTGTGGGGTGCTTGGCCATCATATGCCTGCGCATGCTGCTGGTGGTGGCTCCCCAGCTGATCTTGGAGCGACAAAGGTTGCACACCACACTGTTCGTCGGTCGTCAGGCGTCTCTGTGAAAAACTGCCACACCGTAGAGCACCTTGACCTCTGCAGGGTGGCATGGCGCGAGGGGGCGCTTTGGGAAACAGTTGGTGGATTATTTGGTCTGGCCCTGCCTCTATCCCTGGCCACCACAGTGGCTCGGCCTGTGCCCACACCCTGACTTGGGCCTCCGCGTCCTCGCCCGCGTCCACGTCCTATAGGCCTACCCCTACCCCTCAGCATGGTGTATTACCAGTAGTGCAGAAACAGAACGCTGTAATTAAATGTGCCGCTTATTGGCCTGTGGTTGGAGGCTGACTTCGCTTACGGAACGCCAGGAAATAATTTTGTGCAAGCCTGCTGTAATACTCAGCTGGCTGCGTATGAATTAGGAGGACAACTACACCCAGCACAGACCCAGTACACTGAGGACAGTCACAGGCAGCCCAAATAGATTTTTTTCCCCAAATGTTTTTGGAAAGGCCTACTGCCTATATACACTGTATATGTCTTCTCTCTCTGCGTCACCACTACTGGCCCTGGAGTATGTAAAATAACTGCAGACTGTTGCACTGTGGACTGGAATACAGCAGTGATTTAACAGCCAACACAGAGCCAGGAAATAATTTTGCGCAAGCCTGCTGTAACACTTAGCTGGCTGCGTATGAATTAGGAGGACAACTACACCCAGCACAGAACCAGTACACTGAGGACAGTCACAGGCAGCCTAAATAGATTTTTTTCCCCATATGTTTTTGCTAAGGCCCACTGTCTATATTCAATAAATATATGTCCCTGCCTCAATATATGTCTTCTGTCCCTGCCTAACCACCACTTCTGGCCCTGGAGTATGAATAATTACTGCAGGGCGCAATGCTCTGCACGGCCGATATACAAAAAAAAAATGTGCAGCACTGCAAAAAGCAGCCTCCACAGTACTGCACACGGTTAGATGTGGCCCTAAGAAGGACCGTTGGGGTTCTTGAAGCCTAAAATACTCCTAACACTCTCCCTATAGCAGCTCCGGCACCAACAGCACTTTCCCTCCTCTATGTCAGAACAAATCTGTGGCGAACCGCGGGAGGGGCCGATTTTTATACTCGGGTGACACCTGATCTCGCCAGCCACTCACTGCAGGGGGGTGGTATAGGGCTTGAACGTCGCAGGGGGAAGTTGTTATGCCTACCCTGTCTTTCTATTGGCCAGAAAAGCGCGCTAACGTCTCAGAGATGAAAGTGAAAGTAACTCGAACATCGCGTGGTACTCGTCACGAGTAACGAGCATCTCGAACACGCTAATACTCGAACGAGTATCAAGCTCGGACGAGTACGTTCACTCATCTCTACAGCTGTATACATTGTGCAGCAGCCATTAATAGTACTATAAGCTCAGGCCCATTCCTGCAATACCATTCTGGACCACTGCATAATGTATGGAGCTATGCTACGTTCTGGTGCTCAGTGGCACAGATAACCAGCTTAGTGGCAGGGGTGCCAGTTGCCGGATCTGCAGCAATGTGATATCGATGACCTATTCTGAGGAAAGGTCATTAATATTATAGTCCTGGAAAACCCCTTTACAACAGTATATCAGTTTTACATTAAGCAATCCATAAAGGGATCATAGCGCTAAAGCAGTACTGTAACCCATTAATACTCAGGAACCATAATGACCCAGAGGTTTTACTGATATGCCATCACTTTTTGTGATAGGACAAACTCTTTAAAAGAAGTCAGTCAGTTGATTTTAGCAGCAAGCTAATTGTATGATAACATGTGCAATTGGTGAATTAACATAATTGTATCTTTAGTGCTTTTTTTTTTTAATCAAATGCTCCAAAGCCGAAATATAACAGTTGCCATGCTTTACACAAGTTATACAAATTAAGGTAAAACTGTCCAATGGGCACACTGAGCTTCACCTTACTGGAGTATTCGGCTTATACACTGTGACTCTTTTGCAACTGAGCAGGTCATAAATGGCGTCATGCGCATGCACCATTCTCTTCACAGCACCGGTGCAGACTGCTTGAAATGCATGGTGTCTGCAGGCAACGTAAATCAAGACTTGGAACAGCATGTTTACATGACAGACTTCCTTAAAACAGTAGTCTTGTTATGTTGTAGTAGTATTGTGCAGGATGTTTAGTGTTATCTACGTCTTTCCTCTACAGATAAATGGCCTGTGGAACCTCAAAGTGATAGCATCCCGCTACAAAGTGGAATCTCTGAATAAAATGCATTACTCCTATGCCAAAATATCTCTTACAGAGAAGGAAGGAACAATAAAAGAATTCTTCAATCCGTAAGTTTGTGACAACAGGATTCTCTTCGAGAATTGGAAAGTCTTTAATTGGGTGGACTCTTTGAGTGGAGACACGTCCTTCATGGTATCCATTGGTTTGGGGCCCACAGCAGATGTTATATAATTATGTTATTCGGATTTATAATCTTTGAAACATTGATGTAGAGACTATTATATGTGGATCTTGAGCTCTTGGACAAATTATCTTTGCTTTAACAATTACAGCCTGGAGAGTAACAACCCAGAACCTGTTCATCTTCAGAGGGTGGAGAAGAAGACTCTGGCTTACAAAAAAGTCATAGGGGAAGGTAAGATAGCTGCATGCTCATACACTACTTCAGAGAAAATGCCACACCATGGAGAAATTTTTGAAATGATATGAAACTCAACAGATAGAGAATTAAGTTCTGAATAGAGATGTTAATTAAGCAGTTACTCGAGCGTGCTCGGGGGAGTGGGGTGGGGGGTGAACAGCGGGCGGCTGGAGGTAGCGGGGGGAGAGTGAGAGAGATCTCTTTCCCTCCCCTCCCCCCCCCCCCGCTACCCCCTGCCGCTCCCCCGAGCACGCTAGGACCAGCAAACAGTTACTCGAGAAGAGCAATGCTCATTCGAGTAACTGCTTTATCCGAGCGTGCTTGCTCATCTGTAGTTCCGAACACTTGATTACAATTTCAAACAATTCCACTTCACCTGCAGCCCAATAAACAAGATGATAAGGGAGTAAGGGGGGGGGGGGCATAATGTTGAGCAATACAGCACTAACGCAACACGGCATCAATTCAATGAGTGCTGGAATACTGTTCTGGGGTGGTGCTGACCATGTGATTTTCGTGCGGTGCAATGAAACTTTGACAGTAGGAAATCCTACTGTCAAAGCTATAATCTAAGGAACACATGCCCACGTGCGGATTTTATTTAAAACCCTCGCATGTAGGGCTACAAAGTCACGGTATCACCGCGAGAAACCGCAGCAATATTGCATGGACCAGCGATGCGATATTGCTGCGATTTTCTAGCGGCAATGCCACGTCGCCCATGTGAGCAGGGCATAATGGTGTGCCATCAATGTACCTCTGATGCATGCTAGAAGTGATTTGCTACTGATGCTGATGGCACCTCAAACCATGACTCCATGTTGATGAGCAGTGTGGTACTCCAAAATGGTAGAAGCATCGCTCTGATTGTTATATCACATCTTGACCTTCGATTGACGTCATCATTGCTGAGACAGAATTTCCATTCTTCGCTGAACACACTGTCCTATTCACCAAGCCAGGTAGCTCTGGAGGAACACCACTACAAGTATTTTTGACTATGGCGCAATGTTAGGAGTAGTCTTTGCAAAGGATGGGTCACATTATGATAATTTGTGCTCCTGGGTCTTGTAGTTGTAAGCTCTTCTAGGAACACATCTGGGCAGGTGGAGGTTGATTTGGCTGGTTGATTGTGTGGATTGCTCTAGCCTGCTGATCATTATGGGTCTGTGCACATAAATACCAGCCCCCTTTTGCTAGAGGGTGCTGCTCATTATTTCTTTACATCTCCTATCTGAACCTGGATGTTAGGCCTCCTTCACAAAGTCGCACGATTTTGTTGCGTTGATGCAATGCTACAAATTGCATGTATGTGAAGCCCATGGTTTCCAATGGGTTAATTCACACATGTGATGTTTTGTAGCATGCAACAACCTGTCACCAAAATATTGTGGGTCCCGTGATATGCCTGCGACTCGTGAGGATTTGTAGCCCATGTTTCCTTATGGAGCCTTCCTCTCTGTTGCATCGCGTGAAAATGCGATTTTCGTGCGGTGCGATGCAACTTTGACCGTAGGAAATCCTACTATCAAAGTCATAACCTAAGCCCTAGCTACAGGAAAAAAAAAAACAAAAACAGTATACATCACCATGGAAGCGCTATTTTTGGCAGTTAGGGCTTAGTTTCAAGGTAGGGCTTATATTTTAAGCCTACTCCCTCTGAAAATCCTTGCATGTGGTGCTACAAAGTTGCATGACTTGAATTGATTCCCGTCTCTTTCTTTCTTCAATATTATATACGGCCCTAGACAATTGCCCAGTGTACCCTGCTTTGGGCATAATATGGCTAGGCTTTCCTTCACCAGAGTAAGGCCGGCTGTACACGACCGGATTGGCATTGCGTAATCCAGGGCAGGCTTCCGCCCCCCCCCCCCCCCCGGATTCCGCAGCAAATACCTTCCATAGCATGCTAAGGTAAAGTGATTCTTCGTGCACACTCGCAAAAACCAATTGTGGTTTTCGCGAGAGAAAGAAAAATCGCAGCATGCTCTATTGTTGTGAAGAAGCTGTCCAACCCACAGCCCATCTGCAATTGACATTGCGGATAGATCATGGGTACCCGAGTCATTGTCTAGCGACGGCTTGTTGAAAGAAAATATCTGTACTGTGCATGTCTGATTGTACAGTACAGTACCTGCGGACGCTGGCCTAGCACAGGGTCGGATCCCACCGCGATCTCCCGCATGCGAAATCCGATCCGTTCGTGTGCAGACGGCCAAAAGATTCAGTTGCCCTGGCCAAAACAACAGTGCCTTGTTGCTACCTCTCCATCTCCTCTGCTCAGCACCCAACACTTTTGGCATATGCCCAACCGGCCCCCTCACTAGCATAGTAGATCTAAGGAATGTTGAACTGTCCTAAGAGATAGTAGCTGTTGAGGAAAAACTGTAGGACAACTAACAGGGCCACCATTATAGCTCCCACATATTTGTCACCTATCTTTTTAACAGTTTTGGCCTAACTAGGTGATAACTACTATATAAGCCTTATGGCCATCATACAGCATGTCACCCAGATTTCTAAGGACATGTAAAAATGGTCTATTACCTGGATATTGGCTCATTTCTCTAACTTGTTCCTAAGTTCAATAGTGGGAATGCATTCAGGGTCATAGCTATAGGGGTGCAGAGGTAGCAGTTGTACCCAGACCCTGGTGTCACAGGAATCCAAGGGTCCTTCAGCCATATAAGAAGGCACTGGTATTATAACTGGCACATGGTAGGTGGGGGCCCTGGTACGGATTTTGCATTGGCCCTTGGTACTGGAATATCTATGAATACATTAAAACATAACGTCAACCTGAATGAAGATGCCTAACGTGTTTATTTCTCTTCCATCCAGAACAAGATGACAAGCTGTTGACATTTTTACAAGTGCACCCTGACATGTTAATCATAAACAGTCAATTAAATGAATTAATTGAAACCTCAGTCTTATACGGTGAGTCGTGTGTACGGAAATGTTCACATTATTTGCTATAAAAATATAAATGAAAAAAAAACAGGAGCAGCGAACCAAGTAAGATATTGAGATTTGCCAAGCGTACATCTATGCGGTATCTTCACATGCAATATGAATATAGTAAAAAAGGACGGCTCTCAAAGCAAACCCCAAAAGTCCACAGCTGAATAGCAGATCAATAGAAAATAGTAGTTTTTAATATTTTAATAAAATCTATAGCACTGGAGTTGTAACCGCCGCATAAAGGCTTAAACAGACGAACGTGTTTGCAGCGGTTTTTACACACGTGAAACTCACGGCTGTAAAATGCGACAAAGAGCAGCCATTGATTTTAATGGGCTCGTTCTCCCAAGCGTGTTTCTCGTGCAAGAAAAAATAGGATGTGTCCTATATTTCTGCTATTTACGAAGAAAACTGCCATAGAAGTCAGTGGCAGGTTAAAAAAAATGTAAAAAAACTTTCAGTCACATGAAAAAAAATGCAGCAAAATTGCCCACTGAAATCAGTGGGCTTGAGTATATATGCAGGATACCTGCGTATTCACGGCATATAATTGCGCTTAAAACCAAGGGAGTTTTACACGTTTGTTTGCACGTGAAAATATGCAGTGCTTTCGTATGCAAAAATAGAGCTGTTACAAGTGGATAACGCAATGAATACTGCAAGTTTTGACCCGTAAATGCGTACTAGTGGTGTGTATGGGCTTCAGAGAATTATTGTGCTACTAAGTAATAAACCCGTGCATTGCACGGCGCTATAAGTGCAGGGGGTTGGTTAAGCTGAGTAAGAAATTAAAGTTGAGTTCTAGAAACCAAACACAGCGCAGCTTTTATTTTACCTCAGCAGTATAAGAAATAGCAACCAATCACAGCACAGCTTTCATGTTACCTCAGCAGTATAATATATAGCAACCAATCACAACACAGCTTTCATGTTGCCTCAGCAGTATAAGAAATAACAACCAATCACAGCACAGCTTTCATTTTACCTCAGCAGTATAAGAAATAGCAACCAATCACAGCACAGCTTTCATCTTACCTCAGCAGTATAAGAAATAGCAACCAATCACAACACAGCTTTCATTTTACCTCAGCAGTATAAGAAATGAAAGCTGAGCTGTGATTGGTTGCTATTGGCAACAGAAATTACAGGTGAAGTCGGTGAGTTTTCGATTTTTAATTACGCCAGTATTCGTCGCCTGGTGCTAAAGAACGCTCAGGCACAACTTCACTCAAATCGGACCAGAGCTGTGGATTTGTTTATGACAAATAAACAGACAGATTTAGCGTTTTATATATAAGATTGCCCACAGGATCTCCTCACAACGCACAGATGAGTTTTCACCACTTTCTGCTTTCAGGTTCCCAAGTGGATCATTAAAATGGTTATCGGGTGATTTCAATTTCTTAGGGTGCCTTCACACCTGCGATCGCGATATCGCTGCGTTTTTTGTACGCAAATGTCAATAGGACTTTCTAATGTTAAAAACGCATCTCACAAAAATCGCAAGTTTGTTGTTTGTGATTTTTGTGCGATGCGTTTTAAACATTAGAAAGCCCTTTTAACATTCGTGTTTTAAAATAATGCAGCCATATCACGCATATCGCAAGTGTGAAGGCACCCTTACCGAAACATGCAAAGTCGGCAGTTAGGGCGCCTTCACACATAAAATCACGTGATGCGAGAAGGAGTGAAAACGCAGAATTATGAATGCAATGATTTCCAATGGTTTCCTTCCTATTTCCGATATTTTCACTCATGCGATGTTGCGATTAAAAAAATGTCGCAGCATCCCCTATCTTTCTGCATTTTGCGTTTTTTTTTTTTTTTAAATCGCCCATGTTTCCCTATGGAGCCTCCCTTTTATCGCATCGCAACGCACAAATTTGCATGCAATGCGTTTTTAACATTAGAAAGTCCAATTAACTTTGATTTAATCGCGTCCGGCAGCGATGCAATGCGAGATTTTTCTCAAGAAAAAGCATAGTTGACGCTCAAAAATCTCCTGAACATGATTGTGATTTTGCTGCGATTTTCTCGTGGCAAAATCGTGGTCGCCAGTGTGAAGGAGCCCTTATAGAAAGAGGGCTTTACCTGATTATTTTAATGAGCCAGGAGCCCGTCGCTCTCCTATAATGTCACTGACAACTAAGGCCGTGATACCATGTGACCTCTTGTCGGAACGCAAACAGAAGTGGCAGTTTCAGTGTATTTATTCGCTGAGGGCTTATTCATAAGGAACATATGCGTGGATGCGTTCGCCGATACGGAAAGCATTTTCGCATGAACGAAGTTAGGAGATAGCAGGAAGCAGGCTGATATGTCCGTGCTAGAAGATAGATCGCCTTTTTTGGCAGGCGATATTCCAGTTCACTCACTCGCGTTTTACACCTTTCCCATGGAATAGAATGGCAATTAAATATCTAATTACGGTCAGCTGCCTTCTTTTCCCTCGCTTGTACGCAGGGTAACTCCCTCACCCTCCATTTTTTTAAGCTGCCATAGATATCTATGGCAGCTTTCTGCATAACACGGACAAAAATAGAGCAGGACCTGTCTTTTCGCTGACCTATCTTTTGTGCTGTAAAACCACGTTCGTGTGACTGACTCTATGGACGGTATCTTATGTAACAATCCTGAGAACTAGTTATAACTGGAGGAATATTTTAAGAATTATTTTATTTTTATTTGCATTTATGTGAATGCTATCATCATGTAGTATCATATACTCAAATAACAAATAGGCGCTGGGTGTTGTGGTGTACCGCAAGGGCTCTACGGTGGTTACAACTCTAGTGCTAGTATTTTAATAAAATATATTTTTGATTTGTCTTTTATTTAACTGCGTTTATATACTACATCCATACTAATATTATAAATGCAAAAGTAGCTCTGTCTGTTTTTTTTTCTTTTTTACGGTTATACCGCTGAAGCAATTTTAATGAAATTTGGCAGGGAGATAGCTTGCTTCTTGAGGAAGGACATAGGCAACCTTGTTGGAAGTCACTGCGATTACTGGATTTCCCATAAAATGTGGATTTACATTGAAACTGATCCACGGAAAACTTATCAGGAGATTTTATGCTGCACTCCGGGGTCACAGGTCCAATTTCGATACAGGGAAATGACTGGGGGCTCTAATAAAGTGCTCATTCAGTGTAGATATAAATATTTGGTTAAAAAATGCTCAATTGCATACACCTATGTTGATAAAAGTACTGGGACACACATAGAAGGTGATGAAATGTAATTTTTTTCAATATGGTGGTTGAATGCCTTTGTCCACAATGACTGGAGTAACCACCCTAGGCTTTATTTCCACCAAATTCCAATAGATGTGTGGAGGGATTTTCCTCAATTCCTTGAGGAAAGCTGTAAATAGTAATGTGGGGGATGATAGGCACTTTGGCCACGCTCGGTTACAGCATTCTAGTTTGTCCCAAAGATGCTTGATGGAATTGAGATTGTGACTTTGGGCTTGTCAATGAAGTTTGCAGATGTTCATCATGCCATATACTGCGTGCTGCATGGTGGAGACACGGAGCTGTACCAAAGTATTGCCACAGAGTAAGTAATGCCAAATTGTCCAGAACATCTCTGTACCCATATGCTTTGAGAGTGTACTTTGCTTTAACCAATGGGCCTTCCCACAGAAACACCCCCACACCATAACAGAACTTCCTCCAACTGTCACCAAAGCTTTGCTGTCCACGTTCTGTTAGTTTATGAGGTCTCCCCAAACGTGGCTGCACTGCACATGCACCAGATATTTTCCATTTCCAAATAATAGCCAACAGTGGACTTTGAAAAATCCCAAACTGATTGGTTGCTCAGGTGACATACCACCACCATACCCGGTTGGAAGTCTTTTAATTCTAAACCTCGTGGCATTCGGTTAGTCTCTGTACTAGAAGAAGCCTGTGTGATACTCTCCTTTGTACCTAAAGCTCACACATCCGATTTGCATATCCTCTTTGGATGACAGCACAGGATTGATGGGTGTCCCAATACCTTTCTCAATATAGGGTATATAGAAATGTTGAAAATAAACATCTCATTCTCACTACTTCTTTATCTCTAGTAAGATCAACTTTGTATCAAGAATCAGAGCTGAAACACTTCAAAGAATGGATCAAATGCAACGAACTGCCATATGTTAAGGTGTTCAATGTGACTGTTGATTATGGTAAGAAAATTATCATTCGTGTCTCCATTATTTCAGGTCATGGCAAGTGGGCCATCATGGTGGCAAGTCATCTTTAATTTATATAGCCTTATCTAAAGGGCCTTTTTCCTAGTCCGATGATTGGAATGAACATTTGTTTGAATGTTTACTTACACATTCCCTTCTGTGCATGTGCCAGTAATTAACCAACACATGAGGAAATGCTTGTTTCTCGGCTGATCATGCTTTTATGCGGCACCAACACTCATCTGTTCTCAGCAGCACAACTCCCAATGTGAACATGGACGTGCTGCTGACTATAACATAACAGCATAGGGACAAACAATCACCTCAACGATTATTTGGACACATACAGTACAACAGATATAGCAGCTGATATTATCGATTCTTATATTATAACTAATATTCATTCTGTGTATTCTTTTTAGCACACAAATGTTACGGTCTATTTGAAGAAAATACATTTCCAGAGGAAACTGAGGTTTGTGTCCATTTGTATTTTAAACATAGAATAGTGATATCAGCAGTGGGATGGCTAAAAAGAAACTATTCTGGCATTCCATATTTTTTTTCTTATGGCACTCACTGTGCAAGATAAATAAATAAATAATATGATATTTTAATAGATTTTACTTATACAAACTTGACGATACCAATTATGTTTTTTTAATTGTTTTGTTTTTTTATGGGAAAACTGGGGAAAAGGTTTTTTATCTTTTATTTTTTTCTAATATTTAATTAAAAAAATGATTAAGCTTAGTGAGTTTAATAGTAAAATTAGTAATTGACTGTAATTGGAGCTAGCTCTGATCAAGCCTGTTGTGGCTGGTTGTCAGTTGTATGAAGCAACTAACCCCCACAGACCAAGGAACAAGTTCTGTTCCCGAGCCTATTCCTTAGTCTTTTGTGTGTTTCCACTTAGAGGCGTAACTATAGGGGATGCAGAGGATGCGGTTGCAAGAGCCTTAGGGGTCCTATTAGGCCTTTCTTCTCCATATAGGGAGCCCAGTACTAAGAAGAAAGTATGACGGTTGGAGACAATTGATATAGATTTTGCATTGGGGCCTAGAAGCTTCAACTTATGCCTCTGTTTCCACTGTATATATCATGGAATTGTAGAGCTAGAAGGAACCTCAATAGTCATCAGATCCCACCCCCTGCTCAATGCAGGTTTCACTAAATTGTCTCTGACAGATGTGTGTCCAGTCTTTGTTTGAAAACTTCCATTGAAGGAAAACTCACCACCTCCTGTGGTAACCTGTTCCACTCATTGGTCACCCCCATTGTCAGAAAGTTCTCTTTAACCCCTTCCCGCTCCATGACGTACCGGTACGTCATGGAGCCGCGGGGTATGTATGAAGAGCGGCTATTAACCATATAAATGCTGCTGTCAATTCTGACAGCGGCATTTAAATCCCCTGAACGATGTTCAGGGGTCCAGCATGACCCCTCCGTGGTGAGATCGGGGGAGCCATGCAGGTATCATGGCAGCCGGGGGCCTAATGAAAGACCCCAGGGCTGCCTTACCAGACTGCCTATCAAGCCATCCCCGTGTGAAAAAGCAGTATGACATAATGCTATAGCATTACGTCATACTGCAGGAGCGATCAAAGCATCGCATGTTAAAGTCCCCCAGGGGGACTTCAAAGTAATGTTAAAAAAAATCAATAAAGTTTTTTTAATTTTAAAAAAGAAAATTGTAAAAGTTTAAATCACCCCCCTTTTGCCATATCTATTATTAAAAAATCTAAATCATACAATAAAAATATGTATTTGGTATCGCCACGTCCGTAAAAGTCTGAACTATCAAAGTAGTGCATTATTTTTCCCACACGGTGAACGTCGTCCGAAAAATAAAATAAAGAACGCCAGAAATACACTTTTTAAGCTGCCCTGTCTCCCAGATAAAACGCAATAAAAAGCGATTAAAAAGTCGTATGTATTCCAAATTGGTACTATCAGAAATTACAGAACATCCTGCAAAAAATGAGTCATCGCTGAACTATGTCGACGGAAAAATAAAAAAGTTATTACGCCCACAAAATGACCGCAGAAAATAATTGAAAAAAAAAGAGTAGTATAGTTTAAAAAAGAAAACTATACCAGTTTAGTATCATATTAATCGTACCAACCCATAGAATAAAGTTATCATGTCGCTTTTGCTGCCGTTTGTGCGCCGTAGAAACAAAACGCACTAAAAAAGGGCGAAATGTCGCTTTTTTTTCATTTTACTCCACTTAGAACTTTTTAAAAGTTTTTCAGTACATTATATGGTACTTTAAATAGCACCATTGAAAAAAATACAACTTGCCCCGCAAAAAACAAGCCCTCATACAGCGACGTAGATGGATAAATAAAGGAGTTATGATTTTTTTGAAGGGGGAAGGAAAAAACTAAAATGGAAAAAGAAAAAGGGGCCGCATCATTAAGGGGTTAATATCTAATTTGTGTCTCCTCACTTTGAATCCCATTGCTTCTAGTCTTTCCTTGTGCAAATGAGAATAGGGCTGATCCCTCTGTACTGTGACAGCCCTTTGTATTTTTGTAGACAGCTATTAAGTCTCCTCTCATCCTTCTTATTCGCAAGCTACACATTCCCAGATCTTTTAACTATTCTCTTATGCAGCATAGTGTCTAACGCAGCTGCATGGGACTGGGGGCAAGGTATAATATGTTAATAGCGAGATTAGCTGGGGGGGTGGAGTTAAAACAGGAATAGAAGAGGAGAAGACAGGAAGAAGATCAGAAGGAGCTACACGAGTGAGGAAGAAGATGGAGCCGGACAAGACGATGTGAAGAGCACATTAGAAAGAGCTGAGAGACAAGAGCGAAAGAGAAGAAAAGATAGAAAACCAGGCGACAGACTAGCGGAAGAAGAAAGGAACGAAGAGTGAAGATCGCAAGACGGTGACAAGCGGGGGAAGAGCCAGCAAGGAGAGGATAGGCAAGATGGAAGACCTGAGGGCACAAATCCAGGTGGCAGTGTTGCAGGACGGCACCGGGTGGCTCCAGGATCTTCTATCAAGCTGCAGGTCGGCCGGGGGTGCGGCGGGCCAGCTGAATCCGAGGCGCTGCAGAGTAGAACCGGCGAAGATGGGACCGAAGAGCAGGAACGCTCGCGGGGCAGACCGCAGCGCAGGAAGCAACCGCTGGCAAGACTCAGTCCTAGCCCGGCCACCAAGCTTCGCGGTCGAAGATCCAGCCAGGGCGGAGACGGAGCGGCGGGAGCGGCAGAGGCAAAATGGCGCCAGACTTAAATTGGGCGGTGGGAAAACAGCCCGCCACGAGGCAGCGGTCACCGCCGGCCGGGGTCCGCAATCAAAGGGAAAGCGTGCGGCAGCGGCGACAGCAGCAAGCTCCGAGCCATCCGCACACCGCAGTTGGGGAGAGATGAGCTGAGGAGACAAGGAGAGGAGAGGGGGAACACGTGGGGAGGGCACGTACTCCATCAAGATGGCGGATCGTCGCGCCACCGCACAGATGTAGCGTGCAGCGCTACCAATAAGAGGCCAGTGGTAGAGCAGCGGGGTGGAGGCACTAAGGGAGTGGGACACAGGCCACAGACAGCAGGTCTCCCAGGCAGCCCCACTAGCAGTTCAGCAAGCAGCCCCGGCGCCGCGGCCTTGACGCCATTGAGGAGTCAGCGAGGGGGAGCAAGCTCAATCTCAGGGTCTCGCAGCCCAACCCCCGAGCCCTCCAGCTTTAGCCTCCCGGCCCATAGTTATATTAACCCCATTTATTATAATCCCCCCCCAGGGCAGCTTCCTCCCATCCTCTTAGCCAGCATACAGTGAGACGGCTCCCCCCTACGGCAGCCGTCCCCACTTCCCAATCCCCCCCCTCCACTTCTGGCATACAGAGCTGGTGCTTTGTTAACCCCCGCTATTTTAACCCCTTGCTGCAAGAAACGGCAGGTTACTCTTCTCAAACCTCATCCAATCGCGCCAGCGGCAGCCACCAGGGCCAAGGCGCCAGGCGCAGGCAGAGAGACAGGGCCAGAGTTCTAAGGCAGGAGGCCAGGCGTTCTAGGCAGACAGAGCAAGCGAGTAGAGCTTCGAGTAGCAGCAGCCGCAGGGTGCGAGAAATCAGTGGGCCAGATAGGAGCAGCAGCGAGGAAGAGCTAGTGCACCCAGAAGGCCAGCGCCAGCTGCCAGCCCCGCGATTACAGCAACGTAGCAAGGAACACAGGAACAGCAGGACACAGTTGCATTCGCAGGGACGGTCAGACAGAGACCAGCCTGGTTTGTCGCAGCAACGAGGGGCGAAGGAGGCTCCGCAGATGGTCGGTTGGCAGCCCACGCCTGAACATAGGATCCGCAGGAGGGAAGCAGCGAGGACAACACCCTTGGCATCGCCGGAGGTCGGTCGAGCTGGTGAGTCATCATTTCACAATGCTTGGTATAATGTTATGGATCCCGCGAGAGGCGCGGACAAACAAGATTTGGTCACGGTTTTGAAATCGTTGTTGAGCAAGGTTGATCTGCAAGAAGGGCTTTTAGTGTCCTGTGGTTCACCAGGGGGCGCAGGCCCGCCTGTCAGTAACGTTGGTGGTGGCTCAACAGCAAGTGCAGAGGGTGACCCATCTGAAGGTCTAAAATATGCAGATTCCATGTTTTGTGGTGTCGCCCCCTTGGGGGTAGGTTTGGCGGATGATGTATCAGATAATATCAAAAAAGGTATATACGTGGATATTTGGTCCTTGCTTTCAGCGGACCACGTTATGGTGGACAAAGAACGGGTTGCGGAATGAGGAATGGAGAAAAAGCCAAAAATCGCTAAGACGTTCGGTAACTGGCTACAAGCGTACTTGGTTTTGGCGCACGTAGCGTGCCAGCATCAGCCTAGCAAGGGCCCTGAGCTAATGGTGTATTTAAACACCATCTACAGCGCATACAAGCTGCACGGAGAGTCAGCTTGGTGGCGCTATGATGAAGATTTCAGGCGGCGGGTATCGGGACTGAGCCACATAAGCTGGGCTACAAAAGCCACAGATGTGTGGATTCAGCTTATTCTGGCACAGCGACCCGCCAGGTCGTCCTTTGTAGCGGGAGCCGCGGGAGGCAGTCATCAGCCCCCCGCGGCCGCACAGAGACCGAATGGCTCTTGTTGGCTATACAATGAGGGTCATTGCAGATTTTACACCACCTGCAAATTTAGGCATGAATGCTCGGTTTGCGGGGGACAGCACGCAGCAATACGCTGCTACCGGAAACAAAGATCGTCTGCCTCAGTGGGTGGTGCCAGTGGAGCGCCGAACCCCAGTGAGAAGCTGGTATCTGGATCTGTGGCTCGACAAGTACCACATGAAACAGGCAGCAAAAATTCCTTAAGTTCGGTTTTTCCGAGGGCTTTGTTATACCGTTTTCGTTCAACCCCGCAACAATGTTAGCCCCCAACCTTAAATCGGCGTTAGATAACATTGAGTTAGTTAAAGAAAAATTGCTTAAGGAAGTTGAGCTGGGCCGTATGGCCGGCCCCTTCGATGAACCGCCTTTTACGAACTTGCGCGTGTCCCCCTTGTGTTTAGTACCCAAGAAGGAAACCGGTAAATTCCCCTAATACACCATCTATCTTTCCCAACCGGAGGTTCCGTAAACGATGGCATATCAAAAGAACAGGCAACGGTCGCTTACACGTCGTTTGATTGCGCGGTTCGCTTGGTTAGATCAGCGGGAAGGGGAGCGCAGCTTGCGAAGACGGACATTGAGTCCGCTTTTCGCTTGTTGCCTATCCACCCTGATTGTTTTCATCTGCTTGGATGTCGTGTCGACAATCAATTTTTCATAGATATGTGTCTACCCATGGGATGCTCGATTTCATGCTATTATTTTGAATTGTTCAGTTCCTTTCTGGAGTGGTTACTCAAGTATGAGACGGACATCTCATCGGTGATACATTACCTGGATGATTTTTTGTTCGTGGGCACTGAGAAGTCAGGTGATTGCGAGTTTTTGCTCAGCACTTTTCGGTCCCTTATGCGTCGGGCAGGGGTACCGTTATCTGAGGAGAAAACCATGGGCCCAGTAACGCGAATAATTTTTCTTGGGATCGAGATCGACTCGGAGGAAATGATGTTCAGATTGCCGACAGAAAAAGCGGCCCGATTGCATAAGGCAGTCAATGATGTGGCCAGTTGCAAGAAGGTCACCCTGCGCCAGATCCAAGTGCTGTCAGGCCTGCTCAATTTGCGTGTAAAGTCATTCCCATGGGTCGGGTCTTCTCTAGAAGACTAACGTTGGCGACGGCAGGGGTACGTGAACCCCACCATTTCGTTTGAGTGACGCAAGGGATGAGAGCAGACCTGCATATATGGAAAGTGTTTTTACAATCTTTCAACGGGCAGGTTGTGTGCCCGAAGGAGGAGGTGGCAGGTAACGACATCAGCTTGTTCGCGGATGCGGCTGGTTTGGGAGGCTTTGGTGTCATTTTTAACAATCATTGGTGCAGGGAACCCTGGCCTCGGATATGGTTGGAAAAGGAATGGACTAAAAATATTACACTTTTGGAATTTTTTCCTTTGGTTGTAGCATTGGAGATATGGAATTCGGAATTACAGGACTGTAATATTTGTTTGTGGTCGGATGACGGTGGTTCACACGATTAACAAACAGTCCTCGGCTTCCCCGCCGGTATTGGCGTTGTTGAGACATGTGGTTTTGAGATGCCTGCAAAATAATATTTATTTACGAGCCAAACATGTGCCTGGTTGTGACAACGGAGCGGCTGATGCACAGATGGATGCGTTCAGGGAACGGCACCCACAGGCAGATGCCGAGGGGGTACTGTGCCCTCCTTTTTTATGGAGTCTGGCAGAGCAGAGTTGCTGAAGCTGGAGGAGGCATCGGTCACGGGTGCGACCTGGAAGAGTTACAACTCAATTTGGTCGTCTTGGTTATCGTTGGCAGGAGGGCGCGTGGCAGAGGGCGAAAGGGCGTGTTCGGCCACATTAGACATGTTAACATCTTTACGGGAAAAGCGGTTATCGGTCGGAGTAGCCAAAAAACACTTATAGGTAGTAGCCTTTTTGTTGAAACTACACGTAAAGTCGACATCACTAAGGAGTTTGTTTTTCGGCAGATAATACGGGGTTGGAAAAAAGACAAGACTCGAATCGACAAGCGGCGTCCCATTACGTTTGCCCTATTACTAAAACTGATAGAGATTTTAGAAAGCGTATGCATAAATAGTTCGGAGACGTTATTGTTCAGAACGGCATTTTTGTTGGCATTTTTGCAGCGTTACAGATTGGAGAGCTAGTTCCAGCAAGTAAAAATAAAGCCGGTGGTTTGCGCCATAACGACGTAATTTTTTCGGACGGGTCACTGCGGATATGTATTAGAAAATCGAAAACGGATATTTATGGCAGAGGCGAGTGGTTAGCCATCAGTAGGCTTGGCTCCAAGTGGTGCCCGGTCGACACGGTACGGTGTTATATGAGCTCGCGCCACAATTTTTGGTACACTCTTTGGGACTTCCCCTCACACGCTTCCAGTTTTTGGCGGTTTTCCGCTCAGCATTACGCAAGGCGGGTATGGACGCGTCCGAGTTCGGAACGCATTCTTTTAGAAAAGGTGCTGCAACCATGGCCGAAGCACATGGCATGCAAGAAGATGAGCTAAAACGGCTGGGTAGATGGAAGTCACAAGCCTATAAGTCTTACATTAGGCCGGACTTAATATTACAATGATCCGTGGTTGTGTTTCCGTATTGGCTATGTTTGTGGCGTGTTTTCCGGTTTTTCCTGGTTCGGGGTTTTTTCCTTGTTTTTTTCTTTGTTTCAGTTACGGAACCGTGGAAAGTATGGATAATCGGTCATTCTTTCGTGTATTGGGCAGAAAAGAGGGCAGCAACTCGGCCATTAGGAAAGAGCTTGGGGATGGCAGGAACTGTGGTGAATTGGCACGGAGTTTGAGGCCTGCAATGGCCCAGGTTGCTGCAAATCGTGACAAGGATCAGCAGGTTGACCCCCCGGAGAGTTATTTTGGTCGTGCACGCCGGGGGGAACGACCTAGGCAAGATAAAAATGGGCGACTTGCTCGTCTTGATGAAACAGGACATGCTCCGATTCAGGGAGTGTTTTCAGGAATCCATTTTGGTTTGGTCGGACATTGTCGCTAGGAGATTTTGGAGAGGAGCCAGAGACCCGGAAGCGATTGACAATGTGCGAAAGGTGGTTAACCTGAGGATGTCAAAGTTTGTACAATCCCTGGGGGGATTGCGATACGCCACTGGGAATTGGGGGACAGAGAAAGAGGTGCTTTGAGAGACGATGGAGTGCACCTTAATGAAGTGGGACTGGACACGTTCTTATCAGGACTGCAAGATGGAGTGGAAGTGGCATTAGCTCGGGTCGGTGGGGCGGAATGCGCCGTAGGTAATATGGTGCATGCCGTGTGGCCTGGAACTTTCCATGCTGGCTAAAGGAAAAAGGAGGAAGGTTTACAAGCCCATTGGAAATGCACAGTTAAAGTTAAGCAGGTTTTAGCATGGGAAGAGTTAGAGAGTTAGAGGTAGTTAAAGAGTTAATATATGTTTAAATCGTTTAATAAAGCTGTGGCCTACCCCACATTTATCCAACAAGAAGTCTATGGGTAAGTTAATTTTGGTAAGGGAGCGTCAGTTCAGGTTGATGCCCCCAGTCCTCATGGGACATGGTTTTCAAAACACTCTACATCCTAGTAGCTCTTCTCTGAATTGGTTCCAATTTTCCAGCCTTTTTAAAATTGGGGTGCCCAGAACAGGACACAGTATTTGAGATGAGGACTGTCTAAGGAAAAGTAGAGGGGGATAATTACCTCACGTGATCTAGACTCTATGCTGCTCTTAATACATTCCAGAACTGTGTTTGCCTTCTTGGTTACTGCATCACAATGTTGACTTATGTTCAATCTGTCATCTATGAGTATACTCAAGTCTTTTTCTCAATTCTGTGTGTGCGGTTTTAATTTTTCTTCCCCAGATATAGTACTTTCCATGTTTCCTTGTTAAAGGGGTTGTCTCGCGATAGCAAGTGGGGTTAAACACTTCTGTATGGCCATATTAATGCACTTTGTAATATACATCGTGCATTAAATATTGGCCATACAGAAGTTATAAACTTACCCCCTCCCGGTGCTGGCGTCCCCGTCTCCATGGCTATGAAAAAACTTCTCCTCTGGTCGCACGAACAGTCGCGCTTGCGCACTAAAGATTCCTCTTCTGGATGGTCCGGGCTCACGAGCTGCGTCCTGGCTCCTCCCTCTTCTCCGCATCATCGCATAGCTCCGCCTCCGTCACGTGGTGCCGATCAGCCAATGAGGTGGCTGTAATCGGTAGTGGAGCGCAGACTGGAGAAGAACATCCACGGTGCACCATGGGGGAAGACCCGCGGTGCACCGTGGGAGAAGACCAGCGGCGCCATCTTTGAAAAAAGAATCTTCAAAGCTGCAGAATGGGGCCGAATTTTTTTTTTTTTTAAATAACAAATGGATGCGGTTTTACTGTCTACTAAGGTGGGGTCTGTGTAAAAAAAAATTTTTATGTTTCGGCGCGGGACAACCCCTTTAAATACTATTCTATTAGATGTCACAAACGGGCTAAAGTGAAGATTCTGATAAGTAACATTAGTATGGCATATCTGAACAATTAGCCATAAATATCTGATTAGTAGGGGTCCCACCTCTAATCCGTAACTAGCGTAACAGTAAAGGGGAGGACCATTGTGGCAGTTTCCATTGAAGTCTATAGGGAGCAACATGAACAGGCATTCTTGTTTGGGTCTCACATAACTGGCTACAGACTTCAATGTAGACTGCTATGATGGTAACAAAATGAAACACAAGATTTATCACCCAAATCAGTCCCAACAGTGGGACCCTATCTATTTATCTGTTTAGGCATTTATGGCATACCCTATGAAATTCTTAAATCTAACTGTGATGTTCCTCTTGCCCGCCATTTGCTTTAAGTTTAGAGTAATGATAGAGGCCATTGGATCTCCATTCTTTTGACTCTCTCCTGATGATTACAAACATATTTGTCAGAATATCCCTTTAAGATCTCCTACTGGACTCTGTATTAGGCTATATGGATGGTAATGACACCTACACTGTCTCTACTTCCGTAGAATAATTTTACCTCTTGGCATCTTGTGGCGAAGTCTTCCAATTTTATGGATCATCATTATAATGTGAGAATCCTCTACACAGCCCGTCTGGAGATCAGTAGGGAAGAGGAAGAATATACTTTAAAAGAGATCATCACAGCGTAAGTTGTACCCTAATATTAATCAGCTCCTTTGTCGCCATGTTGAGTCATTTTATCCATTTACTACATTTATACTTTTTCCCCCTACTATAGAGCTCAATATTCTTAAAAGTTTCTATTAACTTTTAACAGGGTTGTATATTTTTTCAAACATAGTTAGGCATCTTCTAGGCTATGTAGAACCACATAGAGTCATCCAGCCACCCAGCCTGTGTACATATATTTACATCCTACTCCCGACTTGTGATACGCCTCCTTTAAATAACTTTTTGAATGTTACTTTGTGAGTCATACCCTAGTGTCGTCTGCTCATGCTGGTCTGCCCAGCACAGTAGTGCTGTGTTGCCAGTTCCCCTCTTCTGGCCACAGCAGAGGAAGAGAGGCTGAGGAGACAAAGGGTGCCATGTTTGGTGGTGCTGAAAACAGGCACCATATTGTTGAAGCCCTTAGGAGGTTTCAGAAGCAGTTCTGCCCCAGTGATAATGCAGACAGTGATGCAGTAATGCGTTACCGCCCTGAAGACCTCGCCCCATGGTGATATTTATGTGTAATTGTAGTGTACTGGATGTGTACACTCCATAATAGTAATGTGGTTGCTTCATTAATGTATGTTTTACTTTGGGCCAAATTTGGTTGTTTTGGCACTTACTCTATGCTTAGAGTTAGCCATACGGAAGATAGTGGCCCTGAGATGGGTGGATAGTACCCAGCATTGGTTGGTTTAGTGAATTCATATAAAAGAGAGGGGAGGAGTTTAGAGAAAGCTGATTCAGAAAGAGGAGAAGAGAAAAGATGGAGAAAGCCAGTGCGGTGGGAAGGAGAAGTGTGAATACAAAAGTAACATAAGATTTAAGAAAAAAAAGGAAGAAAGTCATAGAAAGCAGGATTTTCACTAAGATAAGAAATATAGAGAAAACAAACAGACAAAGAAAATAAAGGAATGGCCTAAAAGTAGCAGTAACTAAAGCAAAGCTTTATACTCAGAGATAAAAGAAGGAAATGAAAGCAGAAGGCAAAGCATACTGGACAGAGAAGATTCCTACGCTTTTACACTGTTTGACAGTCCAAAGTGCACAGATATGATTACTGCTCTTAATACCTGCATATGTTCAGATACCTGTAACTGTGTTTCATTAGTAAAGTCTACCCCAAGATATCAGCAATGCTATTTATATGAACTGATAGAAAATCCTTTTCTTCAAGAAAATAAAGTACTTTATGGTTTCACAATTCATCCTGCCTCCTAGATTCCCTTCCCACCACCGGAACATCTGCACTGAGGTAACACATTACACCTCAGGGGAAAAGAAAAAATTACCCCCCCCATTTTTTATTATTTTGTCCAGCACAGGTCTCAGCCTGTATGCGGACTGGCGTAGTGAATCTGACAAATCCCCATCTTACCCTATTCAACTTTACGGGGAGACCAAAAGAGCCAAAAACTAAATTATTATATTTCAACTGCATACCACCGTCTGGCTGAGAGGGGAGCAGCATGGCCACCGTGATAACCATCATTTACGCTGCTCACCATCGTGGTCTGGCTTGTCGCATAATATTATTTAGAACATGTTTTTTGAAGTGTGATGTAACATAATGCAGATGTGTAATGTGTATAATGATGCAGTATATGGAATGATGCAGTAAGGCATGAAAGTAAATGGTGAGTAGACTGTGATAACTAAACCTGGATGTAACGTGGAAGTTAAACAGTTAGTAATGCATAACACATGACAACCTCTGGATTATAGTACATCTATGACGTTTCTGCTCCTAAGGGGTATTTGAGGTTGTGGCATATGGCCAATTTAGTGATGTATTTAGTGGTTACGCCACAGTAATGACAAATAACAAAAACTGCTGATAGGTAGTTATGTAAAGAAGTGATGAAAACGCCATGTGCCTTGCTGCTGTTAACGAAACAAAGTGTATATATTGGCGGGAGACACTAGTTAATGAGAATGCATAATTTAAATGGCAGTGTCCATCGATATAGAGTATAGTTTCTTTTAGATTGTAATTCCAGTTATGTACCATTAAAAGCACCTGCACCCTCCTATAAAGAGAAACTATGTTTTTTTCAGTTGACATTTAGTAAAGCTTATTTTTGTAAAAATGGGCCTCCGCAGGTTCCGTCTGTCGTTACTGTGCCTTCCTGAACCTGTGCACTTGGATGTTGGGCCCCTGTCCCCCTCCCCCCCCCCCCCCCCATTGAGTCAGCATCTCACAGTTTGGTCAGAACCTTACAGACCAGTATCCCGCTGGAGATCATAGGCTCAGATAACAGTCCTTCTCTTGGATTGATGATAGAGATGAGCGAACGTGTTCGTCCGAACTTGATATCCGTGCGGATATTAGGGTGTTCGGGATGTTCGTTATTCGTAACGAACACCATGCGGTGTTCGGGTTACTTTCACTTTCTTCCCTGAGATGTTAGCGCGCTTTTCTGGCCAATTGAAAGACAGGGAAGGCATTACAACTTCCTCCTGTGTTGTTCCAGCCCTATACCACCCCCCTGCTGTGAGTGGCTGGCGAGATCAGGTGTCCGCCGAATATAAAAGTCGGCCCCTCCCGCGGCTCGCCTCAGATGCCTTGTGAGTTAGATGAGGGACAGTGCTGTTTGTACCGGAGCTGCTGTAGGGAAAGAATTTGTAGTTAGTGTAGGCTTCAAGACCCCCAAAGGTCCTTATTAGGGCCACTGATAGCTGTGTGTTGGCTGCTGTTAGCAGTGGCAATTTTTTTTTCTTCTCAAAATCGGCTCTGCAGAGTGTTGCACCCGGTATTAGGGACAGAAGTGTTGCATAGGCAGGGAGAGTGTTAGGAGTGAGTGTAGCCTTCAAGAACCTCAACGGTCCTTTCTAGGGCCATATTTAACCGTGTGCAGTACTGTGCTGGCTGCTGTTAGCTGTGCTGCATTTTTTTTTTCTTCTCAAAATCGCCTCTGCAGAGCATTGCACCCTCCATTGATACTACAGGGAAAGAATTGTGTAGGCAGGGCCACAACACAGTTATTATTCATTGAATATACGCAGTGCGGCCTTTTGCTTGTAAAACAAGTGAAAAAAATTCTATTTGACCTGCCTCTGTCCGTCCTGTGGAGTGTGGACACGTGTGAGCTGCGTGTACAACGTTAAAAAATCAGACGCACCCAGCTACGGTTTACTGCTAGCTTCACCATTTGCTTTCCTTAATTGGGAAAAAAATACCTGCTCTGCCAGAGTTATAATAACTCTGCTACCCTCACGTTCTGTGACACATTAGCAGGGCCACAGCACAGTTATTAAACTTCTCATGTTCATTGAATATACGCAGTGCTGCCTTTTGGTGGAAAAAAACTGAAAAAAAATCTATTTGTCCTGCCTCTGTCCGTCCTAAGGGCTGTGTGTACATGTCGGCTGCGTGTGCAACGTTTAAAAATCAGACGCACCCAGCTACGTTTTACTGCTGGCTTCGCCATTTGCTTTCCTTAATTGGGAAAAAAATACCTGCTCTGCCAGAGTTATAATAACTCTGCTACCCTCACGTTCTGT
Source organism: Eleutherodactylus coqui (assembly GCF_035609145.1). Lineage (NCBI taxonomy): Eukaryota > Metazoa > Chordata > Amphibia > Anura > Eleutherodactylidae > Eleutherodactylus > Eleutherodactylus coqui. The sequence continues at coordinate 58,997,854 of NC_089846.1, read as the reverse complement.
GACACATTAGCAGGGCCACAGCACAGTTATTAAACTTCTCATGTTCATTGAATATACGCAGTGCTGCCTTTTGGTGGAAAAAAACTGAAAAAAAATCTATTTGTCCTGCCTCTGTCCGTCCTAAGGGCTGTGTGTACGTGTCGGCTGCGTGTGCAACTTTTAAAAATCAGACGCACCCAGCTACGGTTTACTGCTGGCTTCGCCATTTGCTTTCCTTAATTGGGAAAAAAATACCTGCTCTGCCAGAGTTATAATAACTCTGCTACCCTCACGTTCTGTGACACATTAGCAGGGCCACAGCACAGTTATTAAACTTAGATTATTCATTCACTAGAGGCAGTGGGGCCTTTCGTTTTCAAAAAAGGGAAAAAATTATATTTGGCCTGCAGCCTTGCGCCAATTTATTTCCTGCCTGTGAAATCAAATCACTGGTAATACAGCATGCTGAGGGGTAGGGGTAGGCCTAGAGGACGTGGACGCGGCCGAGGACGCGGAGGGCCAAGTCAGGGTGTGGGCACAGGCCGAGCTCCTGATCCAGGTGTGTCGCAGCCGACTGCTGCGCGATTAGGAGAGAGGCACGTTTCTGGCGTCCCCACATTCATCGCCCAATTAATGGGTCCACGCGGGAGACGGTTATTAGAAAATGAGCAGTGTGAGCAGGTCCTGTCCTGGATGGCAGAAAGTGCTTCGAGCAACCTATCGTCAACCCGCAGTTCTGCGCCGTCCACTGCTGCAAATCCGAATCCTCTGTCTGCTGCTCCTCCTTCCTCCCAGCCTCCTCACTCCACTACAATGACACCTGCTCAGGAGCGGGAACACTCCCAGGAACTGTTCTCGGGCCCCTGCTTAGATTGGGCAGCAGCGGTTCCTCTCCCACCAGAGGAGTTTATCGTCACTGATGCCCAACCATTCGAAAGTTCCCGGGGTCCGGGGGAAGAGGCTGGGGACTTCCGCCAACTGTCTCAACAACTTTCTGTGGGTGAGGAGGACGATGACGATCAAACACAGTTGTCTTGCAGTGAGGTAGTAGTAAGGGCAGTAAGTCCGAGGGAGCAGCGCACAGAGGATTCGGAGGAAGAGCAGCAGGACGATGAGGTGACTGACCCCACCTGGTGTGCAACGCTTACTCAGGAGGACAGGTCTTCAGAGGGGGAGTCAAGGGCATCAGCAGGGCAGGTTGCAAGAGGCAGTGCGGTGGCCAGGGGTAGAGGCAGGGCCAGACCGAATAATCCACCAACTGTTTCCCAAAGCGCCCCCTCGCGCCATGCCACCCTGCAGAGGCCGAGGTGCTCTAAGGTCTGGCAGTTTTTCACAGAGACGCCTGACGACCGACGAACAGTGGTGTGCAACCTTTGTCGCACAAAGCTCAGCCGGGGAGCCAACACCAACAGCCTCACCACCACCACCATGCGCAGACATATGATGGCCAAGCACCCCACAAGGTGGGACGAAGGCCGTTCAGCGCCTCCGATTTGCACCCCTGCCTCTCCCCCTGTGCCCCAACCTGCCACTGAGATGCAACCCCCCTCTCAGGACACAGGCACTACCGCCTCATGGCCTGCACCCACACCCTCATCTCCGCTGTCCTCGGCCCCATCCAGCAGTGTAGTTCAGCGCACCGTCCAGCCGTCGCTTGCGCAACTGTTGGAGCGCAAGTACGCCGCCACGCACCCGCACGCTCAAACGTTAACCGTCCGCATAGCAAAATTCATCAGCCTTGAGATGCTGCCGTATAGGGTTGTGGAAACTGAGTCCTTCAAAAGTATCATGGAGGCGGCGGCCCCGCGCTACTCAGTTCCCAGTCGCCACTACTTTTCCCGATGTGCCGTCCCAGCCCTGCATGACCACGTCTCCCGCAACATTGTACGCGCCCTCACCAACGCGGTTACTGCCACGGTCCACTTAACAACGGACACGTGGACAAGCACAGGCGGGCAGGGCCACTACATCTCCCTGACGGCACATTGGGTGAATTTAGTGGAGGCTGGGACAGAGTCAGAGCCTGGGACCGCTCACGTCCTACCCACCCCCAGAATTGCGGGCCCCAGCTCGGTGGTGGTATCTGCGGAGGTGTATGCTTCCTCCACTAAAGCACCCTCCTCCTCCTCCTCCTCCTCCTCTGTCTCGCAATCAAGATGTGTTAGCAGCAGCATGTCGCCAGCAGTCGGTGTCGCGCGGTGTGGCAGCACAGCGGTGGGCAAGCGTCAGCAGGCCGTGCTGAAACTACTCAGCTTAGGCGATAAGAGGCACACGGCCCACGAACTGCTGCAGGGTCTGACAGAGCAGACCGACCGCTGGCTTGCGCCGCTGAGCCTCCAACCGGGCATGGTCGTGTGTGACAACGGCCGTAACCTGGTGGCGGCTCTGCAGCTCGGCAGCCTCATGCACGTGCCATGCCTGGCCCATGTCTTTAATTTGGTGGTTCAGCGCTTTCTGAAAAGCTACCCACGCTTGTCAGACCTGCTCGTAAAGGCGCGCCGGCTCTGCGCACATTTCCGCAAGTCCCACACGGACGCTGCCACCCTGCGCACCCTGCAACATCACTTTAAGCTGCCAGTGCACCGACTGCTGTGCGACGTGCCCACACGGTGGAACTCTACGCTCCACATGTTGGCCAGGCTCTATGAACAGCGTAGAGCTATAGTCGAATACCAACTCCAACATGGGCGGCGCAGTGGGAGTCAGCCTCCTCAATTCCTTTCAGAAGAGTGGGCCTGGTTGGCAGACATCTGCCATGTCCTTGGTAATTTTGAGGAGTCTACCCAGGTGGTGAGCGGCGATGCTACAATCATTAGCGTCACCATTCCTCTGCTATGCATCTTGAGAAATTCCCTGCAAACAATAAAGGCAGCTGCTTTGCGCTCGGAAACGGGGGCGGTGGAAGACAGTATGCCGCTGGATAGTCAGGGCACCCTCCTGTCTATTTCTCAGCGCGTACAGGAGGAGGAGCATGAGGAGGATGAGGAGGAGGGGAAAGAGACAGCTTGGCCAGCTGCTGACGGTACACCGGCTGATTGCCTGTCATCCTTTCAGCGTGTATGGCCTGAGGAGGAGGAGGAGGAGGAGGAGGAGGATCCTGGCAGTGATCTTCCTAGTGAAGACAGCCATGTGTTGCGTACAGGTACCCTGGCACACATGGCTGACTTCATGTTAGGATGCCTTTCTCGTGACCCTCGCGTTGCACGCATTCTGGCCACAACGGATTACTGGGTGTACACACTGCTCGACCCACGCTATAAGGAGAACCTGCCCACTCTCATTCCCGAAGAGGAAAGGGGTTCGAGAGTGTTGCTATACTACAGGACCCTTGCGGACAAGCTGATGGTAAAATTCCCAGCCGACAGCGCTAGTGGCAGAAGGCGCAGTACCGAGGGCAAGGTAGCAGGGGAGGTGCGGAGATCGAGCAGCATGTACATCCCAGGCAGTGCAACAGTCTTTAAGGGCCTGGACAGCTTTATGGCTCCCCACCAAGACTGTGTCACCGCTCCCCAGTCAAGGCTGAGTCGGCGGGAGCACTGTAAAAGGATGGTGAGGGAGTACGTAGCCGATCGCACGACCGTCCTCCGTGACGCCTCTGCCACCTACAACTACTGGGTGTCGAAGCTGGACACGTGGCCTGAATTCGCGCTGTATGCCCTGGAGGTGCTTGCTTGTCCTGCGGCTAGCGTCTTGTCGGAGAGGGTGTTTAGTGCGGCTGGGGGAATCATCACAGATAAGCGTACCCGCCTGTCAACCGACAGTGCCGACAGGCTAACACTCATCAAGATGAACAAAGCCTGGATTTCCCCAGACTTCTCTTCTCCACCAGCGGACAGCAGTGATACGTAAGCAATACGTAGGCTGCACCCGCGGATGGAAGCTACGTTCTCTCTCACCATCCAAAACGGGGACATTTCTGCTTCATCAATCTGTGTCTAATATTCCTCCTCCCCCTCCTGCTCCTCCTCCTGAAACCTCACGTAATCACGCTGAACGGGCAATTTTTCTTAGGGCCACAAGGCTCACTCATCTAATTTTTCGAAACAATTTTTATATGTTTCAATGCTCTTAAAAGCGTTGAAACTTTAACTTGAACCAATTTTTCGTTAAACTGGGCTGCCTCCAGGCCTAGTTACCACTTAAGCCACATTAACCAAAGCGATTAATGGGTTTCACCTGCCATCTTGGTTGGGCATGGCCAATGTTTACTGAGGTACATTAGTACTGTTGGTACACCAATTTTTTGGGGCCCTCACCTACAGTGTAATCATAGCAATTTGTATGTTCTTCGCCTGCACTCATGGTACAGAAGTGTGTGTGGGGTTGGCCTACACTTTAGCTACATAAATGTAACTTGGGCCTTGGCTATACTAAGGCTACTGAAATGGAACTAAGACTGCGCTCCCACTATACTGCTGCTTCAGAATTGTTACTGGGGCCTGTCTTGAGTGCTACTATTGCTGACATGGAACGAAGACTACGCTCCCGCTATACTGCTGCTTCGGAATTGTTACTGGGGCCTGTCTTGAGTGCTACTATTGCTGACATGGAACGAAGACTGCGCTCCCGCTATACTGCTGCTTCGGAATTGTTACTGGGGCCTGTCTTGAGTGCTACTATTGCTGACATGGAACGAAGACTGCGCTCCTCCTATAATGCTGCTAGTGATATGTTAGTGGGGCCTGTCCTAATGCTACGGCTGAAATGTTACGAATTATGGGCTCTGCCTATACCGCTGCTAATGGTATGTCTCTGGGGTGTGGAAACAGAGGCTTCCCAAAGACATGATGGCGGCGAGGCCATTTCCCACCAACGCGGTTACTGTTAAGGTGCATATAACCACGGACACGTGGAGAGGACACGTAGTGCCTCAAAAACATCCCCCTCCTCCTCCAACAGGGAAAACATTCTTGGCAAATGCCTTTGCATTGGTTCGTCTGGTGGCAGTCCAAGAATTTCACCTTTACCGACACTACAAGAGAGCCCCCCCACCATCCCCCCGCCACGGCCCACTTAATCCTGGCCACATTCCGAAAACCAACAAAATAAAACCGCGCTACTAGGTCCGCAGTCACCACCACATTACCACCAACGCGGTTACTGTTAAGGTGCATATAACCACGGACACATGGAGAGGACACGTAGTGCCTCAAAAACATCCCCCTCCTCCTCCAACAGGGAAAACATTCTTGGCAAATGCCTTTGCATTGGTTCGTCTGGTGGCAGTCCAAGAATTTCACCTTTACCGACACTACAAGAGAGCCCCCCCACCATCCCCCCGCCACGGCCCACTTAATCCTGGCCACATTCCGAAAACCAACAAAATAAAACCGCGCTACTAGGTCCGCAGTCACCACCACATTACCACCAACGCGGTTACTGTTAAGGTGCATATAACCACGGACACGTGGAGAGGACACGTAGTGCCTCAAAAACATCCCCCTCCTCCTCCAACAGGGAAAACATTCTTGGCAAATGCCTTTGCATTGGTTCGTCTGGTGGCAGTCCAAGAATTTCACCTTTACCGACACTACAAGAGAGCCCCCCCACCATCCCCCCGCCACGGCCCACTTAATCCTGGCCACATTCCGAAAACCAACAAAATAAAACCGCGCTACTAGGTCCGCAGTCACCACCACATTACCACCAACGCGGTTACTGTTAAGGTGCATATAACCACGGACACATGGAGAGGACACGTAGTGCCTCAAAAACATCCCCCTCCTCCTCCAACAGGGAAAACATTCTTGGCAAATGCCTTTGCATTGGTTCGTCTGGTGGCAGTCCAAGAATTTCACCTTTACCGACACTACAAGAGAGCCCCCCCACCATCCCCCCGCCACGGCCCACTTAATCCTGGCCACATTCCGAAAACCAACAAAATAAAACCGCGCTACTAGGTCCGCAGTCACCACCACATTACCACCAACGCGGTTACTGTTAAGGTACATATTACCAGTCTGACTGGGGCATGCAGACACCTTGACAGAATGAATAGTGTGTGGCACATAGGTTCCCCATTGCTATGCCCACGTGTGCAGCTCCTGATGGCGGTGGCACAGGATTCTATTTCTCATTGCTTCTGTACAGCATTGTGGGCTATCGCCCCGCCCCTTTTAAAGAGGGTCGCTGCCTAGCCGTGCCAACCCTCTGCAGTGTGTGCCTGCGGTTCCTCCTCATGGCAGACGCACTTCTAAATAGACATGAGCGTGGTGTGGCATGAGGGCAGCTGAAGGCTGCGCAGGGACACTTTGGTGTGCGCTGTGGGGGGGAGGGGGGGCGGTTGGTCAGCATGTAACCCAGGAGAAGTGGCAGCGGAGTGTCATCCAGGCAGTGATTGTGCTTTGTTGTAGCTAGTGTGGTGCTTAGCAAAGGTATGCCATGCTAATGAGGGCTTTTCAGAAGTAAAAGTTTTTGGGAGGGGGGGGGGGGGGCCCACTCTTGCCGGTATTGTGGCTTAATAGTGGGACCTGTGAACTTGAGATGCAGCCCAACATGTAGCCCCTCGCCTGCCCTATCCGTTGCTGTGTCGTTCCCATCACTTTGTTGAATTGCCCAGATTTTCACACATGAAAACCTTAGCGAGCATCGGCGAAATACAAAAATGCTCTGGTCGCCCATTGACTTCAATGGGGTTCGTTATTCGAAACGAACCCTCGAACATCGCGGGAAGTTCGTTTCGAATAACGAACACCCGAACATTTTGGTGTTCGCTCATCTCTAATTGATGACCTTTTACTGCCCCATCCAGCTCTCGTTCTTAACCAGCCCATGTCCTGGCATTTTGTGCTCTTGAGACTGTTGTGGCGGACACAGCAAACCTTGTGACGGCACTTATGGATGTGCCATCCTGGAGGAGCAGGACTACCTGTGTAACCTGATTGGGCTGCAGGTAGCGCCTCGTGTACCAGTAATGACAAGGACACCAGCAGAACTAGAGTGAAATCAGGAAGGAGAGAGAAGTTGTCTTCATTCACTTTTTGTCTTGCTGTCACCTCTCTGCTCCTGTTGTCACCTTTATTTACACCAGAGCAGGTGAATTTGATTCACAATCACTTCTGCTTACTAACTGGACAGATGGATATCTCTGAAGTTGAAGTGACTTGGGGTTATACGGTTATGCTTAAGGCCAGCTTCACATGGTCGTATTTGCGTACGCAATATGCAGTGAACAGTACCCATTGATTTCAATTAGTTCATTCCCTTAAGCGTATTTTCCTGTGCATTTCAGTCACACAAAAGAAAAAATGTAGCACACTTTATTTTCCTGTGGATTTGCATACCAAAAGTTCCCATAGAAGTCAATGGGAATGCACAAATGCACACAAAGTATGCTAGGAGATGCATGAAACCCTTCATAATTCCACAGGAAAAAGAACACTTTGGGCTTGCGTGTGCAAAAACTACAGTAGAATACGTGCAAAAAAGCAACGCTTATTATGCAAAAACATGGCACCCATGCACACAAATGTACGTATGGTCCTGTAAGGCCAGCCTAAGTGTTCTCACAATTTTTTGGGCAGTGTATTATGGTTTCCATTCAATTTAATGCAGAACACAAATAGCACAAAAAAATCTAACATGTACACATAAAACAAATGTATTAAAATAACAGATCATTTTATCATCAATGTTTTTTTTTCAGTTTTCGAGATATAAAAATAGAAACAGACAACAAACATATAATTGTAATAGTGCAATATAAGTTTAGAACAAAAACATGGAAGTATACTAAATAGAGATGAGCGAGCATACTCGTCCAAGCTTGATGCTCGTTCGAGTAGTAGCATACTCGATGGTGCTCATTACTCAAGCAAGCACCACGTGGTGCTCGAGAAACTTTAGTGTCCCCTCCCCCTAGCGCCATTTTTTAGCTACTAAACATGCAGGGAAGGCTTTATCACTACCTGTTGTGACATGCCAACCCTCTGCACGTCTACAGCAGTGAGTGGCTGGGCCGATCAGGTGACCGCAGAGTATTAAAGGAGAGAGAGGGGAGAGAGAGAGAGAGATCCTCCGATATGCAGAGCATGTGCAACCTTGAAAAATGCTCGAGTCTGCCATTGACTTCAATGGGGTTCGTTACTCGAACCGAGCTCTCGAGTATTACAAAAAGTTCAACTCGAGTAGCGAGCACCGGAGCATTTTGGTGCTCGCTCATCTCTAATCCTAGACAATAAAGCTCATTTACATGAAATGTTTTCTCTACTTCTTCCTTAGGCCAATTGATAACATCCTCTTAGAGCTGAAGCTTGGCAAGTCAATTAAAGGTACAGACGGAAAAAAAATTGTGAATCTATGCACCCAGTTAAGAAAACAACCCTCTACCCCACCACCATCTCCAAAATAGAAATGGCTGTCGGAGTAGCAGTTTCTTCTCTATACCCCTGTAAAATCACGTAAAAAACATAACAAATAACACCCTTTTTTGCGCACTCTTCCGTTTCTTTTAAAGAAACAATAAATTGAACACACTATTTATCTTGCACAGCAAAAAACGTAAAATGCTTATTTTGCTCATTTTGCCCCCCGCAATAAAAGTCATCAACAAAGTCCTATGTACCCCACAATAGTACCAGTAAAAACTACAGCTTATCGCACAAAAAATAAGCCCTCATAAAACTCTGTCCATGGAAAAATAAAAAAAGTTATGAGCCTTTGAATGTAACGCTTTAAAACGGGGGTTTTATTGTGCAAAAGTGGAAAAACCTAAAAAAAATATTTTCTGCATCGTCGTAATCATACCAACATGCAGAAAAAATGTATGTTATTTATGCAATATGATGAAGGCTAATCTCATATATGCGTTCACAAAACGGAGCGCAAAACCGCGTCATTTTACCATGATTTTGCATGGCATTTTCTAACGCACGTAACAGCGTTTGACTGTAAACTGTGATGAGGCATGTTAAAAAGTACTAAAAAGCGCAAAAATAAAGCAGATAGCGCTCAAAAATTGCAGCACTGGAAACACCACATTTGAACACTCGTCTGTAAGGCCCATTCAGAGCAATGGCGGCATTGTATCGGCATTCAGAACGCCACGCTAATAACGGTAAAACACGGGCTGTGAGAGTGCGGTCTAAGGGCTTATTCACACAAGCATAAATTAGCTGCCCTTTTAATGGCCGGCCGATATACGCTACCATCTGAGCTGTCTTCACTTCCCTCCTCCTCACCGACTCTCTGCCTCTCTCCTCCCCTCTCGCAGCCAGCAATGGAGGGGGTGGATCTTAACTTTGCCCCGCCCCACCCCCTCCCATTGCAAACAGCCAAAGGGGAGAAGAGAGGCAGAGAGCTAGCGAGGGGGAGGGAAGGGGAAGACAGCTCAGATGGTAGCATATATTGGCTGGCCGTGAAAACGGTGGCCTATATACGCTCATGTGAGTAAGCCCTAACACTGTAAAAAACAATGGCCGAATTGATGTGTTTTCTCTCCCTGCCCTCAAAAAAAATGAAAAAAGTTTTACAATACATTACATGTGGCCAAAAAATGGTACCAATAAAAACTACAACTCGTCACATGAAAAACAAGCTCTTGTACAGCCATGTAGATGGAAAAATAAAGTTGTGTCTTTTGAAATGGTCTTGTGACCATTGAGCCAAAATAGGGTGTGTCCTTAAGGGTTTAGTCTTATGTAAATTTAAAAAAAAAAAGGCTTGCATACTGGACAACCATTCACATGCTTCCATCGTGGCATGGATCTACCAAAAAATTCAGTAATTAATCATTTTTTTCTTACTAGAGGGTAACATAGTCTTGACCTTCGAGACTGAGGATGGTTTGCTTCTTTTGGGGGTACGCACTGACACAGGAAGAACCTTATATCTTGCATGTGAGTATACGATATAGAATATAATTCAGATATTCTAACTCTTCCAAGTAATTTTGCAATTCATGTTAAAACCGTATGACAGCATAATTCTGTTACAATCTACATAAAAAGTTTGCTTTTTTTGTGGACAATCCAATTATTAGATGGCTTTCCCAACAATAAACTGATCTCACTACTGGTAACCCCTATTGATCAGGTGTAATACGTGAGGGAAGCTAAATACAAATGTTCAATTCCTATGCAGTGCAACCACAAGAGAAATTAAGCATTATATGCTTATTCAAATCAATGGGCTGTCCATGTAATGTATGGATGTTTCAGGTCTTCTGGATGTTCTTTTTAGCCTCTCTGTTTTGGATAATTAAAGCAGTCAACCCCTTTAAAAATTATATGCAATACCACACATGACCACAGGGAGTGCTGTTCAGAAAAAATGTGTCAGCCTCTTTGAGCACAAAGCAGTATTTTTTCAGGCACATGTAGTTCAAAAATCTAGAGCTCTGTGTAGAGGAAAAACAAATGTAGTAAATTACAATTTACTGTGTAAAATTTAAATGACCAATGTAATGTAGTTCTCAATGTGTCAGAATGCAGAAAAATGTTCTTCTACAATGAAAATCTGATAAGCAATGTGTACTTTTGATGTGTAGGTAAAATACTGCTCCACTTCCTCCCACAAAACCAACTTATTAATTTTCTGATATACTTTGTACTACTGTGACATTTTATGGAAATGACCACAGGCTTCCCCTACAGTACGAATGTAGGCCTTTCTTTTAAGAGAATCGACTGCTGATATAAAGCTTCAACAGAAAACAATCACATTTAGAGTTTATTTTGGAGTTAAACACTTGGATCCCTAATGACAATGTTCACATAGTAGTGCCCATTAGTGCCTCAAGAATTAGTACTGTACAAAAAAGACATAATAGTGCCATCCAATGCCCAAATATCAGTTACCTTGTTTCTTCGATAATAGGCCCTATCCCGATTTTTGGTGGAGGCTTGAATACCCTGCCTCCAGCAAGCGAGTGCTGTGATTACACCACTGAATGGTTGTGATTAGTTCATCCAGCGTTGGCTCTGATTGGCTGAGTCAGCTATGCTCGTGATCCAATCACAGCACTCGCTTGCTGGAGGCGGGGTATTTAAAGCCATGACACCAGAAAGAGGAGAGTGATATGTCAGTGCAGAGGACACAGCAGCCTGCCTGTCACCCCCCTCCTCCCCAAGAATAAGACACATAAGAAAAATTATTTTCAGGGAAATGCATTATATATAGTGTTCAAGTAATATGGCAATTAAATAATACCATAATAGGACCTTAATAAGGTGTTGAAGAATGTTAAATGGTTAGTGCCTGCCCTTGTTACCCATTATAACCATGCGAGCTGAGCACTAAACGACAGAACTTGACTTTACCTTTAGCAGTTGCATTTCCGAGGTACTAACCATGTCTTCCGGTGCTCAGATACCCCAGGACTTACAGTATATCTGAATAGTGTAATAATCAGACCGTCACAAGAATAATAGATATGAAGCATGTATCAACACCATGAAAACACTAATACAAAATGAGGGACTCACCATTAGATGACAGAGGCAAAAAGTGATGGTAACCGGATGATGAGGGTGAGAATGAAGATGATGATGAAACTGACAGTCAAGACTTAGGCAAGTTGTATGGAACCTGATACTGACCTTAATACTAGACAACACTGTCCTTATGTAGCCTTCAGCTATCACTGCTGGCATATCCTATCTAAAATACTGTTCCTGAGAACAAAAGAGGAATAGGAACCCAGACTAGAAACCAAACAAGCAAGAGGAATAATGAACCAAGCTTAGACAGATACAAATGAGGAATGAGCAGACAAATACCAATGGCTGGGAAACAAAACTGGACTAAACATAGACCACACTGACAAGTGCAAGCTAGACTACAACAAGATGCTAGAACTAAACAAGGAATAGTGGACTACACACACATAGTTTCCATTGTCACCAGCAACCACACTGCAGAAGACAGGGTTAGTTAAAGGGAGGCTAGTAAATGAGTAAGTCCTCTCTAAAGCAGGTTGGTTGAGTGCTGAGGTCAGCTGAACCACTCCAGTGAATCAGCAATGGGAACATTTATATAGCAACTGCCCCAACAACAGGTAAGAAAGCAGGATATGACGACATAGCAGGAGAATTCCTGCTGGTTGTAAAACATATACTACAGTTTAATCCAACCCTGTGTATTGATAGTGGATGTAATGTTTGCATCTTTGCCCTTTCAATGGGTTTTCTAAGCAAATATTATTGATGACTTATCCTCAGGATAGGTTATAGATGATCACTGGGGATTCGCTGTTCAGGATCCCCAATGATTAGCTAATCACCTGGTCTGCTGTCAATGCACCGAAGTCAGATGTCATCATTGGAGTTGCAACAGAAAGTCTAATAAACGGCTTCACTCCCATTGAAATCAATGGGAGCCAAGCCGCCTATTACACTTCCATCTCTGACACCAATGCAGAGCCGGAAGTGTAATAGGTGGCTTCATTCTCATTGATTACAATGGAAGTGAAGCCGTGTATTAGACTTCCTACTCTGACCCCAATAACAATGTCCGGCCCCGTGTACTGACAGTGGTTTGAACATTTAGTTGATCATTGGGAATCCCAAGTGGCGGATCCTGGCAATCAAATATTGATGACCTATCTTGAGAAGAGTATTCATATGGAAAACACCTTTTAATCAAAGGAAGAATCGTAGACAAAATATAACATTTTAAATGGAAAGCCCCACAGACGTGTATCTATTTGGGTCACGGTAGCTTGTGGTTTTATGCAGCATCCGTTCACCGTGCGTGTGATATTTAGAGGAGCTGGAGATAAAGCTGATGCTGTTTCGTGTGAGGTCAGCTATAATATAGAGGCTCCCATCATTGTTGTCTCAGCCTCTATAACTGGGTCAGCATGAGCTATAACCATTGTTTTTACTCATGTAATTGACCTGACCTTTACCTGTTAACTAGGGATGAGCGAGTATACTTGCTAAAGCACTACTCGCTCGAGTAATGTGCCTTAGCCGAATAACGCTGTGCTCGTCCCTGAAGATTTGGGAGCCGCTGCTGCTGACAGGTGAGTCGCGGCGGGGAGCGGGGGAGAGCGGGCAGGAGAGAGGGAGAGAGAGATCTCCCCTCCGTTCCTCCCCGCTGTCCCCCACAGCTCCCCGCCCCACGCTGGCCCCCGAATCTTTAAGGACGAGCAGGGAGATACTCGGCTAAGGCACATTACTCGAGCGAGTAGTGCTTTAGCGAGTATACTCGCTCATCCCTACTGTTAACATTAGATTTCACTGGTGAACTTTTACATTATGACAATCAGAGATGTCAAAAGAGTAGAACCTGTAGGTAATCCATTTGCTTCCATTAAACAGCAACCATCAGCACCTTTATCTACTGAGCAATGTACGGGTCTTGTATTGGGGTTCCTATATAAAATAACATATATAATCTAATAACCTTGCTAAGTTTTTTGCACAGGAGAAAGTGTTGGCATGTTCTTTTTAATGCATACCTATGATAAATAACAATTTAGTAGTACTGTACAAGGTAACATGTAGAACCTTTATAATCTACCTTTTTCTTTTGAGGGGTGGAACAACATTTTCATCACCTTCCAGCAGCCTGTAGTTTCCCCTTTACTTACTGTAGGATTTTTGTAAATATCCAAAATCCTGCTCAGTCACTTAAAAAATAGAAGACAAGAAGAGGGAGAGGAGGGAGATGCAACTGCAGTCAATTTTGCTCAGTGTATCAAATACTGGTAACCAATAACACAATCTTAGGAAACACTGCACTAGCCATGATGCCTACCTTACATCAAACTCAACTTGAAGCAAAATCCTAGATTCGAGATAACACAACCGAATCAGAAACATAATTGATGCCTACATTAACATCTAACACACTAAAAAGAAAACAACACCTTTTAAATTCCTTCTTTTTTCCACAAAATATGCCTAGGAACAGGCATCTTACAGTACATGGGTCATCTTTTATGTAATGTCAAAATTGTCTAATGGTGTGTGGCATAATATCAGGCAAAGCCTATGAAGTGTGAAGATGATCTGTATATAAAGTACAAGATGATCACATTCTTGGTCACAGCTTAATATTCTATCTTCCATGTTATGTAGCCAGGACACCAACCGTAAGACAATCTGTCATCAAGAAATTCAAGACTCAGGCTATTTGCTTTGAGACTAAATATAATTACTTCATACCAGGCAGCATCATGGTGAGCGATGAAGGTAAGGATCTACAGATGACAAATACATGATAGTATGATTGTTCTTGTTTATTATAGAGTAGAAAACACTTAGTTTCCACTATATCACCATCTGTACCTACATCATTTACAGGGAGAGACAGGGAGGCAGTACTATATGTACCTACTTCATTTACAGGAAGAAACACGGAGGCAATATCATCTGTACCTACATCACTTACAAGTAGATACAGGGATGCAGTATCATCTGTACCTATATCATTTACAGGGAGAGACAGGGAGGCAGTAATATCTGTACCTACTGTACATCATTTACAGGTACAGACAGGGAGGCAGTACCATCTGTACCTACATAATTTATAGGGAGAGACAATGATGCAGTGCCATCAGTACCTATATCATTTACAGGGAGAGACAGGGAGGCAGTACTATATGTACCTACATCATTTACAGGGAGAGACAGAGAGGCAATATCATCTGTACCTACATCACTTACAAGTAGATACAGGGATGCAGTATCTGTACCTACATCATTTACAGGTAGAGACAGGGGGCAGTACCATCTGTACCTACATCATTGATAGGGAGAGACAGTGATGCAGTACCATCTGTACCTACATCATTTACAGGCAGAGACAGGGAGGCAGTACTATATGTACCTACATCATTTACAGGGAGAGACAGAGAGGCAATATCATCTGTACCTACATCACTTACAAGTAGATACAGGGATGCAATATCATCTGTACCTACATCATTTACAGGAAATGACAGGGATGCAGTACCATCTGTACCTACATCATTTAGAGGGAGAGACAGTGAAGCAGTACTATCTCTACCTACATCATTTACAGGGAGAGAAAGGGAGGCAGTACCATCTGTACCTACATGATTTACAGGGGAGAGACAGGGAGGCACTACCATCTGTACCTGCATCATTTGCAGGGAGAGATAAGGAGGCAGTGCTATCTCTACCTACATCATTTACAGGGAGAGACAAGAAGACAGTATCATCTGTGCCTATATCATTTACAGAGAGAGACAAGGATGTAGAACCATCTCTACCTACATGATTTACAAGGAGAGACAGGGAGGCAGTACTATCTCTACCTACATCATTTACAGGGAGAGACAGGGAGGCAGTACCATCTGTACCTACATCATTTACAGGGAGAGACAGAAAGGCAGTACCATCTGTACCTATATCATTTACAGAGAGAGACAAGGATGCAGTACCATCTGTGCCTACATGATTTACAGGGAGAGACAGGGAGGCACTACCATCTCTACCTGCATCATTTGCAGGGAGAGACAGGGAGGCAGTACTATCTCTACCTACATCATTTACAGGGAGAGAAAGGGAGGCAGTATCATCTGTACCCACATCATTTACAGGGAGAGACAAGAATGCAGTACCATCTGTACCTATATCATTTACAGAGAGAGACAGGGATGCAGTACCATCTGTACCTACATCATTTACACGGAGAGACAAGAAGACAGTGCCATCTGTAATTATATCATTTACAGAGAGAGACAAGGATGCAGTGCCATCTGTACGTACATCATTTACAGGAAGAGAGAGGGAAGCAGTACTATCTGTACCTACATCATTTACAGGGAGAGACCTGGGAAGCAGTGCTGTCTGTAACTACATGAATTACAGGAAATCACAGGGAAGTAGTACTATGAGGCCACTCTGACAAAGCATTTGAAATGCTCGCTAAAAATGCTGTACTGAGCCTCCATTCATTTCAATTGGGCTTCCAAGACAAGCGTTTTAGAGAAGTGTTTCTAACACACGCTAAAACAAACGCTGTATGTTCTATTTTTGTGTGTTCAGCGCATTTTTAATGCACATCATCGCCAAATGAAGTGTTGGGGTGCGTTAAAAATGCTGTCAAAGGCGGTCAAAAACACCGCTCTAAAACGCTGTAAAATGCCGCATTTAAAACAGTGGCGTTTTTACAAACGCCTTTGTGACAGTGGTCTAAGGGAAGTTAACACAATTACAGCAAGCACAATTTGGCAAAGACAAAGTGGTTTCACCGACTTCCAGAAATCTTGTTTTTCTGTATTTTAGGAGATGAGGCTTGTGCTAGAGAACTGGAGAAAAAAGTGCCTATTAATTTCCGAGAAGTAAGTTTTTAAATATCTACACAATGTTCCTGCACATTTGCTTCTTGGTTTGTTTTTTTTTCTATCCTTAATCTGGAGGAATCTTCTAATGCTCCCCCCGCCCAGCAGGCATAGATACAGCTTAGCTCTAGTATAGCTCCAAATAATGCTGTCACCTAGTAACAGTCAGATACCAGCTCTATACAGTGAGGCATCTTTCACGCAAGCATTTTATAGCTACAATTTTGCTGTGATAAAACACCAGCTAAATATCACGACCATCTGAAGCATTGGATTACCATACATCCGCTCAAATGGACGATTATCTGGTGTATAAAATCAGCCGGCCGTAAAAGATAGCACATACGGTGTGCATTTAAGCCACCCACTTTTACGTGCATTCGGAAAAGATAGGACTTGTTCCATCTTTTGCCGAAATACGCCGGCCATTCCCATAGTCTCCTATGAGAGCCGTCCGAAAAGGGAAGGGGGAGGGAGGTGAGAAGGAGTTTAGCAGCAACTCGTGTTGCTAAAGTCCCTCCCCCTACCCTTGCCGGAAGCTCCCATAGACTTCTATTGGAGCTACTATTGCCGCGATCAGCCCGCAAGGAGAGGAGGACGGAGGGGGAGAGACTTTAGCAGCACGAAGGTCTCTCCCCCCTGTCGACAGAAATCTGGGCTGCAGTATATATACACCACAGCCCGGCTGTGTGAATGGGAGAGAAAACGAGAGATTGCATATACCTCCCGCACTCTTTCAGCCATTTCTGAAAAAGGGCCTACATTCCTGAAAAGCATTAACGCTTTCCAATCCACTGTCTGACCTCTGAAGACATTATAATTTAAGGCTGTACAGCTCCGATGTTGGAAGACGTCCATCGGGTTCTCTTACTGTATATTGCCAGCCTCTCTGCTGTCGGAGCCCATCCAACGTGTCACCTCATGCAATACTGGCTTTAGCCAGCATATAGCGCCGTTGTATAACATTAGAAAAAGAGTAAGCCCCCTAGGAAAACCAGGATACAAATTGGAGCCATGGACACAGGATATCCCATCTCCACTACCAGACTACTACAGATGCTCTTTATAGGTTTCACATCAAGGATTCACTTTACATTACATTTGGATAAATTAGTCACTGTATTTTAATATAACTAGAGATGAGCGAACGTGTTCGTCCGAGCTTGATATTCGTGCGGATATTAGGGTGTTCGGGATGTTCGTTATTCGTAACGAACACCATGCGGTGTTCGGGTTACTTTCACTTCCTTCCCTGAGACGTTAGCGCGCTTTTCTGGCCAATTGAAAGACAGGGAAGGCATTACAACTTCCCCCTGCGTCGTTCAAGCCCTATACCACCCCCCTGCAGTGAGTGGCTGGGGAGATCAGGTGTCCGCCTAATATAAAAGTCGGCCCCTCCCGCAGCTCGCCTCAGATGCCTTGTGAGTTAGATGAGGGACAGTGCTGTTTGTACCGGAGCTGCTATAGGGAAAGAATTGGTAGTTAGTGTAGGCTTCAAGACCCCCAAAGGTCCTTATTAGGGCCAGTAATACCTGTGTGTTGGCTGCTGTTAGCAGTGGCAATTTTTTTTCTTCTCAAAATCGGCTCTGCAGAGCGTTGCACCCGGCATTAGGGACAGAAGTGTTGCATAGGCAGGGAGAGTGTTAGGAGTGAGTGTAGCCTTCAAGAACCTCAACGGTCCTTTCTAGGGCCATATTTAACCGTGTGCAGTACTGTGCTGGCTGCTGTTAGCTGTGCTGCATATTTTTTTTCTTCTCAAAATCGCCTCTGCAGAGCATTGCACCCTCCATTGATACTGCAGGGAAAGAATTGTGTAGGCAGGGCCACAACACAGTTATTATTCATTGAATATACGCAGTGCGGCCTTTTGCTTGTAAAACAAGTGAAAAAATTCTATTTGACCTGCCTCTGTCCGTCCTAAGGGCTGTGGACACGTGTCGGCTGCGTGTGCAACGTTTAAAAATCAGACGCACCCAGCTACGTTTTACTGCTGGCTTCGCCATTTGCTTTCCTTAATTGGGAAAAAAAATACCTGCTCTGCCAGAGTTATAATAATTCTGCTACCCTCAAGTTCTGTGCCACATTAGCAGGGCCACAGCACAGTTATTAAACTTCTCATGTTCATTGAATATACGCAGTGCTGCCTTTTGGTGGAAAAAAACTGAAAAAAAATCTATTTGTCCTGCCTCTGTCCGTCCTAAGGGCTGTGTGTACGTGTCGGCTGCGTGTGCAACGTTTAAAAATCAGACGCACCCAGCTACGTTTTACTGCTGGCTTCGCCATTTGCTTTCCTTAATTGGGAAAAAAATACCAGCTCTGCCAGAGTTATAATAACTCTGCTACCCTCACGTTCTGTGCCACATTAGCAGGGCCACAGCACAGTTATTAAACTTCTCATGCTCATTGAATATACGCAGTGCTGCATTTTGGTGGAAAAAACCTGAAAATAATTCTATTTGTCCTGCCTCTGTCCGTCCTAAGGGCGGTGGACACGTGTCGGCTGCGTGTGCAACGTTTAAAAATCAGACGCACCCAGCTACGTTTTACTGCTGGCTTCGCCATTTGCTTTCCTTAATTGGGAAAAAAATACCAGCTCTGCCAGAGTTATAATAACTCTGCTACCCTCACGTTCTGTGCCACATTAGCAGGGCCACAGCACAGTTATTAAACTTCTCATGTTCATTGAATATACGCAGTGCTGCATTTTGGTGGAAAAAAACTGAAAATAATTCTATTTGTCCTGCCTCTGTCCGTCCTAAGGGCGGTGGACACGTGTCGGCTGCGTGTGCAACGTTTAAAAATCAGACGCACCCAGCTACGTTTTACTCCTGGCTTCGCCATTTGCTTTCCTTAATTTGGAAAAAAAATACCTGCTCTGCCAGAGTTAATAACTCTGCTACCCTCACGTTCTGTGCCACATTAGCAGGGCCACAGCACAGTTATTAAACTTCTCATGTTCATTGAATATACGCAGTGCTGCCTTTTGGTGGAAAAAAACTGAAAATAATTCTATTTGTCCTGCCTCTGTCCGTCCTAAGGGCGGTGGACACGTGTCGGCTGCGTGTGCAACGTTTAAAAATCAGACGCACCCAGCTACGGTTTACTGCTGGCTTCGCCATTTGCTTTCCTTAATTGGGAAAAAAAATACCTGCTCTGCCAGAGTTAATAACTCTGCTACCCTCACGTTCTGTGACACATTAGCAGGGCCAGAGCACAGTTATTAAACTTAGATTATTCATTCACTAGAGGCAGTGGGGCCTTTCGTTTTCAAAAAAGGGAAAAAATTATATTTGGCCTGCAGTCTTGCGCCAATTTATTTCCTGCCTGGGAAATCAAATCACTGGTAATACAGCATGCTGAGGGGTAGGGGTAAGCCTAGAGGACGTGGACGTGGCTGAGGACGCGGAGGGCCAAGTGAGGGTGTGGGCACAAGCCGAGCTGCTGATCCAGGTGTGTCGCAGCCGACTGCTGCGCGATTAGGAGAGAGGCACGTTTCTGGCATCCCCACATTCATCGCCCAATTAATGGGTCTACGCGGGAGATGGTTATTAGAAAATGAGCAGTGTGAGCAGGTCCTGTCCTGGATGGCAGAAAGTGCTTCGAGCAACCTATCGTCAACACGCAGTTCTGCGCCGTCCACTGCTGCAAATCCGAATCCTCTGTCTGCTGCTCCTCCTTCCTCCCAGCCTCCTCACTCCACTACAATGACACCTGCTCAGGAGCGGGAACACTCCCAGGAACTGTTCTCGGGCCCCTGCTTAGATTGGGCAGCAGCGGTTCCTCTCCCACCAGAGGAGTTTATCGTCACTGATGCCCAACCATTCGAAAGTTCCCGGGGTCCGGAGGAAGAGGCTGGGGACTTCCGCCAACTGTCTCAACAACTTTCTGTGGGTGAGGAGGACGATGACGATCAGACACAGTTGTCTTGCAGTGAGGTAGTAGTAAGGGCAGTAAGTCCGAGGGAGCAGCGCACAGAGGATTCGGAGGAAGAGCAGCAGGACGATGAGGTGACTGACCGCAGCTGGTGTGCAACGCTTACTCAGGAGGACAGGTCTACAGAGGGGGAGTCAAGGGCATCAGCAGGGCAGGTTGCAAGAGGCAGTGCGGTGGCCAGGGGTAGAGGCAGGGCCAGACCGAATAATCCACCAACTGTTTCCCAAAGCGCCCCCTCGCGCCATGCCACCCTGCAGAGGCCGAGGTGCTCTAAGGTCTGGCAGTTTTTCACAGAGACGCCTGACGACCGACGAACAGTGGTGTGCAACCTTTGTCGCGCAAAGCTCAGCCGGGGAGCCAACACCAACAGCCTCACCACCACCACCATGCGCAGACATATGATGGCCAAGCACCCCACAAGGTGGGACGAAGGCCGTTCAGCGCCTCCGGTTTGCACCCCTGCCTCTCCCCCTGTGCCCCAACCTGCCACTGAGATGCAACCCCCCTTTAAGGACACAGGCACTACCGCCTCATGGCCTGCACCCACACCCTCATCTCCGCTGTCCTCGGCCCCATCCAGCAGTGTAGTTCAGCGCACCGTCCAGCCGTCGCTTGCGCAACTGTTGGAGCGCAAGCGCAAGTACGCCGCCACGCACCCGCACGCTCAAACGTTAACCGTCCGCATAGCAAAATTCATCAGCCTTGAGATGCTGCCGTATAGGGTTGTGGAAACTGAGTCCTTCAAAAGTATCATGGAGGCGGCGGCCCCGCGCTACTCAGTTCCCAGTCGCCACTACTTTTCCCGATGTGCCGTCCCAGCCCTGCACGACCACGTCTCCCGCAACATTGTACGCGCCCTCACCAACGCGGTTACTGCCACGGTCCACTTAACAACGGACACGTGGACAAGCACAGGCGGGCAGGGCCACTACATCTCCCTGACGGCACATTGGGTGAATTTAGTGGAGGCTGGGACAGAGTCAGAGCCTGGGACCGCTCACGTCCTACCCACCCCCAGAATTGCGGGCCCCAGCTCGGTGGTGGTATCTGCGGAGGTGTATGCTTCCTCCACTAAAGCACCCTCCTCCTCCTCCTCCTCCTCTATCTCGCAATCAAGATGTGTTAGCAGCAGCATGTCGCCAGCAGTCGGTGTCGCGTGGTGTGGCAGCACAGCGGTGGGCAAGCGTCAGCAGGCCGTGCTGAAACTACTCAGCTTAGGCGATAAGAGGCACACGGCCCACGAACTGCTGCAGGGTCTGACACAGCAGACCGACCGCTGGCTTGCGCCGCTGAGCCTCCAACCGGGCATGGTCGTGTGTGACAACGGCCGTAACCTGGTGGCGGCTCTGCAGCTCGGCAGCCTCACGCACGTGCCATGCCTGGCCCACGTCTTTAATTTGGTGGTTCAGCGCTTTCTGAAAAGCTACCCACGCTTGTCAGACCTGCTCGTAAAGGCGCGCCGGTTCTGCGCACATTTCCGCAAGTCCCACACGGACGCTGCCACCCTGCGCACCCTGCAACATCACTTTAAGCTGCCAGTGCACCGACTGCTGTGCGACGTGCCCACACGGTGGAACTCTACGCTCCACATGTTGGCCAGGCTCTATGAACAGCGTAGAGCTATAGTCGAATACCAACTCCAACATGGGCGGCGCAGTGGGAGTCAGCCTCCTCAATTCCTTTCAGAAGAGTGGGCCTGGTTGGCAGACATCTGCCATGTCCTTGGTAATTTTGAGGAGTCTACCCAGGTGGTGAGCGGCGATGCTACAATCATTAGCGTCACCATTCCTCTGCTATGCATCTTGAGAAATTCCCTGCAAAGCATAAAGGCAGCTGCTTTGCGCTCGGAAACGGGGGCGGGGGAAGACAGTATGCCGCTGGATAGTCTGGGCACCCTCCTGTCTATTTCTCAGCGCGTACAGGAGGAGGAGGAGGAGCATGAGGAGGATGAGGAGGAGGGGGAAGAGACAGCTTGGCCCGCTGCTGACGGTACACCGGCTGATTGCCTGTCATCCTTTCAGCGTGTATGGCCTGAGGAGGAGGAGGATCCTGAAAGTGATCTTCCTAGTGAAGACAGCCATGTGTTGCGTACTGGTACCCTGGCACACATGGCTGACTTCATGTTAGGATGCCTTTCTCGTGACCCTCGCGTTGCACGCATTCTGGCCACAACGGATTACTGGGTGTACACACTGCTCGACCCACGCTATAAGGAGAACCTGCCCACTCTCATTCCCGAAGAGGAAAGCTGTTCGAGAGTGTTGCTATACCACAGGACCCTTGCGGACAAGCTGATGGTAAAATTCCCAGCCGACAGCGCTAGTGGCAGAAGGCGCAGTACCGAGGGCAAGGTAGCAGGGGAGGTGCGGAGATCGAGCAGCATGTACATCCCAGGCAGTGCAACAGTCTTTAAGGGCCTGGACAGCTTTATGGCTCCCCACCAAGACTGTGTCACCGCTCCCCAGTCAAGGCTGAGTCGGCGGGAGCACTGTAAAAGGATGGTGAGGGAGTACGTAGCCGATCGCACGACCGTCCTCCGTGACGCCTCTGCCACCTACAACTACTGGGTGTCGAAGCTGGACACATGGCCTGAACTAGCGCTGTATGCCCTGGAGGTGCTTGCTTGTCCTGCGGCTAGCGTCTTGTCGGAGAGGGTGTTTAGTGCGGCTGGGGGAATCATCACAGATAAGCGTAGCCGCTTGTCAACCGACAGTGCCGACAGGCTAACACTCATCAAGATGAACAAAGGCTGGATTTCCCCAGACTTCTGTTCTCCACCAGCGGACAGCAGCGATACGTAAGCAATACGTAGGCTGCACCCGTGGATGGAAGCTACGTTCTCTCTCACCATCCAAAACGGGGACATTTCTGCTTCATCAATCTGTGTCTAATATTCCTCCTCCTCCTGCTCCTCCTCCTGAAACCTCACGTAATCACGCTGAACGGGCAATTTTTCTTAGGGCCACAAGGCTCACTCAAATAATTTTTCTGAACAATTTTTATAAGTTTCAATGCGCTTAAAAGCGTTGGAACTTTAACTTGAACCAATTTTTCGTTACACTGGGCTGCCTCCAGGCCTAGTTACCACTTAAGCCACATTAACCAAAGCGATTCACCTGCCATCTTGGTTGGGCATGGCCAATTTTTACTGAGGTACATTAGTACTGTTGGTACACCAATTTTTTGGGGCCCTCACCTACAGTGTAATCATAGCAATTTGTATGTTCTTCGCCTGCACTCATGGTACAGAAAGGTGTGTGGGGTTGGCCTACACTTTAGCTACATAAATGTAACTTGGGCCTTGGCTATACTAAGGCTACTGAAATGGAACTAAGACTGCGCTCCCACTATACTGCTGCTTCAGAATTGTTACTGGGGCCTGTCTTGAGTGCTACTATTGCTGACATGGAACGAAGACTGCGCTCCCGCTATACTGCTGCTTCTGAATTGTTACTGGGGCCTGTCTTGAGTGCTACTATTGCTGACATGGAACGAAGACTGCGCTCCTCCTATAATGCTGCTACTGATATGTTAGTGGGGCCTGTCCTAATGCTACGGCTGAAATGTTACGAATTATGGGCTCTGCCTATACCGCTGCTAATGGTATGTCTCTGGGGTGTGGAAACAGAGGCTTCCCAAAGACATGATGGCGGCGAGGCCATTTCCCACCAACGCGGTTACTGTTAAGGTGCATATAACCACGGACACGTGGAGAGGACACATAGTGCCTCAAAAACATCCCCCTCCTCCTCCAACAGGGAAAACATTCTTGGCAAATGCCTTTGCATTGGTTCGTCTGGTGGCAGTCCAAGAATTTCACCTTTACCGACACAACAAGAGAGCCCCCACACCATCCCCCCGCCACGGCCCACTTAATCCTGGCCGCATTCCGAAAACCAACAAAATACAACCGTGCTACTAGGTCCGCAGTCACCACCACATTCCCACCAACGCGGTTACTGTTAAGGTGCATATTACCAGTCTGACTGGGGCATGCAGACACCTTGACAAAATGAATAGTGTGTGGCACATAGGTTCCCCATTGCTATGCCCACGTGTGCAGCTCCTGATGGCGGTGGCACAGGATTATATTTCTCATTGCTTCTGTACAGCATTGTGGGCTATCGCCCCGCCCCTTTTAAAGAGGGTCGCTGCCTAGCCGTGCCAACCCTCTGCAGTGTGTGCCTGCGGTTCCTCCTCATGGCAGACGCACTTCTAAATAGACATGAGGGTGGTGTGGCATGAGGGCAGCTGAAGGCTGCGCAGGGACACTTTGGTGTGCGCTGTGGGGGGGAGGGGGGGCGGTTGGTCAGCATATAACCCAGGAGAAGTGTCAGCGGAGTGTCATCCAGGCAGTGATTGTGCTTTGTTGTAGCTAGTGTGGTGCTTAGCAAAGGTATGCCATGCTAATGAGGGCTTTTCAGAAGTAAAAGTTGTTGGGAGGGGGGGCCCACTCTTGCCGGTATTGTGGCTTAATAGTGGGACCTGTGAACTTGAGATGCAGCCCAACATGTAGCCCCTCGCCTGCCCTATCCGTTTCTGTGTCATTCCCATCACTTTCTTGAATTGCCCAGATTTTCACACATGAAAACCTTAGCGAGCATCGGCGAAATACAAAAATGCTCTGGTCGCCCATTGACTTCAATGGGGTTCGCTATTCGAAACGAACCCTCGAACATCGCGGGAAGTTCATTTCGAATAACGAACACCCGAACATTTTGGTGTTCGCTCATCTCTAAATATAACTTAATTTTTTGTTTTTTCATAGATCGATGTTTATTTTAGTCTGTAGGTAAATGGATCCTCACAGCCGCAGCCCATGAAAATACCGAAGAGGTTCTGCATTATATCTTATCTACTTACGGAGCAACAGAAATTACTATTGTAAATGATAAAGTGCATTTGTCACACAAAGAAATATCGTAAGTATAACCTGCTGGGAGTAGTAGTAGCTGAAAAGTTACTGAATTAGGACGAATTCAGCAGTAGTGTTTCCCAGGCCAGAGAGAACATCTTAGATTAGATGAAAACTATTAGTGAGGCTCCTACCCTTAACCTTGCCACATACAGTTGTAATCAAAACTATTTAACCCCCATTGCTAATAAGATTTGACAAATTTACAAACTTTCAGTTTTTTGCAAAAAAAAATAAAAATACCAAAAACAATTTATGTAGCTTAACACAACTAATATAACACGTACACCATAAAATGCTACTTTTAATTACTACTGCTTCTTCATAATTAATCCTCATAAGAGCACACATTTGCAAATCAGGTGTTGTCTTAAGCACACCCGATGCAACTAATCAAGGGCTTGGTTAGTTTCATCAGGTGTGCTTGAGATAAAACACCTACAAATGAAATACCTGTAATGGCTAGGACTTTATTGACTGTAATATAGGTTGCATGTTAGAAATATAGCCAATATAGCCGATGTGACATTTAGGAGAGGTAGAGATGCTGTCATTAAGTTGTTCATATTTACCAATATAGTAAATGTGAATGCCTAAGCAAATGTACCACATGTATCTGCCTGTATAAACTGTCCGAACAAGCAAACTTTTTCATTGTTAACTTGTGAAAACAAATTACAGCTCCATGTAAAAATAGTCTTACCCTCAATATCCCAGTCCCTCCTAGTCTCACTCACAAGGTTCAGAATTATTTAGTGAAGACCTCACACTATAAAACTACTTTAGGCTCTGTTCGCACTTGTGTCATGATCTCTGCTTACTAAAGTGCACTTCCGAATCCACTGATACCATTTGCACCTGACCAACTCTATTGATTTACAATGGGGTGCATTAGGTTCTGCCAAGGTGTCAGTTTTTTTGATGGTATAAATATTGCTGCATGTAGTGCTGTTCTTCCTGTCTAATTTACTGGGATTACTGAATACACTGAATTATGTGCTACCTACTGGCCACACTGGAGTTATGCCACCGTCTACTGGCAAAACTGGAGTTATGTTGCCAACTACTAGCCACACTGGAGTTATGCCACAATCTTCTGGCCCCACTGGAATTATGTGCTATGTACTGGCCAGACCGGAGTTACACCATCTTCTGCTGGCCACACTTGAGTTACACTACCACCTTCTGGTCACGTTGGAGTTACACCAGCATTTGCTGGTCACACTGTGTATATCTCCTCTATAATAGAGGAAATATAATTATTGCACATCTACAAGTGTTGATGGGTCTCTGGGGCCTGAAAGCTTTTGAGACCCAAAGGGAAAGAAAGTGGGAGTCCAGGCCACTTAAGGTGTTCTTTACTCGTAATATTTGTTCTGCAAGGTTAATGAGCAGAATTGAATTCCTTGCCCATCCAAAGCCTGTATCTTTATAGAGTAAGTCTATATGAATCTCAAAGGGTCTTTAGGAGCCTCCATCCCAGATTCTTCTAAATTTGCTGGCAAAAAGCACGCAGGACTATTTTTTTTTGTAAAATGATAGCCACCATGATGGAAACCATGATAGGCAATGGGTCAGTCGGGTGTCATTTGTATTCATTATACAGTATATTAAAAAAAAGGTAGGCAATTTTAGAAATCACACACCAAAATCGGAAACACTCATGCGATTAAGGCCTTCGTTACAGAAAGACAGTCATCGGTGACCACAGTCTTGCTTCTTTGTCATAGACAGACAAGGGTAAAGCAGAAGTGCAGTGTAAGCGTCTTAGGCTATCTCAGCTTCCTAGACTTCTGGGGCAATAACTTTGGGTGAGACAGGGATAATATTGGGAAACATTACAGCCATACAGGATATTCCATGTAGTGATATAACAATTAGAAATGCCATCAAATTCTGGTCAGGAGGGTCCCAGTGGTTGGACTTCCATCAGTGCCTAAAATGAACAGGTTACTGGGTGGCACAGGATCTGAACAGGAAGCCCCAGTGGAAAAAATGCCATATGAAGACCACCAAGGATCTCTGGAACAGCAGAGACCAGGTAACTATAACTTTAGGTGTGAATTTTGAATGGGTTGTTACAGCACTGGTCTCAGGGCTGGCTCCAGGTTTATGTGGGCGCTTGGGCAACAGAGTCTCAGGGAACGCCTTTGCAGTGTGCAATACACATGCGACAATTAATTTGCAGCAGCGCATACATATAACAGTAGATTCCAACACTACATATCTGTATTGTAGCCCATAAATGCAAGGGAGGAACTTAAAACTCAGGGGCGCGGATGCAAAAGTTCAGCTGTGGATGCCCCCTTTAGCGGTACCCATACCTAAACCGTGCTGCCTACAGCTGCAAAACGAATTTACATGATGATCTAGCCCCCACAACATTGTGACACTTCTGTAGCTGCCCGGTCATCAGATTTATCACCAATAGAACATTTATGGGACCATCTGGGACACCAACTTCCACAGCCTACGAGTTTACACGATCTAGAGGCTCAGTTACAGCAAATGTGGAGCGATATTTGGGGGATACCATACCGAACCTGTATATCTCCATGCCCAACTGTATCATATCTTGAATCCAAGCTAGAGACTGCCCAACAGGGTACTAGAGCCTCCAAGCCCATCCGTATCATATCTTGTATCTCAGCTAGAGGCAGTACAACAGCGTACTGAAGCCTACATGCCCACCCGTATCACATCTTGTATCCAAGTTAGAGATGGTACAACAGGGTACTAGAGCCTCCATGGCCACCAGTAGTAATAGTGACCCCTATATCGTCCCCAGTAGTAATAATGACCCCCTATTGTGGCCCCAGTAGTAACAGTGACCCCTACAGTGGCATCAGTAGTAATAGAGTCCCCCACAGTAGCCTTAGTAGTAATAAAGACCCCCACAGTGGCCTCAGCAGTAATAGTGACCCCCACAGTGACCTCAGTAACAATAGTGATCCCCACAGTGGCCTCAGTAATAATAGTGAGCCCCACATTAGCAATATTAATCTCAACAGTAGCTCAACAATAGTGACCCCCCACACTGGTCCTCAGTAGTAATAGTGACCCCACAGTAGCCCCAGTAATAATAATAACCCCCTCATTAGCAATATTAATCTCAACAGTGGCTGCTGTAGTACTATTAACCCTCTCAGTAGCCCCAGTAGTAATATTAAGCCCCCAGTAGCAATATTAGACCAACAAAAGCTGCAGTAGTAATATTAACCTCTGGAGTAGCCCCAGTAGAAATATTAGCCCTCTCTGTAGCCCCAGTAGTAATATTAACCCCACAGTAGCTCCAGCAGTAATATTAACCCCTCAGTGCCCCAGATGTAATATTAATCCTTTCAGTAGCCCCAGTAGTAATATTAAACCCCTCAGTTGCCCCAGTAGTAATATTATCCCACTCAGTAGCCCCAGTAGTAATATTAACCCCCTCAGTAGCCCCAGTAGTAATGTTAGCCACCTCAGTAGCCACAGTAGTAATATAAATCCCCTCTATAGCCCTAGTAGTAATAGCCTCCCCAACTGATTTACCTACCCCCTCCTTGTAGTCTGCGCCATTCCTTTTCTTCTTGGTGCTGATCCCAGGTGCACACTGACAGCAGTGTTTAGGCCTGGAACGCTTCCTCCCTTCTCCTCTCTTGCAGAACAAAGGAGGAGAGGTCAGAGGAGGAGGAGCCTGGGTGCACACACTGACGTCAGAGTGTGTGCCCGGGATCAGCGCAGCTAACAGCACCACTGAGTTATTACTAGCCAGGAAGCTGCAGCACCCCGGCCGGTAATCACTAAGATGGTGAGTAGCCGTCAACATGTATGCCAGCAGAGAGGGCTCTGCATGCCCCCTCCGGCACACGTGCCATAGGTTCACCACCACGGACTGCTTGCCTTTGGGGTTCCCTCAACGTAGGGGCCCGTCCGCCATTGCGACCCCGGCGAACCCTTGCAGTACGCATATACATATAAGTGATTACAGGACCGTTTCCTCTCTGACTGAAGTTGTCCTCTTTCCCTTTTCTACTGTCCCGGCCCAAACTAGCATGATGACTTTTACCAGTCACGTCTTGTCTATGTGGAACACACAGACATCTTTGGCTTCTTGTTTTTTTTTCTATCACCCTCCCTACATAATCTAAACTTTTACACAAACACCCCTTCTATAGTACCCAAAATACTAATAATGCCAAAATAAAATCAGGGTGTCCGTCTGCTGTGCCATACACAGTAGTGCAGGCCACTCTGTGACCCATCTCTGCTCACAAAATACAGTGTGCCCTCTTGGCTCTGTGAGCCTCTGCATATGCCTGGGTTTGCCGGGTGCTGATGCCGGACCTGGCTACTCTTGTCCATAGGCCATATCTGATATTGCAGCTCAGCCTCATTGACTACTGTAACCCTATAAATGACTACAAACTAATTGTACACTCATTTCATGTTTTAATTACAGTCAAGGTACAATCAGAACTCTGGACAATATAGAGGTGGAAGAGAGTACTGGCCATATCATATATAAAGGTAATACTGCACAAATGACTGTTTATCAGATTGGTGTCAACAGAGGTTTAAGTCATAGGACCTCACTGTATACCCATTTATACAACTACTATTGACCTCAATGGGAATTGTGTAAAATCTATAGATAGTGAGCTCACTGTATAAAACTTTACAATGGACAATTGATCGAACAGCACTCAATCAAGCTATGATGACAACAGACTGCAGTATTATAGTAGTTGTATTCGTGTACATAGGAGGCAGTATTATAGTAGTTAGAATCTCGTACATAGGGGGTCTATTATAGTAGTTATAGTCTCAAACATAGTAGTTTTAAAGTAGTTATCAAAATACGGTACTAACAACCACCTGTCCTTCCGTGAGTTACATGCTCTGTCCCTGATCAGATGACAGTGGCATCATCACAGGTCCTTCATCCCAAGTGAGTGAGTTACATGCTCCGCTCTGAAGGTATAACGTAATCACAGGTCCTGCAAGCACACGGCTGCTGTCCGGCTAGGTGTTTGTTAGTATTTCATAGACACTGAGGCCGCAGGGGTTTTGTAGGGGATGTACTCCGCCCGTAATCTGCACAGTGATGAAGGACCTGTGATGACATCACTGTCATGTGATCAGGTGCAGAGCATGTAGCTCACTCAGGATGAAGGACCTGTGATTACATCAATGTCATTTGATCAGGGGTAGATAATGTTACTCACTTGGGATGAAGGACCTGTGATTACGTTACCATCATGTGATCAGGGGTGGGGCATGTAACTCACTCACTTGGGATGAAAAACCTGTGATGACACCACCGTCTTGTGATCAGGGGCGGAGCATGTAACTTACTCTCTCGGGATGAAGGATCTGTTATGACGTCCCCGTCATGTGATCAGGGGCGAAGCATGTAACTCACTCTCTCGGGATGAAGGACCTGTGATGACATC
Source organism: Eleutherodactylus coqui (assembly GCF_035609145.1). Lineage (NCBI taxonomy): Eukaryota > Metazoa > Chordata > Amphibia > Anura > Eleutherodactylidae > Eleutherodactylus > Eleutherodactylus coqui. The sequence goes on along the minus strand of NC_089846.1, from coordinate 58,967,337 downwards.
CCCGTTATGTGATCAGGGACAGATCATGTAACTTACTCACTTGGGATGAAGGATCTGTGATGACATCACTGTCATGTGATCAGGGGCGGAACATGTAAATCAGTCACTCAGGATGAAGGTCCTGTGATAACATCAATATCATGTGATCAATGGCAGAGCATGTAACTCACTCGGAAGGAAAGACCTGTGATGGCACCATAGTCATGTGATCAGGGGCGGAGCATGTAACTCACTCACTGGGGATGAAAGACCTGTGATGACATCACCGGCATGTGATCAGGGACAGAGCATGTAACTTACTTACTCAGGATGAAGGACTTGTGATGACATCACTGTCATATGATCAAGGGCGGAACATGTAAATCAATCACTCAGGATGAAGGACTTGTGATAACGTCAATATCATGTGATCAGGGGCGGAAAATGAAATCATTCACTCAGGATGAAAGACCTGTGATAATGTCAATATTATGTGATCTGGGGCAGAGCACGTAACTCACTTGGAATGAAGGACCTGTGAGGACACCACAGTCATGTGATCAGGGGCGGGGCATGTAACTTACTCACTGGGGATGAAAGACCTGTGATGACGTCACCATCATGTGATCAGGGACAGAGCATGTAACTTACTCACTTGAGATGAAGGACATGTAACATAGTATGTAAGGCTGAATGAAGACAATGTCCATCTAGTCCAGCCTGTCTATCCTCCTGTGTTGATCCAGAGGAAGGCAAAAAACCCCAAGGGCAGAAGCCAATTTAGCCCTTTTGGGAAAAAATTCCTTCCCGACTCCCTAATGGCAATCAGACTGTTCCCTGGATCAACCCCTTATAGTTCCTACCTGCCTGTATATCCGGATTGACAATTAACCTAAGACTTGTATCCTATAATGTCCTTCCTCTCCAGAAAGACATCAAGTCCCCTTTTAAACTCCACGGCCAGTACTGGTGGTGAGGCAGGGACAGTGAAAGACATATCCAGTCTATATAGGCAGTGGGCTTTTCCAAAAAAATTTGGGAAAAAAAATCTATTTGGGCTGCCTGTGACCGTCCTGACTGTACTGCGTCTCTGCTGGGGGTAGTTGTCCTAATTCATACGCAGCCAGCTAAGTGTTACAGCAGACTTGCGCAAAATACTTTCCTGGCTCTGCTGTGCGTTCCGTAAGCGAAGTCAGCCTCCAACCACAGGCCAATAAGTGGCACATTTAATTACAGCGTTCTGTTCTGCACTTCTGGTAATACAGCATGCTGAGGGGTAGGGGTAGGCCTAGAGGACGTGGACGCGGGCGAGGACGCGGAGGCCCAAGTCAGGGTGTGGGCACAGGCCGAGCTCCTGATCCAGGTGTATCGCAGCCGACTGCTGCGGGATTAGGAGAGAGGCACGTTTCTGGCGTCCCCACATTCATCTCACAATTAATGGGTCCACGCGGTAGACCTTTATTAGAAAATGAGCAGTGTGAGCAGGTCCTGTCGTGGATGGCAGAAAGTGCATCCAGCAATCTATCGACCACCCAGAATTCTGCGCCGTCCACTGCTGCAACTCTGAATCCTCTGGCTGCTGCTCCTCCTTCCTCCCAGCCTCCTCACTCCATTACAATGACATATTCTGAGGAGCAGGCAGACTCCCAGGAACTGTTCTCGGGCCCCTGCCCAGAATGGGCAGCAATGGTTCCGAATCCTCTCCCACTGGAGGAGTTTGTCGTGACCGATGCCCAACCTTTGGAAAGTTCCCGGGGTCCGGGGGATGAGGCTGGGGACTTCTGGCAACTGTCTCAAGAGCTTTCAGTGGGTGAGGAGGACGATGAGACACAGTTGTCTATCACTCAGGTAGTAGTAATTGGAGTAAGTCCGAGGGAGGAGCGCACAGAGGATTAGGAGGAAGAGCAGCAGGACGATGAGGTGACTGACCCCACCTGGTTTGCTATGCCTACTGAGGACAGGTCTTCAGAGGGGGAGGCAAGGGCAGCAGCAGGGCAGGTTGGAAGAGGCAGTGCGGTGGCCAGGGGTGGAGGCAGGGCCAGACCGAATAATTCACCAACTGTTTCCCAAAGCGCCCCCTCGTGCCATGCCACCCTGCAGAGGCCGAGGTGCTCAAAGGTCTGGCAGTTTTTCACTGAGAGTGCAGACGACCGACGAACAGTGGTGTGCAACCTTTGTCGCGCCAAGATCAGTCGGGGAGCCACTACCACCAGCCTCACCACCACCAGCATGCGCAGACATATGATGGCCAAGTACCCCACAAGGTGGGACGAAGGCCGTTCACCACCTCCGGTTTGCACTGCTGCCTCTCCCCCTGTGCCCCAACCTGCCACTGAGATCCAACCCCCCTCTCAGGACACAGGCACTACCGTCTCCTGGCCTGCACCCACACCCTCACCTCCGCTGTCCTCGGCCCCATCCACCAATGTCTCTCAGCGCACCGTCCAGCTGTCGCTAGCGCAAGTGTTGGAGCGCAGGTACGCCGCCATGCACCCGCACGCTCAAGCGTTAAACGTGCAGATAGCCAAATTTATCAGCCTGGAGATGCTGCCGTATAGGGTTGTGGAAACGGAGGCTTTCAAAGGTATGATGGCGGCGGCGGCCCCGCGCTACTCAGTTCCCAGTCGCCACTACTTTTCCCGATGTGCCGTCCCAGCCCTGCATGACCACGTCTCCCGCAACATTGTACGCGCCCTCACCAACGCGGTTACTACCAAGGTCCACTTAACAACGGACATGTGGACAAGCACAGGCGGCCAGGGCCACTATATCTCCCTGGCGGCACATTGGGTGAATTTAGTGGAGGCTGGGACCGAGTCAGAGCCTGGGACCGCTCACGTCCTACCCACCCCCAGAATTGCGGGCCCCAGCTCGGTGGTGGTATCTGCGACGGTGTATGCTTCCTCCACTAAACCACCCTCCTCCTCCTCCTCCTCCTACACAACCTCTGTCTCGCAATCAAGATGTGTCAGCAGCAGCACGTCGCCAGCAGTCGGTGTCGCGCGGCATGGCAGCACAGCGGTGGGCAAGCGTCAGCAGGCCGTGCTGAAACTACTCAGCTTAGGAGAGAAGAGGCACACGGCCCACGAACTGCTGCAGGGTCTGACACAGCAGACCGACCGCTGGCTTGCGCCGCTGAGCCTCCAACCGGGCATGGTCGTGTGTGACAACGGCCGTAACCTGGTGGCGGCTCTGCAGCTCGGCAGCCTCACGCAGTGCCATGCCTGGCCCACGTCTTTAATTTGGTGGTTCAGCGCTTTCTGAAAAGCTACCCACACTTGTCAGACCTGCTGCGAAAGGTGCGCCGGCTCTGCGCACATTTCCGCAAGTCCCACACGCACGCTGCCACCCTGCGCACCCTGCAACATCGGTTTAATCTGCCAGTGCACCGACTGCTGTGCGACGTGCCCACACGGTGGAACTCTACGCTCCACATGTTGGCCAGGCTCTATGAGCAGCGTAGAGCTATAGTGGAATACCAACTCCAACATGGGCGGCGCAGTGGGAGTCAGCCTCCTCAATTCTTTACAGAAGAGTGGGCCTGGTTGGCAGACATCTGCCAGGTCCTTGGAAACTTTGAGGAGTCTACCCAGATGGTGAGCGGTGATGCTGCAATCATTAGCGTCACCATTCCTCTGCTATGCCTCTTGAGAAGTTCCCTGCAAAGCATAAAGGCAGACGCTTTGCGCTCGGAAACAGAGGCGGGGGAAGACAGTATGTCGCTGGATAGTCAGAGCACCCTCCTGTCTATATCTCAGCGCGTTGAGGAGGAGGAGCATGAGGAGGATGAGGAGGAGGGGGAAGAGACAGCTTGGCCCACTGCTGAGGGTACCCATGCTGCTTGCCTGTCATCCTTTCAGCGTGTATGGCCGGAGGAGGAGGAGGATCCTGAAAGTGATCTTCCTAGTGAGGACAGCCATGTGTTGCGTACAGGTACCCTGGCACACATGGCTGACTTCATGTTAGGATGCCTTTCTCGTGACCCTCGCGTTACACGCATTCTGGCCACTACGGATTACTGGGTGTACACACTGCTCGACCCACGGTATAAGGAGAACCTTTCCACTCTCATACCTGAAGAGGAAAGGGGTTCGAGAGTGATGCTATACCACAGGACCCTGGCGGACAAACTGATGGTAAAATTCCCATCCGACAGCGCTAGTGGCCGAAGGCGCAGTTCCGAGGGCCAGGTAGCAGGGGAGGCGCGGAGATCAGGCAGCATGTACAGCACAGGCAGGGGAACACTCTCTAAGGCCTTTGACAGCTTTCTGACTCCCCAGCAAGACTGTGTCACCGCTCCCCAGTCAAGGCTGAGTCGGCGGGAGCACTGTAAAAGGATGGTGAGGGAGTACGTAGCCGATCGCATGACCGTCCTCCGTGACGCCTCTGCCCCCTACAACTACTGGGTGTCGAAGCTGGACACGTGGCCTGAACTCGCGCTGTATGCCCTGGAGGTGCTTGCTTGTCCTGTGGCTAGCGTCTTGTCAGAGTGGGTGTTTAGTGCGGCTGAGGGAATCATCACGGATAATCGTACCCGCCAGTCAACCGACAGTGCCGACAGGCTTACACTCATCAAGATGAACAAAGCCTGGATTTCCCCAGACTTTTCTTCTCCACCAGCGGACAGCAGCGATACCTAAACAATACGTAGGCTGCACCCGCGGATGGAAGCATCGTTCTCTATCACCATCAAAAACGGGGACCTTTTAGCTTCATCAATCTGTGTATTATATTCCTCCTCCTCCTCCTGCTCCTCCTCCTGAAACCTCACGTAATCACGTCGAACGGGCAATTTTTCTTAGGCCCACAAGGCTCAGTCATATAATTTTTGTAAACAATTTTTATACGTTTCAATGCTCATTAAAGTGTTGAAACTTGCACCTGAACCAATTTTTATTTTAACTGGCCTGCCTCCAGGCCTAGTTAAAAATTAAGCCACATTAACCAAAGCGATTAATGGGTTTCACCTGCCCTCTTGGTTGGGCATGGGCAATTTTTCTGACGTACATTAGTACTGTTGGTACACCAATTTTTTGGGGCCCTCGCCTACAGTGTAATCCAATAAATTTTTTGCCCACCTGCATTAAAGCTGATGTTACATCAGCTGTGCTGGGCACTGCAATGGGATATATTTATGTACCGCCGGTGGCTTCCTGGCACCCACCCATGCTGTCGGTCCACACGGAGATGTAACTGCATGTGTCCACTTCTAAAGAACCCCCGTCTGACTGGGGCATGCAGTGTGGGCCGAAGCCCACCTGCATTAAACATGACATTACCTCAGCTGTGATGGGCAATGCAATGGGATATATTTATGTACCGCCGGTGGGTTCCAGGGAGCCACCCATGCTGTCGGTCCACACGGAGTTGTAACTGCATGTGTCCACTTCTAAAGAACCCCAGTCTGACTGGGGAATGCAGTGTGGGCCGAAGCCCACCTGCATTAAACATGACATTACCTCAGCTGTGATGGGCAATGCAATGGGATATATTTATGTACCGCCGGTGGCTTCCTGGCACCCACCCATGCTGTTGGTCCACAGGGACTTCACAATAGGGAGTTGTACCTGCCTGTGTCTATGAATTAAAAACCCCGGTCAGGTTGGGGTATGCAGTGTGGGCCGAAGCCCACCTGCATTTAATCTGACGTTAGCTCTACTGTCCAGGGCACTGCAATGGAATACATTTATGTACAGCCGGTGGGTTCCAGGGAGCCACCCATGCTGTGGGTGCACATGGAATTCCCATTGCGGAGTTGTACCTGCCTGTGACTATTTATAAAAACCGCGGTCTGACTGGGGCATGCAGACACCTTGACAGAATGAATAGTGTGTGGCACATAGGTTCCCCATTGCTATGCCCACGTGTGCAGCTCCTGATGGCGGTGGCACAGGATTATATTTCTCATTGCTTCTGTACAGCATTGTGGGCTATCGCCCTGCCCCTTTTAAAGAGGGTCACTGCCTAGCCGTGCCAACCCTCTGCAGTGTGTGCCTGCGGTTCCTCCTCATGGCAGACGCACTTATAAATAGACATGAGGGTGGTGTGGCATGAGGGCAGCTGAAGGCTGCGCAGGGACACTTTGGTGTGCGCTGTGGACACTGGGTCGTGCGGGGGGGAAGGGGGGGATGGGCATCATGTAACCCAGGAGAAGTGGCAGCAGAGTGTCATGCAGGCAGTGATTGTGCTTTGTTGGAGGTAATGTGGTGCTTAGCTAAGGTATGCATTGCTAATGAGGGCTTTTCAGAAGTAAAAGTTGTTGGGAGGGGGGGGGCCCACTCTTGCCCCTATTGTGGCTTAATAGTGGGACCTGTGAACTTGAGATGCAGCCCAATATGTAGCCCCTCGCCTGCCCTATCTGTTGCTGTGTCGTTCCCATCACTTTCTTGAATTGCCCAGATTTTCACAAATGGAAACCTTAGCGAGCATCGGCGATATACAAAAATGCTTGGGTCGCTCATTGACTTCAATGGGGTTCGTTACTCGAAACGAACCCTCGAGCATCGCGAAAATTTCGTCCCGAGTAACGAGCACCCGAGCGTTTTGGTGCTCGCTCATCTCTAGTTTTGATCTTATCTTTGCATATTTTGTTTTTTTCCCTGTCTGATTTTAGCGCTTCTTCGCTGCCTTCTTGCTTTAGTAGTTTAAACGCTTTCTTTTTTTCGTTTATTGCCCCCCTTACCGTCTTGTCGAGCCACATTGGTTTCCTTTTAGTTGAGTTTCTTTTATTTTTGAATGAACTGCTCACATGAGGTGATTAGGATCCTTTTAAACTTTTCCCATTTGTCCTCTGTACCGCTATTTTTGAGGATGTTGTCCCAATTAATGTTACCGATAGTAATTCTGAGCTGATCAAATTTTGCTTTACTAAAGTTTAGTTTCTTTGTCTCTCCCTGATAAGGCTTCCTATCTGCACCCCCTTTATACGTTCCGGTTTGTTAGTTAGTACTAGGTCCAGAATGGCCCTCCCTCTTGTTGGTTCCTGTACCAGTTGGTTCAGGTAATTGTCTTTAATTACTCTCAAGAATTTATCACCCCTGTGAGATTTGCAGGTTTCATTTTCCCATGTTATATCTGGATAATTAAAGTCCCCCATGATAATTACTTCGTTGCGGTTTGACACCTCTTCTATCTGCCTTAATAGTAAATTATCAGTTTCCTCTGTTGCTTTTGGTGGTCTATAGAAGACCCCTATCAGGATTTTATTATTTTTTCCTCCCTGTATTTCTACCCACAGAGATTCCACCTGTTCTTCTCCTACCCCTATATCCTCCCGTAGCCTCGGCTTCAAGTTCGATTTGATGTACAGACATACCCCTACCCCTTTCTGGTTCCTTCGGTCCCTTCTGAAGAGATTGTACCCCTGCAAATTCACCGCCCAATCGCACTTATCATCAAGCCATGTTTCCGTAATTCCGACTATATCATAATTTTCATCAGTCATTCTCGCTTCAAGCTCACCCACTTTACCGATCAGACTTCGTGCATTCATGGTCATACAATTGATATCGTTATTTTTGCTTTTTAAATTTGTTTTGTTGCTATTCGTACTAATGGCTGATCTATCACTTCTAACTGTACTAACCCCACCCTCTGCTCGACCCCCATTCCCTTTGCTTGGACCCGGGTCGCTAGTTACACTGTCTACCCCACTATTTCTCTTTTTGCCCTCCCCCCAGTCCCTAGTTTAAACACTCCTCCAGCCTTCTAGCCATCTTATCCCCCAGCACAGCTGCACCCTCCCCATTAAGATGCAGCCCGTCCCTACGGTAGAGCCTGTAGCCGACAGCAAAGTCAGCCCAGTTCTCCAGGAACCCAAATCCCTCCTTCTTACACCAACTCCGGAGCCACTTGTTTACCTCCCTAAGATCCTGCTGCCTTTCTAGTGTGGCTTTAGGTACAGGTAGTATTTCCGAGAAAACTACCCTGGAGGTTCGCGCCCTGAGCTTGGACCCTAGGTCCCTGAAATCATTTTTGAGGGCCCTCCATTGACCTCTAACTTGTTCATTGGTGCCAACGTGCACCATGACCGCTGGATCCTCACCAGCCCCTCCCAGTAATCTGTCAATCCGATCCGCGATGTGTCGAACTCGAGCGCCAGGAGGACAACACACTGTTCGACGATCCCGGTATTTATGGCAGATTTCCCTCTCTGTCCCCCTAATAATTGAGTCCCCCACCACTAGAACCTGTCTAGCCTCCTGCCCTGCACTCCCCGTCCCCGTCTCACTGGAGCAGTCATCCCCCTGGCGTTCAGAGGGCCTGTCGTGCTGCAGCGGTGCTGGCTCTGTAATGGCATCGCCCTCATCTGCCAACGTTGCAGACATGTTGGGTTATGCCAGTTCAGGACCAGCCTCCATGGATCTATTCCCTCTACGCCTCCTTCTATCTGACACCCAGCTGACTGCCTGCTCCCCCTGCACTTCTGTACTACCAACCGCCCCCGCCTCTACCCCAGCGAGTGTCTGCTCAGTGAGCACCAAACTCCTTTCCATGATGTCAATGGCTCTCAGTGTTGCCAGTTGCTGATTTAGATCCAGAATTTGGGCTTCTAAATGTGCGACGTGCATGCATATTGCGCAACAGTATGCACCCTCGATCAGTTGATCAAGGACCGCATACATTGCACAAGTAGCACACTGGATGGCATTGCCAGGCATGGAGCTTATCCTAATGGGGATTTACAATTTACTTGTGGAAGTAGTGAAGATAGACTTGTTCACACTCCGCTCACACGCTGCCGCCTCTGCTCAACTGCTCACACGCTCACACGCTGCTGCAACCGCTCACGCGCTGCTGCAACCGCTCACACGCTGCTGCCTCCGCTCACACGCTGCTGCCTCCGCTCAAATGCTGCTGCCTCCGCTCAAACGCTGCTGCAACCGCTCAACCGCTCACACGCTGCTGCAACCGCTCAACCGCTCACACGTTGCTGCAACCGCTCACACGCTGCTGCAACTGCTCACACGCTGCTGCCTCTGCTCAACCGCTCAAAAAATTTTTTATTTTTTTTCCCTCACAAACACTTAGACCCCCAGACACATACACACACACACAGAAGACACAACTAGGGCACACCAGATACACAGAAGACACACACTTAGCTCACAAACACACACAGAAGATACTTATCGGCTCCTGCGGCTCCTCCGCTCCTCCTGGTGACGTCACCCGCTCTCCCGGCGGCCGCTCACTCTCCCCTCCTGTCTCAGCTGTTCTGCTGCTCCGTTCCGGTCCCCTCCGCTGCTGCAGGCGCTGGACTCCTGGTGGCCTCTTGGCGCCGGCTACTTCTCTGCTCCACTCACGTTACTGCCCCCGCACCTGCTTCGGTGCCGGTATCGGCTCCTGCGCTATTGCGCTGCTCCGATGTCCCCTTCAGTCCCCCACTCGTGCCTCTGTCTCGGCGAGCTGCTCCTGGCGTCTGACGTCACTTCCGTCACTGTCATGTGATCGGGGGCGAAACATGTAAATCAATCACTCAGAATGAAGGACCTGTAATAACGTCAATATCATGTGATCAGGGGCGGAGCATGTAACTCACTCAGAATGAAGGACTTGTGATGACACCATCATCATGTGATTAGGGGCAGAGCATGTAACTCACTCACTGGGGATGAAGGACCTGTGATGACATCACCATCATGTGATCAGGGGCGGAACATGTAACTCACTCATTCGGGATGAAGGACATGTGATGATGTCACTGTAATCTAATCAGGGGCGGATCATCACGACGATGTCATCACAGGTCCTTCATCCTGAGTGCTGTGCTGCTTGTAATCCCTGTTGTATGTGATGAAGAATGTATGTAGCAGAGCTGTATGTGATGTACATGTAGCAGTGCGGTGTGTGTGATGTGCATGTAGTAGAGCTGTGTGTGTGTGTCTGATGTGCATGTAGCACAGCTATGTGGTGCATTGTGCTACCTGAAAGTCTGGTAATATAATTTCCTAATAATTACTAGTATTCTTGTACCATGATGACAGCGGACTAAAACATTTCAAATACTCATAAAAACTTGCTTTGTATCTCTGCAGAGACCCCATCAGGGATTAGAGCTGCCATCCACAGCGTGAGTCCCAACTGTATCCTCTTTTCACCTGAGGGACAACGCCTCTTTCTTAACTGTATGTAACTAGTCACCTCCCTGCTATACAGATATAGTACAACGTGTAGTTATATTCTTGTACATAGAGGGCAGTATTATAGTAGTTATATTCTTATACACAGGATTATAGTATATACACTATTATTGTAATTATATTGCTGCACATATGGCGGGTGTTTTATTGTAGTTATATTTTTGTACATAGGGTGCAGTTTTATAGTAATTATATTCTTGTACATAGGGGGCAGTATTATAATTGTTCTATTCTTGTACATAGAGGGCAGTATTATAGTAGTTACATTCTTGTACATAGGGGGCAGTATTATAATTGTTCTATTCTTGTACATAGAGGGCAGTATTATAGTAGTTATATTCTTGTACATTATTACATGGACAGTATTATATTAGATAGGCCTATGTGTACATAAATCTGTAGATTACAGTATTACTTTTTCATATTATACATAATTATTTTATTACTGTGTCAAGTTAGATTCAAATGATCTTTGCCTATGACAATACTCCATACCCCTTTTAAAAAGTAGATAAGAGAGAAAGTGAAGCTGGATTTTGATTGGTTATTAATGTTATTAATGTCTGTTCTCTCTCTAATCTGAGGTACTAGAGCACACGAGGTGTTTTCATGGGCACCAAAACTAATTTCAATTTAATGTCTCCAGTTTCCGTGTTTTATATATCCTTCTATTACAGGTCATGCAAACCACACTCCTTCCATGAGTGAAATTAGCCAGTTTGTGAAGTATGCAACTTGTCTAAACTTCAACAAGATTTTGATTCGCCAACCCACATGTGAGTATTGGACTTACTGTAACTGAGTTTAACCATAGTGTGTGCAACCAGTCGGGGGTAGAACCAAAAGCATAAATACCATAGAGGTAGACATGGAAGTGGACCAAATCAGGTTTAACAATACTTTCCCTTTGTGTATAGTGTGCCCGTCCATATTACCATATGATGTGAAGAGAAGGTAGCCTAAGGGCCTTAAGTATCCTTTTGCTCTGCAATAGATGAGTCCCATTTTAATTTTGCTATAGAACCCACTCTTCTCTATGTCCGGCCATGGGGAACGGAAGAAGCAATATATTAATCATTTGTTATGTGTCCTATTACATCTCGTTATGTACATTATGAATGGCCAAGTATGATTATGTCTCAAATTTTATAATTTTCCTTTGTTTTACTCTTCAGCAAGTTTGTGCTCGAAGATGCCGACTGAAGTTCATACTCTAGATGTGGAAAAGGTAATATTTTTACAATGTAGCATTGCTCTTGGCATGTCATAAACTTCTAACCAGATCAACCATGGCCAATGCCCAGGTACCTGTACATACAGAGCTCCAAAAACAAGCATCTATAAACATTGTTAAGGAACAAAATTAGTATATATTACCTTCTTAAGGACACAACCATTTTTTCCAGCTTTTTGGTCTCTCCTCACAACTTTCAAAAAATCATAACTTTATATTTTTCCAGGCTGAGCTGTATTTTTCAGTGGAACTATTCAATGTACCATATAATGTACAGGAAAACTATAAAAAATTTCTAAGTGGAGGGAAATAGAAAAAAAATGTAATTTCGCCATCTTTGGCGTGTATTGTTTTAACATTGTACACACACAACTTTTTCTGTGGGTGAGTATGATCATGATAATACCAAATTTATTTAGTTGTTTTTTTTCTTATCATTTAAATGAAAATCTCTCTCTCTCTCTCTCTCTATATATATATATATACACACACACACACACATATATATATATATATATATATATATATATATATATATTTATATTTAAAAAATATATAAATTTTCAGTCATCATCTTCTGACCACCATAACTTTTAGTTGATGGTGCTGTGTGCAGGCTCATTTCTATTCGGACCATTTCATAGTACATATGACTTTTTGATCGTTTTTTATAACACGCTTTCTTAGAGACAGGGTGACCAAAATAATGCAGTTCTGGTGTTCTATATTTATTTTTTTGGACAATATTCACCATTCGCGATAAATAATTAGATATTTAGATATTTTGATTCTATGGTAGTTCTATGGATGCAGCGATTCCAAAAATGTTTGATTTTTTTGTTTTCATTTTTTTATTATGAATATGAGAAAAGGTTTTTTTTTGCTTTTGATATTCTTTATTTTTTATTTTTACTTTTTTTGTCCTTTAACCATAGTATTGCATTAAACTGTATTCTGACATGCAGTCATGCAAATTTCTCAGTTTTAAAAACATCTTCCTGGCAACTCGCATTATCAGCCATTTTAGTTTTCACAGTGTTCTGTTTCTGTCCTCTTGTCACCCACGGCCACCTTCTACCTCTCAGATATCACCTTCCCACAACGCATGATCACCATGTGTCCAACAGATCACAAACTCCATCCTAAATATAATCTAACATGATAAAAATATTTTTTACCTATAACAAGGGTAAAACAAAACATGAAATGTTGAATGATGTAGTTCAATGATGTCATCATTGAGGAATGAAGAAGCTAACTTTCTGTCTTCCATTTTTAGACCAGCATACATAAACGTGTTTCAGGGCTGTGGTGCCCCTTCGTCAGTACTTTGCTGGGAATACACATCTGATGTTGGTGTGACTCATTGCTCTGCACCAAAGACAGATGTATATTCCCAGCAAAGTACTGAGGAAGGAGCACCACAGCCCTGAAACACGTTTATGTATGCTGGTCTAAAATAAAAATGGAGGTGTTGAGCTGAATATTACATCTTGTGCTTCTTTGAAAAACAGTAGCACCTTCTCCCATTTTTTTTTCTGCTTGTATGTCTCCCTTTAAAGATGTGAGTTTCACAGAGGCAGTCAAGGTCCAATTACTAAATTCACCACTGACTCTTTTGGACCGGCAGACTAATAAGCTTAAAATTAAAATTTAACTTTTATTTATTCACTTAAAAAGTATGAAATAGACAAACAAACATACACATATATGTAGTGGATACTGTCTCACTTAGAGATCTCAATTCCTCAATTGAAGATTTCGGACAACTAGTGTGTCCAATTACTAGCAAGCTAATATAGTGCGTATATTTTACGCGTGCCCTCAGGTAGAGTGGCAATTTTGAATAATTCACAGGCTCTCCCGGCCAAAAACACACCAGTGGCGGTCGATTTGTATGATATATTTTTTGACCGCAACAAGTGTTTAATAAGTGCCCTACGCGTTTCACCCCCAACCACACAGGGGCTCCTCAGGGGCCAATAGTTGTACCAGGAATCAGTTTTTGGCAAGTGGTTATGGAGAACAAGAATGTCGTACGAAGGTCAAATCACCTCCCTCACGTACGTATTCGTTAGTGATCGGCTAGTATGTTTCAAAGTTTTTTGTTAGTGATTAGCTGGTATAATCTTCCCAGAAACCCCAATAATATCTATTGGGGTTTCCCTACCTATAATAACAATACCCCTGAGGGTAACTCCCAAAAAGATAATTTTTTTGTCCACGATTGTTTTTCTGGGAAGACTTTATCATCCTGAGTAGAGCTCCACCCCATCCTTTTTACTTTAATTCTCCAAACTTTTGTGTCTTGGCTTTCAATCTGAATCAATATAGTTGACAGGACTATATTGTCAATCGCGCCTACCCTTTCTTTTTTAGTAGGAGGGCCTGCTTGGCGCTACAGATCATTTATAGAATAAAAAAATGGATTCAATATAATTAATTGAACCCGGATGCTATTATTTATGTTTATGGTGTATTTTTCTTCCCATCAGCTTGTTGGTACATGGAAACTTGCTGCTGCTGCTTCCAATATTCCTGATGGAGATGTGCTATTTCCAAATGAAATACAATTTATAGTGAACAATGGGGAGGTAACAATCACAGATGGCACCTGGTAAGACACATCCTTAGTTTACAGGAGTATTGTAGAAGTGATGGGAACTAGAGTGGGTCCATGAAAGAGTCACACTTTTGCAAGCTTTTAGACCCATGTTCTCCTAATTCAATGGTTCATACAGGTATTGTGACAGAGTGAAGCCTATATCATGTACAGATTATGCATCTGTGCTAAGGATTATATCAGTTACAATTGGTGGCAGTATATAGAACCCATTGCAGTACCAACCTTAAGGCAAAAAGTGAAGTCCTGAACAGGAAGATGGTACCATTTTGATTTAATCATCTTTGAAAGCATCACAGAAGGGGAAATCAAGAATTAAAAACAATCACAGAAAATGGCCGTTACTTACTGACTGAGGAGTGCATATAGATGCATCCTCCTCTCACCATGCTGGTAGCTGACTACCAAATGGAGGAGCCAATAACACTTGTGCAGGACACCGATAAAACAACCACTCACACTGCCTCCTGATAATGAAGGGGGTGGATGCTTGGTGTACACTCCCACACATAGTGGATACAGGGTGCCAGACCATTCTGATATATGTAGTTCACCATGCAGACCAGCAACCTATTAATGACGCCATGATAATTCGGCGGGTTGCCCTGCATATCCATCAGTGAACCACATTGGTACTGCCACCCTGGGCTCGCCCTGGAATCTTAATGCCACACTGCATGTGAATGATAGATAATAAATGCAAGGCATTGGTTGAATGTTGGCCAAGATACATGAGCCCACTAACTACTTCACGGTTCCTTGCGTTGTAGTGGGTCCCTACACTAATATAAATGGTGGCAGTATATAGAACCCATTGCAGTACCAACCTTAAGGAAAAAAGTGAAGTCCTGAACAGGAAGATGGTACCATTTTGATTTAATCATCTTTGAAACAAGTAAATACAAATGCAATTTATGAAGTTTTTAAAAAAAATAGATAATAGAAAAAGGACATCAATCCATACGTACTGATACAAGTACAAGGGTTGGTAGAGACACTACATTCCTCAGCATGCAGACAGCCAAATTGCTATTTGGAGGAGCATTGTAAAGGTGCAGAATACTGATGAACAGCCACGCACATACCTATCACATATTCATTTTATAATTAATAGTTAGAGATGAGCGAGTATACTCGCTAAAGGCAATTGCTCGAGCGAGTATTGCCTTTAGTGAGTACCTGCCCGCTCTAGACTGAAGGTTCGGGTGCCGGCGGCGGGCAGGGAGCTGCGGGGGAGAGCGGGGAGGAACGGAGGGGAGATCTTTCTCTCCCTCTCTTTCCCCCGCTCCCTCGTGCTGACAGCCGCTACTCACCACTCCCCCGCACCGACACCCGAACCTTCAGTCTCGAGCTGGCGGGTACTCGCTAAAGGCAATGCTCACTCGAGCAATTGCCTTTAGCGAGTATACTCGCTCATCTCTATTAATAGTGATTTTAATACTAATTATATGGTAGTTAAAATAGTGGTGGTTCATCTGTATATTGCACCTGTGCGATGCTCCTCCATATAGCAATTTGTCTACACATATTTTGTATCAATAAATCAGTAAGTTTGGACGCTTTTGTAAGCTTCTAATCCCTATTTCCCCTAATTCACTGCGTGGATTGTGACAGAGTGAAGCCTAAATCCTGTCCAGATTATGCATCTGTGCTGGAAATTATGGCCGCTCCAGCTGGTGAGAATAAATAAACCCCATTGCGGTGCCAGTCTTGAGCAAAAAGGTGAAGTCTTGAACCAGGAAGACAGCACCATATTAAATCTAAATGATACCATCTCTGTAACAAGGCAATACATGACACTCCCTAAAACTATCAAAACTAAAGGGAACCCAGTACAATCTACAAGAGCCTTGGCCTTCATACAAATCTACGCTACATGGGAGACATTTGTAATTCCACTATTAGAGATTTTATTATAATGCAATTTATATAGCATTTCAGAAGTTGTAATTGTAAATAGAGCAAATTAGATTTATTGTGATGTCATTGCAGGACAAGTACAGCCCAGAAGATAGGAAATAGTCGACTTCAATATACGAAAGGTAAGGACTTCCTCACAATACATGCCCAGAGTTCACTGGATATTCTGTACCCATCTCATGGATTGTTGAACATTTCCCAGGTGGTGAGAGTGCAATGGAGATGAGATTTCATGAACCTTTGGGAGACAGCCTGCTAACTTGGGTTGGGAATCCCAAAGAAGAGAAGATCTTCTTGGTCCTCTTCTGTAAGTGTTTTTAGTTTTCTGATCAGCATAATAAAGCATATAAAGTATCAAATGATGATAGTTTCTAGTCAAATAACAAAAAATAACATTAGATTTTAATTAATGGAAATCTATGGCTCAGAATTCCAGGATTTGCATTAAATTTACAAAATTAGCAAGGGAGAGAGGAGTGAGAATTTTCTTTAAGATTTCCAATGACAGGGATCTCTGGCTGGCTCCAAAGTGGACCACAACCCAATTAGTTTAGTGCCAGTTGGAGTGGGAGCCAATGCTGGTATGTGAGTACAACCCAGTCAGGTCGTAATGTCCACATGACAGCCCACATGCTGAAAGATGGCAAATGCAATCTCCTCCTCTTATATTTTCCATTGGATGAGTAGGAGATTGGAAACGTGGCATCTACTAGCCACTGTATCCCACTGAGTTAGTAATGCCCACACAACCGCTCATGTGCATTCTGGGAGCTAGCAATTCAAATATTGATAGGTGGCTAATATTTTAATAAGATTTATTTATATCTGATCAGCTAAAGAGGGTGTCCCGTTTTTGGTCATGGACATCCCCTTCAATACTACATATATGTATGTCTTCAGTAAGAGGTCATTCCCGCACCATGGCTTACATTTATATCATGGTGACTGTGCGGCTAGAACAGTCACACTGATCATCAGAAATGCTTGCTAATTAAACCTTGTTTAACCATTTAAGCACCACGATCAGTACTGATGGCAGTGCTCATTAACCACCCCTGGTTTACATGCTTTACTCCTGCTTTGCAATTGCTTATTGATTTCTTTTTGCCACATCCGTTACAGCTAAAACCGGGCACGCTACACCTGATGAGTTCACAAGATTTAAACTCCTTGCGTCCTGTTTGTCCATCCGGGTAGTATTTCTCAAGGAATGAAGGTAAGAGCCCAGTCCAATTATGAGAATAGTTGCCAATTATGCACAGATCTCAAATTATAACTTTATTTGTTGGTATTTGAGTGATAACTATTTAGTTATTTTATTTACTTTTCCATTCATATCCAAAGCAGCAGCATTCTGCCTATTTGTACATTCATAGCACAACATACTAGGGAATTGCTGTTTATATAAAGCAGGATATACTCTATGGGGAGATTTATCAAAGACTTTACGCCTTTTGAAATTATGACTAGAAGTTAATTTTTGTCTTCTTGTCTTTGGTTCTAGACAAAATATCTGTAACCTTGAAGTTACAAGAGGCTTTATGGAAATCTGCATCCCTTCCAGGATCTTAGTGATTGTGGTGAAATAAAGACAATTTCTATGTATTGAGACTAAACTCCTCTCTGTGTACAGATAAATGGAGCAAATGACTAAAAAAAATTGATATTGTGATTATTATTAGAGATGAGCGAGCACCAAAATGCTCGGGTGCTCGTTACTCGAGACGAACTTTTCGCGATGCTCGAGGGTTCGTTTCGAGTAACGAACCCCATTGAAGTCAATGGGCGACCCGAGCATTTTTGTATATCGCTGATGCTCGCTAAGGTTTTCGTTTGTGAAAATCTGGGCAATTCAAGAAAGTGATGGGAACGACACAGAAACGGATAGGGCAGGCGAGGGGCTACATGTTGGGCTGCATCTCAAGTTCACAGGTCCCACTATTAAGCCACAATAGCGGCAAGAGTGGGCCCCCCCCCCAACAACTTTTACTTCTGAAAAGCCCTCATTAGCAATGCATACCTTAGCTAAGCACCACACTACCTCCAACAAAGCACAATCACTACCTGCATCACACTCTGCTGCCACTTCTCCTGGGTTACATGCTGCCCAACCCCCCCTGCACGACCCAGTGTCCACAGCGCACACCAAATTGTCCCTGCCCAGCCTTCAGCTGCCCTCATGCCACGCCACCCTCATGTCTATTTATAAGTGCGTCTGCCAGAGGAACCGCAGGCACACACTGCAGAGGGTTGGCACGGCTAGGCAGCGACCCTCTTTAAAAGGGGCGGGGCGATAGTCCACAATGTTGTACAGAAGCAATGAGAAATCCAATCCTGTGCCACCTCCACCTGGAGCTGCACACGTGGGCATAGCAATGGGGAACCTATGTGCCACACACTATTCATTCTGTCAAGGTGTCTGCATGCCCCAGTCAGACCGCGGTTTTTTATAAATAGTCACAGGCAGGTACAACTCCGCAATGGGAATTCCGTGTGCACCCACAGCATGGGTGGCTCCCTGGAACCCACCCGCTGTACATAAATGTATCCCATTGCATTGCCCATCACAGCTGAGGTAATGTCATGGTTAATGCAGGTGGGCTTCGGCCCACACTGCATGCCCCAGTCTGACTGGGGTTCTTTAGAAGTGGACACATGCAGTTACAACTCTCTGTGGACCCACAGCATGGGTGGGTGCCAGGAAGCCACCGGCGGTACATAAATATATCCCATTGCAGTGCCCATCACAGCTGAGGTAATGTCGTGGTTAATGCAGGTGGGCTTCGGCCCACACTGCATGCCCCAGTCTGACTGGGGTTCTTTAGAAGTGGACACATGCAGTTACAACTCTCTGTGGACCCACAGCATGGGTGGGGGCCAGGAAGCCACCGGCGGTACATAAATATATCCCATTGCATTGCCCAACACAGCTGAGGTAATGTCGTGCTTAATGCAGGTGGGCTTCGGCCCACACTGCATGCCCCAGTCAGACTGGGGTTCTTTACAAGTGGACAGATGTAGGTTAAACTCCGTGTGCACCTACAGCATGGGTGGCTCCCTGGAACCCACCGGTGGTACATAAATATATCCCATTGCAGTGCCCTACTCAGCAGAGCTAACGTCAGATACAATACAGGTGGGCTTCGGCCCACACTGCATGCCCCAGTCAGACTGGGGTTCTTTACAAGTGGACAGATGTAGGTTAAACTCCGTGTGCACCTACAGCATGGGTGGCTCCTTGGAACCCACCGGTGGTACATAAATATATCCCATTGCAGTGCCCTACTCAGCAGAGCTAACGTCAGATACAATACAGGTGGGCTTCGGCCCACACTGCATGCCCCAGTCAGACTGGTAATATGTACCTTAACAGTAACCTCGTTGGTGGTAATGTGGTGGTGACTGCGGACCTAGTAGCGCGGTTTTATGTAGTTGGTTTTCGGAATGTGGCCATGATTAAGTGGGCCGTGGCGGGGGGATGGTGGTGGTGCTCTCTTGTAGTGTCGTTAAAGGTGAAATTCTTGGACTGCCACCAAACGGACCAATGCAAAGGTATTTGCCAAGAATGTTTTCATTGTTGGAGGAGGAGGGGGATGTTTTGGAGGCACTATGTGTCCTCTCCACGTGTCCGTGGTTATATGCACCTTAACAGTAACAGCGTTGGTGGGAAATGGCCTCGCCGCCATCATGTCTTTGTGAAGCCTCTGTTTCCACACCCCAGTGACATACCATTAGCTGCGTTATAGGCAGAGCCCAGAATTATTAACATTTCAGCGGTAGTATTAGGGACAGGCCCCACTAACATATCACTAGCAGCAGTATAGGGGGAGCGCAGTCTTAGTTCCATTTCAGTAATAGTAGCACTCGAGACAGGCCCCAGTAACAATTCCGAAGCAGCAGTATAGGAGGAGCGCAGTCTTATTTCCATTTCAGTAATAGTAGCACTCAAGACAAGCCCCAGTAACAATTCCGAAGCAGCAGTATAGGAGGAGCGCAGTCTTAGTTCCATTTCAGTAATAGTAGCACTCAAGACAGGCCCCAGTAACAATTCCGAAGCAGCAGTATAGGAGGAGCGCAGTCTTAGTTCCATTTCAGTAATAGTAGCACTCAAGACAGGCCCCAGTAACAATTCCGAAGCAGCAGTATAGGAGGAGCGCAGTCTTAGTTCCATTTCAGTAATAGTAGCACTCAAGACAAGCCCCAGTAACAATTCCGAAGCAGCAGTATAGGAGGAGCGCAGTCTTAGTTCCATTTCAGTAATAGTAGCACTCAAGACAAGCCCCAGTAACAATTCCGAAGCAGCAGTATAGGAGGAGCGCAGTCTTAGTTCCATTTCAGTAATAGTAGCACTCAAGACAAGCCCCAGTAACAATTCCCATTGCAGCAGTTTAGGGAGATAACAGTCTCTTTCACATTTCAGTAGCTGCAGTATAGACAAGGCCCCAGTTACATTTATGTAGCAAAAGTGTAGGCCAACCCCACACACCTTTCTGTACCATGAGTGCAGGCGAAGAACATAGAAATTACAATGATTACACTGTAGGTGAGGGCCCAAAAAAATTGGTGTAGCAACAGTACTAATGTACCTCAGAAAAAATTGGCCATGCCCAACCAAGATTGCAGGTGAAACCCATTAATCGCTTTGGTTAATGTGGCTTAAGTGGTAACTAGGCCTGGAGGCAACCCAGTTTAACGAAAAATTTGTTGAAGTTAAAGTTTCATCGCTTGTAAGAGCATTGAAACGTATAAAAATTGTTTGGAAAATTATATGAGTGAGCCTTGTGGCCCAAAGAAAAATTGCCCGTTCGGCGTGATTACGTGAGGTTTCAGGAGGAGGAGCAGGAGGAGGAGGAGGAATATTATACACAGATTGATGAAGCAGAAATGTCACCGTTTTGGATAGTGATACAGAACGATGCTTCCATCCGCGGGTGCAGCCTACGTATTGCTTAGGTATCGCTGCTGTCCGCTGGTGGAGAAGAGAAGTCTGGGGAAATCCAAGCTTTGTTCATCTTGATGAGTGTAAGTCTGTCGGCACTGTCGGTTGACAGGCGTGTACGCTTATCTGTGATGATTCCCCCAGCCGCACTAAACACCCTCTCTGACAAGACGCTAGCCGCAGGACAAGCAAGCACCTCCAGGGCATACAGCGCGAGTTCAGGCCACGTGTCCAGCTTCGACACCCAGTAGTTGTAGGGGGCAGAGGCGTCACGGAGGACGGTCGTGTGATCGGCTATGTACTCCCTCACCATCCTTTTACAGTGCTCCCGCTGACTCAGCCTTGACTGGGGAGCGGTGACACAGTCTTGCTGGGGAGCCATAAAGCTGTCCAGGGCCTTAAAGAGTGTTGCACTGCCTGTGCTGAACATGCTGCTCGATCTCCGCACCTCCCCTGCTACCTGGCCCTCGGAACTGCGCCTTCTGCCACTAGCGCTGTCGGAGGGGAATTTTACCATCAGCTTGTCCGCCAGGGTCCTGTGGTATAGCAACACTCTCGAACCCCTTTCCTCTTCGGGAATGAGAGTGGAAAGGTTCTCCTTATACCGTGGGTCGAGCAGTGTGTACACCCAGTAATCCGTAGTGGCCAGAATGCGTGCAACACAAGGGTCACGAGAAAGGCATCCTAACATGAAGTCAGCCATGTGTGCCAGGGTACCTGTACGCAACACATGGCTGTCTTCAGTAGGAAGATCACTTTCAGGATCCTCCTCCTCCTCCTCCGCCTCCTCCGCCTCCTCCTCCTCAGGCCATACACGCTGAAAGGATGACAGGCAAGCAGCATGGGTACCGTCAGCAGTGGGCCAAGCTGTCTCTTCCCCCTCCTCCTCATCCTCCTCATGCTCCTCCTCCTCCTCCTCAACGCGCTGAGATATAGACAGGAGGGTGCTCTGACTATCCAGCGACATACTGTCTTCCCCCGCCTCCGTTTCCGAGCGCAAAGCATTTGCCTTTATGCTTTGCAGGGAACTTCTCAAGAGGCATAGCAGAGGAATGGTGACGCTAATGATTGCAGCATCGCCGCTCACCACCTGGGTAGACTCCTCAAACTTTCCAAGGACCTGGCAGATGTCTGCCAACCAGGCCCACTCTTCTGAAAAGAATTGAGGAGGCTGACTCCCACTGCGCCGCCCATGTTGGAGTTGGTATTCCACTATAGCTCTACGCTGCTCATAGAGCCTGGCCAACATGTGGAGCGTAGAGTTCCACCGTGTGGGCACGTTGCACAGCAGTCGGTGCACTGGCAGATTAAACCGATGTTGCAGTGTCCGCAGGGTGGCAGCGTCCGTGTGAGACTTGCGGAAATGTGCGCAGAGCCGGCGCACCTTTCCGAGCAGGTCTGACAAGCGTGGGTAGCTTTTCAGAAAGCGCTGAACCACCAAATTAAAGACGTGGGCCAGGCATGGCACGTGCGTGAGGCTGCCGAGCTGCAGAGCCGCCACCAGGTTACGGCCGTTGTCACACATGACCATGCCTAGTTGGAGGCTCAGCGGCGCAAGCCAACGGTCGGTCTGCTCTGTTAGACCCCGCAGCAGTTCGTGGGCCGTGTGCCTCTTCTCTCCTAAGCTGAGTAGTTTCAGCACGGCCTGCTGACGCTTGCCCACCGCTGTGCTACCACGCCGCGCGACACCGACTGCTGGCGACGTCCTGCTGCTGCTGACACATCTAGATTGCGAGACAGAGGTTGAGGAGGAGGAGGAGGGTGCTTTAGTGGAGGAAGCATACACCGCCGCAGATACCACCACCGAGCTGGGGCCCGCAATTCTGGGGGTGGGTAGGACGTGAGCGGTCCCAGGCTCTGACTCTGTCCCAGCCTCCACTAAATTCACCCAATGTGCCGTCAGGGAGATGTAGTGGCCCTGCCCGCCTGTGCTTGTCCACGTGTCCGTTGTTAAGTGGACCTTGCCACTAACCGCATTGGTGAGGGCGCGTACAATGTTGCGGGAGACGTGGTCGTGCAGGGCTGGGATGGCACATCGGGAAAAGTAGTGGCGACTGGGAGCTGAGTAGCGCGGGGCCGCCGCCGCCGCCATCATACTTTTGAAGGACTCCGTTTCCACAACCCTATACGGCAGCATCTCAAGGCTGATAAATTTGGCTGTGGACGGTTAACGCTTGAGCGTGTGGGTGCGTGGCGCCGTACTTGCGCTTGCGCTCAAACACTTGCGCTAGCGACGGCTGGACGGTGCTGTGCGAGACATTGGTGGATGGGGCCGAGGACAGCGGAGGTGAGGGTGTGGGTGCAGGCCAGGAGACGGTAGTGCCAGTGTCCTGAGAGGGGGGTTGGATCTCAGTGGCAGGTTGGGGCACAGGGGGAGAGGCAGCAGTGCAAACCGGAGGCGGTGAACGGCCTTCGTCCCACCTTGTGGGGTGCTTGGCCATCATATGTCTGCGCATGCTGGTGGTGGTGAGGCTGTTGGTGGTGGCTCCCCGGCTGATCTTGGCGCGACAAAGGTTGCACACCACTGTTCGTCGGTCGTCAGGCGTCTCTGTGAAAAACTGCCAGACCTTAGAGCACCTCGGCCTCTGCAGGGTGGCATGGCGCGAGGGTGCGCTTTGGGAAACAGTTGGTGGATTATTCGGTCTGGCCCTGCCTCTACCCCTGGACACCGCACTGCCTCTTGCAACCTGCCCTGCTGCTGCCCTTGCCTCCCCCTCTGAAGACCTGTCCTGAGTAGGCGTTGCACACCAGGTGAGGTCAGTCACATCATCGTCCTGCTGCTCTTCCTCCGAATCCTCTGTGCGCTCCTCCCTCGGACTTACTGCCCTTACTACTACCTCACTGCAAGACAACTGTGTCTCATCGTCATCGTCCTCCTCACCCACTGAAAGGTCTTGAGACAGTTGCCGGAAGTCCCCAGCCTCATCCCCCGGACCCCGGGAACTTTCCAATGGTTGGGCATCAGTGACGATAAACTCCTCTGGTGGGAGAGGAACCACTGCTGCCCAATCTGAGCAGGGGCCCGAGAACAGTTCCTGGGAGTCTTCCCGCTCCTGAGCATGTGTCATTGTAGTGGAGTGAGGAGGCTGGGAGGAAGGAGGAGCAGCAGCCAGAGGATTCGGATTTGCAGCACTGGACGGCGCCGAACTGTGGGTGGATGATAGCTTGCTCGAAGCACTTTCTGCCATCCACGACAGGACCTGCTCACACTGCTCATTTTCTAATAAAGGTCTCCCACGTGGACCCATTAATTGTCTGATGAATGTGGGGACGCCAGAAACGTGCCTCTCTCCTAATCGCGCAGCAGTCGGCTGCGATACACCTGGATCAGGAGCTCGGCCTGTGCCCACACCCTCACTTGGGCCTACGCGTCCTCGGCCGCATCCACGTCCTCTAGGCCTACCCCTACCCCTCAGCATGCTGTATTACCAGTGATTTCCCAGCCAGGAAATAAATTGGCGCAAGCCTGCAGGCCAAATAGAATTTTTCCCTTTTTGTTTAAAAGGAAAGGCCCACTGACTATATTCAATCAATAACAAATGTGTTCTGTGGCCCTGCTATGTGTCACAGAACTGCTGTGTTATATTAACTGCAGCAGAGCGGTGCTTTCCCAGGCAGGAAATAAATTGGCGCAAGCCTGCTGTTAAACTTAGCTGGCTGCGTATGATTTCTTTATGTTCTCCACCCACCACACACGTACCCAGAACGCTGAGGACTGTCAGAGGCAGGCCAAATAGAATTTTTCCCTTTTTTTTTTTTAAAGGGAAGGCCCACTGACTATATTCAATCAGATAAGAAATGTGTTCCACAGAACTGCAGTGTTATATGAAGTGCAGCAGAGCGGTGATTTTTCCCAGCCAGGAAATAAATTGGCGCAAGCCTGCTGTTAAACGTAGCTGGCTGTGTATGATTTCTTTACGTTCTCCACCCACCACACACGTACCCAGAACGCTGAGGACTGTCAGAGGCAGGCCAAATAGAATTTTTCCCTTTTTTTTTAAAAGGGAAGGCCCACTGACTATATTCAATCAGATAAGAAATGTGTTCCACAGAACTGCTGTGTTATATGAAGTGCAGCAGAGCGGTGATTTTTCCCAGCCAGGAAATAAATTGGCGCAAGCCTGCTGTTAAACGTAGCTGGCTGCGTATGATTTCTTTACGTTCTCCACCCACCACACACGTACCCAGAACGCTGAGGACTGTCAGAGGCAGGCCAAATAGAATTTTTCCCTTTTTTTTTTAAAGGGAAGGCCCACTGACTATATTCAATCAGATAAGAAATGTGTTCCACAGAACTGCTGTGTTATATGAAGTGCAGCAGAGCGGTGATTTTTCCCAGCCAGGAAATAAATTGGCGCAAGCCAATATGCAACACTGCTAACAGCAGCCTGCACAGTACGGCACACGGTTAAATGTGGCCCTAAGAAGGACCGTTGGGGTTCTTGAAGCCTACACTCACTCCTAACACTCTCCCTGCCTAACCACCACTTCTGTCCCTGTAGTATTACTGCAGGGCGCAATGCTCTGCACAGCCGATTTTGAAAAAAAAAAATTGTGCAACACTGCTAACAGCAGCCTCCACAGTACTGCACACGGATAGATGTGGCCCTAAGAAGGACCGTTGGGGTTCTTGAAGCCTACACTCACTCCTAACACTCTCCCTACAGCAGCTCCAACACAACAGCACTTTCCCTCAGCTAACTCACAACGCATCTGAGGCGAGCCGCGGGAGGGGCCGATTTTTATACTCGGGTGACATCTGATCTCGCCAGCCACTCACAGCAGGGGGGTGGTATAGGGCTTGAACGTCACAGGGGGAAGTTGTAATGCCTTCCCTGTCTTTCAATTGGCCAGAAAAGCGCGCTAACGTCTCAGAGATGAAAGTGAAAGTAACCCGAACACCGCGTGGTGCTCGTTAAGAGTAACGAGCATCCCGAACACCCTAATATTCGCCCGAGCATCAAGCTCGGACGAGTACGTTCGCTCATCTCTAATCAATACCAAATATGTGGGGTTTCAATTGATTTTTTACCTTTTTTATGCTAATATTAAAAAAAGCACAAAAAAAGGTTTTTTTTTAACTTTTTTTTTACATTTTTCTTTTTTTTACACTATTTGAGTCCCTCTGAGGGACTTACAGTACAACACTTATGACCGCTGCGATAAGGCATGGTAGAGCTACTGCTCTGCCATGCCTTATCGCTTATACAGCGATCATAGGTATTGGCAACACAGGACGCCAATGTCTGGCGTCCTGTTGCCATGGCGACAGGCCGGGCTCTCATGATAACATCGTGAACTATTTCTCTTTCCCTGCCGCGATCTACTTAGATCGCGGCAGGGAAGGGGTTAACAGCAGGGGGGGGGGGGCGCATCTCCGATGTCCCCACTGCTGTTGCAGCGGGACGCCGGCTGCGACTGACAGCCAGCTCCCGCTGTGGGATAGCGCAAGATCAGTCATGATCTCGCGCTATCCCGATGACGTACCAGTACGTCATTTTGCGCGAAGTACCCGCCTCCCGTGACGTACCAGTACGTCATATAGCGGGAAGGGGTTAATGGTCATTAGCATACTGCATGGGAAGCAGGGAAAATTAGATTTTTTTGGTGATTGAAAGCACTTAAGAAGGATGGAAAGGTTTAAGTGGATTCATGTATTGGCACATCATATATAAAAGATCACTTAGATATGCTAAATGGAGGGGACAGCCTTCTTTTAAAGTGAAAAGTAAGAATGGTGGTTATTATTTACTTATGGTCTTATTAAAGGAACACTGGGCCAGCCTGATGCTATGAATTATGCCTTGTGCACTGTCTGAGGAGGTGGGGCCTGACAAAAATTCTCTTATCATATCCCAGGCCTCACGCTGAGACCTTGAACTGGACATAATACAGTGCATCAGGTTGGCCTGGAGCATTCCTTTAAGGATTCATCAAACTGTTGAACAGAAGTGTGGTAGGATTATAGGATGTTGAGTTACATGGTTGCTTGGTATATACTGTACATATCCACTGATATCACATCACTTTGGTGAGACGTTGGAGTATAGTCACGGACTGATAGAATTGCATTTTGGGTTGAAAAAGAAGATCCCAAAAAGGCCACAAGATGTCAGCAAAGGCGTGTTCTGATGGTTGGAGCAGAAGATTCATGATAAGGGAAACAAATGAGAGCGAGAGAGCAAGTGATACAGGGCGAGATATATATGTAGAGAATGAGAGAGTTATATAGAGAGGCAATTTAACAGATAGGGTAGGACAGTGAGTGTTGCCACCTTTTCTACTCAAAAGTACTGCTTAGCTTTAGAGTATATTTAAAAATACACGTTTGTAGCTTTAGTTTTTTTTTGAGCAAATTTGTGCAATTCACAGGAATGTGCAAATATACCCTAATAGGTAAAACATGGGTGTAGTTTTGGGGATGTGACTAAACATTGATTTTTCTCTTAGGGCTAGAAGCCTCTGACAGACAAATGACTCTCTCTTTCTCCATCCTCCTACCTTCACTCCTGACCGTTGGGGCTCACACTGAATGGGAGCGCTTCTGGTTCTCTACTGCTTTACCCATTGAAAGATTCTGCCAGTGCCAATCCTAAACTTCACCAAATGCTGACACTGCTGTACTTCCGGGCAAAGGAGTAGAATTCAATCCAAATGGGGAGTGATCTGACTGTGCATGCACTGTTTTAATATGCAAAAATGCCGATACTTGCTATTGCCCGTATACATTTTTAAGTGACACTGGCTTTCAGTATAAATATCAGCCAGGTCAATGGTTTTCCAGCCTAGTGGCAATATTTTGGACATTTACTGTATATGTAGACAGTGAGGCATACAGGTAGGTAGATAGACAACCCCAATTCCAAAAAACGTGGACTGCTGTGTAAAATGTAAATAAATATATAGAAAAAGAACAATGAAATGATTTGGAAATCTCATATAACCATGTTTTTTTTCACAATAGAACATAGAGCACATATCAGAAAGTGAAAGTTAGGCATTTTTCAATTTCCAATTTAAAAAGTTAACTTATTTAGAAATTGATGGCAGCAACACATCTCACAAAAGTTGGGACAGGGCCACGTCTACCATTGTGTAGCATCCTCTCTTCTCTACAACAATCTGTAAATGTCTGGGAAGTGAGGAGACAAATTGCTGGAGTTTGGGATAGGAATGTTGTTCCGTTCTTGTCTTATGTAGGATTCTAGGTGCTCAATAGAGATGAGCGAGTATACTTGCTAAGGCACATTACTCGAGCGAGTAGTGCTTTAGCCGAGTATCTCCCTGCTCGTCTCTAAAGATTCAGGGGCCCGTGCCGGT
This sequence comes from Eleutherodactylus coqui, assembly GCF_035609145.1. NCBI lineage: Eukaryota > Metazoa > Chordata > Amphibia > Anura > Eleutherodactylidae > Eleutherodactylus > Eleutherodactylus coqui. Next base: position 58,939,180 of record NC_089846.1, on the reverse strand, counting down.
GACAGGTGAGTTGCGGCGGGGAGCAGGGGATAGTGGGGGGGAGAGAGAGAGAGAGAGATCTCCCCTCCATTCCTCCCCACTCTCCCCCGCCGCTCCCCGCCCCCCGAATCTTTAGAGACGAGCGGGGAGATACTCGGCTAAGGCACTACTCGCTCATCTCTAGTGCTCAACAGTCCTAGGTCTTCTTTGCTGGATTTTTAGTTTCATAATATGCCAAGTGTTTTCTCTTGGTGTAAGGTCTGGACTTCAGGCGGCCAGTTTAGCACCCAGACTCTTCTGCAAGCCATGCTGTTGTGATAGACACAGTATGTGGTTTAGCATTGTCTTGCTAAAATATGCCAGGTCATTCCTGAAGAGACATTGTCTGGATGGGAGCATATGTTGTTCTAGAACCTCCATATACTGCTCAGTATTGATAATGTCTTTCAAGATGTGTAAGCTGCCCATGCCATAGGCACTAATGCAATGTCATACCAGCAGAAATGTAGGCTTTTGAACTGTGCTCTAATAAAAAGCTTGATGATCCATCTTCTCTTGAGCCAGCAGGACCTGGTGCCCTTGGTTTGCAAAAATAATTTAAAATTTTGATTCATCTGACCACAGAACAGTTTTCCATCTTGCCTCAGTGCATTTCAAATGAGCTTTGGCCCAGAGAAGAGGCTGGCATTTCTGGATTGTGTTGGTATATACTTTCTTCTTTGCATAATACAGATTTAACTTGCTTTTGTTGATTGCACAGCTAACTGTGTTCACAGTCAGTGATTTCTGGAGGTATACCTCAGCCCATGCAATGATTTGCATTACAGAATCATGTCTATCTTTATGTTCTTTTTATACATAGTCATGTGACTTAGTAGAAAATTCACCCTACAGCTGTTTTTCATTAATTCCACTTACTTTTCCAGCCTTTTGTTACCCCTGTCCCAATTTTTTTCAGATGTGTGGCTGCCATCAATTTCTAAATGAATATATTTTTTAAAATTAAATAAAAAAATGCCTCACCTTCTACTTCTAATATGTGTTCTATGTTCTATTGTGAATAAAATATAGTTATATGAGATTTCCAAATCATTGCATTCTTTTTTTTTAACATTTATTTACATTTTACATAATGTCCCAACTTTTTTGGAATTAGGGTTGTAGATGGTGCTAAAAATGTTTGAAAAGCTCGATTGAGCTGGTTTGCCGAATTTTGGCAAAAAGTTCGGTTCAGTCCAAATTTGTTTGAACTAAACCTTCACCAATAGCCCTAAACTGGTGTTTAACACTATCTAAGAACCTTAAAAGAATATGTGAAAAAGCTAGGACTCTGGCATGAACCATAGAACTTGGAGAGAAGGTGATAATCGAAGATAATAACTTTATTTTCTAAACCTACACGTGATGCGGTTCGAAGCAGTGTGCTTCTTTTTCAAAAAGGCTGGACTGTGGATTCCAACAACCTATTCAAAATTATTCCCAATGGCAATCAATAGCCATAAAAGGAGTTCTTTTCATCATCCGCATTCCTCCTCTGGAGAAGGAAGAGGAAGAAGGAGGATAAAGAAGCGCAATGACTTAGTGTTTAGCATTGTTGTCTTGGAGTGCTTGAATTCTAGATTCAAATTTGACTAAGGCCGCCTGCACACGGGCAAATTTGCATTGCGGAATCTGGAACGGGCGTCCGCCTCCGGATTCTGCAGCAAATACAGCCCATAGCATGCTATGGAAAATCACGATTTCATTTCCACGAGCAGAAATCGACTGCGATTTTCTGCTCACGGAGTAGAAATCGCAGCATGATCCGTGGCCCTTCCATAATGACAAGCAGTGGTTGTAGACAAAAAATCTGTACTGCGCAAACCAGATGGCTTGCTGTGCAGACCATCTGTAGTACAGCAAAAAGGGCTCCCACGTGGACGCTGGTCGGGCCAAGGGTCGGAGTCCGCATGTGTAATCCAACCCACCTGTATGTAGGCGGCTTAAGGCCAGTTTAACATGGGTGATCGCGATTTTGCCGCGAGAGAATCGTGTTAAAATCGCATCTTTGTTCCCGTGATTTTTGAGTGGCAGCGATGCTTATTTTTTTAGAGTAATTTAGCATCGCTGGCAACTACGATAAAATCACGCATTCTTTTATCGCAAAAGTCAGTAGGACTTTCTAATGTTAAAATCTAGAGATGAGCGAGCACCAAAATGCTCGGGTGCTCGTTACTCGGGACGAACTTTTCGCGATGCTCGAGGGTTCGTTTCGAGTAACGAACCCCATTGAAGTCAATGGGCGACCCGAGCATTTTTGTATTTCGCCGATGCTCACTAAGGTTTCCTTGTGTGAAAATCTGGGCAATTCAAGAAAGTGATGGGAACGACACAGCAACGGATAGGGCAGGCGAGGGGCTACATGTTGGGCTGCATCTCAAGTTCACAGGTCCCACTATTAAGCCACAATAGCGGCAAGAGTGGCCCCCCCCTCCCAACAACTTTTACTTCTGAAAAGCCCTCATTAGCATGGCATACCTTTGCTAAGCACCACACTACCTCCAACAAAGCACAATCACTGCCTGCATGACACTCCACTGCCACTTCTCCTGGGTTACATGCTGCCCAACCGCCCCCCCTCCCCCCACAGCGCACACCAAAGTGTCCCTGCGCAGCCTTCAGCTGCCCTCATGCCACACCACCCTCATGTCTATTTAGAAGTGCGTCTGCCATGAGGAGGAACCGCAGGCACACACTGCAGAGGGTTGGCACGGCTAGGCAGCGACCCTCTTTAAAAGGGGCGGGGCGATAGCCCACAATGCTGTACAGAAGCAATGAGAAATAGAATCCTGTGCCACCGCCATCAGGAGCTGCACACGTGGGCATAGCAATGGGGAACCTATGTGCCACACACTATTCATTCTGTCAAGGTGTCTCTGCATGCCCCAGTCAGACCGGGCTTTTTAATTCATAGACACAGGCAGGTACAACTCCCTATTGTGAAGTCCCTGTCGACCGACAGCATGGGTGGCTCCCTGGAACCCACCGGCGATACACAAAAATATCCCATTGCATTGCCCAACACAGCTGAGGTAGTAATGTCGTGCTTAATGCAGGTGGGCTTCGGCCCACACTGCATGCCCCAGTCAGACTGGGGTTCTTTACAAGTGGAAACAGATTCATTTATAGTTCCCTGTGGACCCACAGCATGGGTGGGTGCCAGGAAGCCACCGGCGGTACATAGAAATATCCCATTGCATTGCCCAACACAGCTGAGGTAGTAATGTCGTGCTTAATGCAGGTGGGCTTCGGCCCACACTGCATGCCCCAGTCAGAATGGGGTTCTTTACAAGTGGACACATGCAGTTACAACTCCGTGTGGACCCACAGCATGGGTGGGTGCCAGGAAGCCACCGGCGGTACATAAATATATCCCATTGCATTGCCCATCACAGCTGAGGTAATGTCATGTTTAATGCAAGTGGGCTTCGGCCCACACTGCATGCCCCAGTCAGACTGGGGCTCTTTAGAAGTGGACACATGTAGTTACAACTCCGTGTGGACCCACGGCATGGGTGGGTGCCAGGAAGCCACCGGCGGTACATAAATATATCCCATTGCATTGCCCATCACAGCTGAGGTAATGTCATGTTTAATGCAAGTGGGCTTCGGCCCACACTGCATGCCCCAGTCAGACTGGGGCTCTTTAGAAGTGGACACATGTAGTTACAACTCCGTGTGGACCCACGGCATGGGTGGCTCCCTGGAACCCACCGGCGGTACATAAATATATCCCATTGCAGTGCCCAACACAGCTGATGTAACGTCAGCTGTAATGCAGGTGGGCAAAAAATTAATTGGATTACACTGTAGGTGAGGGCCCACAAAAATTGGTGTGCCAACAGTACTAATGTACCTCAGAAAAATTGCCCATGCCCAACCAAGAGGGCAGGTGAAACCTATTAATCGCTTTGGTTAATGTGGCTTAAGTGGTAACTAGGCCTGGAGGCAGCCCAGTTTAACGAAAAATTGGTTCAAGTTAAAGTTTCAACGCTTTTAAGAGCATTGAAACGTATAAAAATTGTTTAGAAAACAATTATATGAGTGAGCCTTGTGGCCCTAAGAAAAATTGCCCGTTCGGCGTGATTACGTGAGGTTTCAGGAGGAGGAGCAGGAGGAGGAGGAGGAGGAATATTATACACAGATTGATGAAGCAGAAATGTCCCCGTTTTGGATGGTGAGAGAGAACGATGCTTCCATCCGCGGGTGCATAATACGTATTGCTTAGGTATCGCTGCTGTCCGCTGGTGCAGAAGAGAAGTCTGGGGAAATCCAGGCTTTGTTCATCTTGATGAGTGTAAGCCTGTCGGCACTGTCGGTTGACAGGTGGGTACGCTTATCCATGATGATTCCCCCAGCCACACTAAACACACTCTCTGACAAGACGCTAGCCGCAGGACAAGCAAGCACCTCCAGGGCATACAGTGCGAGTTCAGGCCACGTGTCCAGCTTCGACACCCAGTAGTTGTAGGGGGCAGAGGCGTCACGGAGGACGGTCGTGCGATCGGCTACGTACTCCCTCACCATCCTTTTACAGTGCTCCCGCCGACTCAGCCGTGACTGGGGAGCGGTGACACAGTCTTGCTGGGGAGCCATAAAGCTGGCAAAGGCCTTGGAGAATGTTCCCCTGCCTGCGCTGTACATGCTGCATGATCTCTGCGCCTCCCCTGCTACCTGGCCCTCGGAACTGCGCCTTCTGCCACTAGCGCTGTCGGATGGGAAGTTTACCATCAGTTTGTCCACCAGCGCCCTGTGGTATTGCATCATTCTCGAACCCCTTTCCTCTTCGGGAATGAGAGTGCAAAGGCTCTCCTTATACTATGGGTCGAGCAGTGTGTACACCCAGTAATCTGTAGTGGCCAGAATGCGTGTAACGCGAGGGTCACAAGAAAGGCATCCTAACATGAAGTCAGCCATGTGTGCCAGGGTACCTGTACGCAACACATGGCTGTCTTCACTAGGAACATCACTTTCAGGATCCTCCTCCTCCTCCTCTTCCTCCTCCTCAGCCCATACACGCTGAAAGGATGACAGGTAAGCAGCATGGGTACCGTCAGCAGTGGGCCAAGCTGTCTCTTCCCCCTCCTCCTCATCCTCCTCATGCTCCTCCTCCTCCTCCTGAACGCGCTGAGATATAGACAGGAGGGTGCTCTGACTATCCAGCGACATACTGTCTTCCCCCGGCTCTGTTTCCGAGCGCAAAGCGTCTGCCTTTATGCTTTGTAGGGAACTTCTCAAGATGCATAGCAGAGGAATGGTGACGCTAATGATTGCAGCATCGCCGCTCACCACCTGGGTAGACTCCTCAAATTTTCCAAGGACCTAGCAGATGGCTGCCAACCAGGGCCACTCTTCTGTAAATAATTGAGGAGGCTGACTCACACTGCGCCGCGCAATTTGGAGTTGGTATTCCACTATAGCTCTACGCTGCTCATAGAGTCTGGCCAACATGTGGAGCGTAGAGTTCCACTGTGTGGGCACGTCGCACAGCAGTCGGTGCACTGGCAGATTAAACCGATGTTGCAGTGTCCGCAGGGTGGCAGCGTGCGTGTGGGATTTGCGGAAATGTGCGCAGAGCTGGCGCACCTTTCCGAGAAGGTATGACAAGTAGGGGTAGCTTTTCAGAAAGCACTGAACCACCAAATTAAACACATGGGCCAGGCATGGCACGTGCGTGAGGCTGCCGAGCTGCAGAGCCGCCACCAGCTTACGGCCGTTGTCACACACGACCATGCCCGGTTGGAGGCTCAGCGGCGCACCTTGTGGGGTGCTTGGCCATCATATGCCTGCGCATGCTGTTGGTGGTGCCTCCCCAGCTGATCTTGGCGCGACAAAGGTTGCACACCACTGTTCGTCGGTCGTCTGCACTCTCAGTGAAAAACTGCCAGACCTTTGAGCACCTCGGCCTCTGCAGGGTGGCATGGCACGAGGGGGCGCTTTGGGAAACAGTTGGTGGATTATTCGGTCTGGCCCTGCCTCTACCCCTGGCCACCACACTGGCTCGGCCTGTGCCCACACCCTGACTTGGGCCTCCGCGTCCTCGCCCGCGTCCACGTCCTATAGGCCTACCCCTACCCCTCAGCATGGTGTATTACCAGTGATTTGATTTCCCAGGCAGGAAAGAAAGTGGCGCAAGCCTGCAGCCAAAATACAATTTTTTCCCTTGTTTTTCAAAGGACAAGCCACACTGCGTGTATTCAATGAATATTACTAAGTTTAATAACTGTGTTGTGGCCCTGCAAATGTGTCAGAGAACTGCAGTGATGCAAAGTTATTGGCTCCAGCAGATCAGGGATTTCCCATGCAGGAAAAAAATTGGCGCAAGCCTGCAGTAAAACGTAGCTGGCTGCGTCTGATTTTTTTTAACGTTCTGCACGCAGCACACGTACCCAGAGCCCTGAGGACTGTCAGAGGCAGGCGAAATACAATTTTTTCCCTTGTTTTTCAAAGGACAAGCCACACTGCGTCTATTCAATGAATAATGTATGTCTTCTGGCCCTGCCTACACAATTCTATCCCTGTAGTATTAATGCCGGGTGCAATGGTCTGCACAGCCGGTTTTGAGAAGAAAAAAAAATATGCAACACTGCTAACAGCAGCCTGGACAGTACTGCACACGGATAGATGTGGCCCTAGAAAGGACCGTTGGGGTTCTTGAAGCCTACACTCACTGCTAACACTCTCCCTGCCTAACCACCACTTCTGTCCCTATTGCAGGGCGCAATGCTCTGCAGATCCAATTTTGAAAAAAAAAATAAAAATACAGTGCTAACACAGTACTGCACACTATTAGATGTGGCCCTGAGAAGGACCGTTGGGGTTCTTGAAGCCTACACTAACTCCTAACGCTCTCCCTACAGCAGCTCCAGCACGATACCACTGTCCCTCAGCTAACTCACAAGGCATGTGTGGCGAGCCGCGGGAGGGGCCGACTTTTATACTCGGGTGACATCTGTTCGCCCCAGCCACTCACAGCAGGGGGGTGGTATAGGGCTTGAACATCACAGGGGGAAGTTGTAATGCCTTCCCTGTCTTTCAATTGGCCAGAAAAGCGCGCTAACGTCTCAGAGAGGAAACTGAAAGTAACCGGAACACCGCGTGGTACTCGTTACGAGTAACGAGCATCCCGAACACCCTAATATTCGCACGAATATCAAGCTCGGACGAGTACGTTCGCTCATCTCTATTAAAATCGCATTGCAATACATGTTTTGTACATTGTGATTCGATAAAAAGAAGCATCCATAGAGAAACATGGTAGATAAACAATCACTCATTGCAGAAAGATAGAGCATGCCGCCATTTTTTGTTCTCTCAACATCGCATTAGTGAAAACATTGCAGATGGGAAGGAAACCATACTAACTCATTGGTTTCATAATCTGCTTTTTAAATGACTCTCGCATAACGCGAAAATCACACGATTTTCTCACCGTTGTAAAACCACCCCAAGGGCTTTGACCCACTAGCATTTTTTTTAACCCTGATATCGCTGCGTTTTTTCCAATGTGACTTTCTAATGTTAAAATCGCATCGCACAAAAATTGCAAAAGAACAAACTTGCGATTTTTGTGCGATGTGATTTTAACATTAGAAAGTCACATTGAAAAAAATGCAGCGATATCAGGGTTAAAAAAAATGCTAGTGGGTAGAATAACTTGTATGGAGTTTGTATGTTCTCCCTATGTTTGCGTGGGAGGAGAAGGAGGAATTTTAGTGGGGTCGACCGAGATGAACACCCTGAGGTTTGTATTTGCACCAAACTGAACTTTTAGCAGAGTTTGACTATTTCTGTTCCGATGTAACTCAGTATCAGTAATGTATGTACATTGTAACTCTACCAGCAGAATAGTGAGTGCAGCTCTGTAGTATAATACAGGATGTAACTCAGGATCAGTACAGGATAAGTAATGTATGTACATGGCAGAGTACTAAGTTGAGCTTTGCAGTATAAAGTATAAGACAAGGTGTAACTCAAGATCAGCCCAGTAACAGAATATGTTTACAAAGTGACTCAATGTATTATACACAGTGGATATAAAAAGTCTACACACCCCTGTTAAAATGCCAAGTTTTTGTCATGTTAAAAAATCCAACAAAGATGAATCATTTCAGATTTATTTCCAGCTTCAATGTGACCCGTTATCTGTACAATGCCCTTGAAAAACAAACTGAAATCCTTTAGTGTGGAAAAATAAAAATGACAAAACTAAAATTATGTGGTTGCATAAGGCCGGCTGTCCACAGGTGGAGCGTTTTTCCGCAGTGGATTTCCGTCGTGGGAGCTGCTGCGGGGGAACGCTAAAATCACCTCGATTTTTCCGCGATGAATCTATCAATAATGATAGGTTCATCACTGAAAACCGCGGGCAAATCACTGCATGCCGCTATTTTTATATTTTGATTTTGGTGATTTTGGTGATTTTCCGCTCATGTACAATGGGCTGCACTTTCCATAGTTATCTTATGGAAAGCATTCATTGTGTTACCCGCATGCAGATTATCACCGTGGAATATCGCCCGTGGACAGGAGGCCTAATGGGTATTATTGTATCTTGTCACCACCGGAAGCGTGGGTGGTGACAAGATACAGGCTAGTTGACAGCCCCTTCATGCCCCCAGGATCTGATTGGCTGTGATGTCCCCTGCAACCAGTGGACACTGGCCCTGCAGAGTGGGCGGCGGGGGATGGAGGTGTGATCGGCCACTGCAGGAGGACAGAAGTGTCAGCAGCCACAGCGGCAGGGGCACGGCAGCCGGGAGCAGTGAGGTGGCGGCGGCAGCAGAGAGACGGCGGACATTGGGCCTGCAGAGTGATCGGCGGGGTGGGACAGAGCTGTCATTGGTAACACAGCACGGCAGGGTAAGGAGCTGGGGAGATGGTAGGGGGACAGTGGCGGATGGGGGGTTTAAACTGGTAGGAACCGGTCTCTGACACCGCCGCCAGGATCATGCCACCAATGGCAGCAGCGCTGCCGGGTTCCTTACGGCGCAGCTGGTGGAGGGGGGCACTCACATGGAAGCATTTACAGCTACTAATGTAAGCCTCACAGTTTAATTTACCCTAACCCTAACCCTCCATCCCTGCACAAATTCCTTGTCCGTTGCTGTGAGCCTCAGAACTTTGATGGCCAGACAGCAATGCAACCAATCGGGAGCTAGGGGTGCAACATCTAAGCCCTGCCTAATGTGAACACTCTCTGATGTGCAGTTGTGGTTATGTTCAGAATTAGCCAATCAAAATTAGGGCAGTTTCAGAAGAACGTGGCTTCCTCCCGTCATGCGGATGTGACAATCATGACTGCATAACAGGACAAAATAAAACCACAAATTTTAATGTATTTCAGTGGTGCCCATTAATTGTACTAGTGAGAAAAGATAGGACTTACCTTATCTTTCCCACACATAGTAGAAACTTAGTGCAGGAAAGATAGGGCAGGACCTATCTTTTGCCTATGACGCAGAGTTTGAATGGCTGGTGAGGTTGCAAAAAAAAACCTTGTTCAGGCGCAACTATGCTCATTAGCGGCAGGTGCAGTTGCTGTCTGAAACTGTCTTTGCACTCATGTTAAATAGTAATCAGTACACGTCTGTCATTATTTTACAGTGATTCTGATTTTCCCCATATGACGTTCAACTTTTTTCATAGGATTTTCCTGACATTTTCTTAGTGGCATTTTTCAGAAAAAGCCCTAAAGAGCTTATAGCACATCAAAGGGATCTGATTGCAGAAAAGTATCAGGAGAAGGGTATTAAACCATGGAACACTGTGAAGACGTCTTCAAGACATGGATTAAATTTGGTGCAACAGTGACATTAACAAAAACTGGATGTCCCTTAAAAATTGATGAAAAGTCAGGAAGAAAATTGGTCAGGGAGGCTGCCAAGAGGCCTACAGTAAGGTGACCAGATTTTACCAGGGTCAAAGTGGGACAGAAGGATGTGGTCAGGAGGTGGGGCTTAGCACAACGTATGATTTTACCTCCGTCGTTATAAAAAGTACAGGGCCGGTTCAAAAAATGACAGGGAAGTAATTCAGCAGCATTTCTGCATCCTAAAAACAGTCAAAATCTGTACCATTAGTGCAGATTTTGACTGGAAATCAGTCGCATATCCACAGCTGATTTCATACTATGCAGCGCTCCCCCTCCCCTCCTCCCTAGGCTTCCCGCTGTCAGCGCTCCCCGGCTTCTGGTTCTTAGTGGCCTGTAGTGGTCTCACTTGACCAGCAGTGCCGCCGGAAATCGGAACCCGGGGAGCACTGACAGCGAAAAGCCTTTGGAGGAGTGGAGGTGGATTGCTGCATAGTATGAAATCAGCTGTGGATATGCAGCTGATTTCCAGTCAAAATCCACAGCAATGTTATAGATTTTGACAGTTTTTTTTGGTGTGCTGTGGAAATTTCTGCTGCAGACATTTTACAACATTTCCACCATGTGTCAATATACCCTCAGTCAGCATGAGGTACACTGCCATGTGCAGAGTGGCTTCAATAGTAATAGTGCCCCCCTATACCAGCCCCAGCAATAATAGTGACCCCCACAGTAGAGCCAGTAGAATTAGCGCCCCCCTAAAAAAGCCCCAGCAATAATAGCAACCCTTACAGTAGCCCCAATAGTATTATCGTTCCCCTATACCAGCCCCAGCAATAATAGTAACCCCATAGTAGCCCCAATAGTATTGTCGCTCCCCTATACCAGCAGCAGAAATAATAGTGACCCCCCCACACACACAGTAGTCCCAGCAATAATAGTGACTGCTGCACCCCTGTTGGTAATCACTACAATGGTAACCCGACATCCCGAAAGCGAGACAAAAACGGGACAAATGGCTATCCCGCTGGGGTCCCAGCGGAAAGCGAAATACAGGGTCCCAGAGCAGGACTGTTCAACCTAAATTTGGATGTCTAGGCACCTTACCTATGGCAACATTAAATGAGCTGCAGGAGTTTCTGGCAAGTACTGGTGGTGTAGTGCATGTGATAACCATCTCCTGTATTCTTCATGTGTCTGAGCTGTGGGGAAAGGTGGCAAGAGGGAAGCCCTTTTTTACAAAGATAAACATCCAAGCCCGGCTATGTTTTGCCAAAACCTACGTCAAGTCTGACAAGTGCATGTGTGAGATTGTGTTCTGGTCTGATGAAGCCAAGGTTGAACTTTCTGGCCATAATTCCAAAATGAATCTTTGCGCAAAGTCAAAACTGTGTATCACCAAAATAACACCATACCCGCAGTAAAGATGGTGGAGGCAGCATTATACTTTGGGGCTGTTTTCCTGCTGCTGGAACTGGGGCTTTAGTCAAAGTGGAGGGAATTATGAACAGTTCCAAATATCAGTCCATTTTGGCACAAAACCTTCAGGCCTCTGCTGAAAAGCTGAAGATAAAGAGGAATTTCACCTTTCAGCACAACAACTCAAATTATAACTCCAAATCAACAGAAGAATGACTTTGCCAGAAGATCAACGTTTTGCAATGGCCTAGCAAGAGCTCAGACCTCAATCCCATTGAAGATCTGTGGGTTGAGCTGAAAAGGGTGGTAGACACGAGATACCCTCACAATCTGATAGATTTGGAGCGCTTTTGCAAGGAAGATTGGACAAAGATTGACAAATCAAGATAAGCCATGCTGATAGACACCTACCCAAAAATACTGAATGCTGTCATAGAGTCAAAGGGTACATCAATAAAGTATTAGTTTTAGGGTGTGGTATTTATGCAACCACATTATTTAGGGGTTTTTTTTGCTTTTTTTTCCACCTTAAAAGATTTCAGCTTGTTTTGAATTGTTCAGATAACGGGTCACATTAAAGGTGATTCATCTTTGTTGGGTTTTTTAACATTACAAGCACTTGCATTTCAGCAGGGGTGTGTAGACTCTTTATATCCACTGCAAATTAATTTTAGCATTCCAAATGTGGATATACCCTTTACGTTTATGAGTTTATCAACACAAATTTCCATAATTTGTCCCCATATAAACCTTAAACAGTAGCTTATACCTTCCTACATTCAGAATTTCCTCCCTGTGAATCATGAATTTGCACTACACCATAAAGTAGAGGAAGTGGTGGTTTTACTTAGAAGGAAGATTATGATCAGTATTTCACCCCCCCACCGCCATCGGTAGAATGTACATATTGGCGGTTGGAGGATGTCAGACTACAATGCATGTGTATTAGCAAATTAAAAATAAGAACACAGTTAATGTATATGATATACCAAAGAGCCAACTATGGCCCAAACTATCTGTTTAACACAAAGCAAAGCAGACGAGGGGAAATCTAATGTCATGCCAAGGGCAGGGGCGTAACTATAGAGGGGGGAATGCGGTTGCACCCGGGCCCAGGAACCATAGGGGGCCCATAAGGTCTCTCTTCTCCATATAGGGAACCCAGTACTATGAATAAAACATTATAGTTGGGGACCCTGTTACAGGCTTGGCATTGGGGCCCAGAAGCTTCAAGTTAAGCTTCTGGCCAAGTGGGTTGTGTAGGTGGTGAATTAGATCTGTTTTAAAATTATATTGGTACCCCAGGAGGCATTTTTAGAACTTAAGAGGAATTTAACATTTAATAGAGCAGGAAAAAAGTTTGTACTACAGAAATAATGAGGGGCCTCTGGCCAGGGTTGCCACACAGCCGGTAACTCACCAGTCCACCGATAATCAAGTCCATAGTCTGGTGCCAGTATTTATGGTCATTAATAGAGATGAGCGAACGTACTCGTCCGAGCTTGATACTCGTTCGAGTATTAGCGTGTTCGAGATGCTCGTTACTCGTAACGAGTACCACGCGATGTTCGGGTTACTTTCACTTTCATCTCTGAGACGTTAGCGCGCTTTTCTGGCCAATTGAAAGACAGGGAAGGCATTACAACTTCCCCCTGTGACGTTCAAGCCCTATACCACCCCCCTGCAGTGAGTGGCTGAGGAGATCAGGTGTCACTCGAGTATAAAAATCGGCCCCTCCCGCGGCTCGCCACAGATGCGTTCTCACTTAGTTGAGAGAAAGTGCTGCTGCTGGTGCTGCTGCTATAGGGAGAGTGTTAGGAGTTATTATAGGCTTCAAGAACCCCAACGGTCCTTCTTAGGGCCACATCTAACCGTGTGCAGTAGTGTGGAGGCTGCTTTTTGCAGTGTTGCAGTTTGGGTTTTTTTTGGTATATCGGCCGTGCAGAGCATTGCGCCCTGCAGTAATACTCCAGGGACAGAAGTGGTGGTTAGGCAGGGACAGAAGACATATTAATTATTGATTGAATATAGGCAGTGGGCCTTTTCTAAAAAATATTGGGCAAAAAATCTATTTGGCCTGCCTGTCACTGTGCTCAGTGTTCTGGGTCTGTGTGTGCTGGGTGTAGTAGTTCTACAACAAAATCATACGCAGGCAGCTAAGTGTTACAGCAGGCTTGCGCCAAATAATTTCCTGGCTCTGTCTGGGCTCTGAAATCACCGCTGTGTAGCAGTTAACAGTGCAACACTCTGCAGTTCTGTCACATACCCTAGGGACAGAAGTGTGGAGGCAGGGACAGAAGACATATTATTGATTGAATATAGGCAGTGGGCCTTTTCTAAAAAATATTGGGCAAAAAATCTATTTGGCCTGCCTGTCACTGTGCTCAGTGTTCTGGGTCTGTGTGTGCTGGGTGTAGTAGTTCTACAACAAAATCATACGCAGGCAGCTAAGTGTTACAGCAGGCTTGCGCCAAATAATTTCCCGGCTCTGTCTGGGCTCTGAAATCACCGCTGTGTAGCAGTTAACAGTGCAACACTCTGCAGTTCTGTCACATACCCTAGGGACAGAAGTGTGGAGGCAGGGACAGAAGACATATTATTGATTGAATATAGGCAGTGGGCCTTTTCTAAAAAATATTGGGCAAAAAATCTATTTGGCCTGCCTGTCACTGTGCTCAGTGTTCTGGGTCTGTGTGTGCTGGGTGTAGTAGTTCTACAACAAAATCATACGCAGGCAGCTAAGTGTTACAGCAGGCTTGCGCCAAATTATTTCCTGGCTCTATCTGGGCTCTGAAATCACCGCTGTGTAGCAGTTAACAGTGCAACACTCTGCAGTTCTGTCACATACCCTAGGGACAGAAGTGTGGAGGCAGGGACAGAAGACATATTATTGATTGAATATAGGCAGTGGGCCTTTTCTAAAAAATATTGGGCAAAAAATCTATTTGGCCTGCCTGTCACTGTGCTCAGTGTTCTGGGTCTGTGTGTGCTGGGTGTAGTAGTTCTACAACAAAATCATACGCAGGCAGCTAAGTGTTACAGCAGGCTTGCGCCAAATTATTTCCTGGCGTTCCGTAAGCGAAGTCAGCCTCCAATCACAGGCCAATAAGCGGCACATTTAATTACAGCGTACTGTTTCTGCATTACTGGTAATACAGCATGCTGAGGGGTAGGGGTAGGCCTAGAGGACGTGGACGCGGCTGAGGACGCGGAGGCCCAAGTCAGGGTGTGGGCACAGGCCGAGCTCCTGATCCATGTGTATCACAGCCGACTGCTGTGGGATTAGGAGAAAGGCACGTTTCTGGGGTCCCCACATTCATCGCACAATTAATGGGTCCACGCGGTAGACCTTTATTAGAAAATGAGCAGTGTGAGCAGGTCCTGTCGTGGATGGCAGAAAGTGCTTCCAGTAATCTATCGTCCACCCACAGTTCGGCGCCGTCCACTGCTGCAACTCAGAATCCTCTGGCTGCTGCTCCTCCTTCCTCCCAGCCTCCTCACTCCATGAAAATGAGACATTCTGAGGAGCGGGCAGACTCCCAGGAACTGTTCTCGGGCCCCTGCTCAGATTGGGCAGCAGTGCTTTCTCTCCCACCAGAGGAGTTTATCGTGACTGATGCCCAACCATTGGAAAGTTCCCGGGGTCCGGGGGATGAGGCTGGGGACTTCTGGCAACTGTCTCAAGACCTTTCAGTGGGTGAGGAGGACGATGACGATGATACACAGTTGTCTATCAGTGAGGTAGCAGTAAGGGCAGTAAGTCCGAGGGAGAAGCGCACAGAGGATTCGGAGGAAGAGCAGCAGGACAATGAGGTGACTGACCCCACCTGGTTTGCTACGCCTACTGAGGACAGGTCTTCAGAGGGGGAGGCAAGGGCAGCAGCAGGCCAGGTTGCAAGAGGCAGTGCGGTGTCCAGGGGTAGAGGCAGGGCCAGACCGAATAATCCACCAACTGTTTCCCAAAGAGCCCCCTCGCGCCATGCCACCCTGCAGAGGCCGAGGTGCTCAAAGGTCTGGCAGTTTTTCACTGAGAGTGCAGACGACCGACGAACAGTGGTGTGCAACCTTTGTCGCGCCAAGATCAGCCGGGGAGCCACCACCACCAGCCTCACCACCACCAGCATGCGCAGGCATATGATGGCCAAGCACCCCACAAGGTGGGACGATGCCCGTTCACCGCCTCCGGTTTGCACCGCTGCCTCTCCCCCTGTGCCCCAACCTGCCACTGAGATCCAACCCCGCTCTGAGGACACAGGCACTACCGTATCCTGGCCTGCACCCACACCCTCACCTCCGCTGTCCTCGGCCCCATCCAGCAATGTCTGTCAGCGCAGCGTCCAGCCGTCGCTAGCGCAAGTGTTTGAGCGCAAGCGCAAGTACGCCGCCACGCACCCGCACGCTCAAGCGTTAAACGCGCACGTAGCCAAATTTATCAGCCTGGAGATGCTGCCGTATAGGGTTGTGGAAACGGAGTCCTTCAAAAGTATGATGGCGGCGGCGGCCCCGCGCTACTCAGTTCCCAGTCGCCACTATTTTTCCCGATGTGCCGTCCCAGCCCTGCACGACCACGTCTCCCGCAACATTGTACACGCCCTCACCAACGCGGTTACTGCCAATGTCCACTTAACAACGGACACGTGGACAAGCACAGGCGGGCAGGGCCACTATATCTCCCTGACGGCACATTGGGTGAATTTAGTGGAGGCTGGGACAGAGTCAGAGCCTGGGACCGCTCACGTCCTACCCACCCCCAGAATTGCGGGCCCCAGCTCGGTGCTGGTATCTGCGGCGGTGTATGCTTCCTCCACTAAAGCACCCTCCTCCTCCAACGCAACCTCTGTCTCGCAATCAAGATGTGGAAGCAGCAGCAGTCGGTGTCGCGCGGCGTGGCAGCACAGCGGTGGGCAAGCGTCAGCAGGCCGTGCTGAAACTACTCAGCTTAGGAGATAAGAGGCACACGGCCCACAAACTGCTGCAGGGTCTGACAGAGCAGACCGACCGCTGGCTTGCGCCGCTGAGCCTCCAACCGGGCATGGTCGTGTGTGACAACGGCCGTAACCTGGTGGCGGCTCGGCAGCTCGGCAGCCTCACGCACGTGCCATGCCTGGCCCACGTCTTTAATTTGGTGGTTCAGCGCTTTCTGAAAAGCTACCCACGCTTGTCAGACCTGCTCGGAAAGGTGCGCCGGCTCTGCGCACATTTCCGCAAGTCCCACACGGACGCTGCCACCCTGCGCACCCTGCAACATCGGTTTAATCTGCCAGTGCACCGACTGCTGTGCGACGTGCCCACACGGTGGAACTCTACGCTCCACATGTTGGCCAGGCTCTATGAGCAGCGTAGAGCTATAGTGGAATACCAACTCCAACATGGGCGGTGCAGTGGGAGTCAGCCTCCTCAATTCTTTTCAGAAGAGTGGGCCTGGTTGGCAGACATCTGCCAGGTCCTTGGAAAGTTTGAGGAGTCTACCCAGGTGGTGAGCGGCGATGCTGCAATCATTAGCGTCACCATTCCTCTGCTATGCCTCTTGAGAAGTTCCCGGCAAAGCATAAAGGCAGACGCTTTGCGCTCGGAAACAGAGCCGGGGGAAGACAGTATGTCGCTGGATAGTCAGAGCACCCTCCTGTCTATATCTCAGCGTGGTGAGGAGGAGGAGGAAGATGAGGAGGAGGGGGAAGAGACAGCTTGGCCCACTGGTGAGGGTACACATGCTGCTGGCCTGTCATCCTTTCAGCGTGTATGGCCTGAGGAGGAGGAGGAGGAGGAGGATCCTGAAAGTGATCTTCCTAGTGAGGACAGCCATGTGTTGCGTACAGGTACCCTGGCAAACATGGCTGACTTCATGTTAGGATGCCTTTCTCGTGACCCTCGAGTTACACGCATTCTGGCCACTACGGATTACTGGGTGTACACACTGCTCGACCCACGGTATAAGGAGAACCTTTCCACTCTCATACCCGAAGAGGAAAGGGGTTCGAGAGTGTTGCTATACCACAGGACCCTGGCGGACAAACTGATGGTGAAATTCCCATACGACAGCGCTAGTGGCCGAAGGCACAGTTCCGAGGGACAGGTAGCAGGGGAGGCGCGGAGATCAGGCAGCATGTACAGCACAGGCAGGGCAACACTCTTTAAGGCCCTTGACAGCTTTATGGCTCCCCAGCAAGACTGTGTCACCGCTCCCCAGTCACGGCTGAGTCGGCGGGAGCACTGTAAAAGGATGGTCAGGGAGTACGTAGCAGATCGCACGACCGTCCTCCGTGACGCCTCTGCCCCCTACAACTACTGGGTGTCGAAGCTGGACACGTGGCCTGAACTCGCGCTGTATGCCCTGGAGGTGCTTGCTTGTCCTGCGGCTAGCGTCTTGTCAGAGAGGGTGTTTAGTGCGGCTGGGGGAATCATCACAGATAAGCGTACCCGGCTGTCAACCGACAGTGCCGACAGGCTAACACTCAAGATGAACAAAGCCTGGATTTCCCCAGACTTCTCTTCTCCACCAGCGAAACCTAAGCAATACGTAGGCTGCACCCGCGGATGGAAGCATCGTTCTCTATCCCCATCAAAAACGGGGACCTTTTTGCTTCATCTATCTGTGTATAATATTCCTCCTCCTCCGCCTGCTCCTCCTCCTGAAACCTCACATAATCACGCCGAACAGGCAATTTTTCTTAGGCCCAGAAGGCTCAGTCATATAATTTTTATAAACAATTTTTATACGTTTCAATGCTCATTAAAGCGTTGAAACTTTCACCTCAACCAATTTTTATTTTTACTGGGCTGCCTCCAGGCCTAGTTACCAATTGAGCCACATTAACCAAAGCGATTAATGGGTTTCACCTGCCCTCTCGGTTGGGCATGGGCAATTTTTCTCAGGTACATTAGTACTGTTGGTACACCAATTTTTGTGGGCCATCGCCTACAGTGTAATCCAATTAATTTTTTGCCCAGCTGCATTAAAGCTGATGTTACATCAGCTATGTTGGGCACTGCAATGGGATATATTTATGTACCGCCGGTGGGTTCCAGGGAGCCACCCATGCTGTGGGTACACAGGGAGTTGTAAATGCATCTGTCCACTTCAAAAGAACCCCGCTCTGACTGGGGCATGCAGTGTGGGCCGAAGCCCACCTGCATTAAACATGACATTCTTACATCAGCTGCGATGGGCAATGCAATGGGATATATTAATGTACCGCCGGTGGCTTCCTGGCACCCACCCATGCTGTGGGTGCACACGGAATTCCCATTGCGGAGTTGTACCTGCCTGTGACTATTTATAAAAAACCACGGTCTGACTGGTGCATGCAGACACCTTGACAGAATGAATAGTGTGTGGCACATAGGTTCCCCATTGCTATGCCCACGTGTGCAGCTCCAGATGGAGGTGGCACAGGATTGCATTTCTCATTGCTTCTGTACAGCATTGTGGACTATCGCCCCGCCCCTTTTAAAGAGGGTCGCTGCCTAGCCGTGCCAACCCTCTGCAGTGTGTGCCTGCTTTTCCACTGGCAGACGCACTTATAAATAGACATGAGGGTGGCGTGCCATGAGGGCAGCTGAAGGCTGGGCAGGAACAGTTTGGTGTGCGCTGTGGACACTGGGTCGTGGGGGGGGTTGGGCAGCATGTAACACAGGAGAAGTGGCAGCGGAGTGTCATGCAGGCAGTGATTGTGCTTTGTTGGAGGTAGTGTGGTGCTTAGCTAAGGTATGCATTGCTAATGAGGGCTTTTCAGATGTAAAAGCTGTTGGGGGGGGGCCCACTCTTGCTGCTATTGTGGCTTAATAGTGGGACCTGTGAACTTGAGAT
This sequence comes from Eleutherodactylus coqui, assembly GCF_035609145.1. Lineage (NCBI taxonomy): Eukaryota > Metazoa > Chordata > Amphibia > Anura > Eleutherodactylidae > Eleutherodactylus > Eleutherodactylus coqui. The sequence goes on along the minus strand of NC_089846.1, from coordinate 58,920,125 downwards.
GCAGCCCAACATGTAACCCCTCGCCTGCCCTATCCGTTGCTGTGTCGTTCCCATCACTTTCTTGAATTGCCCAGATTTTCACAAATGAAAACCTTAGCGAGCATCGGCGATATACAAAAATGCTCGGGTCGCCCATTGACTTCAATGGGGTTCATTATTCGAAACGAACCCTCGAGCATCGCGAAAAGTTCATCTCTAGTAACGAGCACCCGAGCATTTTGGTGCTCGCTCATCTCTAGTCATTAATGTGGCCGGTAAAAAGTAAATGTCAGCTGAGAGTACCTGTGGCCAGGCAGTAACTCCAAACTATCCAGTATGTCACTTAATCTGTCTAGTTTCCATCTAGCCGCTGCTGTTGTAAACGGACACTGTGAGCCCTTATCTCTCTTGGTGTCTATGTCCTGTACACAGCGCAGACATCGGGAAGAGAAATCAGGGGTTACAATCTCTGACTACACCAGCAGAAGCTAGATTAGAGCTAAGCAGACTGAGTGACATATTGGATGGTCCTGGGTTACTGCCTGGCCACAGGATCGGGGTGGTTAGAATACAAGGAGCAGCTCTGTTACTATTGGGGGCTACTACTGGGGGCATTATTATTATTATTATTATTATTATTATTATTAAAGACACTTCTAGGGGCATTGTTACTATTTGGGACACTACTGGGCACACTTTTACTATTGGGGCCACTTCTGTGGGCATTATTACTACTGTGGGCTCTGTTACTATTGGAGACACAATTACTAGTTGCAGCCATTAAAATAATTGAGTTAAATAATAGACCGTGATAAGCCATGCCCAAATCACACCCCAATTGTCCATGACCCTTATTTTTCTGTGAAAAAGGTAGCAACCCTATTTTAGGACCACAACAGAGCAGATACTGAAGGCCTACCCTCTCATACCAACACCAATTTTGAGTAAAGGTGCCACAGCACTGATTTAGCACTGTGTCCACTTTTAGTGTTTTTCTGCACTGCTACACTTCCAGCCACCTGGCTGTAAAGAGAACTGTAGCCAACCCATTCACTTCAGTGGCACCAGGCTCCACTTCCTTTGACAGTGCCACTGTGCAAGGAAGAATGGCAGTGGGATGCAGAGCTAAGGCTGCCTGTCCATGGGAGTTGCGGTATCCCGCGGCAGAGAGCCGTCGCCCGGGAGCAGGAGTCTGCAGACGGATCTCCAGGTAGGCTGATCGCGGAGAATCGCGGCAATTCGCAGCATGCTGTGAATTGCCGGCCGTGAGCGGAGAATTGCTATGATTCTCCGCTCGTGGACAGGGGGATTAGCATACAAAAGTGGGAGGTGTGATGTAAAGTTCCCAATTCATTCATGTCTACTTCATGTCTTCATGTGACAGCCCTTTTCAGGTTAAAGATGGCATGGTAATCATCTGATCACCACAGGTATAGCTTCAGAAACCTCCATCACTCAGCAGTGGTTTATGGTTGCTACTGAGACAATTATATGCCATCCAATGAAATGAATGATGGCTCAATCCACCAGAGCAAGAACCGAGTGATTGTCTCTAAAGTCACCTCCAAATGAGTTTTTCTTCCTTTGTACCTTTAGGGACCATCATTGTGCAAATCCTCTAATCCTTTAGGGCAGAGTATAACACAAGAAATAGACCCTAGTGGCAAGTGATTGGGTCCAAAGCCACCACCAAATGGGGTCATACAATGCTGGACCTTTCAGGTCCATTATTGTGTTAGAGTCTTGACCCACTGGTGCCTCCTCTAGGCCATTATGTCCCTAATTTCAGTGCAGGAACAACACCAAGAACCTGAACACTACTCCTTGAAAATACCAGACGTTGCTACCTTGGTTTCACGTGTCTGGTGTTACCATGTAGCTTGGGCCTTAGGGATCACTAACACGGGCGTATGTTGCATACATATTATGCGGTGCCCATTGGTTTCTATTGATCCACCCACACTTATATTTTTTTCACATACTGTATGTATTCTGCCCTTACTCTACATTTTTCAGATTTGTCAACCTCCTGACTGAATGAATCAGACTAGGGAGTCTTTACATAACTTCACAACTGCACCACAACTTACATAACTTCATCCAGATCCCCAATTTGATGACTATGAGTCAGCATTGTCATTACAGCCCATTGTGATTATTGGAGCAGAAAGTCGTAGGTGATTTTCTGGGGCTTCTACATTAAACCACAAGAGTAGTCTCAGTAGCAGAACTTTCACTAGATGTTGAATTGCATTTTCAATTCTTGAGCTAAACTTATTCCTTTCACTTTCTGGCATTTCTCATTGTCAGCCTTTTGTACTTTCCTTGTATCTCCCTTTTCGTGTCTGCCTTGTTTCTTCCACTGTCCCCTCTCGATCATTTATTTCCTTTATTATTTCCATTCGTTTTTCATTTTGACCTTTTAGAAGTTTCTATGGTGATGGTAGGATGTCTTTTGCGTGGTTCTCCTGTCACCGTTACTCATTGTCATCTATGGGCGATCGGCTGCTCTCAACACTAGGGGATGTTTCAGTTATTGAATCTGGGTTACCATCACTGTACAGCAAGTTTCTATTTTGCTAATGATGACTTTCAACTAGATTTCACAATAGGTATTTAGTTTGGGCTGAATATTAACATACCATCCTATGCAATGTCAGTTTCTACAAACTGGAGCAATAGATATTAATGTTATGCCCACCTCTGAGCACTAAATATTTATGTAGATATACAGTACTATGCAACCGTTTTATGCAGTTGTGGAAAAAATGCTGCAAAGTAAGGGCTCATTCTTACGGGCATAAGTGCATTTCATGGCCAAAATGCTCTTACGCCCCTGTATTTCGCAAGCTCCTTCCCACAAATATAGCCATACAAAATTGCACTGATTTAGTGTATACACGCGCTGCAAATACACAGGTTTTCTGAGTATGTCAGGCGCATTTACGCAAGCCCATGGAATTCAATGTACATGAAAAATATGCAAATGTGAATGAACTCGTTGAATTGGTCGCCGTCTGGGCTCATAGCCGGAATCCGCTGCGGGTCTCTTAAGCAAGGTTTTCGCATTAGAGATTGCCTCATGGCTACCCCCAATCAAGATAAGATGCTTGAGTTTCCTCCTCAGGCTTCTGGGGTTAGAGAGTTGATGGAAGAACCTCGCCACCCGATGTTTGAGCATCTGCCATCACTCTTACTGCTACAAAAGCCCAATAGTGGTTCCTGGCTATGAAGAAACTCCTCATAGAACCATCTTATTTCCACTTTTTCAGCTTTCACAAACCCCTGCCCATCTGAGAAGTTTCTGTAAATTCTGAGAAAACATAAGATAGTGATCGAAGAACTCCACCTCCACCACAGATAATGGTAAGGAGACAGTTTCCTCCTTAAAATAAAAGCTACCTATCCTAGATCTACAGTCTCTACCTGTATAAGTAAAACCCCACGTGTTCTGGGGTGTGCCAAATGTGGACAGACGAGCCTCACTAGCCATACTATTTAAAGCAACGCTGTCATAAATCAGCTGGCCTCTGGGACTTGCTCTATCTCAAGGTTTTGTGACAGTATTGAAGTCCCCTCCTAAGACCACCTTTGACTTGTAAAAAGAAAAGGCTTGATCCTCATAAAGAGATCCTTCCAGTCCCACTTACTTTGGACGCCGTAGATGTCAATGAGCTGAAGCTCTTGTCCCTTTATGAAAACATCTAAGATTAAGCTCCCCCCATTTCTAATTTGTTTACTTGCTGCATTCAACCTGCGCAGTCTTAAAAAGGATTGCCACCGCGCTATACGGCTCAGCCACAAGAGACCAATAGTAAGACGCGTGCCTGCACTTCTTGTTCGCCTTATGCAAAGCCACCAAATCTGAAAGCCTCGCCTCTTGCAAAAGTAAAATGCCAGCTTCAACGTAGTAAAGAAAATCAAAAGCCGCAAATCAAGCTGTATCTGACTTAATACTAGCAACATTAATGGTCATGCCATAATGAGTTATCAAATTAGATGGCCCTTTTCTTTATATCTCTCCTATTCTGTCCTTCCGATGAAGCCTTCTTAAGCTGTAAGGTTGTATCAATTGTAACTATATTGGGGTTATTGTCTGCTAACACAGGGCCAACCTCCCCCTGAAGGCTTTTCAGCCCCCAAATAGGGAGGATCAGTGCTCCCCTTAGACCCTGTCACCACCTCAGACACCTCGCCCTCCCCTTCTAAAGAAGAGTGAGGAAGGAATCAAGGGCTTGGTACCTGATCGGCCAGACCTACCTTAGGTATTTGGATCAGGGTAAGTGGTATAGATAGATCCCACTCAAGGGAAGGAGAGCCCTCCCCTCCTCTTTTTCTTAGCAGCCTGTTTCTTTTCTACCCATTTTCCATTACCCTCATCCAAACTCTTGTAGTGGGAGGAAATGGTTGTGACATCCTCTTTCTCCCCAATGTTTCTGACCTCTTCATCTAGATCAATGCCATTAGGAGTCTCAGCAGCAAGATTAGTCTATGACAGAAGGCCAGAGGTCACCCCAACTCTCACTTGGGGTTCACCCTGTTCCCTAGATTTACAACATTTCTCAATTTACCTTAGTTGTGCAGCTGACTTTTCTTCACCTACTCCTCAGCTTCCCTACCCTCACTAGCCCTTTCTCCAATAGGAGCAGTTCTCACTCAATTACCCGAAGTTTAGTTCCATGCCACATTGGCAAAGCAGCGAGGACACCGACTAAATGGATGACTTAGGTCATCACACAGATTACACCGAATCTCCCCATAAGTGCAGAAAGATAGCCTAGCCCCCCCACACAATGCATACTTCTCCACTTGGCAGTTGGTACTTAAGTTCATGGGATCACCACACCTGTGACAGAGCTTCAGCTGCTCCTGGTAGAAGATCAGGATTCTGTCCCTTTCCAAGAAGGTCGAGGAAAAGATGTGGGTGACAGTAGTATTGCCTGAAAGCTTTAACTTTACCATTAAGGTCCAGCACCCTGACTAAATACAGTGTTCATCATGATTTTTTCGTGAAACTGCATAATCTCCCTATATCTACGAAGCCATGTCATGATGTCTACATGAGTATGAGTAAAAAGCTTAATTTCTTTATATTATTCTGGTGGGATATTGCCTGTACAACAAAACCTAGCCACTCGCGTTCCATCTGTGCCAGCTCATACTTAGACCATAAGAACTCAAGCCCCTCTGGATGTACAAAACTCACATCAAACTCGGGAGTGCCATAAGGGTGGATCAAGGCAAAGATCTCATAAGGCTTGAAACCCATCTTCAGCAGAAGCTCAACAACCGATCCTCTGGAGGGACTAGTATCATTGCCTACTCACCGAAGACGAACCACATTCCTCCTATCACGCCCTAGCCTGGCCATAGGAAGAGTCTCTCCTTCCCTTTGCTCTTGGAAGGCAGAGAGAGCATGCCTCTTAATCCAGAAGGATAAGAGCACTTCTTCATCCTCTATCATTCTCTTTTCTCTTTTCCAAACTAATGACACTATTATAGAGGCCATTGGAGAAGTGTTCCATTGCTATTGGGGCCAATATCGTTGGCGCACTATGATTTTTAGAGACATTATTACCATTGGGGCTACTATTGGGGGCACTATTGCTATTGGTGCCAATGTTTGGGGCACTTTATGTTACTATGTTACCCCTTTAAAACAGCAACTGTGCTTCAAAAGCCAGACGCAGCGAGGGTATTCTGGGTAGCAGGAGCTAGGGACTGCAGGTTTTCACGCTTTACCTCCTGTGCAGCGATGTGAACTTTACTGCTATACAAATCACTCGGTTGCATCTCCAGAGTAGTTGCTAACAGGTGGTGCAAAAGGTGAACCCCACCTCCGCCCTCCCCATAACACAAACACCCACCTCCTCTCTTCCTTACCCACAAACCCCAATCTCCTCTTTCCCTATCCCACAACCCAGACCACCACCCTATCCCACAACCCCCTTCCACCTCCCTATCCAACAACCTACTTCCACCTCCCTCCCTATCCCACAAACCCCCGCTACCTCCCCAATATACCTTCTCAAGCTTCACTTCTAATTTCGAACATCTACCAGCTCATATTCTGGCCTGCTAATTATTAACTACTATATTTCCTATAATGCTAAATATCCTTAACATTGTTGTGTCCGGAATTACCTGTCTAGCAACTGCACTACCACAGCCAGACTTGGCGCTGGCTACTCTGGGTAGCAGGAGCTAGGGACTGCAGGTTTTCACCCTTTAATCCCTTGTACAGGGATCTGGACTTCGCTGCTACGAACCCCTAGGTTGCATCTCCAGAGTAGTCGCTGACTGGTGGAGCAAACAGGCAACTAAGGAAACAACAAGCCCTGGAGGCAGTACTAAGTAATCAGTAGAGATAAGCATCAGGCCAAATCAGAATCAACAAATAAAATCGGGATCAGTGCAAGGCCAAACTAACAACACAATTAGAGAGGCCATTAGGGGAGTGCTCCATTACTATTGGGGCCAATATCGTTGGCGCACTATGATTTTTAGAGACATTATTACCATTGGGGCTACTACTGGGGGCACTGTTGCTATTGGGACCAATATTTGGCGCACTTTATGTTACTATGTTACTCCTTCAAAACAGCAACTGTGCTTCAAAAGCTAGATGCGGCGAGAACTATTCTGGGTAGCAGGAGCTAGGGACTGCAGGTTTTCACCCTATCACTCCTGTGCAGGGATGTGAACTTTGCTATTACAAATCACTCGGTTGCATCTCCAGAGTAGTCGCTAAGAGGTGGTGCAAAAGGCGAACCCCAACCTCCTCCCTCCCTATCCCACCACCCCCACCACCTCCCTATTCCACAACTCCCACCACCTCCCTATCCCACAACCCCCTTCCACCTCCCTCCCTATCCCACAACCTCCCGCCACCTCCCTCCTTATCCCACAAACCCCTGCCGCCTCCCTCCATATCCCACAAACCCTGCCCCCTTCCCCATATACCTTCTCAAGCTTCACTTCTAATTTCGAACATCTACCAGCTCATAATCTGGCCTGCTAATTATTAACTACAATATTTCCTATAAAGCTAAATATCTGTAACATTGTTGTGTCCGGAATTACCTGTCTAGCAACTGCACTACCACAGCCAGACTTGGCGCTGGCTACTCTGGGTAGCAGGAGCTAGGGACCGCAGGTTTTCACCCTTTAACCTCTTGTACAGGGATCTGGACTTCGCTGCTACGAACCCCTAGGTTGCATCTCCAGAGTAGTCGCTGACTGGTGGAGCAAACAGGCAACAAAGGAAACAACAAGCCCTGGAGGCAGTACTAAGTAATCAGTAGAGGTAAGCATCAGGCCAAATCAGAATCAACAAATAAAATCGGGATCAGTGCAAGGCCAAATTAACGACAGAATTGTAGAGGCCATTAGGGAAGTGTTCCATTACTATTGGGGCCAATATCGGTGGCGCACTATGATTTTTAGAGACATTATTACCATTGGGGCTACTATTGGGGGCACTATTGCTATTGGTGCCAATGTTTGGGGCACTTTATGTTACTATGCTACCCCTTTAAAACAGCAACTGTGCTTCAAAAGCCAGACGCGGCGAGGGCTATTCAGGGTAGCAGGAGCTAGGGACTGCAGGTTTTCACCCTTTAACTCCTGTGCAGCGATGTGAACTTTGCTGCTACAAATCACTCGGTTGCATCTCCAGAGTAGTCGCTAACAGGTGGTGCAAAAGGCGAACCCCACCTCCGCCCTCCCCATCCCACAAACACCCACCTCCTCTCTTCCTTACCCACAAACCCCAACCTCCTCCCTCCCTATCCAACAACCCCCGCCACCTCCCTATCCCACAACCCCCTTCCACCTCCCTCCCTATCCCACAAACCCCCGCCACCTCCCTCCCTATCCCACAAACCCTGCCCCCTTCCCCATATACCTTCTCAAGCTTCACTTCTAATCTCGAACATCTACCAGCTCATAATCTGGCCTGCTAATTATTAACTACTATATTTCCTATAATGCTAAATGTCTGTAACATTGTTGTGTCCGGAATTACCTGTCTAGCAACTGCACTACCACAGCCAGACTTGGCGCTGGCTACTCTGGGTAGCAGGAGCTAGGGACCGCAGGTTGTCACCCTTTAACCCCTTGTACAGGGATCTGGACTTCGCTGCTACGAACCCCTAGGTTGCATCTCCAGAGTAGTCGCTGACTGGTGGAGCAAACAGGCAACAAAGGAAACAACAAGCCCTGGAGGCAGTACTAAGCAATCAGTAGAGATAAGCATCAGGCCAAATCAGAATCAACAAAAAAAATCGGGATCAGTGCAAGGCCAAACTAACGACACTATTATAGAGGCCATTAGGGGAGTGCTCCATTACTATTGGGGCCAATATCATTGGCGCACTATGATTTTTAGAGACATTATTACCATTGGGGCTACTATTGGGGGCACAATTGCTATTGGTGCCAATGTTTGGGGCACTTTATGTTACTATGTTACCCCTTTAAAACAGCAACTGTGCTTCAAAAGCCAGACGCGGCGAGGGCTATTCTGGGTAGCAGGAGCTAGGGACTGCAGGTTTTCACCCTTTAACTCTTGTGCAGCGATGTGAACTTTGCTGCTACAAATCACTCGGTTGCATCTCCAGAGTAGTCGCTAACAGGTGGTGCAAAAGGTGAACCCCACCTCCGCCCTCCCCATCCCACAAACACCCACCTCCTCTCTTCCTTACCCACAAACCCCAACCTCCTCCCTCCCTATCCCACAGCCCCCACCACCTCCCTATCCCACAACCCCCTTCCACCTCCCTCCCTATCCCACCAACCGCCGCCACCTCCCTCCCTATCCCACAAACCCTGCCCCCTTCCCCATATACCTTCTCAAGCTTCACTTCTAATCTCGAACATCTACCAGCTCATAATCTGGCCTGCTAATTATTAACTACTATATTTCCTATAATGCTAAATATCTGTAACATTGTTGTGTCCGGAATTACCTGTCTAGCAAATGCACTACCACAGCCAGACTTGGCGCTGGCTACTCTGGGTAGCAGGAGCTAGGGACCGCAGGTTTTCACCCTTTAACCCCTTGTACAGGGATCTGGACTTCGCTGCTACGAAACCCTAGGTTGCATCTCCAGAGTAGTCGCTGACTGGTGGAGCAAACAGGCAACAAAGGAAACAACAAGCCCTGGAGGCAGTACTAAGTAATCAGTAGAGATAAGCATCAGGCCGAATCAGAATCAACAAATAAATTCGGGATCAGTGCAAGGCCAAACTAACGACACTATTATAGAGGCCATTAGGGGAGTGCTCCATGACTATTGGGGCCAATATCGTTGGCGCACTATGATTTTTAGAGACATTATTACCATTGGGGCTACTACTGGGGGCACTATTGCTATTGGGACCAATATTTGGGGCACTTTATGTTACTATGTTACCCCTTCAAAACAGCAACTGTACTTCAAAAGCCAGATGCGGCGAGAACTATTCTGGGTAGAAGGAGCTAGGGACTGCAGGTTTTCACCCTTTAATTCCTCTGCAGGGATGTGAACTGTGCTGCTACAAATCACTCAGTTGCATCTCCAGAGTAGTCGCTAAGAGGTGGTGCAAAAGGCGAACCGCAACCTCCTCCCTCCCTATCCCACCACTCCCACCACCTCCCTATCCCACAACTCCCTTCCACCTCCCTCCCTATCCCACAAACTCCCGCCACCTCCCTCCTTATACCACAAACCCCTGCCACCTCCCTCCATATCCCACAAACCCTGCCCCCTTCCCCATATACCTTCTCAAGCTTCACTTCTAATTTCGAACATCTACCAGCTCATAATCTGGCCTGCTAATTATTAACTACTATATTTCCTATAAAGCTAAATATCTGTAACATTGTTGTGTCCGGAATTACCTGTCTAGCAACTGCACTACCACAGCCAGACTTGGCGCTGGCTACTCTGGGTAGCAGGAGCTAGGGACCGCAGGTTTTCACCCTTTAACCCCTTGTACAGGGATCTGGACTTCGCTGCTACGAACCCCTAGGTTGCATCTGCAGAGTAGTCGCTGACTGGTGGAGCAAACAGGCAACAAAGGAAACAACAAGCCCTGGAGGCAGTACTAAGCAATCAGTAGAGATAAGCATCAGGCCAAATCAGAATCAACAAATAAAATCGGGATCAGTGCAAGGCCAAACTAACGACACTATTATAGAGGCCATTAGGGGAGTGCTCCATTACTATTGGGGCCAATATCATTGGCGCACTATGATTTTTAGACACATTATTACCATTGGGGCTACTACTGGGGGCACTATTGCTATTGGGACCAATATTTGGGGCACTTTATGTTACTATGTTACCCCTTCAAAACAGCAACTGTACTTCAAAAGCCAGATGCGGCGAGAACTATTCTGGGTAGCAGGAGCTAGGGACTGCAGATTTTCACCCTTTAACTCCTGTGCAGGGATGTGAACTGTGCTGCTACAAATCACTCAGTTGCATCTCCAGAGTAGTCGCTAAGAGGTGGTGCAAAAGGCGAACCCCAACCTCCTCCCTCCCTATCCCACCACCCCCACCACCTCCCTATTCCACAACTCCCACCACCTCCCTATCCCACAACCCCCCTTCCACCTCCCTCCCTATCCCACAAACCCCCGCCACCTCCCTCCTTATCCCACAAACCCCTGCCACCTCCCTCCATATCCCACAAACCCTGCCCCCTTCCCCATATACCTTCTCAAGCTTCACTTCTAATTTCGAACATCTACCAGCTCATAATCTGGCCTGCTAATTATTAACTACTATATTTCCTATAAAGCTAAATATCTGTAACATTGTTGTGTCCGGAATTACCTGTCTAGCAACTGCACTACCACAGCCAGACTTGGCGCTGCCTACTCTGGGTAGCAGGAGCTAGGGACCGCAGGTTTTCACCCTTTAACCCCTTGTACAGGGATCTGGACTTCGCTGCTACGAACCCCTAGGTTGCATCTCCAGAGTAGTCGCTGACTGGTGGAGCAAACAGGCAACAAAGGAAACAACAAGCCCTGGAGGCAGTACTAAGCAATCAGTAGAGATAAGCATCAGGCCAAATCAGAATCAACAAATAAAATCGGGATCAGTGCAAGGCCAAACTAACGACACTATTATAGAGGCCATTAGGGGAGTGCTCCATTACTATTGGGGCCAATATCATTGGCGCACTATGATTTTTAGAGACATTATTACCATTGGGGCTACTATTGGGGGCACAATTGCTATTGGTGCCAATGTTTGGGGCACTTTATGTTACTATGTTACCCCTTTAAAACAGCAACTGTGCTTCAAAAGCCAGACGCGGCGAGGGCTATTCTGGGTAGCAGGAGCTAGGGACTGCAGGTTTTCACCCTTTAACTCCTGTGCAGCGATGTGAACTTTGCTGCTACAAATCACTCGGTTGCATCTCCAGAGTAGTCGCTAACAGGTGGTGCAAAAGGTGAACCCCACCTCCGCCCTCCCCATCCCACAAACACCCACCTCCTCTCTTCCTTACCCACAAACCCCAACCTCCTCCCTCCCTATCCCACAACCCCCACCACCTCCCTATCCCACAACCCCCTTCCACCTCCCTCCCTATCCCACAAACCCCCGCCACCTCCCTCCCTATCCCACAAACCCTGCCCCCTTCCCCATATACCTTCTCAAGCTTCACTTCTAATCTCGAACATCTACCAGCTCATAATCTGGCCTGCTAATTATTAACTACTATATTTCCTATAAAGCTAAATATCTGTAACATTGTTGTGTCCGGAATTACCAGTCTAGCAAATGCACTACCACAGCCAGACTTGGCGCTGGCTACTCTGGGTAGCAGGAGCTAGGGACCGCAGGTTTTCACCCTTTAACCCCTTGTACAGGGATCTGGACTTCGCTGCTACGAACCCCTAGGTTGCATCTCCAGAGTAGTCGCTGACTGGTGGAGCAAACAGGCAACAAAGGAAACAACAAGCCCTGGAGGCAGTACTAAGTAATCAGTAGAGATAAGCATCAGGCCAAATCAGAATCAACAAATAAATTCGGGATCAGTGCAAGGCCAAACTAACGACACTATTATAGAGGCCATTAGGGTAGTGCTCCATTACTATTGGGGCCAATATCGTTGGCGCACTATGATTTTTAGACACATTATTACCATTGGGGCTACTACTGGGGGCACTATTGCTATTGGGACCAATATTTGGGGCACTTTATGTTACTATGTTACCCCTTCAAAACAGCAACTGTACTTCAAAAGCCAGATGCGGCGAGAACTATTCTGGGTAGCAGGAGCTAGGGACTGCAGATTTTCACCCTTTAACTCCTGTGCAGGGATGTGAACTGTGCTGCTACAAATCACTCAGTTGCATCTCCAGAGTAGTCGCTAAGAGGTGGTGCAAAAGGCGAACCCCAACCTCCTCCCTCCCTATCCCACCACCCTCACCACCTCCCTATTCCACAACTCCCACCACCTCCCTATCCCACAACCCCCTTCCACCTCCCTCCCTATCCCACAAACCCCCGCCACCTCCCTCCTTATACCACAAACCCCTGCCACCTCCCTCCATATCCCACAAACCCTGCCCCCTTCCCCATATACCTTCTCAAGCTTCACTTCTAATTTCGAACATCTACCAGCTCATAATCTGGCCTGCTAATTATTAACTACTATATTTCCTATAAAGCTAAATATCTGTAACATTGTTGTGTCCGGAATTACCTGTCTAGCAACTGCACTACCACAGCCAGACTTGGCGCTGGCTACTCTGGGTAGCAGGAGCTAGGGACCGCAGGTTTTCACCCTTTAACCCCTTGTACAGGGATCTGGACTTCGCTGCTACGAACCCCTAGGTTGCATCTCCAGAGTAGTCGCTGACTGGTGGAGCAAACAGGCAACAAAGGAAACAACAAGCTCTGGAGGCAGTACTAAGCAATCAGTAGAGATAAGCATCAGGCTAAATCAGAATCAACAAATAAAATCGGGATCAGTGCAAGGCCAAACTAACGCTACTATTATAGAGGCCATTAGGGGAGTGCTCCATTACTATTGGGTCCAATATCGTTGGCGCACTATGATTTTTAGAGACATTATTACCATTGGGGCTACTATTGGGGGCACAATTGCTATTGGTGCCAATGTTTGGGGCACTTTATGTTACTATGTTACCCCTTTAAAACAGCAACTGTGCTTCAAAAGCCAGACGCGGCGAGGGCTATTCTGGGTAGCAGGAGCTAGGGACTGCAGGTTTTCACCCTTTAACTCCTGTGCAGCGATGTGAACTTTGCTGCTACAAATCACTCGGTTGCATCTCCAGAGTAGTCGCTAACAGGTGGTGCAAAAGGTGAACCCCACCTCCGCCCTCCCCATCCCACAAACACCCACCTCCTCTCTTCCTTACCCACAAACCCCAACCTCCTCCCTCCCTATCCCACAACCCCCACCACCTCCCTATCCCACAACCCCCTTCCACCTCCCTCCCTATCCCACAAACCCCCGCCACCTCCCTCCCTATCCCATAAACCCTGCCCCCTTCCCCATATACCTTCTCAAGCTTCACTTGTAATCTCGAACATCTACCAGCTCATAATCTGGCCTGCTAATTATTAACTACTATATTTCCTATAATGCTAAATGTCTGTAACATTGTTGTGTCCGGAATTACCTGTCTAGCAAATGCACTACCACAGCCAGACTTGGCGCTGGCTACTCTGGGTAGCAGGAGCTAGGGACCGCAGGTTTTCACCCTTTAACCCCTTGTACAGGGATCTGGACTTCGCTGCTACGAACCCCTAGGTTGCATCTCCAGAGTAGTCGCTGACTGGTGGAGCAAACAGGCAACAAAGGAAACAACAAGCCCTGGAGGCAGTACTAAGTAATCAGTAGAGATAAGCATCAGGCCAAATCAGAATCAACAAATAAAATCGGGATCAGTGCAAGGCCAAACTAACGACACTATTATAGAGGCCATTAGGGGAGTGCTCCATTACTATTGGGGCCAATATCGTTGGCGCACTATGATTTTTAGAGACATTATTACCATTGGGGCAACTATTGGGGGCACAATTGCTATTGGTGCCAATGTTTGGGGCACTTTATGTTACTATGTTACCCCTTTAAAACAGCAACTGTGCTTCAAAAGCCAGACGTGGCGAGGGCTATTCTGGGTAGCAGGAGCTAGGGACTGCAGGTTTTCTCCCTTTAACTCCTGTGCAGCGATGTGAACTTTGCTGCTACAAATCACTCGGTTGCATCTCCAGAGTAGTCGCTAACAGGTGGTGCAAAAGGTGAACCCCACCTCCGCCCTCCCCATCCCACAAACACCCACCTCCTCTCTTCCTTACCCACAAGCCCCAACCTCCTCCCTCCCTATCCCACAACCCCCTTCCACCTCCCCATCCCACAAACACCCACCTCCTCTCTTCCTTACCCACAAACCCCAACCTCCTCCCTCCCTATCCCACAGCCCCCACCACCTCCCTATCCCACAACCCCCTTCCACCTCCCTCCCTATCCCACCAACCGCCGCCACCTCCCTCCCTATCCCACAAACCCTGCCCCCTTCCCCATATACCTTCTCAAGCTTCACTTCTAATCTCGAACATCTACCAGCTCATAATCTGGCCTGCTAATTATTAACTACTATATTTCCTATAAAGCTAAATATCTGTAACATTGTTGTGTCCGGAATTACCTGTCTAGCAAATGCACTACCACAGCCAGACTTGGCGCTGGCTACTCTGGGTAGCAGGAGCTAGGGACCGCAGGTTTTCACCCTTTAACCCCTTGTACAGGGATCTGGACTTCGCTGCTACGAACCCCTAGGTTGCATCTCCAGAGTAGTCGCTGACTGGTGGAGCAAACAGGCAACAAAGGAAACAACAAGCCCTGGAGGCAGTACTAAGTAATCAGTAGAGATAAGCATCAGGCCAAATCAGAATCAACAAATAAATTCGGGATCAGTGCAAGGCCAAACTAACGACACTATTATAGAGGCCATTAGGGTAGTGCTCCATTACTATTGGGGCCAATATCATTGGCGCACTATGATTTTTAGACACATTATTACCATTGGGGCTACTACTGGGGGCACTATTGCTATTGGGACCAATATTTGGGGCACTTTATGTTACTATGTTACCCCTTCAAAACAGCAACTGTACTTCAAAAGCCAGATGCGGCGAGAACTATTCTGGGTAGCAGGAGCTAGGGACTGCAGATTTTCACCCTTTAACTCCTGTGCAGGGATGTGAACTGTGCTGCTACAAATCACTCAGTTGCATCTCCAGAGTAGTCGCTAAGAGGTGGTGCAAAAGGCGAACCCCAACCTCCTCCCTCCCTATCCCACCACCCCCACCACCTCCCTATTCCACAACTCCCACCACCTCCCTATCCCACAACCCCCTTCCACCTCCCTCCCTATCCCACAAACCCCCGCCACCTCCCTCCTTATCCCACAAACCCCTGCCACCTCCCTCCATATCCCACAAACCCTGCCCCCTTCCCCATATACCTTCTCAAGCTTCACTTCTAATTTCGAACATCTACCAGCTCATAATCTGGCCTGCTAATTATTAACTACTATATTTCCTATAAAGCTAAATATCTGTAACATTGTTGTGTCCGGAATTACCTGTCTAGCAACTGCACTACCACAGCCAGACTTGGCGGTGCCTACTCTGGGTAGCAGGAGCTAGGGACCGCAGGTTTTCACCCTTTAACCCCTTGTACAGGGATCTGGACTTCGCTGCTACGAACCCCTAGGTTGCATCTCCAGAGTAGTCGCTGACTGGTGGAGCAAACAGGCAACAAAGGAAACAACAAGCCCTGGAGGCAGTACTAAGCAATCAGTAGAGATAAGCATCAGGCCAAATCAGAATCAACAAATAAAATCGGGATCAGTGCAAGGCCAAACTAACGACACTATTATAGAGGCCATTAGGGGAGTGCTCCATTACTATTGGGGCCAATATCATTGGCGCACTATGATTTTTAGAGACATTATTACCATTGGGGCTACTATTGGGGGCACAATTGCTATTGGTGCCAATGTTTGGGGCACTTTATGTTACTATGTTACCCCTTTAAAACAGCAACTGTGCTTCAAAAGCCAGACGCGGCGAGGGCTATTCTGGGTAGCAGGAGCTAGGGACTGCAGGTTTTCACCCTTTAACTCCTGTGCAGCGATGTGAACTTTGCTGCTACAAATCACTCGGTTGCATCTCCAGAGTAGTCGCTAACAGGTGGTGCAAAAGGTGAACCCCACCTCCGCCCTCCCCATCCCACAAACACCCACCTCCTCTCTTCCTTACCCACAAACCCCAACCTCCTCCCTCCCTATCCCACAACCCCCACCACCTCCCTATCCCACAACCCCCTTCCACCTCCCCATCCCACAAACACCCACCTCCTCTCTTCCTTACCCACAAACCCCAACCTCCTCCCTCCCTATCCCACAGCCCCCACCACCTCCCTATCCCACAACCCCCTTCCACCTCCCTCCCTATCCCACCAACCGCCGCCACCTCCCTCCCTATCCCACAAACCCTGCCCCCTTCCCCATATACCTTCTCAAGCTTCACTTCTAATCTCGAACATCTACCAGCTCATAATCTGGCCTGCTAATTATTAACTACTATATTTCCTATAATGCTAAATATCTGTAACATTGTTGTGTCCGGAATTACCTGTCTAGCAAATGCACTACCACAGCCAGACTTGGCGCTGGCTACTCTGGGTAGCAGGAGCTAGGGACCGCAGGTTTTCATTCTTTAACCCCTTGTACAGGGATCTGGACTTCGCTGCTACGAAACCCTAGGTTGCATCTCCAGAGTAGTCGCTGACTGGTGGAGCAAACAGGCAACAAAGGAAACAACAAGCCCTGGAGGCAGTACTAAGTAATCAGTAGAGATAAGCATCAGGCCAAATCAGAATCAACAAATAAATTCGGGATCAGTGCAAGGCCAAACTAACGACACTATTATAGAGGCCATTAGGGGAGTGCTCCATTACTATTGGGGCCAATATCGTTGGCGCACTATGATTTTTAGAGACATTATTACCATTGGGGCTACTACTGGGGGCACTATTGCTATTGGGACCAATATTTGGGGCACTTTATGTTACTATGTTACCCCTTCAAAACAGCAACTGTACTTCAAAAGCCAGATGCGGCGAGAACTATTCTGGGTAGAAGGAGCTAGGGACTGCAGGTTTTCACCCTATCACTCCTGTGCAGGGATGTGAACTTTGCTATTACAAATCACTCGGTTGCATCTCCAGAGTAGTCGCTAACAGGTGGTGCAAAAGGCGAACCCCAACCTCCTCCCTCCCTATCCCACAACCCCCACCACCTCCCTATTCCACAACTCCCACCACCTCCCTATCCCACAACCCCCTTCCACCTCCCTCCCTATCCCACAACCTCCCGCCACCTCCCTCCTTATCCCACAAACCCCTGCCGCCTCCCTCCATATCCCACAAACCCTGCCCCCTTCCCCATATACCTTCTCAAGCTTCACTTCTAATTTCGAACATCTACCAGCTCATAATCTGGCCTGCTAATTATTAACTACAATATTTCCTATAAAGCTAAATATCTGTAACATTGTTGTGTCCGGAATTACCTGTCTAGCAACTGCACTACCACAGCCAGACTTGGCGCTGGCTACTCTGGGTAGCAGGAGCTAGGGACCGCAGGTTTTCACCCTTTAACCTCTTGTACAGGGATCTGGACTTCGCTGCTACGAACCCCTAGGTTGCATCTCCAGAGTAGTCGCTGACTGGTGGAGCAAACAGGCAACAAAGGAAACAACAAGCCCTGGAGGCAGTACTAAGTAATCAGTAGAGGTAAGCATCAGGCCAAATCAGAATCAACAAATAAAATCGGGATCAGTGCAAGGCCAAATTAACGACAGAATTGTAGAGGCCATTAGGGAAGTGTTCCATTACTATTGGGGCCAATATCGGTGGCGCACTATGATTTTTAGAGACATTATTACCATTGGGGCTACTATTGGGGGCACTATTGCTATTGGGACCAATGTTTGGGGCACTTTATGTTACTATGCTACCCATTTAAAACAGCAACTGTGCTTCAAAAGCCAGACGCGGCGAGGGCTATTCAGGGTAGCAGGAGCTAGGGACTGCAGGTTTTCACCCTTTAACTCCTGTGCAGCGATGTGAACTTTGCTGCTACAAATCACTCGGTTGCATCTCCAGAGTAGTCGCTAACAGGTGGTGCAAAAGGCGAACCCCACCTCCGCCCTCCCCATCCCACAAACACCCACCTCCTCTCTTCCTTACCCACAAACCCCAACCTCCTCCCTCCCTATCCAACAACCCCCACCACCTCCCTATCCCACAACCCCCTTCCACCTCCCTCCCTATCCCACAAACCCCCGCCACCTCCCTCCCTATCCCACAAACCCTGCCCCCTTCCCCATATACCTTCCCAAGCTTTACTTGTAATTTCGAACATCTACCAGCTCATAATCTGGCCTGCTAATTATTAACTACTATATTTCCTATAATGCTAAATATCCATTACATTGTTGTGTCCGGAATTACCTGTCTAGCAACTGCACTACCACAGCCAGACTTGGCGCTGGCTACTCTGGGTAGCAGGAGCTAGGGACCGCAGGTTTTCACCCTTTAACCCCTTGTACAGGGATCTGGACTTCGCTGCTACGAACCCCTAGGTTGCATCTCCAGAGTAGTCGCTGACTGGTGGAGCAAACAGGCAACAAAGGAAACAACAAGCCCTGGAGGCAATACTAAGCAATCAGTAGAGATAAGCATCAGGCCAAATCAGAATCAACAAATAAAATCGGGATCAGTGCGAGGCCAAACTAACGGCGGTATTATAGAGGCCATTAGGGGAGTGTTCCATTACTATTGCGGCCAATATCGTTGGCGCACTATGATTTTTAGAGACATTATTACCATTGGGGCTACTATTGGGGGCACTATTGCTATTGGTGCCAATGTTTGGGGCACTTTATGTTACTATGTTACCCCTTTAAAACAGCAACTGGGCTTCAAAAGCCAGACGCGGCGAGGGTATTCTGGGTTAGCAGGAGCTAGGGACTGCAGGTTTTCACCCTTTAACTCCTGTGCAGTGATGTGAACTTTGCTGCTACAAATCACTCGGTTGCATCTCCAGAGTAGTCGCTAACAGGTGGTGCAAAAGGCGAACCCCACCTCCGCCCTCCCCATCCCACAAACACCCACCTCCACTCTTCCTTACCCACAACCCCCAACCTACCTCCTCCCTATCCCACAACCCCCACCACCTCCCTATCCCACAACCCCCTTCCACCTCCCTCCCTATCCCACAAACCCCCGCCACCTCCCTCCCTATCCCACAAACCCTGCCCCCTTCCCCATATACCTTCTCAAGCTTCACTTCTAATCTCGAACATCTACCAGCTCATAATCTGGCCTGCTAATTATTAACTACTATATTTCCTATAATGCTAAATGTCTGTAACATTGTTGTGTCCGGAATTACCTGTCTAGCAACTGCACTACCACAGCCAGACTTGGCGCTGGCTACTCTGGGTAGCAGGAGCTAGGGACCGCAGGTTTTCACCCTTTAACCCCTTGTACAGGGATCTGGACTTCGCTGCTACGAACCCCTAGGTTGCATCTCCAGAGTAGTCGCTGACTTGTGGAGCAAACAGGCAACAAAGGAAACAACAAGCCCTGGAGGCAGTACTAAGCAATCAGTAGAGATAAGCATCAGGCCAAATCAGAATCAACAAAAAAAATCGGGATCAGTGCAAGGCCAAACTAACGACACTATTATAGAGGCCATTAGGGGAGTGCTCCATTACTATTGGGGCCAATATCATTGGCGCACTATGATTTTTAGAGACATTATTACCATTGGGGCTACTATTGGGGGCACAATTGCTATTGGTGCCAATGTTTGGGGCACTTTATGTTACTATGTTACCCCTTTAAAACAGCAACTGTGCTTCAAAAGCCAGACGCGGCGAGGGCTATTCTGGGTAGCAGGAGCTAGGGACTGCAGGTTTTCACCCTTTAACTCTTGTGCAGCGATGTGAACTTTGCTGCTACAAATCACTCGGTTGCATCTCCAGAGTAGTCGCTAACAGGTGGTGCAAAAGGTGAACCCCACCTCCGCCCTCCCCATCCCACAAACACCCACCTCCTCTCTTCCTTACCCACAAACCCCAACCTCCTCCCTCCCTATCCAACAACCCCCACCACCTCCCTATCCCACAACCCCCTTCCACCTCCCTCCCTATCCCACAAACCCCCGCCACCTCCCTCCCTATCCCACAAACCCTGCCCCCTTCCCCATATACCTTCCCAAGCTTTACTTGTAATTTCGAACATCTACCAGCTCATAATCTGGCCTGCTAATTATTAACTACTATATTTCCTATAATGCTAAATATCCATTACATTGTTGTGTCCGGAATTACCTGTCTAGCAACTGCACTACCACAGCCAGACTTGGCGCTGGCTACTCTGGGTAGCAGGAGCTAGGGACCGCAGGTTTTCACCCTTTAACCCCTTGTACAGGGATCTGGACTTCGCTGCTACGAACCCCTAGGTTGCATCTCCAGAGTAGTCGCTGACTGGTGGAGCAAACAGGCAACAAAGGAAACAACAAGCCCTGGAGGCAATACTAAGCAATCAGTAGAGATAAGCATCAGGCCAAATCAGAATCAACAAATAAAATCGGGATCAGTGCGAGGCCAAACTAACGGCGGTATTATAGAGGCCATTAGGGGAGTGTTCCATTACTATTGCGGCCAATATCGTTGGCGCACTATGATTTTTAGAGACATTATTACCATTGGGGCTACTATTGGGGGCACTATTGCTATTGGTGCCAATGTTTGGGGCACTTTATGTTACTATGTTACCCCTTTAAAACAGCAACTGGGCTTCAAAAGCCAGACGCGGCGAGGGTATTCTGGGTAGCAGGAGCTAGGGACTGCAGGTTTTCACCCTTTAACTCCTGTGCAGTGATGTGAACTTTGCTGCTACAAATCACTCGGTTGCATCTCCAGAGTAGTCGCTAACAGGTGGTGCAAAAGGCGAACCCCACCTCCGCCCTCCCCATCCCACAAACACCCACCTCCACTCTTCCTTACCCACAACCCCCAACCTACCTCCTCCCTATCCCACAACCCCCACCACCTCCCTATCCCACAACCCACTTCCACCTCCCTCCCTATCCCACAAACCCCCGCCACCTCCCTCCCTATCCCACAAACCCTGCCCCCTTCCCCATATACCTTCTCAAGCTTCACTTCTAATCTCGAACATCTACCAGCTCATAATCTGGCCTGCTAATTATTAACTACTATATTTCCTATAATGCTAAATGTCTGTAACATTGTTGTGTCCGGAATTACCTGTCTAGCAACTGCACTACCACAGCCAGACTTGGCGCTGGCTACTCTGGGTAGCAGGAGCTAGGGACCGCAGGTTTTCACCCTTTAACCCCTTGTACAGGGATCTGGACTTCGCTGCTACGAACCCCTAGGTTGCATCTCCAGAGTAGTCGCTGACTTGTGGAGCAAACAGGCAACAAAGGAAACAACAAGCCCTGGAGGCAGTACTAAGCAATCAGTAGAGATAAGCATCAGGCCAAATCAGAATCAACAAAAAAAATCGGGATCAGTGCAAGGCCAAACTAACGACACTATTATAGAGGCCATTAGGGGAGTGCTCCATTACTATTGGGGCCAATATCATTGGCGCACTATGATTTTTAGAGACATTATTACCATTGGGGCTACTATTGGGGGCACAATTGCTATTGGTGCCAATGTTTGGGGCACTTTATGTTACTATGTTACCCCTTTAAAACAGCAACTGTGCTTCAAAAGCCAGACGCGGCGAGGGCTATTCTGGGTAGCAGGAGCTAGGGACTGCAGGTTTTCACCCTTTAACTCTTGTGCAGCGATGTGAACTTTGCTGCTACAAATCACTCGGTTGCATCTCCAGAGTAGTCGCTAACAGGTGGTGCAAAAGGTGAACCCCACCTCCGCCCTCCCCATCCCACAAACACCCACCTCCTCTCTTCCTTACCCACAAACCCCAACCTCCTCCCTCCCTATCCCACAGCCCCCACCACCTCCCTATCCCACAACCCCCTTCCACCTCCCTCCCTATCCCACCAACCGCCGCCACCTCCCTCCCTATCCCACAAACCCTGCCCCCTTCCCCATATACCTTCCCAAGCTTTACTTGTAATTTCGAACATCTACCAGCTCATAATCTGGCCTGCTAATTATTAACTACTATATTTCCTATAATGCTAAATATCCATTACATTGTTGTGTCCGGAATTACCTGTCTAGCAACTGCACTACCACAGCCAGACTTGGCGCTGGCTACTCTGGGTAGCAGGAGCTAGGGACCGCAGGTTTTCACCCTTTAACCCCTTGTACAGGGATCTGGACTTCGCTGCTACGAACCCCTCGGTTGCATCTCCAGAGTAGTCGCTGACTGGTGGAGCAAACAGGCAACAAAGGAAACAACAAGCCCTGGAGGCAATACTAAGCAATCAGTAGAGATAAGCATCAGGCCAAATCAGAATCAACAAATAAAATCGGGATCAGTGCGAGGCCAAACTAACGGCGGTATTATAGAGGCCATTAGGGGAGTGTTCCATTACTATTGCGGCCAATATCGTTGGCGCACTATGATTTTTAGAGACATTATTACCATTGGGGCTACTATTGGGGGCACTATTGCTATTGGTGCCAATGTTTGGGGCACTTTATGTTACTATGTTACCCCTTTAAAACAGCAACTGGGCTTCAAAAGCCAGACGCGGCGAGGGTATTCTGGGTAGCAGGAGCTAGGGACTGCAGGTTTTCACCCTTTAACTCCTGTGCAGTGATGTGAACTTTGCTGCTACAAATCACTCGGTTGCATCTCCAGAGTAGTCGCTAACAGGTGGTGCAAAAGGCGAACCCCACCTCCGCCCTCCCCATCCCACAAACACCCACCTCCACTCTTCCTTACCCACAACCCCCAACCTACCTCCTCCCTATCCCACAACCCCCACCACCTCCCTATCCCACAACCCACTTCCACCTCCCTCCCTATCCCACAAACCCCCGCCACCTCCCTCCCTATCCCACAAACCCTGCCCCCTTCCCCATATACCTTCTCAAGCTTCACTTCTAATCTCGAACATCTACCAGCTCATAATCTGGCCTGCTAATTATTAACTACTATATTTCCTATAATGCTAAATGTCTGTAACATTGTTGTGTCCGGAATTACCTGTCTAGCAACTGCACTACCACAGCCAGACTTGGCGCTGGCTACTCTGGGTAGCAGGAGCTAGGGACCGCAGGTTTTCACCCTTTAACCCCTTGTACAGGGATCTGGACTTCGCTGCTACGAACCCCTAGGTTGCATCTCCAGAGTAGTCGCTGACTTGTGGAGCAAACAGGCAACAAAGGAAACAACAAGCCCTGGAGGCAGTACTAAGCAATCAGTAGAGATAAGCATCAGGCCAAATCAGAATCAACAAAAAAAATCGGGATCAGTGCAAGGCCAAACTAACGACACTATTATAGAGGCCATTAGGGGAGTGCTCCATTACTATTGGGGCCAATATCATTGGCGCACTATGATTTTTAGAGACATTATTACCATTGGGGCTACTATTGGGGGCACAATTGCTATTGGTGCCAATGTTTAGGGCACTTTATGTTACTATGTTACCCCTTTAAAACAGCAACTGTGCTTCAAAAGCCAGACGCGGCGAGGGCTATTCTGGGTAGCAGGAGCTAGGGACTGCAGGTTTTCTCCCTTTAACTCTTGTGCAGCGATGTGAACTTTGCTGCTACAAATCACTCGGTTGCATCTCCAGAGTAGTCGCTAACAGGTGGTGCAAAAGGTGAACCCCACCTCCGCCCTCCCCATCCCACAAACACCCACCTCCTCTCTTCCTTACCCACAAACCCCAACCTCCTCCCTCCCTATCCCACAGCCCCCACCACCTCCCTATCCCACAACCCCCTTCCACCTCCCTCCCTATCCCACCAACCGCCGCCACCTCCCTCCCTATCCCACAAACCCTGCCCCCTTCCCCATATACCTTCTCAAGCTTCACTTCTAATCTCGAACATCTACCAGCTCATAATCTGGCCTGCTAATTATTAACTACTATATTTCCTATAATGCTAAATATCTGTAACATTGTTGTGTCCGGAATTACCTGTCTAGCAAATGCACTACCACAGCCAGACTTGGCGCTGGCTACTCTGGGTAGCAGGAGCTAGGGACCGCAGGTTTTCACTCTTTAACCCCTTGTACAGGGATCTGGACTTCGCTGCTACGAAACCCTAGGTTGCATCTCCAGAGTAGTCGCTGACTGGTGGAGCAAACAGGCAACAAAGGAAACAACAAGCCCTGGAGGCAGTACTAAGTAATCAGTAGAGATAAGCATCAGGCCAAATCAGAATCAACAAATAAAATCGGGATCAGTGCAAGGCCAAACTAACGACACTATTATAGAGGCCATTAGGGGAGTGCTCCATTACTATTGGGGCCAATATCATTGGCGCACTATGATTTTTAGAGACATTATTACCATTGGGGCTACTATTGGGGGCACTATTGCTATTGGGACCAATGTTTGGGGCACTTTATGTTACTATGTTACCCCTTTAAAACAGCAACTGTGCTTCAAAAGCCAGATGCGGCGAGAACTATTCTGGGTAGAAGGAGCTAGGGACTGCAGGTTTTCACCCTTTAACTCCTGTGCAGCGATGTGAACTTTGCTGCTACAAATCACTCGGTTGCATCTCCAGAGTAGTCGCTAACAGGTGGTGCAAAAGGTGAACCCCACCTCCGCCCTCCCCATCCCACAAACACCCACCTCCTCTCTTCCTTACCCACAAACCCCAACCTCCTCCCTCCCTATCCCACAACCCCCACCACCTCCCTATCCCACAACCCCCTTCCACCTCCCTCCCTATCCCACAAACCCCCGCCACCTCCCTCCCTATCCCACAAACCCTGCCCCCTTCCCCATATACCTTCTCAAGCTTCACTTCTAATCTCGAACATCTACCAGCTCATAATCTGGCCTGCTAATTATTAACTACTATATTTCCTATAAAGCTAAATATCTGTAACATTGTTGTGTCCGGAATTACCTGTCTAGCAAATGCACTACCACAGCCAGACTTGGCGCTGGCTACTCTGGGTAGCAGGAGCTAGGGACCGCAGGTTTTCACCCTTTAACCCCTTGTACAGGGATCTGGACTTCGCTGCTACGAACCCCTAGGTTGCATCTCCAGAGTAGTCGCTGACTGGTGGAGCAAACAGGCAACAAAGGAAACAACAAGCCCTGGAGGCAGTACTAAGTAATCAGTAGAGATAAGCATCAGGCCAAATCAGAATCAACAAATAAATTCGGGATCAGTGCAAGGCCAAACTAACGACACTATTATAGAGGCCATTAGGGTAGTGCTCCATTACTATTGGGGCCAATATCGTTGGCGCACTATGATTTTTAGACACATTATTACCATTGGGGCTACTACTGGGGGCACTATTGCTATTGGGACCAATATTTGGGGCACTTTATGTTACTATGTTACCCCTTCAAAACAGCAACTGTACTTCAAAAGCCAGATGCGGCGAGAACTATTCTGGGTAGCAGGAGCTAGGGACTGCAGATTTTCACCCTTTAACTCCTGTGCAGGGATGTGAACTGTGCTGCTACAAATCACTCAGTTGCATCTCCAGAGTAGTCGCTAAGAGGTGGTGCAAAAGGCGAACCCCAACCTCCTCCCTCCCTATCCCACCACCCCCACCACCTCCCTATTCCACAACTCCCACCACCTCCCTATCCCACAACCCCCTTCCACCTCCCTCCCTATCCCACAAACCCCCGCCACCTCCCTCCTTATCCCACAAACCCCTGCCACCTCCCTCCATATCCCACAAACCCTACCCCCTTCCCCATATACCTTCTCAAGCTTCACTTCTAATTTCGAACATCTACCAGCTCATAATCTGGCCTGCTAATTATTAACTACTATATTTCCTATAAAGCTAAATATCTGTAACATTGTTGTGTCCGGAATTACCTGTCTAGCAACTGCACTACCACAGCCAGACTTGGCGCTGGCTACTCTGGGTAGCAGGAGCTAGGGACCGCAGGTTTTCACCCTTTAACCCCTTGTACAGGGATCTGGACTTCGCTGCTACGAACCCCTAGGTTGCATCTCCAGAGTAGTCGCTGACTGGTGGAGCAAACAGGCAACAAAGGAAACAACAAGCTCGGGAGGCAGTACTAAGCAATCAGTAGAGATAAGCATCAGGCCAAATCAGAATCAACAAATAAAATCGGGATCAGTGCAAGGCCAAACTAACGACACTATTATAGAGGCCATTAGGGGAGTGCTCCATTACTATTGGGTCCAATATCGTTGGCGCACTATGATTTTTAGAGACATTATTACCATTGGGGCTACTATTGGGGGCACAATTGCTATTGGTGCCAATGTTTGGGGCACTTTATGTTACTATGTTACCCCTTTAAAACAGCAACTGTGCTTCAAAAGCCAGACGTGGCGAGGGCTATTCTGGGTAGCAGGAGCTAGGGACTGCAGGTTTTCTCCCTTTAACTCCTGTGCAGCGATGTGAACTTTGCTGCTACAAATCACTCGGTTGCATCTCCAGAGTAGTCGCTAACAGGTGGTGCAAAAGGTGAACCCCACCTCCGCCCTCCCCATCCCACAAACACCCACCTCCTCTCTTCCTTACCCACAAGCCCCAACCTCCTCCCTCCCTATTCCACAACCCCCTTCCACCTCCCCATCCCACAACCCCCTTCCACCTCCCTCCCTATCCCACAAACCCCCGCCACCTCCCTCCCTATCCCATAAACCCTGCCCCCTTCCCCAAATACCATCTCAAGCTTCACTTGTAATCTCGAACATCTACCAGCTCATAATCTGGCCTGCTAATTATTAACTACTATATTTCCTATAATGCTAAATGTCTGTAACATTGTTGTGTCCGGAATTACCTGTCTAGCAACTGCACTACCAGAGCCAGACTTGGCGCTGGCTACTCTGGGTAGCAGGAGCTAGGGACCGCAGGTTTTCACCCTTTAACCCCTTGTACAGGGATCTGGACTTCGCTGCTACGAACCCCTAGGTTGCAGCTCCAGAGTAGTCGCTGACTGGTGGAGCAAACAGGCAACAAAGGAAACAACAAGCCCTGGAGGCAGTACTAAGCAATCAGTAGAGATAAGCATCAGGCCAAATCAGAATCAACAAATAAATTCGGGATCAGTGCAAGGCCAAACTAACGATACTATTATAGAGGCCATTAGGGGAGTGCTCCATTACTATTGGGGCCAATATCGTTGGCGCACTATGATTTTTAGAGACATTATTACCATTGGGGCTACTACTGGGGGCATTATTGCTATTGGGACCAATATTTGGGACACTTTATGTTACTATGTTACCTCTTCAAAACAGCAACTATACTTCAAAATCCAGATGCGGCGAGAACTATTCTGGGTTAGCAGGAGCTAGGGACTGCAGGTTTTCACCCTTTAACTCCTGTGCAGGGATGTGAACTTTGCTGCTACAAATCACTCGGTTGCATCTCCAGAGTAGTCGCTAAGAGGTGGTGCAAAAGGCGAACCCCAACCTCCTCCCTCCCTATCCCACAACCCCCACCACCTCCCTATTCCAAAACTCCCACCACCTCCCTATCCCACAACCCCCTTCCACCTCCCTCCCTATCCCACAAACCCCCGCCACCTCCCTCCTTATCCCACAAACCCCCCCCACCTCCCTCCATATCCCACAAACCCTGCCCCCTTCCCCATATACCTTCTCAAGCTTCACTTCTAATTTCGAACATCTACCAGCTCATAATCTGGCCTGCTAATTATTAACTACTATATTTCCTATAAAGCTAAATATCTGTAACATTGTTGTGTCCGAAATTACCTGTCTAGCAACTGCACTACCACAGCCAGGCTTGGCGCTGGCTACTCTGGGTAGCAGGAGCTAGGGTCCGCAGGTTTTCACCCTTTAACCCCTTGTACAGGGATCTGGACTTCGCTGCTACGAACCCCTAGGTTGCATCTCCAGAGTAGTTGCTGACTAGTGGAGCAAACAGGCAACAAAGGAAACAACAAGCCCTGGAGGCAGTACTAAGTAATCAGTAGAGATAAGCATCAGGCCAAATCAGAATCAACAAATAAATTCGGGATCAGTGCAAGGCCAAACTAACGACACTATTATAGAGGCCATTAGGGGAGTGCTCCATTACTATTGGGGCCAATATCGTTGGCGCACTATGATTTTTAGAGACATTATTACCATTGGGGCTACTACTGGGGGCACTATTGCTATTGGGACCAATATTTGGGGCACTTTATGTTACTATGTTACCCCTTCAAAACAGCAACTGTACTTCAAAAGCCAGATGCGGCGAGAACTATTCTTGGTTAGCAGGAGCTAGGGACTGCAGGTTTTCACCCTTTAACTCCTGTGCAGGGATGTGAACTTTGCTGCTACAAATCACTCGGTTGCATCTCCAGAGTAGTCGCTAACAGGTGGTACAAAAGGCGAACCCCAACCTCCTCCCGTCCAATCCCACAACCCCCACCACCTCCCTATTCCACAACTCCCACCACCTCCCTATCACACAACCCCCTACCACCTCCCTCCCTATCCCACAAACCCCCGCCACCTCCCTCCATATCCCACAAACCCCCGCCACCTCCCTCCATATCCCACAAACCCTGCCCCCTTCCCCTATATACCTTCTCAAGCTTCACTTCTAATTTCGAACATCTACCAGCTCATAATCTGGCCTGCTAATTATTAACTACTATATTTCCTATAAAGCTAAATATCTGTAACATTGTTGTGTCCGGAATTACCTGTCTAGCAACTGCACTACCACAGCCAGACTTGGCGCTGGCTACTCTGGGTAGCAGGAGCTAGGGACCGCAGGTTTTCACCCTTTAACCCCTTGTACAGGGATATGGACTTCGCTGCTACGAACCCCTAGGTTGCATCTCCAGAGTAGTCGCTGACTGGTGGAGCAAACAGGCAACAAAGGAAACAACAAGCCCTGGAGGCAGTACTAAGCAATCAGCAGAGATAAGCATCAGGCCAAATCAGAATCAACAAATAAAATCGGGATCAGTGCAAGGCCAAACTAACGACACTATTATAGAGGCCATTAGGGGAGTGCTCCATTACTATTGGGGCCAATATCGTTGGCGCACTATGATTTTTAGAGACATTATTACCATTGGGGCTACTACTGGGGGCACTATTGCTATTGGGACCAATATTTGGGGCACTTTATGTTACTATGTTACCCCTTCAAAACAGCAACTGTACTTCAAAAGCCAGATGCGGCGAGAACTATTCTTGGTTAGCAGGAGCTAGGGACTGCAGGTTTTCACCCTTTAACTCCTGTGCAGGGATGTGAACTTTGCTGCTACAAATCACTCGGTTGCATCTCCAGAGTAGTCGCTAACAGGTGGTACAAAAGGCGAACCCCAACCTCCTCCCGTCCAATCCCACAACCCCCACCACCTCCCTATTCCACAACTCCCACCACCTCCCTATCACACAACCCCCTACCACCTCCCTCCCTATCCCACAAACCCCCGCCACCTCCCTCCATATCCCACAAACCCCCGCCACCTCCCTCCATATCCCACAAACCCTGCCCCCTTCCCCTATATACCTTCTCAAGCTTCACTTCTAATTTCGAACATCTACCAGCTCATAATCTGGCCTGCTAATTATTAACTACTATATTTCCTATAAAGCTAAATATCTGTAACATTGTTGTGTCCGGAATTACCTGTCTAGCAACTGCACTACCACAGCCAGACTTGGCGCTGGCTACTCTGGGTAGCAGGAGCTAGGGACCGCAGGTTTTCACCCTTTAACCCCTTGTACAGGGATATGGACTTCGCTGCTACGAACCCCTAGGTTGCATCTCCAGAGTAGTCGCTGACTGGTGGAGCAAACAGGCAACAAAGGAAACAACAAGCCCTGGAGGCAGTACTAAGCAATCAGCAGAGATAAGCATCAGGCCAAATCAGAATCAACAAATAAAATCGGGATCAGTGCAAGGCCAAACTAACGACACTATTATAGAGGCCATTAGGGGAGTGCTCCATTACTATTGGGGCCAATATCGTTGGCGCACTTTGATTTTTAGAGACATTATTACTATTGGGGATACTATTGGGGGCACAATTGCTATTGGTGCCAATGTTTGGGGCACTTTATGTTACTATGTTACCCCTTTAAAACAGCAACTGTGCTTCAAAAGCCAGACGCGGCGAGGGCTATTCTGGGTAGCAGGAGCTAGGGACTGCAGGTTTTCACCCTTTAACTCCTGTGCAGCGATGTGAACTTTGCTGCTACAAATCACTCGGTTGCATCTCCAGAGTAGTCGCTAACCGGTGGTGCAAAAGGTGAACCCCACCTCCGCCCTCCCCATCCCACAAACACCCACCTCCTCTCTTCCTTACCCACAAACCCCAACCTCCTCCCTCCCTATCCCACAACCCCCACCACCTCCCTATCCCACAACCCCCTTCCACCTCCCTCCCTATCCCACAAACCCCCGCCACCTCCCTCCCTATCCCACAAACCCTGCCCCCTTCCCCATATACCTTCTCAAGCTTCACTTCTAATCTCGAACATCTACCAGCTCATAATCTGACCTGCTAATTATTAACTACTATATTTCCTATAATGCTAAATATCTGTAACATTGTTGTGTCCGGAATTACCTGTCTAGCAAATGCACTACCACAGCCAGACTTGGCGCTGGCTACTCTGGGTAGCAGGAGCTAGGGTCCGCAGGTTTTCACCCTTTAACCCCTTGTACAGGGATCTGGACTTCGCTGCTACGAACCCCTAGGTTGCATCTCCAGAGTAGTTGCTGACTGGTGGAGCAAACAGCCAACAAAGGAAACAACAAGCCCTGGAGGCAGTACTAAGTAATCAGTAGAGATAAGCATCAGGCCAAATCAGAATCAACAAATAAATTCGGGATCAGTGCAAGGCCAAACTAACGACACTATTATAGAGGCCATTAGGGGAGTGCTCCATTACTATTGGGGCCAATATCGTTGGCGCACTATGATTTTTAGAGACATTATTACCATTGGGGCTACTACTGGGGGCACTATTGCTATTGGGACCAATATTTGGGGCACTTTATGTTACTATGTTACCCCTTCAAAACAGCAACTGTACTTCAAAAGCCAGATGCGGCGAGAACTATTCTTGGTTAGCAGGAGCTAGGGACTGCAGGTTTTCACCCTTTAACTCCTGTGCAGGGATGTGAACTTTGCTGCTACAAATCACTCGGTTGCATCTCCAGAGTAGTCGCTAACAGGTGGTACAAAAGGCGAACCCCAACCTCCTCCCGTCCAATCCCACAACCCCCACCACCTCCCTATTCCACAACTCCCACCACCTCCCTATCACACAACCCCCTACCACCTCCCTCCCTATCCCACAAACCCCCGCCACCTCCCTCCATATCCCACAAACCCTGCCCCCTTCCCCTATATACCTTCTCAAGCTTCACTTCTAATTTCGAACATCTACCAGCTCATAATCTGGCCTGCTAATTATTAACTACTATATTTCCTATAAAGCTAAATATCTGTAACATTGTTGTGTCCGGAATTACCTGTCTAGCAACTGCACTACCACAGCCAGACTTGGCGCTGGCTACTCTGGGTAGCAGGAGCTAGGGACCGCAGGTTTTCACCCTTTAACCCCTTGTACAGGGATCTGGACTTCGCTGCTACGAACCCCTAGGTTGCATCTCCAGAGTAGTCGCTGACTGGTGGAGCAAACAGGCAACAAAGGAAACAACAAGCCCTGGAGGCAGTACTAAGCAATCAGCAGAGATAAGCATCAGGCCAAATCAGAATCAACAAATAAAATCGGGATCAGTGCAAGGCCAAACTAACGACACTATTATAGAGGCCATTAGGGGAGTGCTCCATTACTATTGGGGCCAATATCGTTGGCGCACTTTGATTTTTAGAGACATTATTACTATTGGGGATACTATTGGGGGCACAATTGCTATTGGTGCCAATGTTTGGGGCACTTTATGTTACTATGTTACCCCTTTAAAACAGCAACTGTGCTTCAAAAGCCAGACGCGGCGAGGGCTATTCTGGGTAGCAGGAGCTAGGGACTGCAGGTTTTCACCCTTTAACTCCTGTGCAGCGATGTGAACTTTGCTGCTACAAATCACTCGGTTGCATCTCCAGAGTAGTCGCTAACCGGTGGTGCAAAAGGTGAACCCCACCTCCGCCCTCCCCATCCCACAAACACCCACCTCCTCTCTTCCTTACCCACAAACCCCAACCTCCTCCCTCCCTATCCCACAACCCCCACCACCTCCCTATCCCACAACCCCCTTCCACCTCCCTCCCTATCCCACAAACCCCCGCCACCTCCCTCCCTATCCCACAAACCCTGCCCCCTTCCCCATATACCTTCTCAAGCTTCACTTCTAATCTCGAACATCTACCAGCTCATAATCTGACCTGCTAATTATTAACTACTATATTTCCTATAATGCTAAATATCTGTAACATTGTTGTGTCCGGAATTACCTGTCTAGCAAATGCACTACCACAGCCAGACTTGGCGCTGGCTACTCTGGGTAGCAGGAGCTAGGGTCCGCAGGTTTTCACCCTTTAACCCCTTGTACAGGGATCTGGACTTCGCTGCTACGAACCCCTAGGTTGCATCTCCAGAGTAGTTGCTGACTGGTGGAGCAAACAGGCAACAAAGGAAACAACAAGCCCTGGAGGCAGTACTAAGTAATCAGTAGAGATAAGCATCAGGCCAAATCAGAATCAACAAATAAATTCGGGATCAGTGCAAGGCCAAACTAACGACACTATTATAGAGGCCATTAGGGGAGTGCTCCATTACTATTGGGGCCAATATCGTTGGCGCACTATGATTTTTAGAGACATTATTACCATTGGGGCTACTACTGGGGGCACTATTGCTATTGGGACCAATATTTGGGGCACTTTATGTTACTATGTTACCCCTTCAAAACAGCAACTGTACTTCAAAAGCCAGATGCGGCGAGAACTATTCTTGGTTAGCAGGAGCTAGGGACTGCAGGTTTTCACCCTTTAACTCCTGTGCAGGGATGTGAACTTTGCTGCTGCAAATCACTCGGTTGCATCTCCAGAGTAGTCGCTAACAGGTGGTACAAAAGGCGAACTGCAACCTCCTCCCGTCCAATCCCACAACCCCCACCACCTCCCTATTCCACAACTCCCACCACCTCCCTATCACACAACCCCCTACCACCTCCCTCCCTATCCCACAAACCCCCGCCACCTCCCTCCATATCCCACAAACCCTGCCCCCTTCCCCTATATACCTTCTCAAGCTTCACTTCTAATTTCGAACATCTACCAGCTCATAATCTGGCCTGCTAATTATTAACTACTATATTTCCTATAAAGCTAAATATCTGTAACATTGTTGTGTCCGGAATTACCTGTCTAGCAACTGCACTACCACAGCCAGACTTGGCGCTGGCTACTCTGGGTAGCAGGAGCTAGGGACCGCAGGTTTTCACCCTTTAACCCCTTGTACAGGGATCTGGACTTTGCTGCTACGAACCCCTAGGTTGCATCTCCAGAGTAGTCGCTGACTGGTGGAGCAAACAGGCAACAAAGGAAACAACAAGCCCTGGAGGCAGTACTAAGCAATCAGTAGAGATAAGCATCAGGCCAAATCAGAATCAACAAATAAAATCGGGATCAGTGCAAGGCCAAACTAACGACACTATAATAGCGGCCATTAGGGGAGTGTTCCATTACTATTGGGGCCAATATTGTTGGCGCACTATGATTCTTAGAGACATTATTACCATTGGGGCTACTATTGGGGGCACAATTGCTATTGGTGCCAATGTTTGGGGCACTTTATGTTACTATGTTACCCCTTTAAAACAGCAACTGTGCTTCAAAAGCCAGACGCGGCGAGGGCTATTCTGGGTAGCAGAAGCTTGGGACTGCAGGTTTTCACCCTTTAACTCCTGTGCAGCGATGTGAACTTTGCTGCTACAAATCACTCGGTTGCATCTCCAGAGTAGTCGCTAACAGGTGGTGCAAAAGGTGAACCCCACCTCCGCCCTCCCCATCCCACAAACACCCACCTCCTCTCTTCCTTACCCACAAACCCCAAGCTCCTCCCTCCCTATCCCACAACCCCCACCACCTCCCTATCCCACAACCCCCTTCCACCTCCCTCCGTATCCCACAAACCCCCGCCACCTCCCTCCCTATCCCACAAACCCTGCCCCCTTCCCCATATACCTTCTCAAGCTTCACTTCTAATCTCGAACATCTACCAGCTCATAATCTGGCCAGCTAATTATTAACTACTATATTTCCTATAAAGCTAAATATCTGTAACATTGTTGTGTCCGGAATTACCTGTCTAGCAAATGCACTACCACAGCCAGACTTGGCGCTGGCTACTCTGGGTAGCAGGAGCTAGGGACCGCAGGTTTTCACCCTTTAACCCCTTGTACAGGGATCTGGACTTCGCTGCTACGAACCCCTAGGTTGCATCTCCAGAGTAGTCGCTGACTGGTGGAGCAAACAGGCAACAAAGATAACAACAAGCCCTGGAGGCAGTACTAAGCAATCAGTAGAGATAAGCATCAGGCCAAATCAAAATCAACAAATAAAATCGGGATCAGTGCAAGGCCAAACTAACGACACTATAATAGCGGCCATTAGGGGAGTGTTCCATTACTATTGGGGCCAATATTGTTGGCGCACTATGATTCTTAGAGACATTATTACCATTGGGGCTACTATTGGGGGCACAATTGCTATTGGTGCCAATGTTTGGGGCACTTTATGTTACTATGTTACCCCTTTAAAACAGCAACTGTGCTTCAAAAGCCAGATGCGGCGAGGGCTATTCTGGGTAGCAAAAGCTTGGGACTGTAGGTTTTCACCCTTTAACTCCTGTGCAGCGATGTGAACTTTGCTGCTACAAATCACTCGGTTGCATCTCCAGAGTAGTCGCTAACAGGTGGTGCAAACGGTGAACCCCACCTCCGCCCTCCCCATCCCACAAACATCCACCTCCTCTCTTCCTTACTCACAAACCCCAACCTCCTCCCTCCCTATCCCACAACCCCCACCACCTCCCTATCCCACAACCCCCTTCCACCTCCCTCCTTATTCCACAAACCCCTGCCACCTCCCTCCCTATCCCACAAACCCTGCCCCCTTCCCCATATACCTTCTGAAGCTTCACTTCTAATCTCGAACATCTACCAGCTCATAATCTGGCCTGCTAATTATTAACTACTATATTTCCTATAATGCTAAATATCTGTAACATTGTTGTGTCCGGAATTACCTGTCTAGCAAATGCACTACCACAGCCAGACTTGGCGCTGGCTACTCTGGGTAGCAGGAGCTAGGGACCGCAGGTTTTCACCCTTTAACCCCTTGTACAGGGATATGGACTTCGCTGCTACGAACCCCTAGGTTGCATCTCCAGAGTAGTCGCTGACTGGTGGAGCAAACAGGCAACAAAGGAAACAACAAGCCGTGGAGGCAGTACTAAGTAATCAGTAGAGATAAGCATCAGGCCAAATCAGAATCAACAAATAAATTCGGGATCAGTGCAAGGCCAAACGAACGACACTATTATAGAGGCCATTAGGGGAGTGCTCCATTACTATTGGGGCCAATATCGTTGGCGCACTATGATTTTTAGAGACATTATTACCATTGGGACTACTACTGGGGGCACTATTGCTATTGGGACCAATATTTGGGGCACTTTATGTTACTATGTTACACCTTCAAAACAGCAACTGTACTTCAAAAGCCAGAAGCGGCGAGAACTATTCTGGGTAGCAGGAGCTAGGGACTGCAGGTTTTCACCCTTTAACTCCTGTGCAGGGATGTGAACTGTGCTGCTACAAATCACTCAGTTGCATCTCCAGACTAGTCGCTAAGAGGTGGTGCAAAAGGCGAACCCCAACCTCCTCCCTCCCTATCCCACCACCCCCACCACCTCCCTATTCCACAACTCCCACCACCTCCCTATCCCACAACCCCCTTCCACCTCCCTCCCTATCCCACAAACCCCCGCCACCTCCCTCCTTATCCAACAAACCCCTGCCACCTCCCTCCATATCCCACAAACCCTGCCCCCTTCCCCATATACCTTCTCAAGCTTCACTTCTAATTTCAAACATCTACCAGCTTATAATCTGGCCTGCTAATTATTAACTACTATATTTCCTATAAAGCTAAATATCTGTAACATTGTTGTGTCCGGAATTACCTGTCTAGCAACTGCACTACCACAGCCAGACTTGGCGCTGGCTACTCTGGGTAGCAGGAGCTAGGGACCGCAGGTTTTCACCCTTTAACCCCTTGTACAGGGATCTGGACTTCGCTGCTACGAACTCCTAGGTTGCATCTCCAGAGTAGTCGCTGACTGGTGGAGCAAACAGGCAACAAAGGAAACAACAAGCCCTGGAGGCAGTACTAAGCAATCAGTAGAGATAAGCATCAGGCCAAATCAGAATCAACAAATAAAATCGGGATCAGTGCAAGGCCAAACGAACGACACTATTATAGAGGCCATTAGGGGAGTGCTCCATTACTATTGGGGCCAATATCGTTGGCGCACTTTGATTTTTAGAGACATTATTACTATTGGGGCTACTATTGGGGGCACAATTGCTATTGGTGCCAATGTTTGGGGCACTTTATGGTACTATGTTACCCCTTTAAAACAGCAACTGAGCTTCAAAAGCCAGACGCGGCGAGAACTATTCTGGGTAGCAGGAGCTAGGGACTGCAGGTTTTCACCCTTTAACTCCTGTGCAGGGATGTGAACTGTGCTGCTACAAATCAGTCGGTTGCATCTCCAGAGTAGTCGCTAACCGGTGGTGCAAAAGGTGAACCCCACCTCCGCCCTCCCCATCCCACAAACACCCACCTCCTCTCTTCCTTACCCACAAACCCCAACCTCCTCCCTCCCTATCCCACAACCCCCACCACCTCCCTATCCCACAACCCCCTTCCACCTCCCTCCCTATCCCACAAACCCCCGCCACCTCCCTCCCTATCCCACAAACCCTGCCCCCTTCCCCATATACCTTCTCAAGCTTCACTTCTAATCTCGAACATCTACCAGCTCATAATCTGACCTGCTAATTATTAACTACTATATTTCCTATAATGCTAAATATCTGTAACATTGTTGTGTCCGGAATTACCTGTCTAGCAAATGCACTACCACAGCCAGACTTGGCGCTGGCTACTCTGGGTAGCAGGAGCTAGGGACCGCAGGTTTTCACCCTTTAACCCCTTGTACAGGGATCTGGACTTCGCTGCTACGAACCCCTAGGTTGCATCTCCAGAGTAGTCGCTGACTGGTGGAGCAAACAGGCAACAAAGGAAACAACAAGCCCTGGAGGCAGTACTAAGCAATCAGTAGAGATAAGCATCAGGCCAAATCAGAATCAACAAATAAAATCGGGATCAATGCAAGGCCAAACGAACGACACTATTATAGAGGCCATTAGGGGAGTGCTCCATTACTATTGGGGCCAATATCGTTGGCGCACTTTGATTTTTAGAGACATTATTACTATTGGGGCTACTATTGGGGGCACAATTGCTATTGGTGCCAATGTTTGGGGCACTTTATGTTACTATGTTACCCCTTTAAAACAGCAACTGTGCTTCAAAAGCCAGACGCGGCGAGGGCTATTCTGTGTAGCAGGAGCTAGGGACTGCAGGTTTTCACCCTTTAACTCCTGTGCAGCGATGTGAACTTTGCTGCTACAAATCACTCGGTTGCATCTCCAGAGTAGTCGCTAACCGGTGGTGCAAAAGGTGAACCCCACCTCCGCCCTCCCCATCCCACAAACACCCACCTCCTCTCTTCCTTACCCACAAACCCCAACCTCCTCCCTCCCTATCCCACAACCCCCTTCCACCTCCCTCCCTATCCCACAAACCCCTGCCACCTCCCTCCCTATCCCACAAACCCTGCCCCCTTCCCCATATACCTTCTCAAGCTTCACTTCTAATCTCGAACATCTACCAGCTCATAATTTGGCCTGCTAATTATTAACTACTATATTTCCTATAATGCTAAATATCCTTAACATTGTTGTGTCCGGAATTACCTGTCTAGCAAATGCACTACCACAGCCAGACTTGGCGCTGGCTACTCTGGGTAGCAGGAGCTAGGGACCGCAGGTTTTCACCCTTTAACCCCTTGTACAGGGATATGGACTTCGCTGCTACGAACCCCTAGGTTGCATCTCCAGAGTAGTCGCTGACTGGTGGAGCAAACAGGCAACAAAGGAAACAACAAGCCGTGGAGGCAGTACTAAGTAATCAGTAGAGATAAGCATCAGGCCAAATCAGAATCAACAAATAAATTCGGGATCAGTGCAAGGCCAAACGAACGACACTATTATAGAGGCCATTAGGGGAGTGCTCCATTACTATTGGGGCCAATATCGTTGGCGCACTATGATTTTTAGAGACATTATTACCATTGGGACTACTACTGGGGGCACTATTGCTATTGGGACCAATATTTGGGGCACTTTATGTTACTATGTTACCCCTTCAAAACAGCAACTGTACTTCAAAAGCCAGATGCGGCGAGAACTATTCTGGGTAGCAGGAGCTAGGGACTGCAGGTTTTCACCCTTTAACTCCTGTGCAGGGATGTGAACTGTGCTGCTACAAATCACTCAGTTGCATCTCCAGACTAGTCGCTAAGAGGTGGTGCAAAAGGCGAACCCCAACCTCCTCCCTCCCTATCCCACCACCCCCACCACCTCCATATTCCACAACTCCCACCACCTCCCTATCCCACAACCCCCTTCCACCTCCCTCCCTATCCCACAAACCCCCGCCACCTCCCTCCTTATCCCACAAACCCCTGCCACCTCCCTCCATATCCCACAAACCCTGCCCCCTTCCCCATATACCTTCTCAAGCTTCACTTCTAATTTCGAACATCTACCAGCTCATAATCTGGCCTGCTAATTATTAACTACTATATTTCCTATAAAGCTAAATATCTGTAACATTGTTGTGTCCGGAATTACCTGTCTAGCAACTGCACTACCACAGCCAGACTTGGCGCTGGCTACTCTGGGTAGCAGGAGCTAGGGACCGCAGGTTTTCACCCTTTAACCCCTTGTACAGGGATCTGGACTTCGCTGCTACGAACCCCTAGGTTGCATCTCCAGAGTAGTCGCTGACTGGTGGAGCAAACAGGCAACAAAGGAAACAACAAACCCTGAAGGCAGTACTAAGCAATCAGTAGAGATAAGCATTAGGCCAAATCAGAATCAACAAATAAAATCGGGATCAGTGCAAGGCCAAACGAACGACACTATTATAGAGACCATTAGGGGAGTGCTCCATTACTATTGGGGCCAATATCGTTGGCGCACTATGATTTTTAGAGACATTATTACCATTGGGACTACTACTGTGGGCACTATTGCTATTGGGACCAATATTTGGGGCACTTTATGTTACTATGTTACCCCTTCAAAACAGCAACTGTACTTCAAAAGCCAGATGCGGCGAGAACTATTCTGGGTAGCAGGAGCTACGGACTGCAGGTTTTCACCCTTTAACTCCTGTGCAGGGATGTGAACTGTGCTGCTACAAATCACTCAGTTGCATCTCCAGACTAGTCGCTAAGAGGTGGTGCAAAAGGCGAACCCCAACCTCCTCCCTCCCTATCCCACCACCCCCACCACCTCCCTATTCCAAAACTCCCACCACCTCCCTATCCCACAACCCCCTTCCACCTCCCTCCCTATCCCACAAACCCCCGCCACCTCCCTCCTTATCCCACAAACCCCTGCCACCTCCCTCCATATCCCACAAACCCTGCCCCCTTCCCCATATACCTTCTCAAGCTTCACTTCTAATTTCGAACATCTACCAGCTCATAATCTGGCCTGCTAATTATTAACTACTATATTTCCTATAAAGCTAAATATCTGTAACATTGTTGTGTCCGGAATTACCTGTCTAGCAACTGCACTACCACAGCCAGACTTGGCGCTGGCTACTCTGGGTAGCAGGAGCTAGGGACCGCAGGTCTTCACCCTTTAACCCCTTGTACAGGGATATGGACTTCGCTGCTACGAACCCCTAGGTT
The DNA here is from genome assembly GCF_035609145.1 of Eleutherodactylus coqui. Taxonomy (NCBI): domain Eukaryota; kingdom Metazoa; phylum Chordata; class Amphibia; order Anura; family Eleutherodactylidae; genus Eleutherodactylus; species Eleutherodactylus coqui. The sequence goes on along the minus strand of NC_089846.1, from coordinate 58,879,884 downwards.
GCATCTCCAGAGTAGTCGCTGACTGGTGGAGCAAACAGGCAACAAAGAAAACAACAAGCCCTGGAGGCAGTACTAAGCAATCAGTAGAGATAAGCATCAGGCCAAATCAGAATCAACAAATAAAATCGGGATCAGTGCAAGGCCAAACGAGCGACACTATTATAGAGGCCATTAGGGGAGTGCTCCATTACTATTGGGGCCAATATCGTTGGCGCACTTTGATTTTTAGAGACATTATTACTATTGGGGCTACTATTGGGGGCACAATTACTATTGGTGCCAATGTTTGGGGCACTTTATGTTACTATGTTACCCCTTTAAAACAGCAACTGTGCTTCAAAAGCCAGACGCGGCGAGGGTTATTCTGGGTAGCAGGAGCTAGGGACTGCAGGTTTTCACCCTTTAACTCCTGTGCAGCGATGTGAACTTTGCTGCTACAAATCAGTCGGTTGTATCTCCAGAGTAGTCGCTAACTGGTGGTGCAAAAGGTGAACCCCACCTCCGCCCTCCCCATCCCACAAACACCCACCTCCTCTCTTCCTTACCCACAAACCCCAATCTCCTCCCTCCCTATCCCACAACCCCCACCATCTCCCTATCCCACAACCCCCTTCCACCTCCCTCCCTATCCCACAAACCCCCGCCACCTCCCTCCATATCCCACAAACCCTGCCCCCTTCCCCATATACCTTCTCAAGCTTCACTTCTAATCTCGAACATCTACCAGCTCATAATCTGGCCTGCTAATTATTAACTACTATATTTCCTATAATGCTAAATATCTGTAACATTGTTGTGTCCGGAATTACCTGTCTAGCAAATGCACTACCACAGCCAGACTTGGCGCTGGCTACTCTGGGTAGCAGGAGCTAGGGTCCGCAGGTTTTCACCCTTTAACCCCTTGTACAGGGATCTGGACTTCGCTGCTATGAACCCCCAAGGTTGCATCTCCAGAGTAGTCGCTGACTGGTGGAGCAAACAGGCAACAAAGGAAACAACAAGCCCTGGAGGCAGTACTAAGTCATCAGTAGAGATAAGCATCAGGCCAAATCAGAATCAACAAATAAATTCGGGATCAGTGCAAGGCCAAACTAACGACACTATTATAGAGGCCATTAGGGGAGTGCTCCATTACTATTGGGGCCAATATCGTTGGCGCACTATGATTCTTAGAGACATTATTACCATTGGGGCTACTATTGGGGGCACAATTGCTATTGGTGCCAATGTTTGGGGCACTTTATGTTACTATGTTACCCCTTTAAAACAGCAACTGTGCTTCAAAAGCCAGACGCGGCGAGGACTATTCTGGGTAGCAGGAGCTAGGGACGGCAGGTTTTCACCCTTTAACTCCTGTGCAGCGATGTGAACTTTGCTGCTACAAATCACTAGGTTGCATCTCCAGAGTAGTCGCTAACAGGTGGTGCAAAAGGTGAACCCCACCTCCGCCCTCCCCATCCCACAAACACCCACCTCCTCTCTTCCTTACCCACAAACCCCAAGCTCCTCCCTCCCTATCCCACAACCCCCACCACCTCCCTATCCCACAACCCCCTTCCACCTCCCTCCGTATCCCACAAACCCCCGCCACCTCCCTCCCTATCCCACAAACCCTGCCCCCTTCCCCATATACCTTCTCAAGCTTCACTTCTAATCTCGAACATCTACCAGCTCATAATCTGGCCTGCTAATTATTAACTACTATATTTCCTATAATGCTAAATATCTGTAACATTGTTGTGTCCGGAATTACCTGTCTAGCAACTGCACTACCACAGCCAGACTTGGCGCTGGCTACTCTGGGTAGCAGGAGCTAGGGACCGCAGGTTTTCACCCTTTAACCCCTTGTACAGGGATATGGACTTCGCTGCTACGAACCCCTAGGTTGCATCTCCAGAGTAGTCGCTGACTGGTGGAGCAAACAGGCAACAAAGGAAACAACAAGCCGTGGAGGCAGTACTAAGTAATCAGTAGAGATAAGCATCAGGCCAAATCAGAATCAACAAATAAATTCGGGATCAGTGCAAGGCCAAACGAACGACACTATTATAGAGGCCATTAGGGGAGTGCTCCATTACTATTGGGGCCAATATCGTTGGCGCACTATGATTTTTAGAGACATTATTACCATTGGGACTACTACTGGGGGCACTATTGCTATTGGGACCAATATTTGGGGCACTTTATGTTACTATGTTACACCTTCAAAACAGCAACTGTACTTCAAAAGCCAGAAGCGGCGAGAACTATTCTGGGTAGCAGGAGCTAGGGACTGCAGGTTTTCACCCTTTAACTCCTGTGCAGGGATGTGAACTGTGCTGCTACAAATCACTCAGTTGCATCTCCAGACTAGTCGCTAAGAGGTGGTGCAAAAGGCGAACCCCAACCTCCTCCCTCCCTATCCCACCACCCCCACCACCTCCCTATTCCACAACTCCCACCACCTCCCTATCCCACAACCCCCTTCCACCTCCCTCCCTATCCCACAAACCCCCGCCACCTCCCTCCTTATCCAACAAACCCCTGCCACCTCCCTCCATATCCCACAAACCCTGCCCCCTTCCCCATATACCTTCTCAAGCTTCACTTCTAATTTCAAACATCTACCAGCTTATAATCTGGCCTGCTAATTATTAACTACTATATTTCCTATAAAGCTAAATATCTGTAACATTGTTGTGTCCGGAATTACCTGTCTAGCAACTGCACTACCACAGCCAGACTTGGCGCTGGCTACTCTGGGTAGCAGGAGCTAGGGACCGCAGGTTTTCACCCTTTAACCCCTTGTACAGGGATCTGGACTTCGCTGCTACGAACTCCTAGGTTGCATCTCCAGAGTAGTCGCTGACTGGTGGAGCAAACAGGCAACAAAGGAAACAACAAGCCCTGGAGGCAGTACTAAGCAATCAGTAGAGATAAGCATCAGGCCAAATCAGAATCAACAAATAAAATCGGGATCAGTGCAAGGCCAAACGAACGACACTATTATAGAGGCCATTAGGGGAGTGCTCCATTACTATTGGGGCCAATATCGTTGGCGCACTTTGATTTTTAGAGACATTATTACTATTGGGGCTACTATTGGGGGCACAATTGCTATTGGTGCCAATGTTTGGGGCACTTTATGGTACTATGTTACCCCTTTAAAACAGCAACTGAGCTTCAAAAGCCAGACGCGGCGAGAACTATTCTGGGTAGCAGGAGCTAGGGACTGCAGGTTTTCACCCTTTAACTCCTGTGCAGGGATGTGAACTGTGCTGCTACAAATCAGTCGGTTGCATCTCCAGAGTAGTCGCTAACCGGTGGTGCAAAAGGTGAACCCCACCTCCGCCCTCCCCATCCCACAAACACCCACCTCCTCTCTTCCTTACCCACAAACCCCAACCTCCTCCCTCCCTATCCCACAACCCCCACCACCTCCCTATCCCACAACCCCCTTCCACCTCCCTCCCTATCCCACAAACCCCCGCCACCTCCCTCCCTATCCCACAAACCCTGCCCCCTTCCCCATATACCTTCTCAAGCTTCACTTCTAATCTCGAACATCTACCAGCTCATAATCTGACCTGCTAATTATTAACTACTATATTTCCTATAATGCTAAATATCTGTAACATTGTTGTGTCCGGAATTACCTGTCTAGCAAATGCACTACCACAGCCAGACTTGGCGCTGGCTACTCTGGGTAGCAGGAGCTAGGGACCGCAGGTTTTCACCCTTTAACCCCTTGTACAGGGATCTGGACTTCGCTGCTACGAACCCCTAGGTTGCATCTCCAGAGTAGTCGCTGACTGGTGGAGCAAACAGGCAACAAAGGAAACAACAAGCCCTGGAGGCAGTACTAAGCAATCAGTAGAGATAAGCATCAGGCCAAATCAGAATCAACAAATAAAATCGGGATCAATGCAAGGCCAAACGAACGACACTATTATAGAGGCCATTAGGGGAGTGCTCCATTACTATTGGGGCCAATATCGTTGGCGCACTTTGATTTTTAGAGACATTATTACTATTGGGGCTACTATTGGGGGCACAATTGCTATTGGTGCCAATGTTTGGGGCACTTTATGTTACTATGTTACCCCTTTAAAACAGCAACTGTGCTTCAAAAGCCAGACGCGGCGAGGGCTATTCTGTGTAGCAGGAGCTAGGGACTGCAGGTTTTCACCCTTTAACTCCTGTGCAGCGATGTGAACTTTGCTGCTACAAATCACTCGGTTGCATCTCCAGAGTAGTCGCTAACCGGTGGTGCAAAAGGTGAACCCCACCTCCGCCCTCCCCATCCCACAAACACCCACCTCCTCTCTTCCTTACCCACAAACCCCAACCTCCTCCCTCCCTATCCCACAACCCCCTTCCACCTCCCTCCCTATCCCACAAACCCCTGCCACCTCCCTCCCTATCCCACAAACCCTGCCCCCTTCCCCATATACCTTCTCAAGCTTCACTTCTAATCTCGAACATCTACCAGCTCATAATTTGGCCTGCTAATTATTAACTACTATATTTCCTATAATGCTAAATATCCTTAACATTGTTGTGTCCGGAATTACCTGTCTAGCAAATGCACTACCACAGCCAGACTTGGCGCTGGCTACTCTGGGTAGCAGGAGCTAGGGACCGCAGGTTTTCACCCTTTAACCCCTTGTACAGGGATATGGACTTCGCTGCTACGAACCCCTAGGTTGCATCTCCAGAGTAGTCGCTGACTGGTGGAGCAAACAGGCAACAAAGGAAACAACAAGCCGTGGAGGCAGTACTAAGTAATCAGTAGAGATAAGCATCAGGCCAAATCAGAATCAACAAATAAATTCGGGATCAGTGCAAGGCCAAACGAACGACACTATTATAGAGGCCATTAGGGGAGTGCTCCATTACTATTGGGGCCAATATCGTTGGCGCACTATGATTTTTAGAGACATTATTACCATTGGGACTACTACTGGGGGCACTATTGCTATTGGGACCAATATTTGGGGCACTTTATGTTACTATGTTACCCCTTCAAAACAGCAACTGTACTTCAAAAGCCAGATGCGGCGAGAACTATTCTGGGTAGCAGGAGCTAGGGACTGCAGGTTTTCACCCTTTAACTCCTGTGCAGGGATGTGAACTGTGCTGCTACAAATCACTCAGTTGCATCTCCAGACTAGTCGCTAAGAGGTGGTGCAAAAGGCGAACCCCAACCTCCTCCCTCCCTATCCCACCACCCCCACCACCTCCATATTCCACAACTCCCACCACCTCCCTATCCCACAACCCCCTTCCACCTCCCTCCCTATCCCACAAACCCCCGCCACCTCCCTCCTTATCCCACAAACCCCTGCCACCTCCCTCCATATCCCACAAACCCTGCCCCCTTCCCCATATACCTTCTCAAGCTTCACTTCTAATTTCGAACATCTACCAGCTCATAATCTGGCCTGCTAATTATTAACTACTATATTTCCTATAAAGCTAAATATCTGTAACATTGTTGTGTCCGGAATTACCTGTCTAGCAACTGCACTACCACAGCCAGACTTGGCGCTGGCTACTCTGGGTAGCAGGAGCTAGGGACCGCAGGTTTTCACCCTTTAACCCCTTGTACAGGGATCTGGACTTCGCTGCTACGAACCCCTAGGTTGCATCTCCAGAGTAGTCGCTGACTGGTGGAGCAAACAGGCAACAAAGGAAACAACAAACCCTGAAGGCAGTACTAAGCAATCAGTAGAGATAAGCATTAGGCCAAATCAGAATCAACAAATAAAATCGGGATCAGTGCAAGGCCAAACGAACGACACTATTATAGAGACCATTAGGGGAGTGCTCCATTACTATTGGGGCCAATATCGTTGGCGCACTATGATTTTTAGAGACATTATTACCATTGGGACTACTACTGTGGGCACTATTGCTATTGGGACCAATATTTGGGGCACTTTATGTTACTATGTTACCCCTTCAAAACAGCAACTGTACTTCAAAAGCCAGATGCGGCGAGAACTATTCTGGGTAGCAGGAGCTACGGACTGCAGGTTTTCACCCTTTAACTCCTGTGCAGGGATGTGAACTGTGCTGCTACAAATCACTCAGTTGCATCTCCAGACTAGTCGCTAAGAGGTGGTGCAAAAGGCGAACCCCAACCTCCTCCCTCCCTATCCCACCACCCCCACCACCTCCCTATTCCAAAACTCCCACCACCTCCCTATCCCACAACCCCCTTCCACCTCCCTCCCTATCCCACAAACCCCCGCCACCTCCCTCCTTATCCCACAAACCCCTGCCACCTCCCTCCATATCCCACAAACCCTGCCCCCTTCCCCATATACCTTCTCAAGCTTCACTTCTAATTTCGAACATCTACCAGCTCATAATCTGGCCTGCTAATTATTAACTACTATATTTCCTATAAAGCTAAATATCTGTAACATTGTTGTGTCCGGAATTACCTGTCTAGCAACTGCACTACCACAGCCAGACTTGGCGCTGGCTACTCTGGGTAGCAGGAGCTAGGGACCGCAGGTCTTCACCCTTTAACCCCTTGTACAGGGATATGGACTTCGCTGCTACGAACCCCTAGGTTGCATCTCCAGAGTAGTCGCTGACTGGTGGAGCAAACAGGCAACAAAGAAAACAACAAGCCCTGGAGGCAGTACTAAGCAATCAGTAGAGATAAGCATCAGGCCAAATCAGAATCAACAAATAAAATCGGGATCAGTGCAAGGCCAAACGAGCGACACTATTATAGAGGCCATTAGGGGAGTGCTCCATTACTATTGGGGCCAATATCGTTGGCGCACTTTGATTTTTAGAGACATTATTACTATTGGGGCTACTATTGGGGGCACAATTACTATTGGTGCCAATGTTTGGGGCACTTTATGTTACTATGTTACCCCTTTAAAACAGCAACTGTGCTTCAAAAGCCAGACGCGGCGAGGGTTATTCTGGGTAGCAGGAGCTAGGGACTGCAGGTTTTCACCCTTTAACTCCTGTGCAGCGATGTGAACTTTGCTGCTACAAATCAGTCGGTTGTATCTCCAGAGTAGTCGCTAACTGGTGGTGCAAAAGGTGAACCCCACCTCCGCCCTCCCCATCCCACAAACACCCACCTCCTCTCTTCCTTACCCACAAACCCCAATCTCCTCCCTCCCTATCCCACAACCCCCACCATCTCCCTATCCCACAACCCCCTTCCACCTCCCTCCCTATCCCACAAACCCCCGCCACCTCCCTCCATATCCCACAAACCCTGCCCCCTTCCCCATATACCTTCTCAAGCTTCACTTCTAATCTCGAACATCTACCAGCTCATAATCTGGCCTGCTAATTATTAACTACTATATTTCCTATAATGCTAAATATCTGTAACATTGTTGTGTCCGGAATTACCTGTCTAGCAAATGCACTACCACAGCCAGACTTGGCGCTGGCTACTCTGGGTAGCAGGAGCTAGGGTCCGCAGGTTTTCACCCTTTAACCCCTTGTACAGGGATCTGGACTTCGCTGCTATGAACCCCCAAGGTTGCATCTCCAGAGTAGTCGCTGACTGGTGGAGCAAACAGGCAACAAAGGAAACAACAAGCCCTGGAGGCAGTACTAAGTCATCAGTAGAGATAAGCATCAGGCCAAATCAGAATCAACAAATAAATTCGGGATCAGTGCAAGGCCAAACTAACGACACTATTATAGAGGCCATTAGGGGAGTGCTCCATTACTATTGGGGCCAATATCGTTGGCGCACTATGATTCTTAGAGACATTATTACCATTGGGGCTACTATTGGGGGCACAATTGCTATTGGTGCCAATGTTTGGGGCACTTTATGTTACTATGTTACCCCTTTAAAACAGCAACTGTGCTTCAAAAGCCAGACGCGGCGAGGACTATTCTGGGTAGCAGGAGCTAGGGACGGCAGGTTTTCACCCTTTAACTCCTGTGCAGCGATGTGAACTTTGCTGCTACAAATCACTAGGTTGCATCTCCAGAGTAGTCGCTAACAGGTGGTGCAAAAGGTGAACCCCACCTCCGCCCTCCCCATCCCACAAACACCCACCTCCTCTCTTCCTTACCCACAAACCCCAAGCTCCTCCCTCCCTATCCCACAACCCCCACCACCTCCCTATCCCACAACCCCCTTCCACCTCCCTCCGTATCCCACAAACCCCCGCCACCTCCCTCCCTATCCCACAAACCCTGCCCCCTTCCCCATATACCTTCTCAAGCTTCACTTCTAATCTCGAACATCTACCAGCTCATAATCTGGCCTGCTAATTATTAACTACTATATTTCCTATAATGCTAAATATCTGTAACATTGTTGTGTCCGGAATTACCTGTCTAGCAACTGCACTACCACAGCCAGACTTGGCGCTGGCTACTCTGGGTAGCAGGAGCTAGGGACCGCAGGTTTTCACCCTTTAACCCCTTGTACAGGGATCTGGACTTCGCTGCTACGAACCCCTAGGTTGCATCTCCAGAGTAGTCGCTGACTGGTGGAGCAAACAGGCAACAAAGGAAACAACAAGCCCTGGAGGCAGTACTAAGCAATCAGTAGAGATAAGCATCAGGCCAAATCAGAATCAACAAATAAAATCGGGATCAGTGCGAGGCCAAACTAACGACACTATAATAGCGGCCATTAGGGGAGTGTTCCATTACTATTGGGGCCAATATCGTTGGCGCACTATGATTCTTAGAGACATTATTACCATTGGGGCTACTATTGGGGGCACAATTGCTATTGGTGCCAATGTTTGGGGCACTTTATGTTACTATGTTACCCCTTTAAAACAGCAACTGTGCTTCAAAAGCCAGACGCGGCGAGGACTATTCTGGGTAGCAGGAGCTAGGGACTGCAGGTTTTCACCCTTTAACTCCTGTGCAGCGATGTGAACTTTGCTGCTACAAATCACTAGGTTGCATCTCCAGAGTAGTCGCTAACAGGTGGTGCAAAAGGTGAACCCCACCTCCGCCCTCCCCATCCCACAAACACCCACCTCCTCTCTTCCTTACCCACAAACCCCAAGCTCCTCCCTCCCTATCCCACAACCCCCACCACCTCCCTATCCCACAACCCCCTTCCACCTCCCTCCGTATCCCACAAACCCCCGCCACCTCCCTCCCTATCCCACAAACCCTGCCCCCTTCCCCATATACCTTCTCAAGCTTCACTTCTAATCTCGAACATCTACCAGCTCATAATCTGGCCTGCTAATTATTAACTACTATATTTCCTATAATGCTAAATATCTGTAACATTGTTGTGTCCGGAATTACCTGTCTAGCAACTGCACTACCACAGCCAGACTTGGCGCTGGCTACTCTGGGTAGCAGGAGCTAGGGACCGCAGGTTTTCACCCTTTAACCCCTTGTACAGGGATCTGGACTTCGCTGCTACGAACCCCTAGGTTGCATCTCCAGAGTAGTCGCTGACTGGTGGAGCAAACAGGCAACAAAGGAAACAACAAACCCTGAAGGCAGTACTAAGCAATCAGTAGAGATAAGCATTAGGCCAAATCAGAATCAACAAATAAAATCGGGATCAGTGCAAGGCCAAACGAACGACACTATTATAGAGGCCATTAGGGGAGTGCTCCATTACTATTGGGGCCAATATCGTTGGCGCACTATGATTTTTAGAGACATTATTACCTTTGGGACTACTACTGTGGGCACTATTGCTATTGGGACCAATGTTTGGGGCACTTTATGTTACTATGTTACCCCTTCAAAACAGCAACTGTACTTCAAAAGCCAGATGCGGCGAGAACTATTCTGGGTAGCAGGAGCTACGGACTGCAGGTTTTCACCCTTTAACTCCTATGCAGGGATGTGAACTGTGCTGCTACAAATCACTCAGTTGCATCTCCAGACTAGTCGCTAAGAGGTGGTGCAAAAGGCGAACCCCAACCTCCTCCCTCCCTATCCCACCACCCCCACCACCTCCCTATTCCAAAACTCCCACCACCTCCCTATCCCACAACCCCCTTCCACCTCCCTCCCTATCCCACAAACCCCCGCCACCTCCCTCCTTATCCCACAAACCCCTGCCACCTCCCTCCATATCCCACAAACCCTGCCCCCTTCCCCATATACCTTCTCAAGCTTCACTTCTAATTTCGAACATCTACCAGCTCATAATCTGGCCTGCTAATTATTAACTACTATATTTCCTATAAAGCTAAATATCTGTAACATTGTTGTGTCCGGAATTACCTGTCTAGCAACTGCACTACCACAGCCAGACTTGGCGCTGGCTACTCTGGGTAGCAGGAGCTAGGGACCGCAGGTCTTCACCCTTTAACCCCTTGTACAGGGATCTGGACTTCGCTGCTACGAACCCCTAGGTTGCATCTCCAGAGTAGTCGCTGACTGGTGGAGCAAACAGGCAACAAAGGAAACAACAAGCCCTGGAGGCAGTACTAAGCAATCAGTAGAGATAAGCATCAGGCCAAATCAGAATCAACAAATAAAATCGGGATCAGTGCAAGGCCAAACGAGCGACACTATTATAGAGGCCATTAGGGGAGTGCTCCATTACTATTGGGGCCAATATGGTTGGCGCACTTTGATTTTTAGAGACATTATTACTATTGGGGCTACTATTGGGGGCACAATTACTATTGGTGCCAATGTTTGGGGCACTTTATGTTACTATGTTACCCCTTTAAAACAGCAACTGTGCTTCAAAAGCCAGACGCGGCGAGGGTTATTCTGGGTAGCAGGAGCTAGGGACTGCAGGTTTTCACCCTTTAACTCCTGTGCAGCGATGTGAACTTTGCTGCTACAAATCAGTCGGTTGTATCTCCAGAGTAGTCGCTAACTGGTGGTGCAAAAGGTGAACCCCACCTCCGCCCTCCCCATCCCACAAACACCCACCTCCTCTCTTCCTTACCCACAAACCCCAATCTCCTCCCTCCCTATCCCACAACCCCCACCATCTCCCTATCCCACAACCCCCTTCCACCTCCCTCCCTATCCCACAAACCCCCGCCACCTCCCTCCCTATCCCACAAACCCTGCCCCCTTCCCCATATACCTTCTCAAGCTTCACTTCTAATCTCGAACATCTACCAGCTCATAATCTGGCCTGCTAATTATTAACTACTATATTTCCTATAATGCTAAATATCTGTAACATTGTTGTGTCCGGAATTACCTGTCTAGCAAATGCACTACCACAGCCAGACTTGGCGCTGGCTACTCTGGGTAGCAGGAGCTAGGGTCCGCAGGTTTTCACCCTTTAACCCCTTCTACAGGGATCTGGACTTCGCTGCTATGAACCCCCAAGGTTGCATCTCCAGAGTAGTCGCTGACTGGTGGAGCAAACAGGCAACAAAGGAAACAACAAGCCCTGGAGGCAGTACTAAGTCATCAGTAGAGATAAGCATCAGGCCAAATCAGAATCAACAAATAAATTCGGGATCAGTGCAAGGCCAAACTAACGACACTATTATAGAGGCCATTAGGGGAGTGCTCCATTACTATTGGGGCCAATATCGTTGGCGCACTATGATTTTTAGAGACATTATTACCATTGGGGCTACTACTGGGGGCACTATTGCTATTGGGATCAATATTTGGGGCACTTTATGTTACTATGTTACCCCTTCAAAACAGCAACTGTACTTCAAAAGCCAGATGCGGCGAGAACTATTCTGGGTTAGCAGGAGCTAGGAACTGCAGGTTTTCACCCTTTAACTCCTGTGCAGCGATGTGAACTTTGCTCCTACAAATCACTCGGTTGCATCTCCAGAGTAGTCGCTAAGAAGTGGTGCAAAAGGCGAACCCCAACCTCCTCCCTCCCTATCCCACAACCCCCACCACCTCCCTATTCCACAACTCCCAACACCTCCCTATCCCACAACCCCCTTCCACCTCCCTCCCTATCCCACAAACCCCCGCCACCTCCCTCCTTATCCCACAAACCCCTGCCACCTCCCTCCATATCCCACAAACCCTGCCCCCTTCCCCATATACCTACTCAAGCTTCACTTCTAATTTCGAACATCTACCAGCTCATAATCTGGCCTGCTAATTATTAACTACTATATTTCCTATAAAGCTAAATATCTGTAACATTGTTGTGTCCGGAATTACCTGTCTAGCAACTGCACTACCACAGCCAGACTTGGCGCTGGCTACTCTGGGTAGCAGGAGCTAGGGACCGCAGGTCTTCACCCTTTAACCCCTTGTACAGGGATATGGACTTCGCTGCTACGAACCCCTAGGTTGCATCTCCAGAGTAGTCGCTGACTGGTGGAGCAAACAGGCAACAAAGGAAACAACAAGCCCTGGAGGCAGTACTAAGCAATCAGTAGAGATAAGCATCAGGCCAAATCAGAATCAACAAATAAAATCGGGATCAGTGCAAGGCCAAACGAGCGACACTATTATAGAGGCCATTAGGGGAGTGCTCCATTACTATTGGGGCCAATATGGTTGGCGCACTTTGATTTTTAGAGACATTATTACTATTGGGGCGACTATTGGGGGCACAATTACTATTGGTGCCAATGTTTGGGGCACTTTATGTTACTATGTTACCCCTTTAAAACAGCAACTGTGCTTCAAAAGCCAGACGCGGCGAGGGTTATTCTGGGTAGCAGGAGCTAGGGACTGCAGGTTTTCACCCTTTAACTCCTGTGCAGCGATGTGAACTTTGCTGCTACAAATCAGTCGGTTGTATCTCCAGAGTAGTCGCTAACTGGTGGTGCAAAAGGTGAACCCCACCTCCGCCCTCCCCATCCCACAAACACCCACCTCCTCTCTTCCTTACCCACAAACCCCAATCTCCTCCCTCCCTATCCCACAACCCCCACCATCTCCCTATCCCACAACCCCCTTCCACCTCCCTCCCTATCCCACAAACCCCCGCCACCTCCCCCCCTATCCCACAAACCCTGCCCCCTTCCCCATATACCTTCTCAAGCTTCACTTCTAATCTCGAACATCTACCAGCTCATAATCTGGCCTGCTAATTATTAACTACTATATTTCCTATAATGCTAAATATCTGTAACATTGTTGTGTCCGGAATTACCTGTCTAGCAAATGCACTACCACAGCCAGACTTGGCGCTGGCTACTCTGGGTAGCAGGAGCTAGGGTCCGCAGGTTTTCACCCTTTAACCCCTTGTACAGGGATCTGGACTTCGCTGCTATGAACCCCTAGGTTGCATCTCCAGAGTAGTCGCTGACTGGTGGAGCAAACAGGCAACAAAGGAAACAACAAGCCCTGGAGGCAGTACTAAGCAATCAGTAGAGATAAGCATCAGGCCAAATCAGAATCAACAAATAAAATCGGGATCAGTGCAAGGCCAAACGAGCGACACTATTATAGAGGCCATTAGGGGAGTGCTCTATTACTATTGGGGCCAATATCGTTGGCGCACTTTGATTTTTAGAGACATTATTACTATTGGGGCTACTATTGGGGGCACAATTACTATTGGTGCCAATGTTTGGGGCACTTTATGTTACTATGTTACCCCTTTAAAACAGCAACTGTGCTTCAAAAGCCAGACGCGGCGAGGGTTATTCTGGGTAGCAGGAGCTAGGGACTGCAGGTTTTCACCCTTTAACTCCTGTGCAGCGATGTGAACTTTGCTGCTACAAATCAGTCGGTTGTATCTCCAGAGTAGTCGCTAACTGGTGGTGCAAAAGGTGAACCCCACCTCCGCCCTCCCCATCCCACAAACACCCACCTCCTCTCTTCCTTACCCACAAACCCCAATCTCCTCCCTCCCTATCCCACAACCCCCACCATCTCCCTATCCCACAACCCCCTTCCACCTCCCTCCCTATCCCACAAACCCCCGCCACCTCCCTCCCTATCCCACAAACCCTGCCCCCTTCCCCATATACCTTCTCAAGCTTCACTTCTAATCTCGAACATCTACCAGCTCATAATCTGGCCTGCTAATTATTAACTACTATATTTCCTATAATGCTAAATATCTGTAACATTGTTGTGTCCGGAATTACCTGTCTAGCAAATGCACTACCACAGCCAGACTTGGCGCTGGCTTCTCTGGGTAGCAGGAGCTAGGGTCCGCAGGTTTTCACCCTTTAACCCCTTGTACAGGGATCTGGACTTCGCTGCTATGAACCCCAAGGTTGCATCTCCAGAGTAGTCGCTGACTGGTGGAGCAAACAGGCAACAAAGGAAACAACAAGCCCTGGAGGCAGTACTAAGTCATCAGTAGAGATAAGCATCAGGCCAAATCAGAATCAACAAATAAATTCGGGATCAGTGCAAGGCCAAACTAACGACACTATTATAGAGGCCATTAGGGGAGTGCTCCATTACTATTGGGGCCAATATCGTTGGCGCACTATGAATTTTAGAGACATTATTACCATTGGGGCTACTACTGGGGGCACTATTGCTATTGGGATCAATATTTGGGGCACTTTATGTTACTATGTTACCCCTTCAAAACAGCAACTGTACTTCAAAAGCCAGATGCGGCGAGAACTATTCTGGGTTAGCAGGAGCTAGGAACTGCAGGTTTTCACCCTTTAACTCCTGTGCAGCGATGTGAACTTTGCTCCTACAAATCACTCGGTTGCATCTCCAGAGTAGTCGCTAAGAGGTGGTGCAAAAGGCGAACCCCAACCTCCTCCCTCCCTATCCCACAACCCCCACCACCTCCCTATTCCACAACTCCCAACACCTCCCTATCCCACAACCCCCTTCCACCTCCCTCCCTATCCCACAAACCCCCGCCACCTCCCTCCTTATCCCACAAACCCCTGCCACCTCCCTCCATATCCCACAAACCCTGCCCCCTTCCCCATATACCTTCTCAAGCTTCACTTCTAATTTCGAACATCTACCAGCTCATAATCTGGCCTGCTAATTATTAACTACTATATTTCCTATAAAGCTAAATATCTGTAACATTGTTGTGTCCGGAATTACCTGTCTAGCAACTGCACTACCACAGCCAGACTTGGCGCTGGCTACTCTGGGTAGCAGGAGCTAGGGACCGCAGGTTTTCACCCTTTAACCCCTTGTACAGGGATATGGACTTCGCTGCTACGAACCCCTAGGTTGCATCTCCAGAGTAGTCGCTGACTGGTGGAGCAAACAGGCAACAAAGGAAACAACAAGCCCTGGAGGCAGTACTAAGCAATCAGTAGAGATAAGCATCAGGCCAAATCAGAATCAACAAATAAAATCGGGATCAGTGCGAGGCCAAACTAACGACACTATAATAGCGGCCGTTAGGGGAGTGTTCCATTACTATTGGGGCCAATATCGTTGGCGCACTATGATTCTTAGAGACATTATTACCATTGGGGCTACTATTGGGGGCACAATTGCTATTGGTGCCAATGTTTGGGGCACTTTATGTTACTATGTTACCCCTTTAAAACAGCAACTGTGCTTCAAAAGCCAGACGCGGCGAGGACTATTCTGGGTAGCAGGAGCTAGGGACGGCAGGTTTTCACCCTTTAACTCCTGTGCAGCGATGTGAACTTTGCTGCTACAAATCACTAGGTTGCATCTCCAGAGTAGTCGCTAACAGGTGGTGCAAAAGGTGAACCCCACCTCCGCCCTCCCCATCCCACAAACACCCACCTCCTCTCTTCCTTACCCACAAACCCCAAGCTCCTCCCTCCCTATCCCACAACCCCCACCACCTCCCTATCCCACAACCCCCGCCACCTCCCTCCCTATCCCACAAACCCCCGCCACCTCCCTCCCTATCCCACAAACCCTGCCCCCTTCCCCATATACCTTCTCAAGCTTCACTTCTAATTTCGAACATCTACCAGCTCATAATCTGGCCTGCTAATTATTAACTAGTATATTTCCTATAATGCTAAATATCCGTAACATTGTTGTGTCCGGAATTACCTGTCTAGCAACTGCACTACCACAGCCAGACTTGGCGCTGGCTACTCTGGGTAGCAGGAGCTAGGGACCGCAGGTTTTCACCCTTTAACCCCTTGTACAGGGATCTGGACTTCGCTGCTACGAATCCCTAGGTTGCATCTCCAGAGTAGTCGCTGACTGGTGGAGTAAACAGGCAACAAAGGAAACAACAAGCCCTGGAGGTAGTACTAAGTAATCAGTAGAGATAAGCATCAGGCCAAATCAGAATCAACAAATAAATTGGGGATCAGTGCAAGGCCAAACTAACAACACTATTATAGAGGACATTAGGGGAGTGTTCCATTACTATTGGGGCCAATATCGTTGGCGCACTATGATTTTTAGAGACATTATTACCATTGGGGCTACTATTGGGGGCACTATTGCTATTGGTGCCAATGTTTGGGGCACTTTATGTTACTATGTTACCCCTTTAAAACTGCAACTGTGCTTCAAAAGCCAGAGACGCGGCGAGGGCTATTCAGGGTAGCAGGAGCTAGGGACTGCCGGTTTTCACCCTTTAACTCCTGTGTAGCGATGTGAACTTTGCTGCTACAAATCACTCGGTTGCATCTCCAGAGTAGTCGCTAACAGGTGGTGCAAAAGGCGAACCCCACCTCCGCCCTCCCCATCCCACAAACACCCACCTCCTCTCTTCCTTACCCACAAACCCCAACCTCCTCCCTCCCTATCCCACAACCCCCTTCCACCTCCCTCCCTATCCCACAAACCCCCGCCACCTCCCTCCCTGTCCCACAAACCCTGCCCCCTTCCCCATATACCTTCTCAAGCTTCACTTCTAATCTCGAACATCTACCAGCTCATAATCTGGCCTGCTAATTATTAACTACTATATTTCCTATAATGCTAAATATCTGTAACATTGTTGTGTCCGGAATTACCTGTCTAGCAAATGCACTACCACAGCCAGACTTGGCGCTGGCTACTCTGGGTAGCAGGAGCTAGGGACCGCAGGTTTTCACCCTTTAACCCCTTGTACAGGGATCTGGACTTCGCTGCTACGAACCCCTAGGTTGCATCTCCAGAGTAGTTGCTGACTGGTGGAGCAAACAGGCAACAAAGGAAACAACACGCCCTGGAGGCAGTACTAAGTAATCAGTAGAGATAAGCATCAGGCCAAATCAGAATCAACAAATAAATTCGGGATCAGTGCAAGGCCAAACTAACGACACTATTATAGAGGCCATTAGGGGAGTGCTCCATTACTATTGGGGCCAATATCGTTGGCGCACTATGATTTTTAGAGACATTATTACTATTGGGGCTACTACTGGGGGCACTATTGCTATTGGGACCAATATTTGGGGCACTTTATGTTACTATGTTACCCCTTCAAAACAGCAACTGTACTTCAAAAGCCAGATGCGGCAAGAACTATTCTTGGTTAGCAGGAGCTAAAGACTGCAGGTTTTCACGCTTTAACTCCTGTGCAGGGATGTGAACTTTGCTGCTACAAATCACTCGGTTGCATCTCCAGAGTAGTCGCTAACAGGTGGTGCAAAAGGCGAACCCCAACCTCCTCCCTCCCTATCCCACAACCCCCACCACCTCCCTATTCCACAACTCCCACCACCTCCCTATCCCACAACCCCCTACCACCTCCCTCCCTATCCCACAAACACCCGCCACCTCCCTCCTTATCCCACAAACCCCTGCCACCTCCCTCCATATCCCACAAACCCTGCCCCCTTCCCCATATACCTTCTCAAGATTCACTTCTAATTTCGAACATCTACCAGCTCATAATCTGGCCTGCTAATTATTAACTACTATATTTCCTATAAAGCTAAATATCTGTAACATTGTTGTGTCCGGAATTACCTGTCTAGCAACTGCACTACCACAGCCAGACTTGGCGCTGGCTACTCTGGGTAGCAGGAGCTAGGGACCGCAGGTTTTCACCCTTTAACCCCTTGTTCAGGGATATGGACTTCGCTGCTACGAACCCCTAGGTTGCATCTCCAGAGTAGTCGCTGACTGGTGGAGCAAACAGGCAACAAAGATAACAACAAGCCCTGGAGGCAGTACTAAGCAATCAGTAGAGATAAGCATCAGGCCAAATCAGAATCAACAAATAAAATCGGGATCAGTGCAAGGCCAAACTAACGACACTATAATAGCGGCCATTAGGGGAGTGTTCCATTACTATTGGGGCCAATATTGTTGGCGCACTATGATTCTTAGAGACATTATTACCATTGGGGCTACTACTGGGGGCACTATTGCTATTGGGATCAATATTTGGGGCACTTTATGTTACTATGTTACCCCTTCAAAACAGCAACTGTACTTCAAAAGCCAGATGCGGCGAGAACTATTCTGGGTTAGCAGGAGCTAGGGACTGCAGGTTTTCACCCTTTAACTCCTGTGCAGGGATGTGTACTTTGCTGCTACAAATCACTCGGTTGCATCTCCAGAGTAGTCGCTAAGAGGTGGTGCAAAAGGCGAACCCCAACCTCCTCCCTCCCTATCCCACAACCCCCACCACCTCCCTATTCCACAACTCCCAACACCTCCCTATCCCACAACCCCCTTCCACCTCCCTCCCTATCCCACAAACCCCCGCCACCTCCCTCCTTATCCCACAAACCCCTGCCACCTCCCTCCATATCCCACAAACCCTGCCCCCTTCCCCATATACCTTCTCAAGCTTCACTTCTAATTTCGAACATCTACCAGCTCATAACCTGGCCTGCTAATTATTAACTACTATATTTCCTATAAAGCTAAATATCTGTAACATTGTTGTGTCCGGAATTACCTGTCTAGCAACTGCACTACCACAGCCAGACTTGGCGCTGGCTACTCTGGGTAGCAGGAGCTAGGGACCGCAGGTTTTCACCCTTTAACCCCTTGTACAGGGATATGGACTTCGCTGCTACGAACCCCTAGGTTGCATCTCCAGAGTAGTCGCTGACTGGTGGAGCAAACAGGCAACAAAGGAAACAACAAGCCCTGGAGGCAGTACTAAGCAATCAGTAGAGATAAGCAGCAGGCCAAATCAGAATCAACAAATAAAATCGGGATCAGTGCGAGGCCAAACTAAGGACACTATAATAGCGGCCATTAGGGGAGTGTTCCATTACTATTGGGGCCAATATCGTTGGCGCACTATGATTCTTAGAGACATTATTACCATTGGGGCTACTATTGGGGGCACAATTGCTATTGGTGCTAATGTTTGGGGCACTTTATGTTACTATGTTACCCCTTTAAAACAGCAACTGTGCTTCAAAAGCCAGACGCGGCGAGGACTATTCTGGGTAGCAGGAGCTAGGGACGGCAGGTTTTCACCCTTTAACTCCTGTCCAGCGATGTGAACTTTGCTGCTACAAATCACTAGGTTGCATCTCCAGAGTAGTCGCTAACAGGTGGTGTAAAAGGTGAACCCCACCTCCGCCCTCCCCATCCCACAAACACCCACCTCCTCTCTTCCTTACCCACAAACCCCAACCTCCTCCCTCCCTATCCCACAACCCCCACCACCTCCCTATCCCACAACCCCCTTCCACCTCCCTCCCTATCACACAAACCCCCGCCACCTCCCTCCCTATCCCACAAACCCTGCCCAATTCCCCATATACCTTCTCAAGCTTCACTTCTAATCTCGAACATCTACCAGCTCATAATCTGGCCTGCTAATTATTAACTACTATATTTCCTATAATGCTAAATATCTGTAACATTGTTGTGTCCGGAATTACCTGTCTAGCAAATGCACTACCACAGCCAGACTTGGCGCTGGCTACTCTGGGTAGCAGGAGCTAGGGACCGCAGGTTTTCACCCTTTAACCCCTTGTACAGGGATCTGGACTTCGCTGCTACGAACCCCTAGGTTGCATCTCCAGAGTAGTCGCTGACAGGTGGAGCAAACAGGCAACAAAGGAAACAACAAGCCCTGGAGGCAGTACTAAGTAATCAGTAGAGATAAGCATCAGGCCAAATCAGAATCAACAAATAAATTCGGGATCAGTGCAAGGCCAAACTAACGACACTATAATAGCGGCCATTAGCGGAGTGTTCCATTACTATTGGGGCCAATATCGTTGGCGCACTATGATTCTTAGAGACATTATTACCATTGGGGCTACTATTGGGGGCACAATTGCTATTGGTGCCAATGTTTGGGGCACTTTATGTTACTATGTTACCCCTTCAAAACAGCAACTGAGCTTCAAAAGCCAGACGCGGCGAGGGCTATTCTGGGTAGCAGGAGCTAGGGACTGCAGGTTTTCACCCTTTAACTCCTGTGCAGCGATGTGAACTTTGCTGCTACAAATCACTCGGTTGCATCTCCAGAGTAGTCGCTAACAGGTGGTGCAAAAGGCGAACCCCAACCTCCTGCCTCCATATCCCGCAACCCCACCACCTCCATATTCCACAACTCCCACCACCTCCCTATCCCACAACCCCCTTCCACCTCCCTCCCTATCCCACCAACCCCCGCCACCTCCCTCCTTATTCCACAAACCCCTGCCACCTCCCTCCATATCCCACAAACCCTGCCCCCTTCTCCATATACCTTCTCAAGCTTCACTTCTAATTTCGAACATCTACCAGCTCATAATCTGGCCTGCTAATTATTAACTACTATATTTCCTATAAAGCTAAATATCTGTAACATTGTTGTGTCCGAAATTACCTGTCTAGCAAATGCACTACCACAGCCAGACTTGGCGCTGGCTACTCTGGGTAGCAGGAGCTAGGGACCGCAGGTTTTCACCCTTTAACCCCTTGTACAGGGATCTGGACTTCGCTGCTACGAACCCCTAGGTTGCATGTCTAGAGTAGTCGCTGACTGGTGGAGCAAACAGACAACAAAGGAAACAACAAGCCCTGGAGGCAGTACTAAGTAATCAGTAAAGATAAGCATCAGGCCAAATCAGAATCAACAAATAAATTCGGGATCAGTGCAAGGCCAAACTAATGACACTATTATAGAGGCCATTAGGGGAGTGCTCCATTACTATTAGGGCCAATATCGTTGGCGCACTATGATTTTTTGAGACATTATTACCATTGGGGCTACTACTGGGGGCACTATTGCTATTAGGACCAATATTTGGGGCACTTTATGTTACTATGTTACCCCTTCAAAACAGCAACTGTACTTCAAAAGCCAGATGCGGCGAGAACTATTCTGGGTTAGCAGGAGCCAGGGACTGCAGGTTTTCACCCTTTAACTCCTGTGCAGGGATGTGAACTTTGCTGCTACAAATCACTCGGTTGCATCTCCAGAGTAGTCGCTAACAGGTGGTGCAAGAGGCGAACCCCACCTCCGCCCTCCCCATCCCACAAACACCCACCTCCTCTCTTCCTTACCCACAAACCCCAACCTCCTCCCTCCCCATCCCACAACCCCCACCACCTCCCTATCCCACAACCCCCTTCCACCTCCCTCCCTATCGCACAAACCCCCGCCACCTCCCTCCCTATCCCACAAACCCCCGCCACCTCCCTCCCTATCCCACAAACCCTGCCCCCTTCCCCATATACCTTCTCAAGCTTCACTTCTAATTTCGAACATCTACCAGCTCATAATCTGGCCTGCTAATTATTAACTAGTATATTTCCTATAATGCTAAATATCCGTAACATTGTTGTGTCCGGAATTACCTGTCTAGCAACTGCACTACCACAGCCAGACTTGGCGCTGGCTACTCTGGGTAGCAGGAGCTAGGGACCGCAGGTTTTCACCCTTTAACCCCTTGTACAGGGATCTGGACTTCGCTGCTACGAACCCCTAGGTTGCATCTCCAGAGTAGTCGCTGACTGGTGGAGTAAACAGGCAACAAAGGAAACAACAACCCCTGGAGGTAGTACTAAGTAATCAGTAGAGATAAGCATCAGGCCAAATCAGAATCAACAAATAAATTGGGGATCAGTGCAAGGCCAAACTAACAACACTATTATAGAGGACATTAGGGGAGTGTTCCATTACTATTGGGGCCAATATCGTTGGCGCACTATGATTTTTAGAGACATTATTACCATTGGGGCTACTATTGGGGGCACTATTGCTATTGGTGCCAATGTTTGGGGCACTTTATGTTACTATGTTACCCCTTTAAAACTGCAACTGTGCTTCAAAAGCCAGACGCGGCGAGGGCTATTCAGGGTAGCAGGAGCTAGGGACTGCCGGTTTTCACCCTTTAACTCCTGTGTAGCGATGTGAACTTTGCTGCTACAAATCACTCGGTTGCATCTCCAGAGTAGTCGCTAACAGGTGGTGCAAAAGGCGAACCCCACCTCCGCCCTCCCCATCCCACAAACACCCACCTCCTCTCTTCCTTACCCACAAACCCCAACCTCCTCCCTCCCTATCCCACAACCCCCTTCCACCTCCCTCCCTATCCCACAAACCCCCGCCACCTCCCTCCCTGTCCCACAAACCCTGCCCCCTTCCCCATATACCTTCTCAAGCTTCACTTCTAGTCTCGAACATCTACCAGCTCATAATCTGGCCTGCTAATTATTAACTACTATATTTCCTATAATGCTAAATATCTGTAACATTGTTGTGTCCGGAATTACCTGTCTAGCAAATGCACTACCACAGCCAGACTTGGCGCTGGCTACTCTGGGTAGCAGGAGCTAGGGACCGCAGGTTTTCACCCTTTAACCCCTTGTACAGGGATCTGGACTTCGCTGCTACGAACCCCTAGGTTGCATCTCCAGAGTAGTCGCTGACTGGTGGAGCAAACAGGCAACAAAGGAAACAACAAGCCCTGGAGGCAGTACTAAGTAATCAGTAGAGATAAGCATCAGGCCAAATCAGAATCAACAAATAAATTCGGGATCAGTGCAAGGCCAAACTAACGACACTATTATAGAGGCCATTAGGGGAGTGCTCCATTACTATTGGGGCCAATATCGTTGGCGCACTATGATTTTTAGAGACATTATTACTATTGGGGCTACTACTGGGGGCACTATTGCTATTGGGACCAATATTTGGGGCACTTTATGTTACTATGTTACCCCTTCAAAACAGCAACTGTACTTCAAAAGCCAGATGCGGCAAGAACTATTCTTGGTTAGCAGGAGCTAAAGACTGCAGGTTTTCACGCTTTAACTCCTGTGCAGGGATGTGAACTTTGCTGCTACAAATCACTCGGTTGCATCTCCAGAGTAGTCGCTAACAGGTGGTGCAAAAGGCGAACCCCAACCTCCTCCCTCCCTATCCCACAACCCCCACCACCTCCCTATTCCACAACTCCCACCACCTCCCTATCCCACAACCCCCTACCACCTCCCTCCCTATCCCACAAACACCCGCCACCTCCCTCCTTATCCCACAAACCCCTGCCACCTCCCTCCATATCCCACAAACCCTGCCCCCTTCCCCATATACCTTCTCAAGATTCACTTCTAATTTCGAACATCTACCAGCTCATAATCTGGCCTGCTAATTATTAACTACTATATTTCCTATAAAGCTAAATATCTGTAACATTGTTGTGTCCGGAATTACCTGTCTAGCAACTGCACTACCACAGCCAGACTTGGCGCTGGCTACTCTGGGTAGCAGGAGCTAGGGACCGCAGGTTTTCACCCTTTAACCCCTTGTTCAGGGATATGGACTTCGCTGCTACGAACCCCTAGGTTGCATCTCCAGAGTAGTCGCTGACTGGTGGAGCAAACAGGCAACAAAGATAACAACAAGCCCTGGAGGCAGTACTAAGCAATCAGTAGAGATAAGCATCAGGCCAAATCAGAATCAACAAATAAATTCGGGATCAGTGCAAGGCCAAACTAACGACACTATAATAGCGGCCATTAGGGGAGTGTTCCATTACTATTGGGGCCAATATTGTTGGCGCACTATGATTCTTAGAGACATTATTACCATTGGGGCTACTATTTGGGGCACAATTGCTATTGGTGCCAATGTTTGGGGCACTTTATGTTACTATGTTACCCCTTTAAAACAGCAACTGTGCTTCAAAAGCCAGACGCGGCGAGGGCTATTCTGGGTAGCAGGAGCTAGGGACTGCAGGTTTTCACCCTTTAACTCCTGTGCAGCGATGTGAACTTTGCTGCTACAAATCACTCGGTTGCATCTCCAGAGTAGTCGCTAACAGGTGGTGCAAAAGGTGAACCCCAACTCCGCCCTCCCCATCCCACAAACACCCACCTCCTCTCTTCCTTACCCACAAACCCCAACCTCCTCCCTCCCTATCCCACAACCCCCACCACCTCCCTATCCCACAACCCCCTTCCACCTCCCTCCCTATCCCACAAACCCCCGCCACCTCCCTCCTTATCCCACAAACCCCTGCCCCCTTCCCCATATACCTTCTCAAGCTTCACTTCTAATTTCGAACATCTACCAGCTCATAATCTGGCCTGCTAATTATTAACTACTATATTTCCTATAAAGCTAAATATCTGTAACATTGTTGTGTCCGGAATTACCTGTCTAGCAACTGCACTACCACAGCCAGACTTGGCGCTGGCTACTCTGGGTAGCAGGAGCTAGGGACCGCAGGTTTTCACCCTTTAACCCCTTGTACAGGGATCTGGACTTCGCTGCTACGAACCCCTAGGTTGCATCTCCAGAGTAGTCGCTGACTGGTGGAACAAACAGGCAACAAAGGAAACAACAAGCCCTGGAGGCAGTACTAAGCAATCAGTAGAGATAAGCATCAGGCCAAATCAGAATCAACAAATAAAATCGGGATCAGTGCAAGGCCAAACTAACGACACTATAATAGCGGCCATTAGCGGAGTGTTCCATTACTATTGGGGCCAATATCGTTGGCGCACTATGATTCTTAGAGACATTATTACCATTGGGGCTACTATTGGGGGCACAATTGCTATTGGTGCCAATATTTGGGGCACTTTATGTTACTATGTTACCCCTTTAAAACAGCAACTGTACTTCAAAAGCCAGACGCGGCGAGGGCTATTCTGGGTAGCAGGAGCTAGGAACTGCAGGTTTTCACCCTTTAACTCCTGTGCAGCGATGTGAACTTTGTTGCTACAAATCACTCGGTTGCATCTCCAGAGTAGTCGCTAACAGGTGGTGCAAAAGGTGAACCCCACCTCCGCCCTCCCCATCCCACAAACACCCACCTCCTCTCTTCCTTACCCACAAACCCCAACCTCCTCCCTCCCTATCCCACAACCCCCTTCCACCTCCCTCCCTATCCCACAAACCCCCGCCACCTCCCTCCCTATCCCACAACCCCTGCCCCCTTCCCCATATACCTTCTCAAGCTTCACTTCTAATCTCGAACATCTACCAGCTCATAATCTGGCCTGCTAATTATTAACTACTATATTTCCTATAATGCTAAATATCTGTAACATTGTTGTGTCCGGAATTACCTGTCTAGCAAATGCACTACCACAGCCAGACTTGGCGCTGGCTACTCTGGGTAGCAGGAGCTAGGGACCGCAGGTTTTCACCCTTTAACCCCTTGTACAGGGATCTGGCCTTCGCTGCTACGAACCCCTAGGTTGCAGCTCCAGAGTAGTCGCTGACTGGTGGAGCAAACAGGCAACAAGGGAAACAACAAGCCCTGGAGGCAGTACCAAGTAATCAGTAGAGATAAGCATCAGGCCAAATCAGAATCAACAAATAAATTCGGGATCAGTGCAAGGCCAAACTAACGACACTATTATAGAGGCCATTAGGGGAGTGCTCCATTACTATTGGGGCCAATATTGTTGGCGCACTATGATTTTTAGAGACATTATTACCATTGGGGCTACTACTGGGGGCACTATTGCTATTGGGACCAATATTTGGGGCACTTTATGTTACTATGTTACCCCTTCAAAACAGCAACTGTACTTCAAAAGCCAGATGCGGCGAGAACTATTCTGGGTTGGCAGGAGCTAGGGACTGCAGGTTTTCACCCTTTAACTCCTGTGCAGGGATGTGAACTTTGCTGCTACAAATTACTCGGTTGCATCTCCAGAGTAGTCGCTAAGAGGTGGTGCAAAAGGCGAACCACAACCTCCTCCCTCCCTATCCCACAACCCCCACCACCTCCCTATTCCACAACTCCCACCACCTCCCTATCCCACAACCCCCTTCCACCTCCCTCCCTATCCCACAAACCCCCGCCACCTCCCTCCTTATCCCACAAACCCCTGCCACCTCCCTCCATATCCCACAAACCCTGCCCCCTTCCCCATATACTTTCTCAAGCTTCACTTCTAATTTCGAACATCTACCAGCTCATAATCTGGCCTGCTAATTATTAACTACTGTATTTCCTATAAAGCTAAATATCTGTAACATTGTTGTGTCCGGAATTACCTGTCTAGCAACTGCACTGCCACAGCCAGACTTGACGCTGGCTACTCTGGGTAGCAGGAGCTAGGGACCGCAGGTTTTCACCCTTTAACCCCTTGTACAGGGATCTGGACTTCGCTGCTACGAACCCCTAGGTTGCATCTCCAGAGTAGTCGCTGACTGGTGGAGTAAACAGGCAACAAAGGAAACAACAAGCCCTGGAGGTAGTACTAAGTAATCAGTAGAGATAAGCATCAGGCCAAATCAGAATCAACAAATAAATTGGGGATCAGTGCAAGGCCAAACTAACAACACTATTATAGAGGACATTAGGGGAGTGCTCCATTACTATTGGGGCCAATATCGTTGGCGCACTATGATTTTTAGAGACATTATTACCATTGGGGCTACTATTGGGGGCACTATTGCTATTGGTGCCAATGTTTGGGGCACTTTATGTTACTATGTTACCCCTTTAAAACTGCAACTGTGCTTCAAAAGCCAGACGCGGCGAGGGCTATTCAGGGTAGCAGGAGCTAGGGACTGCCGGTTTTCACCCTTTAACTCCTGTGTAGCGATGTGAACTTTGCTGCTACAAATCACTCGGTTGCATCTCCAGAGTAGTCGCTAACAGGTGGTGCAAAAGGCGAACCCCACCTCCGCCCTCCCCATCCCACAAACACCCACCTCCTCTCTTCCTTACCCACAAACCCCAACCTCCTCCCTCCCTATCCCACAACCCCCTTCCACCTCCCTCCCTATCCCACAAACCCCCGCCACCTCCCTCCCTGTCCCACAAACCCTGCCCCCTTCCCCATAAACCTTCTCAAGCTTCACTTCTAATCTCGAACATCTACCAGCTCATAATCTGGCCTGCTAATTATTAACTACTATATTTCCTATAATGCTAAATATCTGTAACATTGTTGTGTCCGGAATTACCTGTCTAGCAAATGCACTACCACAGCCAGACTTGGCGCTGGCTACTCTGGGTAGCAGGAGCTAGGGACCGCAGGTTTTCACCCTTTAACCCCTTGTACAGGGATCTGGACTTCGCTGCTACGAACCCCTAGGTTGCATCTCCAGAGTAGTCGCTGACTGGTGGAGCAAACAGGCAACAAAGGAAACAACAAGCCCTGGAGGCAGTACTAAGTAATCAGTAGAGATAAGCATCAGGCCAAATCAGAATCAACAAATAAATTCGGGATCAGTGCAAGGCCAAACTAACGACACTATTATAGAGGCCATTAGGGGAGTGCTCCATTACTATTGGGGCCAATATCGTTGGCGCACTATGATTTTTAGAGACATTATTACTATTGGGGCTACTACTGGGGGCACTATTGCTATTGGGACCAATATTTGGGGCACTTTATGTTACTATGTTACCCCTTCAAAACAGCAACTGTACTTCAAAAGCCAGATGCGGCAAGAACTATTCTTGGTTAGCAGGAGCTAAAGACTGCAGGTTTTCACGCTTTAACTCCTGTGCAGGGATGTGAACTTTGCTGCTACAAATCACTCGGTTGCATCTCCAGAGTAGTCGCTAACAGGTGGTGCAAAAGGCGAACCCCAACCTTCTCCCTCCCTATCCCACAACCCCCACCACCTCCCTATTCCACAACTCCCACCACCTCCCTATCCCACAACCCCCTACCACCTCCCTCCCTATCCCACAAACACCCGCCACCTCCCTCCTTATCCCACAAACCCCTGCCACCTCCCTCCATATCCCACAAACCCTGCCCCCTTCCCTATATACCTTCTCAAGATTCACTTCTAATTTCGAACATCTACCAGCTCATAATCTGGCCTGCTAATTATTAACTACTATATTTCCTATAAAGCTAAATATCTGTAACATTGTTGTGTCCGGAATTACCTGTCTAGCAACTGCACTACCACAGCCAGACTTGGCGCTGGCTACTCTGGGTAGCAGGAGCTAGGGACCGCAGGTTTTCACCCTTTAACCCCTTGTTCAGGGATATGGACTTCGCTGCTACGAACCCCTAGGTTGCATCTCCAGAGTAGTCGCTGACTGGTGGAGCAAACAGGCAACAAAGATAACAACAAGCCCTGGAGGCAGTACTAAGCAATCAGTAGAGATAAGCATCAGGCCAAATCAGAATCAACAAATAAAATCGGGATCAGTGCAAGGCCAAACTAACGACACTATAATAGCGGCCATTAGGGGAGTGTTCCATTACTATTGGGGCCAATATTGTTGGCGCACTATGATTCTTAGAGACATTATTACCATTGGGGCTACTATTGGGGGCACAATTGCTATTGGTGCCAATGTTTGGGGCACTTTATGTTACTATGTTACCCCTTTAAAACAGCAACTGTGCTTCAAAAGCCAGACGCGGCGAGGGCTATTCTGGGTAGCAGGAGCTAGGGACTGCAGGTTTTCACCCTTTAACTCCTGTGCAGCGATGTGAACTTTGCTGCTACAAATCACTCGGTTGCATCTCCAGAGTAGTCGCTAACAGGTGGTGCAAAAGGTGAACCCCAACTCCGCCCTCCCCATCCCACAAACACCCACCTCCTCTCTTCCTTACCCACAAACCCCAACCTCCTCCCTCCCTATCCCACAACCCCCACCACCTCCCTATCCCACAACCCCCTTCCACCTCCCTCCCTATCCCACAAACCCCCGCCACCTCCCTCCTTATCCCACAAACCCCTGCCCCCTTCCCCATATACCTTCTCAAGCTTCACTTCTAATTTCGAACATCTACCAGCTCATAATCTGGCCTGCTAATTATTAACTACTATATTTCCTATAAAGCTAAATATCTGTAACATTGTTGTGTCCGGAATTACCTGTCTAGCAACTGCACTACCACAGCCAGACTTGGCGCTGGCTACTCTGGGTAGCAGGAGCTAGGGACCGCAGGTTTTCACCCTTTAAGCCCTTGTACAGGGATCTGGACTTTGCTGCTACGAACCCCTAGGTTGCATCTCCAGAGTAGTCGCTGACTGGTGGAACAAACAGGCAACAAAGGAAACAACAAGCCCTGGAGGCAGTACTAAGCAATCAGTAGAGATAAGCATCAGGCCAAATCAGAATCAACAAATAAAATCGGGATCAGTGCAAGGCCAAACTAACGACACTATAATAGCGGCCATTAGCGGAGTGTTCCATTACTATTGGGGCCAATATCGTTGGCGCACTATGATTCTTAGAGACATTATTACCATTGGGGCTACTATTGGGGGCACAATTGCTATTGGTGCCAATATTTGGGGCACTTTATGTTACTATGTTACCCCTTTAAAACAGCAACTGTACTTCAAAAGCCAGACGCGGCGAGGGCTATTCTGGGTAGCAGGAGCTAGGAACTGCAGGTTTTCACCCTTTAACTCCTGTGCAGCGATGTGAACTTTGTTGCTACAAATCACTCGGTTGCATCTCCAGAGTAGTCGCTAAGAGGTGGTGCAAAAGGCGAACCACAACCTCCGCCCTCCCTATCCCACAACCCCCACCACCTCCCTATTCCACAACTCCCACCACCTCCCTATCCCACAACCCCCTTCCACCTCCCTCCCTATCCCACAAACCCCCGCCACCTCCCTCCTTATCCCACAAACCCCTGCCACCTCCCTCCATATCCCACAAACCCTGCCCCCTTCCCCATATACTTTCTCAAGCTTCACTTCTAATTTCGAACATCTACCAGCTCATAATCTGGCCTGCTAATTATTAACTACTGTATTTCCTATAAAGCTAAAAATCTGTAACATTGTTGTGTCCGGAATTACCTGTCTAGCAACTGCACTACCACAGCCAGACTTGGCGCTGGCTACTCTGGGTAGCAGGAGCTAGGGACCGCAGGTTTTCACCCTTTAACCCCTTGTACAGGGATCTGGACTTCGCTGCTACGAACCCCTAGGTTGCATCTCCAGAGTAGTCGCTGACTGGTGGAGCAAACACGCAACAAAGGAAACAACAAGCCCTAGAGGCAGTACTAAGTAATCAGTAGAGATAGGCATCAGGCCAAATCAGAATCAACAAATAAATTCGGGATCAGTGCAAGGCCAAACTAACGACACTATTATAGAGGCCATTAGAGGAGTGCTCCATTACTATTGGGGCCAATATCGTTGGCGCACTATGATTTTTAGAGACATTATTACCATTGGGGCTACTATTGGGGGCACTATTGCTATTGGGACCAATATTTGGGGCACTTTATGTTACTATGTTTCCCCTTCAAAACAGCAACTGTACTTCAAAAGCCAGATGCGGCGAGAACTATTCTGGGTAGCAGGAGCTAGGGACTGCAGGTTTTCACCCTTTAACTCCTGTGCAGGGATGTGAACTGTGCTGCTACAACTCACTCGGTTGCATCTCCAGAGTAGTCGCTAAGAGGTGGTGCAAAAGGCGAACCCCAACCTCCTCCCTCCCTATCCCACAACCCCCACCACCTCCCTATTCCACAACTCCCACCACCTCCCTATCCCACAACCCCCTTCCACCTCCCTCCCTATCCCACAAACCCCCGCCACCTCCCTCCTTATCCCACAAACCCCTGCCCCCTTCCCCATATACCTTCTCAAGCTTCACTTCTAATTTCGAACATCTACCAGCTCATAATCTGGCCTGCTAATTATTAACTACTATATTTCCTATAAAGCTAAATATCTGTAACATTGTTGTGTCCGGAATTACCTGTCTAGCAACTGCACTACCACAGCCAGACTTGGCGCTGGCTACTCTGGGTAGCAGGAGCTAGGGACCGCAGGTTTTCACCCTTTAACCCCTTGTACAGGGATCTGGACTTCGCTGCTACGAACCCCTAGGTTGCATCTCCAGAGTAGTCGCTGACTGGTGGAGCAAACAGGCAACAAAGGAAACAACAAGCCCTGGAGGCAGTACTAAGCAATCAGTAGAGATAAGCATCAGGCCAAATCAGAATCAACAAATAAAATCGGGATCAGTGCAAGGCCAAACTAACGGCACTATAATAGCGGCCATTAGCGGAGTGTTCCATTACTATTGGGGCCAATATCGTTGGCGCACTATAATTCTTAGAGACATTATTACCATTGGGGCTACTATTGGGGGCACAATTGCTATTGGTGCCAATGTTTGGGGCACTTTATGTTACTATGTTACCCCTTTAAAACAGCAACTGTGCTTCAAAAGCCAGACGCGGCGAGGGCTATTCTGGGTAGCAGGAGCTAGGGACTACAGGTTTTCACCCTTTAACTCCTGTGCAGCGATGTGAACTTTGCTGCTACAAATCACTCGGTTGCATCTCCAGAGTAGTCGCTAACAGGTGGTGCAAAAGGTGAACCCCACCTCCGCCCTCCCCATCCCACAAACACCCACCTCCTCTCTTCCTTACCCACAAACCCCAACCTCCTCCATCCCTATCCCACAACCCCCTTCCACCTCCCTCCCTATCCCACAAACCCCCGCCACCTCCCTCCCTATCCCACAAACCCTGCCCCCTTCCCCATATACCTTCTCAAGCTTCACTTCTAATCTCGAACATCTACCAGCTCATAATCTGGCCTGCTAATTATTAACTACTATATTTCCTATAATGCTAAATATCTGTAACATTGTTGTGTCCGGAATTACCTGTCTAGCAAATGCACTACCACAGCCAGACTTGGCGCTGGCTACTCTGGGTAGCAGGAGCTAGGGACCGCAGGTTTTCACCCTTTAACCCCTTGTACAGGGATCTGGACTTCGCTGCTACGAACCCCTAGGTTGCATCTCCAGAGTAGTCGCTGACTGGTGGAGCAAACAGGCAACAAAGGAAACAACAAGCCCTGGAGGCAGTACTAAGTAATCAGTAGAGATAAGCATCAGGCCAAATCAGAATCAACAAATAAATTCGGGATCAGTGCAAGGCCAAACTAACGACACTATTATAGAGGCCATTAGAGGAGTGCTCCATTACTATTGGGGCCAATATCGTTGGCGCACTACGATTTTTAGAGACATTATTACCATTGGGGCTACTACTGGGGGCACTATTGCTATTGGGACCAATATTTGGGACACTTTATGTTACTATGTTACCCCTTTAAAACAGCAACTGTGCTTCAAAAGCCAGACGCGGCGAGGGCTATTCTGGGTAGCAGGAGCTAGGGACTGCAGGTTTTCACCCTTTAACTCCTGTGCAGGGATGTGAACTGTGCTGCTACAAATCACTCGGTTGCATCTCCAGACTAGTCGCTAAGAGGTGGTGCAAAAGGCGAACCCCAACCTCCTCCCTCCCTATCCCACAACCCCCACCACCTCCCTATTCCACAACTCCCACCACCTCCCTATCCCACAACCCCCTTCCACCTCCCTCCCTATCCCACAAACCCCCGCCACCTCCCTCCTTATCCCACAAACCCCTGCCCCCTTCCCCATATACCTTCTCAAG
The DNA here is from genome assembly GCF_035609145.1 of Eleutherodactylus coqui. Lineage (NCBI taxonomy): Eukaryota > Metazoa > Chordata > Amphibia > Anura > Eleutherodactylidae > Eleutherodactylus > Eleutherodactylus coqui. The sequence goes on along the minus strand of NC_089846.1, from coordinate 58,847,349 downwards.
CTTCACTTCTAATTTCGAACATCTACCAGCTCATAATCTGGCCTGCTAATTATTAACTGCTATATTTCCTATAAAGCTAAATATCTGTAACATTGTTGTGTCCGGAATTACCTGTCTAGCAACTGCACTACCACAGCCAGACTTGGCGCTGGCTACTCTGGGTAGCAGGAGCTAGGGACCGCAGGTTTTCACCCTTTAACCCCTTGTACAGGGATCTGGACTTCGCTGCTACGAACCCCTAGGTTGCATCTCCAGAGTAGTCGCTGACTGGTGGAGCAAACAGGCAACAAAGGAAACAACAAGCCCTGGAGGCAGTACTAAGCAATCAGTAGAGATAAGCATCAGGCCAAATCAGAATCAACAAATAAAATCGGGATCAGTGCAAGGCCAAACTAACGACACTATAATAGCGGCCATTAGCGGAGTGTTCCATTACTATTGGGGCCAATATCGTTGGCGCACTATGATTCTTAGAGACATTATTACCATTGGGGCTACTATTGGGGGCACAATTGCTATTGGTGCCAATGTTTGGGGCACTTTATGTTACTATGTTACCCCTTTAAAACAGCAACTGTGCTTCAAAAGCCAGACGCGGCGAGGGCTATTCTGGGTAGCAGGAGCTAGGGACTGCAGGTTTTCACCCTTTAACTCCTGTGCAGCGATGTGAACTTTGCTGCTACAAATCACTCGGTTGCATCTCCAGAGTAGTCGCTAACAGGTGGTGCAAAAGGTGAACCCCACCTCTGCCCTCCCCATCCCACAAACACCCACCTCCTCTCTTCCTTACCCACAAACCCCAACCTCCTCCCTCCCTATCCCACAACCCCCTTCCACCTCCCTCCCTATCCCACAACCCCCTTCCACCTCCCTCCCTATCCCACAAACCCACGCCACCTCCCTCTCTATCCCACAAACCCTGCCCCCTTCCCCATATACCTTCTCAAGCTTCACTTCTAATCTCGAACATCTACCAGCTCATAATCTGGCCTGCTAATTATTAACTACTATATTTCCTATAATGCTAAATATCTGTAACATTGTTGTGTCCGGAATTACCTGTCCAGCAACTGCACTACCACAGCCAGACTTGGCGCTGGCTACTCTGGGTAGCAGGAGCTAGGGACCGCAGGTCTTCACCCTTTAACCCCTTGTACAGGGATCTGGACTTCGCTGCTACGAACCCCTAGGTTGCATCTCCAGAGTAGTCGCTGACTGGTGGAGCAAACAGGCAACAAAGGAAACAACAAGCCCTGGAGGCAGTACTAAGTAATCAGTAGAGATAAGCATCAGGCCAAATCAGAATCAACAAATAAATTTGGGATCAGTGCAAGGCCAAACTAACGACACTATTATAGAGGCCATTAGGGGAGTGCTCCATTACGATTGGGGCCAATATTGTTGGCGCACTATCATTTTTAGAGACATTATTACCATTGGGGCTACTACTGGGGGCACTATTGCTATAGGGACCAATATTTGGGGCACTCTATGTTACTATATTACCCCTTCAAAACAGCAACTGTACTTCAAAAGCCAGATGCGGCGAGAACTATTCTGGGTTAGCAGGAGCTAGGGACTGCAGGTTTTCACCCTTTAACTCCTGTGCAGGGATGTGAACTTTTCTTCTACAAATCACTCGGTTGCATCTCCAGAGTAGTCGCTAACAGGTGGTGCAAAAGGCGAACCCCAACCTCCTCCCTCCCTATCCCACAACCCCCACCACCTCCCTATTCCACAACTCCCACCACCTCCCTATCCCACAACCCCCTTCCACCTCCCTCCCTATCCCACAAACCCCCGCCACCTCCCTCCTTATCCCACAAACCCCTGCCACCTCCCTCCATATCCCACAAACCCTGCCCCCTTCCCCATATACTTTCTCAAGCTTCACTTCTAATTTCGAACATGTACCAGCTCATAATCTGGCCTGCTAATTATTAACTACTGTATTTCCTATAAAGCTAAATATCTGTAACATTGTTGTGTCCGGAATTACCTGTCTAGCAACTGCACTACCACAGCCAGACTTGGCGCTGGCTACTCTGGGTAGCAGGAGCTAGGGACCGCAGGTTTTCACCCTTTAACCCCTTGTACAGGGATCTGGACTTCGCTGCTACGAACCCCTAGGTTGCATCTCCAGAGTAGTCACTGACTGGTGGAGCAAACAGGCAACAAAGGAAACAACAAGCCCTGGAGGCAGTACTAAGTAATCAGTAGAGATAAGCATCAGGCCAAATCAGAATCAACAAATAAATTCGGGATCAGTGCAAGACCAAACTAACGACACTATTATAGAGGCCATTAGAGGAGTGCTCCATTACTATTGGGGCCAATATCGTTGGCGCACAATGATTTTTAGAGACATTATTACCATTGGGGCTACTACTGGGGGCACTTTTGCTATTGGGACCAATATTTGGGGCACTTTATGTTACTATGTTACCCCTTCAAAACAGCAACTGTACTTCAAAAGCCAGATGCGGCGAGAACTATTCTGGGTAGCAGGAGCTAGGGACTGCAAGTTTTCACCCTTTAACTCCTGTGCAGGGATGTGAACTGTGCTGCTACAAATCACTCAGTTGCATCTCCAGAGTAGTCGCTAAGAGGTGGTGCAAAAGGCGAACCCCAACCTCCTCCCTCCCTATCCCACAACCCCCACCACCTCCCTATTCCACAACTCCAACCACCTCCCTATCCCACAACCCCTTTCCATCTCCCTCCCTATCCCACAAACCCCTGCCACCTCCCTCCCTATTCCACAAACCCCCACCACCTCCCTCCCTATACCACAAACCCTGCCCCCTTCCCCATATACCTTCTCAAGCTTCACTTCTAATCTCGAACATCTACCAGCTCATAATCTGGCCTGCTAATTATTAACTACTATATTTCCTATAATGCTAAATATCTGTAACATTGTTGTGTCCGGAATTACCTGTCTAGCAACTGCACTACCACAGCCAGACTTGGCGCTGGCTACTCTGGGTAGAAGGAGCTAGGGACCGCAGGTTTTCACCCTTTAACCCCTTGTACAGGGATCTGGATTTCGCTGCTACGAACCCCTAGGTTGCATCTCCAGAGTAGTCGCTGACTGGTGGAGCAAACAGGCAACAAAGGAAACAACAAGCCCTGGAGGCAGTACTAAGCAATCAGTAGAGATAAGCATCAGGCCAAATCAGAATCAACAAATAAATTTGGGATCAGTGCAAGGCCAAACTAACGACACTATTATAGAGGCCATTAGGGGAGCGCTCCATGACTATTGGGGCCAATATCGTTGGCGCACTATTTTTTTTAGAGACATTATTACCATTGGGGCTACTATTGGGGGCACAATTGCTATTGGTGCCAATGTTTGTGGCACTTTACGTTACTATGTTACCCCTTTAAAACAGCAACTGTGCTTCAAAAGCCAGACGCGGCGAGGGCTATTCTGGGTAGCAGGAGCTAGGGACTGCAGGTTTTCACCCTTTAACTCCTGTGCAGCGATGTGAACTTTGCTGCTACAAATCACTCGGTTGCATCTCCAGAGTAGTCGCTAACAGGTGGTGCAAAAGGCGAACCCCACCTCTGCCCTCCCCATCCCATAAACACCCACCTCCTCTCTTCCTTACCCACAAACCCCAACCTCCTCCCTCCCTATCCCACAACCCCCACCACCTCCCTATCCTACAACCCCCTTCCACCTCCCTCCCTATCCCACAAACCCCCGCCACCTCCCTCTCTATCCCACAAACCCTGCCCCCTTCCCCATATACCTTCTCAAGCTTCACTTCTATTCTTGAACATCTACCAGCTAATAATCTGGCCTGCTAATTATTAACTACTATATTTCCTATAATGCTAAATATCTGTAACATTGTTGTGTCCGGTATTACCTGTCCAGCAACTGCACTACCACAGCCAGACTTGGCGCTGGCTACTCTGGGTAGCAGGAGCTAGGGACTGCAGGTCTTCACCCTTTAACCCCTTGTACAGGGATCTGGACTTCGCTGCTACGAACCCCTAGGTTGCATCTCCAGAGTAGTCGCTGACTGGTGGAGCAAACAGGCAACAAAGGAAACAACAAGCCCTGGAGGCAGTACTAAGTAATCAGTAGAGATAAGCATCAAGCCAAATCAGAATCAACAAATAAAATCGGGATCAGTGCAAGGCCAAACTAACGACACTATAATAGCGGCCATTAGGGGAGTGCTCCCTTACTATTGGGGCCAATATCGTTGGCGCACTATGATTTTTAGAAATATTATTACCATTGGGGCTACTATTGGGGGCACTATTTCTATTGGGGCTAATATTTGGTGCACTTTATGTTACTATGTTACCCCTTCAAAACAGCAACTGTACTTCAAAAGCCAGACGCGGCGAGGGCTATTCTGGGTATCAGGAGGTAGGGACTGCATGTTTTCACCCTTTAACTCCTGTGCAGGGATGTGAACTTTGCTGCTACAAATCACTCAGTTACATCTCCAGAGTAGTCGCTAACAGGTGGTGCAAAAGGCGAACCCCACCTCCGCCCTCCCCATCCCACAAACACCCACCTCCTCTCTTCCTTACCCTCAAACCCAACCTCCTCCCTCCCTATCCCACAACCCCCACCACCTCCCTCCTTATCCCGCAAATACCCGCCACCTCCCTCTCTATCCCACAAACCCCCGCCACCTCCCTCCCTATTCCCAAAAAACCCTGCCCCCTTCCCCATATACCTTCTTAAGCTTCACTTCTAATTTCGAACAGCTACAAGCTCATAATCTGGCCTGCTAATTATTAACTACTATATTTCCTATAATGTTAAATATCTGTAACATTGTTGTGTCCGGAATTACCTGTCTAGCAACTGCACTACCACAGCCAGACTTGGCGCTGGCTACTCTGGGTAGCAGGAGCTAGGGACCGCAGGTTTTCACCCTTTAACCCCTTGTGCAGGGATCCGGACTTTGCTGCTATGAACCCCTAGATTGCATCTCCAGAGTAATCGCTGACTGGTGAAGTAACCAGGCAACAAAGGAAACAACAAGCCCTGGAGGCAGTACTAAGCAATCAGTAGAGATAAGCATCAGGACAAATCAGAATCAACAATAAAATCAGGATCAGTGCAAGGCCAAACTAACGACACTATTATTGATGCCACTAAGGGAGTGCTCCACTACTATTGGGGCAAATATTGTGGGCGCACTATAATTTTTAGAGACATTATTACTACTGGGGCTACTATTGGGGACACTATTGCTATTGGGGCCAATGTTTGGGGCTCTTTATATTACTATGTTACCCCTTTAAAAAAAAGGCAACTGTGCTTCAAAAGCCAGACATGGCGAAGGCTATTCTGGGTAGCAGGAGCTAGGGACTGCAGGTTTTCACCCTTTAACTCCTGTGCAGGGATGTGAACTTTGCTGCTACAAATCACTCGGTTGCATCTCCAGAGTAGTCGCTAACAGGTGGTGCAAAAGGCAAACCCCACCTCCGCCCTCCCCATCCCACAGACACCAACCTCCTCTCTTCCTTACCCACACACCCCAACCTCCTCCCTCCCTATCCCACAACCCCCACCACCTCCCTATCCCACAACTCCCACCACCTTCCTATCCCACCACCCCATTCCACCGCCCTTCCTGTCCCACAAACCCCCGCCACCTCCCTCCTTATCCCACAATCCCCCGCCACCTCCCTCCCTATCCCACAAAACCTGCCCCCTTCCCCATAAACCTTCTCAAGCTTTACTTCTAATTTCGAACATCTACCAGCTCATAATCTGGCCTGCTAATTATTTACTACTATATTTTTTATAATGCTAAATAGCTGTAACATTGTTGTGTCCGGAATTACCTGTTTGGCAACTGCACTACCACAGCCAGACTTGGCGCTGGTTACTCTGGGAAGCAGGAGCTAGGGACCGCAGGTTTTCACCCTTTAACCCCATGTACAGGGAGATGGACTTCGCTGCTACGAACCCCTAGGTTGCATCTCCAGAGTAGTCGCTGACTGGTGGAGCAGACAGGCAACAAAGGAAACAACAAGCCCTGGAGGCAGTACTAAGCAATCAGTAGAGATAAGCATCAGGCCAAATCAGAATCAACAAATAAAATCGGTATCAGTACCAGGCCAAACTAACGGCACTATTATTGAGGCCACTAAGGGAGTGTTCCAATGTTCCATTACTATTGGGGCCAATATCGTTTGCGCTCATTTCTTTTTGGAGACATTATTACCATTGGGGCTACTATTGGGGGCACTATTGCTATTGGGACCAATATTTGGGCCACTTTATGTTACTATATTACCCCTTTAAAACAGCAACTGCGCTTCAAAAGCCAGACGTGGCCAGGGCTATTCTGGGTAGCAGGAGCTAGGGACAGCAGGTATTCACCCTTTAACCCCTGTACAGGTATGTGGACTTTGCTGCTACAAATCACTAAGTTGCATCTCCAGAGTAGTCGCTAACAGGTGGTGAAAATGGGGAACCCCCACCTTCTCCCTCCCTGTCCCACAAACACCCACCTCCTCCCTCCCTATCCATTAACCCCCCCAATTGCTATTGGGGCCATCAATGAGGTGCACTATTGCTACTGGGGCCAATTAGCGGGCACACTATTGCTATTGGGGATATTTTGGAGGCGCAATATTGCTATTGCACCATAGGTAAGGGATAACTTGTTGGAACTGGAGTATCCCTTTAAAGGGGTTCTGTTTTTCGAAAAAAAAAATGTAATTCTTACCTCTTCGTCCCTTCTTACTAGAACTTCACCTCGCCTATCTTCTCCTGGCCCCCCAGTTTCCCGGGTCACATCACCTTCAGCCAGCCGGAAGCTCTTCTTTCTGTGATGAAGCTTAAATTGCCAGCATTCTGCTCCCTGCAGGTCAATGTACACTATGTCACTAGTGATGTGGCATTCGCTGCCTAGCAGGGAATGCCGAATCCTCGGCAGCCTGCCTTAGTGCACATGCATAATATCTCGCTGCTTGTGTTTTATATAGTATGTGATACACTAGCGGTGAGACATTGTGCATTCGCAGTTGCACTAAATCAGGCTGACAAGGATTCGGCATTCCCTGCTATCCTGTGAATGCTATGTCACTAGTGACATAGCCTATATTTACTTGCAGGAAACAGAATGCTGGCAATGTACGCCTCGTCACAGGAAGAAGAGGATTTGGCCGGCCGGAGGTGACGTGACCCAGGGGACTGTAAGAGCCAGGAGAAGATCGGTGAGGTGAAGATCTGGTAAGAAGGCTGCCTGGGGGGAATAGGTAAGTATAGAAATTTGTTTTTATTAGTAACAGAACCCCTTTAAAGGGGTATTCTGGTTCCAACAAGTTATTCCGCATCTATGGGACAGTGGATAACTAGCTGATCAGTGGCAGTCCGACCACTGGGACCCCACTAATCACAAGAACGGAGGCCCGGTCAGTTCCCGAATGAAGGGAGCGCAGGTCAGGCAGTGCGGGAAGCACAGATCAGGCAGGCGTACTGTACTTCATGCATTTCAATAGCCAAGATAAAGCCATTAAAAAAAACACCTAGCGCTTCAGAGAACAGACTGTGGAAATCTCCTATCATGTATGGTTGAGCTTCATTATTTGGAATGCAACGCGTTTCGGCCCGTTACCTCAGAGCCTTTGACAAGCATAAACATATAACGTAGAACAGAACATTTATATATCACATTCGAAATCCAATGCAAGCACCTGGCGCCGCCTTGTTGGGGTGTGACCAGTGACGTAGGCAACGTCAACTGACGTGACAGCGTGCTGGCGTCAAAATGTATCTACGTGCTGACGTCAGGACGTGGCGGTCAAGTGGAGTCCCGTTTAGATCACGTGACTGAATTATGAGAGCCATGTGATCTGGTGGAGTAAATAACGCGGCTGCATGCCGGCATTAGGTCCTACATAAGAACGCATGTATTTACTCCAAATAAGGGAGGACTTTGATGAAAAACTAGCACAGGATTCTCCATGTTGTAATCCTCATGTGACACTTAGACCATCTGTCATTCCTGAGTAAATCATATCTGTATAAAAACCATATCAATTTAAAAACTATTATCTTACATACAATCTACATATAGGTATGCATATGGATTGTATAAAATTGCATAATGGTTGGAGAGCATACATTCTGTATACATAAAATATATAATATACATAGTATATAATATATTATATAATATACCGCTAAAAAATTCTTCAATAAATAGATCTAAACGTATACGATCTACTAAATCCATTGTAATAAAAATGTATCCATATAATCATGTAAATCACATAATAAAATGAATTGAATAAATAAGTGGTGTGAATAGGTTATGTCCTCTCCAACACCTCATTCATTGAATCGATTACAATAAAACTATTATAATAAAATAAAATAATAATAATCAGTAGAGATCAGCATCAGGCCAAATCAGAATCAACAAATAAAATCGGGATCAGTGCAAGGCCAAACTAACGACACTATTATAGAGGCCATTAGGGGAGTGCTCCATTACTATTGGGGCCAATATCGTTGGTGCACTATGATTTTTGGAGACATTATTAACATTGGGACTACTATTGAGGGCACTATTGCTATTGGGGCTACTTAGGAGGCGCACTATTGCTATTGGTGCCATTTATGAGGTAGTACTATAAATATTGGGGCTATTTAGGAGGCGCACTATTGCTATTGGAGCCATTTAGGGGGCATAATACTGTAATTGGGGCCATTTAAGTGGCATACTATTGTTATTATGGCCATTTAGGAGGTGTACTATTGCTATTGGGACCATTAAGGAGGCGGCATAATTGATATTGGACCGTTTAGGAGGAGGCACTATTGTTATCGGGGCCATTTAGGAGGTGTGCTATTGCTATTGGGGCCTTTTAGAAGGCGGCACTATTGCTATTGAGGCCATTTAGGGCGCGCACGATTGATATTGGAGAGTTTTCAGGGGTGCATCATTGCTATTGGGGCCATTTTGTGGGTGCACAATTGCTATTGGAGCCACTAAGAGGGTGCACCATTGCTTTTGAGGCCACTAAGAAGGCACACCATTGCTATTGGGTCCACTAAGGTGGCGCACCATTGCTATTGGGGCCACTATGGTGGCGCACCATTGCTATTGCGGCCACTAAGCGGGCGCATTGGGGCCACTAAGAAGGCACACCATTACTATTGGGGCCCCAATCTTATTAGAACACAAAAAAGGGTGTACCATTACTATTGGGGCCACTAAGGGGGTACCCTGTTATCATTGAGATCACTATTGTGGATACACTATTGGTGGAACTATTGCTATTGGGGGCTTTAAGGAGTCACACTGTTATTTTTGAGGCAATATTACTTTTAAGGCCAATAATGGGGCACATCATTACTATTGGCATCATAATATTATTATTGGGGCCACTGATTACTACTAGGGCCACTACTGTAGGAAACTATTAGTATTAGGGCCACTATTAGTATTGGGGCCACAACTGGGAGTGCAGTTACTATTATGGCCACAACTGGGGGCACTATTACTATTGGAGTGACTACTAAGGGTACTATTACTACTAGAGCCACTGAGGGGGGCACAATTACTAGTTGCGGCTGCTAGAATAAAAGATGTAAAACATAGGTTTGTTATAAGCCACGCCCTTTTTAACCTTGGCCAATTTTTTTTGTGACAAAGGTGGCAACCCTAACTACTAATGACTTTTCTAGAGGATAGCTCATCAGCTCAAATAGCCCGGAGTGTAATCCGGCTGTAATCTAGATACTAACAGACCTGGTAATGAGCGTCAGGAAGTATCGGCAGGATTACATCTTCATCTTCATGTCGCACTCCACTTGGTGTCTGATATGTTGTGGCTTCCAGGTGTTGTACGTTTCCATAGCAAATGGATGATTCCCTAAGAAGAAATGTGGAAATGTTATGAGAAAATACCCCTTTGAAAATATGCTGTTAGAGAATTCAGAAAGCTGGATTATCTATGAGGTACGACATACCAGCCGCCTGTATGAAGGTGACCCTTTATAGTCAGTGCAGCCCATAGATTGTAAGCTCTTCTGGCCAGGGTTCCTTGTTACTACTGTCATGTCCTGCGGTTTGGCCTCCCGTACAGCGCTGTGTAGTATGTTGGTGCTTTATAACTACAGAATAATTGTAATTATATCGTCCCCTTTATATTTCTCTTCTATTCCCGCTGCTTTATGGGATATGTACTAATCATTTGACGATTTATAAAACATCAAATGTTCTATTATTTCCCATGTTACCTTGTTATCAGCGCTCTGTCTATATTTAGGCCCAATAGCCGCGTGCCCGTTTACCAAAATGTCTGCTTATACCATGGTAACAGCGGTAACAATGCCCGTACTGGCTCTCTGTCGCTATGGATATAACATATTTGGGGGGATGGCTGGCAGTAACCCTGGGAATGGGTGTTGCAGGTGGGCTTGCATAATGTGTGTCCCTAATATTGGGCACCAGGAGGGGCACCAACAAACCTCAGCCCTGATGTACTCATAGAAGCGGGGCAGAAAGTGAAATCCTTGCCCTGGCTGAAAAAAAGCCTAATTCCAATTCTGCGCAAGTACAAGCGTTCAATACCTTCACGGCGTCAGGACTTTGTATTTGTGGTCCACACGGGTTTCTTCACAGTTTACTGTGGCGGATGATCTGTAATTTTCCATGGTTGGCAGTTGGAAATGATGCATCATGGGATATAACAGCTAGCCTAACACACAGGGGCGGGGCTTATCCAATGTGACAATGGGAGATTTATGGCCTCATCTAAAGACAGTTGCCTTTGTTACCCATAGCAACCAATCAAAACGCAGCTTTCGCTGATTATTGTATCATTCTCTTCATATTTCTGCTATTTCCAGAGGTTTCAGTAATTTGCATTTGTCACATTTTATTTACTTCATATAATAAATCTTGCCCTCCAGTTATGTTTCTTTTTATGTTCTGTCTTTTTCCACCTTCTCCCTTTTTGGCTCTCTGTTTACATTGAGGTCTACATGCCCTCTATCTCTAACTGACTAACAAAATGGCCACTGCAACCATGGTAACCATGGTAACAATGCCTGTACTGGCTCTCTGACTGTCCCTGTGGATAGAGAACATTTGGCGGTGTGGCTGCCATTAACTTTGGGGGCCTAATCTATCAAATCTGTCCTTGTTGCTCGTAGGACCAATCATAGCTCAGCTCTCATTCCTTATACTGCTGAGGTAAAATGAAAGCTGTGCTGTGATTGGTTGCTAGGGGCAACAAAGAGTCCCATGTACCCTTTTGGAATGGGTGTAGTAGGGGGCTTCCATGGTAATACAGTGTGCCCAGTACTCGTTACCTGGAGGGGCACCAAGAGACCCTGGCAGGGGTATTTAGACCAGAGATGAGGCAGGGAATGAGATTGTTGTCTGGGTGACAGACAGCCTAACTACAACTATCCATAAGTATGATCTTCCCTGTACCTACACCTGGTCGGGAGTTCGTTCTCCATCTTCATATTTTACAGTAGCAGATGATTGGCAGACAATCTGTTTTTCTTGGGTGGCAGATGGAAATGGTGCATCGTGGAATCTTAACAGCTAGTATAACACACCGGGGGCGGAGCTTATCCGTTGGGACAACAGGAGATTTATGACAGATTTTAAAAGAACACTTGCCCATAGCAACCAATCACAAGGCAGCTTTCACTGCATATTCTGCTATTGAAAACTGAAAGCTGCTTGTTCTTTGACAGTTTTCACAAATCTTACCCAATAATCAATGTTATCATCGCATATGGACTAATCGTGTCTAATAGTGTAAATTCAGACCAGCGAGTCTAAAAATGTGCCATATTTATCGCCATACCGGATGGTAAATGTGATGCATCCTCAGACACCTCTATCTAACTCTACACATTGGTTGGCTTCCTTTGAGCCCAAATTTGGCGCTAATTGTCACATTTAAATCATCTCTACTTTCTCACTAAGGCTGAATGCACACGGGTGGATTTTTGCAGCAGAATCCGCGGCGGGCATCTGCCCATGGGTTCCGGAGCAATATCCGTTCATAGGATGCATATATTATCAGTACCAGTCTATAACTGCTCTGCCACACTGCTGCCCCAACAAGGGTAAAAAATAATGCAGATTTTAATCCTCTGTTATATAGAATAGTTTTTTGCCATCCATGGGAGCAAGGGATCAAAACTGAGGACCGATTACCGTGACTGGCAAAAAATACACTATTATTTGTATGTTATTTTCATCTATGACATACTACTATTGGTACCCAATACCTCCTAGTGAGCGGCTCAGACAGACATGGTCTTACATTGAATGAGATTGTTTTGCAACTGTTACGAAACACTCTGCAAAAAATCTAGAGCTGATATACATATATGTATGTGTACATGCCCGGCTGCTAAATAAATCCTGTAGGCTTTCTTGATGCCAACATTGGTGTATCTCATCTCAAAAATATTGGGCTCAAGACCTACTTTGGTCTTGAGCCTCTGGCATATGGTATCACAGTGAGCCTCTAGCATATGGTATCCTACAACATTGGTGTATTTGACTCCCTGCTGCTGTGCCATCAATCCCACCGGTGACCTAGTGCTGGACAGCCCTGACAAAGTAATACATCCAATCCAGCTTAGTCCCAGCCACTATAGAGTACAGTACTGTGCCTGGTGTGAATTGGAGTGATGGTGGCACTCACCCAAGTGATACTGTCACTTAAGTCAGATCATTGGCAGAGATTCAGAGAAGTGGACCCCAACTGATCAAATATTGATGACCCGTCTTCAGCATAGACCAACAATAGTGTAGTCCTGAAAAAACTTCTTTTAAAGATCAGTTTTGTTACTGCTTTAGACATTTCCTTAACAAGGCAAAATTGAAATGGCCATGTATACAAGTTGCACAAGAAAATCTCAGACGCAACTCGAATTGGATAGCACACAGACACTCTTCCTTATAGTCCGATCTGCGGGACAGTGGATATTTTGCATCCTACTACCGGCCCATGTGAAAACTAGCCCATGTGAATGGCCTCATAGGCTGTAAAGGGTTTCCATGCTGTCTGTGAAATACACATAGCACATGGACAGAAACTGCGGCTGTCTGAATTCAGCCTTCATCAGTGTGATATAACTTTTTAAGCCCAAGAATCTAGATCCACTTCCAGAATACTTTCATTGCATATTATTTTGGGACGTCTGTCCCGTTTTTGTCCCACTTTTGGGATGAGGGGTCACCATTGAAGTGATTACCAGCTGGGGTGCCACAGTTCCCCAGCTGGTAATCACTCACTGGCGCTACTGCAGGATGTACACCTCTGATAGCAAGGTGTGCTCCCGGGATCCTCCTCCCTTGACCTCTCCTCCTTGGTTCTGCAGAAAGAGAGGAGAAAGGAAGGAGGCACTGCTGCGGGCAGACACACTTCCGCCCGCAGCAGTGCTGAGAAGAGGAGCAGCGGCACTCTGAAGACCAAGAGGAGGTATGTATATGGGTTTCAGGGGCATATCTATTAGTACTGGCGCTACTGTGGGGGTCACTTTTATTGCTGGGGCTGGTATAGGGGAGCGCTATTACTACTGGGGCTACTATTATTGCAATGGCTGGAATAAGGGAACACTATTACTGCTGGGGCTACTGTGGGGGAGACTATTGTTGCTGGGGCTGAAATAGGGTAGCGCTATTACTACTGGGGCTAATGTGGGGGTCACTATTATTGCTGGAGCTGGTATAGGGGACACTATTATTACTTAGGCCACTGTGGGGGTCACTATTATTGCTAGGGCTGGTATAGGGGACACTATTATTACTGAGGCCGCTGTGGGGGTCACTATTATTGCTAGGGTTGGGATAAGGGAGTGCTATTACTACTGGGGCTATTGTTGGGGTCACTATTATTGCTGGCGCTGGTATAGGGAGCGTTATTACTACTTAAGCCACTATGGGGGTCACTATTATTGCTAGGGCTCGTATAGGGCAGCGCTATTACTACTGGGACTACTATGGTGGTCACTTCTATTGCTGAGGCTGATATAGGGGAGCGCTATTACTACTGGGGCTACTGTGGACTATGTCTCTGCTCATCAGGTAAGGACTCTACAGGCCACTGGAAACCAGAAGCCGGGGAGCGCTGACAGCGAGAAGCTTTTGGAGGAGGTGAGGGGGAGCGCCGGATTGTATGAAATCATCTGCAGGTACGCGGCTGATTTCTAGTAAAAATCTGTACCAATGGTATGGATTTTGACTGCTTTTTGAATGCAGAAATGCTGCGGAGTTTGCTGCCTGTGTTTTTTTAAAATGGCCCTGTACACTTTATCATGATGGAGGTAAAATCATATATCGTGATAACGCCACCCCTGACCACACCCTTTTGTCCTGCTTTGACCCTGGGAAAATCTGGTCACCTTAGTTTTGACCTGTGGTCATCAGGCCCTTTATTTGGTTGTTTTGGCCCCAGCTCTTTATATTGTTGTGCTGCTCCCAGCATGGGGAGCAGCACAGAGCTCATTGCCACTTTGTGACACCCTGCTCTTGTATTAGCTGCTGCACATTCTGGATGCGCTGCTGCTGTGCCTGCTATTACGCTAGAAGCCCTTCCTCAGGACTTAAGGAGGTAAATGGGGTTTAGCTCGCAAAATACCCTATCAGTAGGGCAGTTTACTGGACAGTCACATGCTAGCCACGTCACCACCCATGTCACTTGGAGGCGAGACAGCCTTTCAAAAGCTTCCCAGAGGCTTCAACTAAATGGGGCCACTGTCACTTATGCCCATTAACCCCAGTCCCAGTTTCCTGCCACTGCTTGCTCTCTGGCAGAGGAGGGAACCTCTCTTTGCTCTCTGGCAGGGGAGGGGACCTCTCTATGCTCTCCCCTGCTGTGCCCCTGGCTAGCTAAAGGGGACTTTCTGCAGCACTTGTCTTCCTTCCTGTTCCCCCTTCAGGTCAGGTCCTTGACTCCCTCCCAAGCTGCTGGTGACAGTGGCTGAGCTGCTGTCCACTGTAAGGGGCACTGTTTTCAGTGCTGCCCCCTGGTGGCAGTTGGTTTTCTACATTGGATTATTGTACAGTACTTTCCAGAATGTAGATCATTAGAGCAAACTCATTGCAGACATGGAACCAAGTGGGTATGTTGGGACATTTCGGCGCTGACATTCGCAGCCCAGAGTATAACTCTAGATCAGTATGAGATTCAGTATTGCAATCTTATCTTAGGCAAAGACTGATTTAGTGCTAAGTGTAATTCAGAGAGATCAGCATCTCCTGGCCTCTATAGTTATTAGGCACTCACATCATTAGAGTTCCTCATTATGCTCAGCAGTCGGGACAGTCCCAGGGTGAGAAGATTTGTCCCTGGGAATTTTGTGTCCATGGACAAAAGTTTCTATTTTTCAATTCAGCATAAAATTCCCTTTTTTTCTGCAAGTTAGACTCCGACTATCACCACTGAGGCTGACACCTAACAAAAGTCTGCAAACTCCGAAAGTGCAAGTCCGACCTGTGTAACTGATGTAAGCAGGTGCGGACCTCAGCGCTGATTCATTGCTTATACTTTCATAGTGGCTGGACCTTTGTTTTTCTGCTAAGCGCTCCAAATGCCCTGCAAAGACATAGATTTAACCCCTTTCCAAAAGGATTTGTTTGTACATTACAGCTGACACTCAACTGTAATGAATCAGGATCACAGGGAGCTCTGACCCCAGGACATTTAACCCCTTAGATGCCTCGGTCAATAACCTAAAGTGACCATAGATGGCAAGAAGCGAATGGGACTGAGCTTGTAGTACCTTTTTAAGGCCCTGAATGATACAAAGAACCATTCTAGTAGTTTTCAGTTTGTATGATAACCAGCAGAATAGTGAGTCCAGCTCTGGAGTATAATACAAGAAGTAACGCAGGATCAGCACAAGATAAGTAATGTATGTAAACAGTGATCCCACCAGCAGAATTGTGAGTGCAGCTCTGGAGTATCATGCAGGATGTAACTCAGGATCAGTAAAGGATAAGGGTCCATTAACATCAAACGATTATCATTTGAACAAACGAATGACGTCAGAGTTAGGGCGGCATCAGACGATCATATGCAAATTGCGTGCATGGTTGTGCATATAACTGTACTTTTTTCGCACACAGGGCCAGTTCATATGCACGCACAAAACACCCCCGCCCTGATTTAAACGGCTGTTCAGCCTAATGAGCTCCAGATGTGTTTTGTTTGCCAACGGTTTTGCGCAGTGTTTCACACAACATCCCCTTGTGTTTTGCGCACGTATTTCCGCACCTCCCGTAGACTTCTATGGAGCCCTTGGTGCGCATATACACAGGAAAATAGGGTAGGTCCTATTTTTTGGCACGTGCAAAAAACGTTAATGAGAACAAACCCATTAATATCAATGGATTCTATTCTCTGCGTATTGCACATGCAATTTTTGCAGCGATACGTCATTGGCTCGTTCAAATCAGGAAACCGTTGAGTCGTTCGCATTCGCTGTATAAGGCTCATTTTACATGGGCGAGTGCAATATTGGGCCGTGAAACTCAAACCAATATCGCACTTGGCGCACTTTTTGGAGACATTATTACTATTGGGACTTCTACTGGGGGCACTATTGCTACTGGGGCCAATATCTGGGGCACTATATGTTACTATGTTACACCTTTAAAACAGCAACTGTGCTTCAAAAGCCAGACGTGGCGATGGCTATTCTGGGTAGTTAGACCTAGGGACTGCAGGTTTTCACTCTTCAACCCCATGTAAAGGGATCTGGACTTCGCTGCTACGAACCCCTAGGTTGCATCTCCAAAGTAGTCGCTGACAGGTGGAGCAAACATGCAACAAAGCAAACAGCAAGTCCTGGAGAAAGTACCGAGTAATCAGTCGAGATAAGCATCAGGCCAAATCAGAATCAACTAATAAAATCAGGATCAGTGGCAGGTCAAACCAGGGGCACTATTACTGAGACCACTATGGGAGTGCTCCACTACTATTGGTGCACTATTATTTTTGGAGACATTATTACCATTGGGGCTACTATTGGGGGCACTATTGCTATTATGGACATTATTTGGGGCACTATTGCTATTGGGGCCATTAAGGAGGTGCACTTTTGCTATAGGGGCCATTAAAGAGGCGCACTATTGCTATTGGTGCCATATAGGGGGTAGCACTACAAATATTGGGGCTATTTAGGAGGCGCACTATTGCTATAGGGGCCATTTAGTAGGCACACTATTGCTATTGGGGTCATTTAGGAGCTGCAGTATTGCTTTTAGGGTAATTTAGGGGGTGCACTATTGGTGGAACTATTGCTATTGGGGGCTTTAAGGAGTCGCACTGTTATTTTTGAGGCAATATTACTTTTAGAGCCAATTAGGGGGCACATCATTACTATTGGCAGCATAATATTATTATTGGGGCCACTGATTACTACTAGGGCCACTACTGTGGGAAACTATTAGTATTAGGGCCACTATTAGTACTGGGGCCACAACTGGGAGTGCAGTTGCTATTGGGGCGGTAGCTAGGGGTGCAGTTACTATTATGGCCACAACTGGGGGCGCTATTACTATTGGAGTGACTACTAAGGGCACTATTACTACTAGAGCCACTGAGGGGGGCACAATTACTAGTTGCGGACACTAGAATAGCGGATGTAAAACATAGGTTTGTTATAAGCCACGCCCTTTTTAACCTTGGCCGATTTTTCTTTGACAAAGGTGGCAACCCTAACTGCTAATGACTTTTCTAGAGGATAGCTCATCAATTCAAATAGCCCAGAATGTAATCCGGCTGTAATCTAGATACTAACAGACCTGGTAATGAGCGTCAGGAAGTATCAGCAGGATTACATCTTCATGTCGAGCTCCACATGGTGTCTGATACGTTGTGGCTTCCAGGTGTTGTACGTTTCCATGGCGAATGGAAGACCCCCTAAGAAGAAATGTGGAAATGTTATGAGAAAATACCCCTTTGAACATATGCTGTTAGAGAATTCAGAAAGCTGGATTATCTATGAGGTACGACATACCAGCCGCCTGTATGAAGGTGACCCTTTATAGTCAGTGCAGCCCATAGATTGTAAGCTCTTCTGGCCAGGGTTCCTTGTTACTACTGTCATGTCCTGCGGTTTGGCCTCCCGTACAGCGCTGTGTAGTATGTTGGTGCTTTATAACTACAGAATAATTGTAATTATATTGTCCCCTTTATATTTCTCTTCTGCTCCCGCTGCTTTATGGGATATGTACTAATCATTTGACGATTTATAAAACGTCAAATGTTCTATTATTTCCCATGTTACCTTGTTATCAGCGCTCTGTCTATATTTAGGCCCAATAGCCGCGTGCCCGTTTACCAAAATGTCTGCTTGTACCATGGTAACAGCGGTAACAATGCCCATACTGGCTCTCTGTCGCTATGGATATAACACATTTGGGGGTATGGCTGGCAGTAACCCTGGGAATGGGTGTTGCAGGTGGGCTTGCATAATGTGTGTCCCTAATATTGGGCACCAGGAGGGGCACCAACAAACCTCGGCCCTGATGTACTCATAGAAGCGGGATAGGAAATTAAATCTTTGCCCTGGGTGAAAAAAAGCCTAATTCCAATTCTGCGCAAGTACAAGCGTTCAATACCTTCACGGCATCAGGACTTTGTACTTGTGGTCCACACGGGTTTCTTCCAGAGGCGTAACTTGAAGCTCCTGGGCCCCCATGCAAAACCTGTAACAGGGCCCTCAACTATAATGCTTTATTTATAGTACTAGGTTCCCTATATGGAGAGGCCTTATGGGCCCCTTTAAGGCTCCTGGGCCCGGGTGCAACCGCATCCCCTGCATCCTCTATAGTTACGCCCCTGGTTTCTTCATAGTTTACTGTGGCAGATGATCTGTAATTTTCCATGGTTGGCAGTTGGAAATGATGCATCATGGGATATAACAGCTAGCCTAACACACAGGGGCAGGGCTTATCCACAGGGCTTATCCAATGTGACAATGGGAGATTTTCGGCCTCATCTAAAGACAGTTGCCTTTGTTACCCATAGCAACCAATCAAAACGCAGCTTTCGCTGATTATTGTATCATGCTCTTCATATTTCTGCTATTTCCAGAGGTTTAAGTAATTTGCATTCGTCACATTTTATTTACTTCATATAATAAATCTCGCCCTCCAGTTATGTTTCTTTTTATGTTCTGTTTTTTTCCACCTTCTACCTTTTCGGCTCTCTATCTACATTGAGGTCTACATGCCCTCTATCTCTAACTGACTGTAACAAAATGGCCGCTGCAACCATGGCATCCATGGTAACAATGCCTGTACTGGCTCTCTGACTGTTCCTGTGGATAGAGAACATTTGGCGGTGTGGCTGCCATTAACTTTGGGGGCCTAATCTATCAAATCTGTCCTTGTTCCTCGTAGGACCAATCATAGCTCATCTCTCATTCCTCATACTGCTGTGGTAAAATGAAAGCTGTGTCTTGATTGGTTGCTAGGGGCAACAAAGAGTCCCATGTACCCTTTTGGAATGGGTGTAGTAGGGGGCTTCCATGGTAATACAGTGTGCCCAGTACTCGTTACCTGGAGGGGCACCAAGAGACCCTGGCAGGGGTATTTAGACCAGAGATGAGGCAGGGAATTAGATTGTTGTCTGGGTGACAGACAGCCTAACTACAACTATCCATAAGTATGATCTTCCCTGTACCTACACCTGGTCGGGAGTTCGTTCTCCATCTTCATATTTTACGGTAGCAGATGATTGGCAGACAATCTGTTTTTCTCGGGTGGCAGATGGAAATGGTGCATCGTGGAATCTTAACAGCTAGTATAACACACCGGGGGCGGAGCTTATCCGTTGGGACAACGGGAGATTTGACACTTTTTAACCAATCACAAGGCAGCTTTCACTGCATATTCTGCCATTGAAAACTGAAAGCTGCTTGTTCTTTGACAGTTTTCACAAATCTTACCCAATAATCAATGTTATCATCGCAGATGTACTAATCGGGTCTAATAGTGTAAATTCAGACCAGTGAGTCTAAAAGTGTGCCATATTTATCGCCATACTGGATGGTAAATGTGATGCATCCTCAGACACCTCTATCTAACTCTACACATTGGTTGGCTTCCTTTGAGCCCATATTTGGCGCACATTGTCACATTTAAATCATCTCTACTTTCTCACTAAGACTGATTGCACACGGGTGGATTTTTGCTGCAAAATCCATGGCGGGCATCTGCCCATGGGTTCCGCAGCAATATCCGTTCATAGGATGCAATACAAAAATGCTTGTTCTTTTTTTGTATTACTGTAGTTTTATTTGAGGCTTTTAAGGTTCACAGCAATGTAATGAACATTTTACTGAAAAGTGTTACAGTTGTAATGGTGTATAACAAGCTAAGTCTACAAAACTATTGATTGGGGGGAGGGGATACATATCCGGAAACTTTTGAGATAGTCCTCTCTTGTATCCTGGCCCAATCTCGGATTTAGGCTGTTAAGTAATAGAAACAGTGTATAGTCGGTCTGGCCAGGGCCTAACTTGGTTTTAGAGAGGAGAAATGAAGGAATGGGGAGGATAGGTGAGGGGGGGGGGGTTCCAATTGTTCTGTGCACACGAGCAAAAATCAACTGCGATTTCCGCTCTCAGAGGAAAAATCGCAGCATGCTCCATTTAGTAGCGTTTTCCGCATAGACAGCTTCCATTGAAGTCAATGGAAGCCTTCCGATCCGTGGCCTATCTGGCTAGCTAAAGGGGACTTTCTGCAGCGCTTGTCTTTCTTCCTGCTCCCCCTTCTGGCCAGGTCCTGGACCCCCTTCTGAGCTGCTGGTGACAGTGGCTGAGCTGCTGTCCACTGTAAGGGGCACTGTTTTCAGTGCTGCCCCCTTGTGGCAGTTGGTTTTCTACATTGGATTATTGTACAGTACATTCCAGAATGTAGATCATTAGAGCAAACTCATTGCAGACATGGAACCAAGTGGGTATGTTGGGACATTTCGGCGCTGACATTCGCAGCCCAGAGTATAACTCTAGATCAGTATGAGATTCAGTATTGCAATCTTATCTTAGGCAAAGACTGATTTAGTGCTAAGTGTAATTCAGAGAGATCAGCATCTCCTGGCCTATATAGTTATTAGACACTCACATCATTAGAGTTCCTCATTATGCTCAGCAGTCGGGACAGTCCCAGGGTGAGAAGATTTGTCCCTGGGAATTTTGTGTCCCTGGACAAAAGTTTCTATTTTTCAATTCAGCATAAAATTCCCTTTTTTTCTGCAAGTTAGACTCCGACTATCACCACTGAGGCTGACACCTAACAAAAGTCTGCAAACTCCGAAAGTGCAAGTCCGACCTGTGTAACTGATGTAAGTAGGTGCGGACCTCAGCGCTGATTCATTGCTTATACTTTCATAGTGGCTGGACCTTTGTTTTTCTGCTAAGCGCTCCAAATGCCCTGCAAAGACATAGATTTAACCCCTTCCCAGAAGGATTTGTTTGTACATTACAGCTGACACTCAACTGTAATGGATCAGGATCACAGGGAGCTCTGATCCAGGACATTTAACCCCTTAGATGCCTCGGTCAATACCCTAAAATGGCAATGGATGGCAAGAAGCGAATGGGACTGAGCTTGTAGTACCGTTCTAAGTCCCCGAACGATACAAAGAGCCATTCTAGTAGTATGCAGTTTGTGTGATAAGCAGCAGAATAGTGAGTGCAGCTCTGGAGTGTCATGCAGGATGCAACTCAGGATCAGTACAGGATAAGGGTCTATTAACAGCAAACGATTATCATTTGAACAAGCGAATGATGTCAGAGTTAGGGCGGTATCAGACGCTCATATGTGCCACTGCGCACACTTCAGCACAATGTATTTGCACAGTAAATGACTTTTCATTTGCGTGCGTGGTTGTGTATATTATTGTACTTTTCCTGCACGCAGGGCCAGTTCATATGCACGCACAAAACACCCTGCCCTGATTTAAAAGGCTGTTCAGCCTAATGAGGTCCAGATGTGTTTTTTCCCCATGGTTTTGCGCAGTGTTTCGCACAACATCCCCTTGTGTTTTGCGCACGTATTTCCGCACCTCCCATAGACTTCTATAGAGCCCTTGGTGCGCGAATACACAGGAAAATAGAGCAGGCCCTATTTTTTTAGCATGTGCAAAAAATGTTATTGAGAACAAACCCATTAATATCAATGGGTTCTATTCTCTGCGTATTCCCCATGCAATTTTTGCGGCGATACTTCATTGGCTCATTCGAATGAGAAATCGTTGAGTCGTTCGCATTCGCTGTATAATTTCACACAGGCGAGTGCAATATTGGGCCGTGAAACTCAAACTGATATCGCAATCAGCAAACGTATGATGTCCCTGCAGATCACATCACTTCAGAGAAGTAGCCGTCCTCCAGCGCAGCTGACAGCCACGTGGCAGGATTGGCAAGAGTCTGCCATTGTTTTCAATGGGAAACCTCGCATTACTCTGCACTCGCACCTCACACCTCGTACGACGCTTTTACCAGCCCCATTGAAAACAATGGGCGCTACATTCTGAGGGAACAGCCAAAGATGGGACATGCTGCACAAGTATGTGACGCCATTCAAAACAATTGGCTTCATATTCATGAGAGATTTGAGGGTCTCGCAACGCACAAAAGTCGCGCGATTTTCTCGGCCATGTGCAAGCAGCCTAAGTGAATGAGAATGACTGAACGATCGATATTTCAACCAAACGATAAGTGAACATGAGCCAACGATGATTTTTATGCCTGCATAAAATGAATAATGAACGAAAATGGAACAATTATCGTTCGTCATTTGGTCGTTGGCGTGCGTTCAGACTTAACGATTATCATTCACTTTCGCACATTTTAACAATTTATTGAACAATAATTTGTTCCATCTAAGGCCTCCTTCCCATGGACGGATTTTCGCCGCGTAATACGCGGCAAAAATCCGCCGCGTTGCCCGCAGCTATTAGGTTCTATTGAACCTAATAGCTCAATGCTCACGGTGCAGAATTCCATTGCGGAATTCCGCACTGTGAAATCTCCCGTCCTCACCCGCAGCATGCTCTATTTGCCGCGGGTGTACGCGCGGCCGACTTCCATTGCAGTCAATGGAAGCCGTCCGCTCACGCTATCTTCCGCTGTAGCACAGCGGAAGATAGCGTGAAATCGCCTCTCCTTCCACCGCCGCCGCATCATATGACGCGGCCGTTGCGTCATATGACACGACCGGCCGCATCATGTGACGCTGTGGGCGTGTCTTGTGACGTGGCCGGCGTGTCACATGACGCTGTGGCGCGTCACGCCGAAGCGTCATGCGGGACCCTGGACGCCAGATCCGCTGGTAAGTATGGGGTCTCTGGGGGGGCGCCGTGACGGGCTTCGCCGCGGAATATTCCGAAGCAGAGCCCGTCACGGCCGTGTGCAGCCGGCCTAAGGGTGACTACCAACTACAGTTTTTTTCACTGCGAAATTCGCAGCATTTTTTTTTCTGCAGGGGTCAATGGAACTTGTAATGTTAAAATCGCAATCACGCAAAATTGCAATTTACCGCGTAATCGCGATTTTGGGTGATCACAATTTTAACATTACAAGTCCCATAGACCCCTGCAGGAAAAAAAACGCTGCGAATTTCGCAATGAAAATAAACTGTAGTGGGTAGTCACCCTAAAAGGGCCTTCAGTATTGTACATAGTGTCTCCACTGGCAGAAGAGTGAATGCTGCTCCGGAGTTTAATACAGAAAGTAAGTTAAGATGAGCACAAGTAATGTAATGTGTGTACAGAATGACTCCACCAGCAGAATAGTGAGTGCAGCTCTGGAGTATAATACTGGATGTAACTCGGGATCAGTACAGGATAAGTTATGTAATGTATGTACACAGTGACTTCACCAGAAAATTAGTGAGTGCAGCTCTGGAGTATAATACAGGATGTAATTGAGGATTAGTATGGGATAAGTACTGTAATGTATGTACACAGTTACTCCACCAGCAGAATAGTGTGTGCAGCTCTGGAGTATAAGGGAAATGGAATAAAACCTCTACAGTGCCACCTATTGGAAGGCAGCATTCCTTCAAGCCAAAGTCAGACTTTTTATGCAAGCCTTGTAACAATGACTGGAAATTAAAAGCAAAGCCAGAGACTCCATGTACATACAGCTGTTTCAGGGTTTTTGCCCTTCATCAGTGTACAGTAGGAGTCTGGCTTTGCTAATGAGAGGCCTGGGATGGCGGTCAGAAACGCTTTGCCTTGAAGACATGCTGCCTTCCAATAGGTGGCACTGGAGAGGTTTTATTCCATCTCCCTTATTTGTATATTACCCAGAGGAGCGTACATTGCCATTTGAGTCTCCTCACTCACCGCCTAGGTGCTCTCCCTAAGGAGAAAAGATAGCGGCTCTGGAGTATAATACAGTATGTAACTCAGGATTGGTACAGGATACGTAATGTATGTACACAGTGACTCCAATTTCTATATACTGTGAATACAGTAAACTGGTGCTCTGAAGTGCACGTACAAAAAGTGATGATAGTCATCTTTTTTGCCTCCTTTTTAAAAGAATCATGGAAGGAATTTGTCAGGGAAAATACTTGGGGGGGGGGGGGGGGGAGCAATACTGCCGACTCCTGATATAGACCAGAATGCAGTTTTCACTGTTCGGTCAATGATTCTGTGTATAAATTATACAAGTATACGAACTCTTTCAGACTCATATCTGGCTTTAGCAATCACACATCTAACTGCTAGTTTCAATTCAAATCATGAGATTACAGTAAAAGCAGGAATCCTACGGCAGTTTAAACTGACACAGTTCTATAAATGAATAGGTTATAATACTAAGAAATGCCCTTAAACAGAATTAATGGCATCATGTGATACAATGGGGGGAGATTTATCAATAGTATCCAGGGACTTAGATGCCTATGCCACATTAGATAACACCAGTATTATAAATAGCACATGGTGGGTGCGCTCTTACAGATTTCGTAATGGGGCCCATGCAATTCAAGTTATGCCTCTTCTAATGGCGTAGGATGCATAAATTTATGAGTCAGCTAAAACATTGCTAATTGTGCTAAATTTAGTAAAATTGTGCATGTGGTATAATAAATTTGGTGCAACTTCTTTTGGAATGTGTAGCACTTTTCCTTGCACCCCTTAAGTGGGGCTGGCATCGAATACACTGAAATTTACCCTATAAAAGGGCGCACATATGAAATGAAGCTGGTGCATCTTACAACATATACCCTGTATGGACCCACAAAGAAGTACTGTCCTCACTAGGGCTTCACAAAGTAATAGTGCCCCTCTCCGACAACCCCCAATAGTACTAGTTCCCCTTCTGTGCCCCACAAATTAATAGAAATTAATAATGTATCCTCTGAGGCCTCACAAATTAATAGTGAGCAGCAGACCGCTGTATAATGTTCACATGCCCAAATAGGGTGCATATGTTGGGGGGAAGCACTGTCCCGCTCTTCTTGGTATACTAGTGGCTCAGCAGTTGTGACAAGGGGCCATTCTCGAAGTAGGGAATTAGCTCAGTCCCCCTCTGGCCTGAGACTCTGCTGGGCGGAGGGAGGAAACAATGAAGGCACCAGAAGTGCCAATGAGAAGTCCTGCTTCCCTGCCATTGTAATGACGAGAAGCAGAAAAAGTGCTATGGAGCATTGGAAGGGATACAGGAAGCACCATGTAGAGAAGGCTGTGTCTCCTGGTGATTTCAGTGGTGACGCAACTAGCATGTCACCGCTGTAAATACTGCCTTCAAGCAGGGGACTGAATGGGGTAAGCCCTGCCCACCTTCCCAAAGATGGGAAAATGTTCATGGCAAGTCAGACACCTGCTAGAAAAGGTTTAAGAGCTGTGTCAAAGCTCAGTACAGGGAGTGACGCAGCAGTGGAAGCAGTAGTACCCACTGAGGAATGTAGCAAAGAGAGGCCACGTAGCATATAACAGTGAATTGATAGCAGCTGCTGACTGTAGAGAGTGGCCTGAGCAGAACTGTCCCAATGCTGGGGGGCAGTGCAAGAAAATGCCAAGACTAAAATGGCCTGAAGATCAGGGGCCAAATACAGAGGATCGTTAAAAGGGCCCTGACAACCAGGGGGCCGAAGAGCAGGAGTATGTAGAGGTGCAATAATCTTCAGTACTGAGGAAGTGATCGCTGTGACTTCAAATGGTAGAATGACTATTTAAACTTCTGTGGGCTCATGGTAAGGGAATGCAGCCAATCACAGCCACCGCTTCCAGGACGCAGGGATTTTTCAATCCCCGGCCAGAAGAAATGAAGAAGACTGCCAAGGACGAGAAGAAGCTGCGGGGAACGCTGTACAGGTGATGAATACCTCTTTTTTTTTACTGCAGCTATGGCATATTTTCGGGGTAGGGCTTATCCTCACGTGTGGTGCTACAAAGTCGCATGTGACTTTGTAGCGCTAAAAAATCGCGGTATCACCGCGAGAAATCGCAGCGATATCGCACTGAGCAGTGATGCGATATCGCTGTGATTTTCTCCCTGTGATGCCATGTCGCCCATATAAAGGAGGTCTTATAGTTATTTACTTAAGAAACTGTCAAGAGGCAAAGGGTGGTTTCTTTCTGGTGGAAATAGCGTATGACACTTGATCGGCTTGGCTCTGCTCAGTCTCTAGTGAGCACACTTCCCTGGCATTACTCCTCTGGCAGAATTCAGCTTCTCACAGGCAATGGCTTGACACTCGTCAGGGATAATAAGACTCTGCTGACTACATATGCACTGACATAGGCCCTCTCAGCAATGTTCTCCTTAGCAACAGAACCGCGGAAGTACCATCTCAGCTCTTATGTGTCTTAACCCCTTGAGTGGCGGGTTTCCTACCACCCTGTCGTGCCCACCTGGGCAGGTTTTTTAAAATGGTCTAATCATTGAATTTCAACTAATTTTGCAGTTGTGTCTCAAGAGCCATAACTTTTTCATTTTTCCATTGACATGGCCATATAAGGGCTTGTTTTTTGCAGGACAAGTTGTGATTTTTTTAACAGGGGGGAGGAAAAAAAGAAATGGGGAAAAAAGAAAAAAAGGGGCCATGTCATTAAGGGGTTAAATAATGCATTAACTTCCTTCTCTGGGTCATTACGACGCACACGGATACCACATGTGTGATTTTATTTTTGATTTTTTACCAAGTAAAGGCAGACAAGTGTTTTTATTATTTTTTTTATTATTTTTTTACTTTTTTTTTGTCCCTTTAGGGGACTTCCACAGGGACCCATCAGGACCCCCTGATCACATTACGGGGGTCCGATGGTGACAGCCCTTTACATACTGCAGTGACAGCCCTTTACATGCTGCAGTCACATAGACAGCATGTAAAGGGTTAACACAGCAGAGATCGGAGGTTTTCTCTGATCTCTGCTGTAAGAGCAGGTACCTAGCTGTCCTCTGGCAGCCAAGCACTAGCTCTCCCTGCCACAGAGACCATCGGCTTGCTTCTGACAAGCCGATGGTCTCTATGGCAACCTATAAACAAAGCAGGAGACTTAGAAGCAGGAGATTGCCGGCAGATCGGCAATATCTTCTGCTGGTTTTTCAAAGCCCTTGCTTTGTTCTCTGTGGGACTGTGCGGGCAGAGCACACTGTCACCGCTTGTGGCATTGTGCTCTGCAGCTCCCATAGTGATACATAGTGCGGAAATCTTCCGGGCGATATAGCTATGGGCAGTGGAGCTCGTCCCGGAAAATTTCCGGGCGTGCCACTCAAGGGGTTAAAGGGGTAATCCCTTCTTAGCAAGTTATGCCCCATTCACAGGATAAGGGATACCTTACCGATCAGTGGTGGTTCCAAATTTTGACAGCAGTGGTTGTGCATACCTATCGCAATGCAGGTTCCAGGATGTGATGCGGAAGACAGAGTTACAAAAAGATGCCATTTTATTTTTTAAAGCATAAAGAATTAACGGTTTATTCACAAAAGAAACGCAACAACTTTCACAGGAAAATTCTTGACTGCTAACTCTTCTGAATATTATTATATGCACAATACCACATTATACTGTTTCACACGTTGTAGAGAATGATCCCAATAATGATAATACACAGTATGAATACGTGTACTTTCATACCTCCATTCATGTTCTGTTTTCCTGCTCAGTAATGGGAGAAGGAAATGGGAATTCACTGACTGAATGAATCTGTCTTGTAATGGAACTCAACAGCGCCAAACGGACCTCATTGACTGTCTGGTCTCCGTTGAGCTGTCCCGCACTTTATCAGGTGTACAAATCCTGCATGCAGAACTTTTTCTTCTGGCATTTTGCACTGGATCTGTGACGAAACCTCCAAATTAAGGTTCCTAACACAGATGTGAAAGCTGCCTAAGGCAACTTGAATGTTCACACACAGGTTAATGGAACAAGGCCTGGGCCCAGTATTGTTCAAGGTTTTTAGAAATGATATAGAAGAGAGAATTGAGGGGAAACTGATCAAGCTAGGAGGGATAGCTAACACTGCAGAAGAGAGAGGATTCAAAAAGATCTGGACAAACTTGAACAGTGGGCAGCGACTAACAGAATGGTATTTAACAAGAAGACGTACAAAGTCCTACATCTGGGAGAAAAAAAGAAATGAAAAAAGCACATACAGAATGGGAGGAATTGAGCTAAGCAGCAGCACATGTGAAATAGACTTGAGTATACTATAAGATCCCAGACTGAATATGAGTTAACTGTGTGATGCAGCTGTAAAAAGGACAAACACAATTCTAGGATGTATTAAGAGAAGCATCGAGTCTAGATCACATGAGTTAATTATCTCCCTCTACCCTTCCTTGGTCAGACATCATCTGGAATACTGTATACAGTTCTGGGCACCCCAATTTAAAAAAGACATCGACAAACTGAAGTAAGTTCATAGAAGAGTTTCCAGGATGGTGAGTGGTCTGTAAATCATGTCCTATGAGGAACGGTTAAAGGATCTGAGAGTGTTTAGCTTGCAAAAAAAAAAGACTGAGAGGAGACAATAGCTGTCTACAAATATCTGAAGGGCTGTCACAGTGCAGAGGGATCAGCCCTATTCTCATTTGCACAAGGAAAGACTAGAAGCAATGGGATGAAACTGAAAAGGAGGAGACATGGATTAGAAATTAGAAAAAAAACTTTCTGACAGTGAGGGTGATCAACAAGTGGAACAGGTTACCATGAGAGGTGGTGAGTTTTCCTCAAGTGGAAGCCTTCCAACAAAGGCTGGACAGACATCTGACTGGAATGATTTAGCTATCCTGTATTGAACAGGGGGTTGGACCAGATGACCCTGGAGGTCCCTTCCACCTCTACCATTCTATGAATCACAGTACTCTTCCCACATTTTGTCAACAAGAAGATAATTTCATGTGCCCAGGCAGAACTCAGAAATGGTTTACATAAACTCCACAAATGTTCAGGTTTGATGTTATAGAATGCCCAATTAGAGTTCGCTCCTAGCTATTTGAGCCCCAAAAATATCACTATGGTTTGAATCCCTAATGTCCAACTACTTGCTACACTTCAGCAGACTGCTAGCTAATTGACAAGTCACTATTGGTGTGTACACTGTACGGCTTTTAATGAGGCCTCACTTACAACTGCGAATGGTCAACCTGCTGCTATCTGGATTGAAGGAGATTCCAGCAACAAACAGCAAGTCTTCCCCTATCCTGTGGCTAGGCAATAACTTCCCAAGATGGGAATAACTGTTTAAGGCCCCAATAGCATACACAGTCAAGCCTCTAGCGTACACACCACGTTCCCGCTATACTCTGTACGCCATTGAAATCTTGTCACATTTAATATAGTGAAAATGTAAAGCACAATTTTAAATTACTTTTGAGAAATTTGCAAACAACTAATCCCCGTAATTCCAGGTGATTAATAATCACGTCCGAGGGGTTAATCTTATAAACTCACCATTGAACCCAAAAAGAGACAAAAATATAGCGGCTATAGCTAACCTCATTTTTCACTATGTGTAAATTCCCCCATTTCTGTTAGAGGTATTAGATGACAGAATGCAGTAAAAGTGTTGTGTTGAAAAAGTCCCTGCTTTGTATCAGTGACTCATCGTACGCTCTCTACTTTACCTGCGATTGGCTGCTGATTTTATCTTAAGAATATAAATAAAATAATAATAATATATATAAAAAAAAAAACCTTCACTCTTCCTTTCCCATCACTCTGGCCGATGCTGGCTCTGATTTTATCTTTACCGCTAATGCAGGCACCTCGCAGTCAGTATTAATAAAACGGATTCTCCAGCGCCACCCTGCAGCTTTGATCTGATCACTTTCTTCTACCAGCATGATGTTTGTTGTGGTTGATTCAATAAGAGCATCCGCTGTTCTCTGTCACTCAGTTCACTATAATAGGTCCTCAGATGAATCTGTTTCTCATAACTTTCTGTTCCCTTTTCACTTTGTCTCACCTCTGTCCGTTATCTCATCATCATTCTTTTTATTCTCAGAAGAATTTTTCTTAACATCTTTGCTGAAATAAACGGCATTTCCTCCTAATATCAAAAAGTACCCAGTAAATAAAAGTCCTTTAGCCGTCCTCTTCTGTTGAGCCGCTAAGGGCTATTCAGCTATTTCAGAGGTATTGCTGTTTTCGGTAAAGCTGGGTGACAGCTAACATGGTTTTCCTGTAATAGTGCCTGCCATGGTGCTTCTATAATAGTATCTGCCCCAGTTCTGCTATACAACAGTATATATAAGACTATAATAATAGTGATTGTCAAGGGCTCCCAATCATCCTGGATTTGACAGGACAGTTCTGAACTTTGGAGGCTGTCCCGCCATCCTCGGAGATATATCACTTGTCCTACGCTCTCCCCTGTCCCAACACTTTCGCTGCAGTGACTTAACTCCATTGAGTAGCAGTGAAATCATCTTCCTCATTCACACAGCGGAGGCAGACAGAGCAGCTCTCATTGCACCATAACCTGACTCCTTCCTGCTCTCTAATATACACTATATTCAGAGCAATGGAGTAGGAGGATACGTCAGAGAACACTATAAATGGGACCACACAGGGGGAACTAGAACTAGGTGGAGCAACAGAGATGGTACTATTAGTAAATGGGAGCACTATAAATAGATGGTGCCACAGAGAGTGTATTAACATCCTGTGGGAGCATAGAAGAGGCACTATTAATTTGTGGGGCCATAAAGAGGACACTATTACTTTATGGCGCTACAGAGGGGGGCACTATGATTTTGTGGTGCCATAGAGGGTGTGCGGAATTATAGAGAGGGGCATTGTGGGTAGTGGTAAGATGAGGAGTTCATACAGAGAGAAGTCATTGGAAGGTTTTGTACAGGTAGTTGCATGGGGAAATGACAGCAGGAATGGTGTCCCACTCTGTGCGGTCAGGAATCAGGCTTCCAGGCATACCTCGAAATCTAGTTTGCTGCTTGTACTTAACTTTATTTCTCAACCAGATCCCGCACTCAAACAAAGCCCATATGGCATTTCAATCTCCTCTGACCAGAGAGCACAGGACACACTTCCTCTCTTTACTACGTCTTATACCACACTGACTACCTCAGAGGGGCACAGGTAGGACCCCTGATGTGACCGCTCTACCCAGTCACCTGATCCCACTTGTCCAATCAGCTGGCTGAGTGCTTAAACAGGAAACAATACTATAAAACAGCATTTTAAACATTTTGCCACTAGTTGGAGCAAGCTTCCCGGTAATTCTTCTTACAGGGGTCCCTCACATAACATGCGCTGTGTAGAGCGGCTACCCCTCTACATTTTCATGGCTGTCTGATGCCAGATAGAGAAGAAAAATGAAAACAAATGACTCCTATCAAAGAAGACGTCATATCTGTGATCACTGGTGGTAACTATGGACCCTGGACATCACGCAAGAAAATACCGGAAGGGCAAGGTGTAGGGACAAATCTCAAATAAATACTCAAGCTCTGCTGTGCTGTTTCCAGCTCTGCTTGGCCAGAAGTTGGTTGAGTGGTTTGGTAGGGAAGAGGTATGTGAAGCATTGGTACTATGAGGGGGTCACTAAGAGGCACTATTACTGCGAGGGGATCACTAATGTGCACTAATACTGTGAGGGGGATTCACAGGGCGCGGCTTAGTGTAAAATAGGCATGACCTAATGTAATAAAAGAAATTTGCTGCTGCACACCGCATGTGTCACAGAAATGGTCCCTCTTTCCAAGAAAGTTGTGAGGTATACTTAGAGATAAGACAGCACTCTATGAGATGGGAATACCCCTTCAAAATATAGAAGTAACTATTTAAGTGATTCCTATAAACTAAAATAAATCAAACGTTGTCGAACCACAAAAGATAGCGTTTGATAGAGTATCCTCACTTTCCGCTCCGTTCTGAGTGTTCATATTCTCTTGCTGAGCTGGGGGAAAGCACGAAATATGACCGTGTCTGTTCCACCAGACCTAGCCATCGAAAACTGCAGCCGCATTTTCCTGCAAGAAAAGACAAAAGGTGCCAAAATAGAAGCAAACTTAAAAGTCTGGTTTACACTTGTGATCTTCAACTTTTTTCCACTCCCACAAGATGTTGGTTTGGAAAGCACAAAGTAACCACATGGCGCTGCGCTCATGACAGTGTAAAGAGCATTCTCCCCGAAACTAAAGAAAGTCTGGAAGTAAAAGTCCCTCCTACATGATACCTTCCATATTCCATTCACCCTCTACTAGGCCTCCTACACAGGTTCGTGCTGACAACTACTAATAGAAGGTAGTAGAACATGTCACTCAGCCTTCCAAGGACCACCAAATGTGCATTTGGCATCTGGGATGGGGATCTGGATAATAATAGATATAGATGCCATTCAAGGTCTGGAAAAAGTATGGATGCCACAATAGTTTTCATTAGTGGTTTTCACAGACCATTTGTTTAACGTTGGATAGTATTATTAGTATTATTGTTTTTTAGTAACAGAATTTTACTAAATGATCATATAAATGATGATATAAACTAAAGGATCATACATTTTCATGCTTCTAGTATAACCCTGCCATATAGTCCCTGCAGCGATAAGCAAGAACTATATACAGTATATGTGTACGTATTATATACCTCATAGGCCCATGCTTTGCATATAAAAGCAATTCTAGGCACAGAAAGGGAGGGGGAGTTTTGCAATGGTTGGAGATAGAGAGCTGAAAGAGTGAAGGAAGAGTTTGGATGAAACTCAAAGGGAGGAGATACAAATTAGATATTAGAAAAAACTTTCTGACAGTGAGGGTGATCAATGAGTGGAACAGGTTACCACGGGAGGTGGTGAGTTCTCCTTCAATGGAAGTGTTCAAACAGGCTGGACAGAGATCTGTCAGGGATGATTTAGTGATCCTGCATTGAGCAGGGGGTTGGACTTGATGACCCTGGAGGTCCATTCCAACTTTACCATTCATTGGAAACCAAACACTGGGCACTAGCAGCTGGGACACTAGACCATAGGACACCAGGACCAGTGGCTCACAGAGTCCCACAGGATCTGTACTGAAGACCCGTGGAAGATCTTGCTGTTTTGGTGCCTCCATGACGAGTTGTATTGTCCTGTAGAAGTCTGTAATATGAGGTGTTCTGGGAAAAGGCCACATTCTGCTTTCTCCTTGATTCCATATGAAAAAACCTTTGTGACACTCCACATAAAATTGGATGCACATGGCTGTGTAGTGCGCATAGCAGTCTATGGGTGGCGGATTATGGATCTGTACAGTATAAATCCATAAAACTGCTATGAACATGAGGCCATAATCACTGGTAGGAAACCAGATATTTAGGAAGGTTCCACATGGGATTATGGACAACTCTTGTGGAGCCCCCAAGCAGCTGGGATACCTATTTTTCTGATCATCTCCAGGCAAATTATTATTCTGCCTGGAAACGGGTTCAGCTGATAGGTCAAGTCCTTGACCTATTGGCTGCTGTTGCTGGGGTAAGATTTCGCTGCCTCTGCTGCAACAGTAGGGTATTGGGGCTCACAACAAGCCCATGTGACTAGGGAGGTTATAAAAGCTGGGGTCAAAGCTGGTAACTGGCATTATTACTTTTTGGCATTATGTTTGCTTTAAGTGCCATGGCCTTTTGAATGAAGCTAGTGTAAAGTCGTTCATTTGATGGG
Organism: Eleutherodactylus coqui; assembly: GCF_035609145.1. Classification (NCBI taxonomy): domain Eukaryota; kingdom Metazoa; phylum Chordata; class Amphibia; order Anura; family Eleutherodactylidae; genus Eleutherodactylus; species Eleutherodactylus coqui. Next base: position 58,813,239 of record NC_089846.1, on the reverse strand, counting down.
ATGGACTATTTTTTGTAATTTAAGGCGGTTCTGAGCCTATGGTTGGACTCTATTGTGGTTAACAAAGTTTACGGTTAAAGTTAAATTTGATGTTTTTAGCTTAATAAAGAAGGTCATGGCCATTTAGTCCACCAACTCTGTGCCTGTGCATGGGGCACTAAATATTGTATGCTGCAACCGAAAAACAAAAAGGCATAGGACACTAAACTACTATGGTAGACACCAAGAGTAAGAGCCCAAATGTTGACTGCTTGGGGGTAAAAAAATAAACCTATTGTAGAGTCCAATGATACCCAGGTTGTTTCTTCAGAAAGCTTAGACACTTTATTGTATTGATACATATGTGTTTAGTTGAACTAGTTTCCAAAAGACTGAACCAACAACAAAAGGAAAACCTACTCATTCCTTCGTTATCTAAAAAAACCGAATTGGTTATATTTGACTACAGTACTACAGAGGTGCAGTAACTCTTTAACCCTACAACTGCTGTCTCATCTCCCGCCCTAAAATAGGCATACTTCCACCCTCCTTTTTACAACACCCACCATCTTTCTGCAGTAACTCTTTCTTATCTAAATCCTAGACTAGTCCTCTCTTTTGATGGCACAACACCAACAGCTCCATAGACTCCTATGAGAGACTATGTGAACCAGCCAGCAGGGGGGGGGGGGGAGTTTAACACTGAGTGGATGAAAGGAATCCCCACGGAGATAAAGAAAGTCCCCGCCACCAGAACAATGAATGGATTTCGGGGCTGCAGCATAAGTGCACTGCAAGACGCCACAGCCAGCCATGTAAACTTGCAGGGAATAGCCACGACTTGGTTGCGGCTATTCTTCGATCATGCAATTTAGTGCTCTGATAGCCGCAATTTTTTTAGCGCAGCTATCGGAGCACTAAATCACTAGGGACTGGAGCACTGTACTCTACTGCCTGACAAACACTAGCCAGCTCATGTTAGGTGTAGTTTGGAAGTTTTCCCTATGAGTAGTACTGGGTATTTTTTGCTATTTTCTTGTGACGGCTCTGTGAGTAGACTTCATTTGAAATGTCATTGACTTTCATGTAGCCCACACACGTTTGTGTAAATGCTGTTTATGGCATTTTAGGTTATAAGAGTATCACATCAGTGGGCTTCCCCTCCACATAAAGCACTCATATTGAGGACATGAGATGCCCACTACTTTCCACTATTCTACAGTGATTGGTCAGTATCTCTCCATCAGTTCGTATTTCCGCCTTTTGCCAAATTTCATCGTTTCTTTGACCTTGTTTTGCTTCTGGTCAGTCTGTGCTTCCTGGTAAAAGATGTAACGAGAGTGGAATTTCATCACTTGTCAGAGAATCAGTGCGGTGAAGGTTTCTCTCTTTCCTGTAACAGAACATGTTGAGAAGAGTGAATGTTACAGTGAATAAAAAGTTACAGGAGAGAAACAAAAGTGGCAGCAAAGTACGTGGTCTGTGGGCCTCGGGTGTCTTCACTTGGCATCATGCTACAAGAAACTTCTTCATTTCCAATGATTATACAGTATGAGGGCAGCTTTAGATGAGTTTGTGTGCAAATACGCCCGCCTTAGCACAATGTATTTGCGCAGTGAACTAGGTTGATTTGCGCACATGTCTGCGCCTAGTACAGTACGTTTTTGCGCACACTGGCATGTCTTAATGCGTGTGCGACACCCCCTCCCCCTACCCTGATTTATAAGGCTATGTAGCCTAATGGGGTCTGGATGTGTTCTTTTCCCCGCAGTATTGCACATACCCTTGCGGGAATTTTACTGCACAAATATGCAGAAAAATATAGCTGAACCTATTTTTTTGCTCACAAGCGACATGCACCCACTAAAAAGGAAATGAGAACAAACCCAATGAAATTAATGGCTTCTATTTTCTGTGTTTTGCGCGTGCAATTTTTGAATGTGCAAAAATGCACACAAATAGGTCGGTGTGAAGGAGCCCTAAGACGCACTACTACTTGCCTTAACATGTACAATTGAGAGTATGTTTTTAGGATACGCAGTAAAAAATGACAGTCTCTTTAATGCCATGTGGGGAGAAGGGGGGTTCGTGCGCGTTTAACCCCTGTGGACTCAGGCTTCTTTTTTTAATTTTCGCTTTTTCGTTTTTTTTCTGTTAATACTATTCTGGATCTGATCTCTTCTTACTCCATTTTTTCTTGGAGACAGGGTGACCAAAAAAGCGCAATTCTGACATTGTCTATTTTTTTCTGACAATGATCACTGTGTGGGGTAAATAATGCATTACCTTGATAGATCATAATTTTATGGACACAGCGATACCAAATATGTTCTGGGTAGAGATGAGCGAGCATACTCGTTAAGGGCAATTGCTCGATCGAGCTTTGCCCTTAGCAAGTACCTGCCCGCTCGGGAGCAAAGATTCGGCTGCCGGCAGTGGGCAGGGAGCTGCGGGGGAGAGCGGGGAGGAATGGAGGGGAGATCTCTCTCTCCCTCTCTCCCCCCGCTCCCCCCTGCTCATGGCCACAACTCACCTGTGACCCGCGCCGGCACCCGAACCTTTGTCCCGAGCAGGGAGATACTCACTAAGGACAATGCTCGGTCGAGCAATTGTCCTTAGCGAGTATGCTCGCTCATCTCTAGTTCAGGGCCTTTTTTGTTTGAATTTTTTTTTCATTATAAATATAGCAAAGGGTGGGGGGGTTGAGCTTTTATTAGTACCTTTTATTCTTTTTAATAATTAATAATTTTTAAAACTGATTTTTACATTTTTTTAACGTTATCGCAACCAATCAGAGTTCAGCTTTCATTTGGTTCTGGTAAATTGAAAGCTGAGCTCTGATTGGTTGCGATGGGCAACAAGGACCATCTTACTGTCAAAACAGAACCGCCCAGGAAGTCGTTCAAAATATGTATGGATATATGAGTAGCCCAATGACTGAAACAGACAGGAGAACTCTCTAAGGACTCCTTCAGACGAGCGTTTCCTTTTTTGTGTACGCCCCAGCGCAATGTATCTGCACTATGTACCAGGTTTTTATGCGCGTGTATCGGCATATTTTCCTGGCATATTCATTTGCATGCAGCAGACAAACACACATTTATTTAAATGGCTATATAACCTAATGAGGTCCAGATGTGTTCTTCTTTTCATGGAATTGCGCGTACATTTGTGCATGTCCCATAGACGTCTATGGGGACCTTTGGTGCACAAATTTGCACAAAAATGGAGTATGTCCTATTTTTTTGTGTGTGTGATACATTTCCATAGCCCATCACCTCTTAGGTTCCATTGCTGGAAAATTAAAGGAATGCGACTATTACTCTCATCCATATAATTTGTGCATTGGTTTATTTTGTTCAAGCATCAACGGGCTCCCAGATGGACTTTAAAGACATTTGTGCCTGTATGTCAGTCTTTACTCTGGTTCTGACATTTTATTCCTGAACCAGTGAGCCCAGTATGAATTTGGCTAAAGCCGTGAATTCTGGGAGGACTTAAATAGAACTGAGATGCAATACCATATGCAGACTATGGACAAAAGTGGCACTATTTCTTGAGAATGAAAGCAGATCTTTCTCCAATCCTGCAATATAACCCTTTCCAATCCAATTCTGGATTCAGGGTTTCCTAAAAGGATTTCTCTCTTTACTGGTATACAACGGTGCCATCAGCTGGCTAAAGCCAGTGTGTGTGCGCCAGAGAGGCTCCGACAGCGGAGTGGCTGGCAATAGATGGTAAGAATTCCCTGTTGGACATCTTCTGACATTGGAGCTGTACAAGCTTCAATCAGAATGTAGGAAGACGTCAGACAGTGGATTGGAAAGGGTTAAAGATGTAATGCTATATGCAATTCTCTTGTGTATAATTTAATTGAATCCAAAATAATTGATAATTTGATAATATGTCCGGTCTTATTGATGCATTTCACAGTATGTCTATTCTATGCACATTTCTCTTGCATGCTGTGTAGCTTCGTGGTTCAGGCAGGGGGTTCCCCTGCTATTTCCTTCCACCTTCTCATCTGCGCTGTTATAAGACAGGTCACTTGCACATTTTTCCTCATTCAAGACCTGCCAACGACAGCATCCTCCGAATCTCAAAGTAGCTACCATGCCTGTAACATTACCCAGAAGCACATGGGCTTGGCAGAACCTTGCTAATTCAAGAACGGGAACTCTGATGGCCCTTTTCTGCCTCCTGTGCCTCACAGCTGGGTCTCCAGTGCAGGTAAGAGCTCTCACCCTTTTTACGGGGTCCGTGCAAAAATGTCCTTTTTCCTTCTTTCTTTTTGCAGCATCCTCTTTTAATTTGTTAGTAATCTTTATTTCTTGGAAAGGTGTGTGACAAACTGTATACAAAACGTATGTAGCAGCTGCTATGGGGCTTAAACGGACCCACCACACAAGGTCCAGATGTTAACCAGCAAATGTTGTATGGCAGCGACTGGTAGTAGATAAAGGAAAACAGGTGAAAGAGGAAGATGCAAGAATGAATTTACCTGATTTGGGATCTGTATTACTTTAGGGGTCTTGTCTGGGGTCTGGGTCATTTTAGTGGTCTGGTCTGGGTTCTAAATTAATTTAGAACTCTGTCTAGGGTCTAAACCAATTTTGGGGGTCTGATTTTGAACCTGTCTTGATTTAGGGGTCTGTTCTGGGGACTGAATTAATTTAGGGGTCTGATCTAAGGTCTAAATAAATTTAGGGTCCCAAATTAATTTAGGGGGTCTAATCTGGGGTCTGAATAATTAAGTTGTCTGGGGTCTGAATTAGTTTAGGAGGCCATGTCTGAGAACTGCATTAATTTAGTGATGCAGTTTGGGATCTAAATTAATTAATTTTGGGGTCTGGTCTAGAATTCGAACATATTTGGAGTCCAAATTACTTTAAGCAACTTGGATCTGGATCAATTTAGAGATGTAGTCTGGGTTTAAATTAATTTAGGGGTCAAGTCTAGAGTCCAACTTACTATTAGGGTTATTTAGGGGTTTAAGATCTGAATGAATTTTGGAGTCTTGTGTAGATTTTGAACTAATTTCAGGGTCCAAATTAATTTAGCGGTCTAGTCTTGATTACTTTTAAAGTCTGTTCTAACTCCTCTTCTACCCCAATCTTCATTTTCTTCTTCTGTGACGGATCATATGTGTTTTGCCAAGGTTCCAGCACGATCTGATCGTTTTTGGGGTTGTAGTTTCACAGGTGTTGTCCTACCATATTATTGTCTGATGATGAACTGACAGGTTATACTGGAAATTGTACTTTTTTTCCAACTTAACAAAAGAGAATGCTTTGATGAGTAATGTTTAATGGGCATAATTTTGTTTTTGGGGTCAAAAAGTTTGTATGTGAAAGTTCCTATAGCAGATTATCTCCAGATGTCTTAGACTGATATATTATTAGCCGTCTTGTACATTGCATTGTGTTTAAATTAACAATTAAATGTTCTGTATACAGAGAGAAGCCAACACATCTCAACATCAAGGATTAGCAGATTTAGGTAGGTTCACATATATTTCCTATTTGTTTATTCTGCGTCCTGTCACTACTGATGTCTTATACTCTGGGTCTTGGTTTAACTTTTTGTTTTATGAGTTGTGTTAAATCTCTGCATAGTATATTGTGAATGAAACACCTTCCTTCTGGACATGCTCTGGACAGATCATACTTAGTATGAGTATACAGTTTATCGAGGAGCTCGACCTCAAGATAAAATGGAAGTGTCTAAACAAGAAACATTTCTGTCTTCTGGGGTCAGTTTCAGAACCAGGCAAAGTTTTGCAAATACCATGGCCCAGAGGGTTTGTGGGCTCACAGCCTATTTGGGCATTTTACTGTCTAAATCAGAGTTCCCCAACTCCAGTCCTCAGGCTCCTCCAACAGGTCATGTTTTCAGGATTTCCTCAGTATTGAACAGGTGATGTAATTATTGTCAGTGCCTCAGAGTTTCTCACATATGTTTTTACCATAGGATATCCTGAAAACATGACCTGTTGGTGGTCCCTGAGGACTGGAGTTGGGGACCCCTGGTCTAAATAATAATGATAAATTATTGGTATAAGTAAGATGCAAAGAGAACCCATCACGCCTTATGAACACCAGAAACTAAGGTTATGAGCTTATAGGAGAGGGAACGCTGAGTTGGGAGATGTGACTTTCCTACTCACCCGTTCCCTTACTGTCCGCCTGCAGAGCTGGTGCTCGCTGTATTGAGCGGACTCCTCTTCTTTGCATGCACACAAACCTTCCTTTGGACAGTGTGTGTGTGTGTGTGTGTGTGCATTGAATAAACCGTACGTCAGCTTTGCGGGCGGACAGCAAGGAAATGCGGAGGCAGGTGAGTATAAAAGTCACATGCCTGGACTCAGTGCCACCTATCGTAGTAGTCCATAACCTTAGTTAATGGCTATCATAGAACATGACAGATGTTCTTTAAAGGGGGTGTATCCGGATCACAAGTTATGCTGATCACCAAGATAGCGCATGGGTATTTCTGTCAGCCCCCATTGAAATTATGGCAGCGCCAGTTGCGCATACGCCGCCAGTGCTCTATTCATTCTGACATCACTGCTGGAATGAAGCAACCCCGCAGTTACAGGCAGACAGGGACATGGGACCCTCATTCTCGAAATCGGTGGGGGTCTCACTGGTGAGACCTCCACCAATCAGCAAGCTATGCCTTATTCTATGGATAGAAGATAACTTGCGATCCTGGTACAACCCCTTTTAATACTATATTCCACACTATACTTGTACATGTGGCTCAGTTATGAATTGGATGAAATTCACAATTTTCACAGTTTCCCAATTTGTTTCACTTTTTGCCACATTATTCCTAAATTTAGATTCCAGCTAGTCATCTCCTGTCTTGTCCCCATGACAACACTTTCCGTCTGTGCTTTGGGTCTTCAACCATTTCATAGGGACATTGATTTGTTTTCATCCAGATCAGTATCCACAGTGTATTTTGTATAACTTAAGACAGTTACTGCATGAAGTTGCATCCAGAAAATGGCCCTATAAAAAGGCTGCATGGCTAGAGCACAGACAGGAAGTGTTGTCATGGGGACTCAGGAGAGAAACATTTTATGTCACCCTTTTAATTGAATGATGCTATTTTCAACCAAAAACCCCTTTTTATTCCATATCACAACTATTTTTCTCCCTTTGAACACTGGCATTATTTTCATAATGTATGTAGTTTATCATGCTTGTCTTTGTACGTTAGTGGTTTTGGTTTTCCTGTGTCTTAATTTCTATTGTACAACATTAAAAAGTGTCTCATACAGAGACCAGTGACCTTTATCTGAACATCCTTCTCGCTTTCTAAAAATAATGAACAAAGTAGAGAAGATGATCGACTTCACACTTACGCATCACCATCACAGATCTAATTTAGATAATTGGAGCTCAAACTGATGCAGAAGTGTATTTATTTTTATCAGTTCCATCACTCAACATACTGGAATATAGTCACAGGAATACAGGATTTGTAGTGGTGATGCCCACTTGTCCTATTGCATGCTGTTCAGATGTATGTGTCCCCATTGTAGAGGGACAGCTCCAAGGTGCTTTACTGACTTCATGGACAGACTAATTTTGCAAATAAGAGCTAAATGTACCCCTTGAATATCCAAGTGGACAACGTCTATAGTTGTGAGTGCAAGTCTTTCTTTTTGTGTGTTCTTGTATAGATTAATTAGTTAATATCCCCTTCCTTTTGGTACATTGTTCCTGGTAAATAAAGTTCTATAGTGTACGCCACTCCTAATTCTATCCCCTCTTTTTCAGTAAAAAGATCCGCTGAGAGACCTGCTGCAAGTTTTCAAGGTAATTATCAATTGTAGAAATAGGCTTTAGTAAAAGACTATAGAGAAAAGATATATCTTTAAGGGGAAGTCTAGACAGTGCTTTAGGGTCATTTTACATGGGTCGACAGAAGCCGTTTACATAAGTGCCAATTGGCGAGATCAGCATTTGTTTAAATGGTCTTTATATGGGCCTATGCCAAGTGTATTAGAGATGAATGATCGTTAATACATTCATTAGTCTCCGATACGCTATTATAATTGATGGCAGCATATTTCCCAGTCACACAAGGAGTTGCGCTGCCAACAACGATATTTTCTGCAGCATAAATGAGTTGATCAGCCAATGTATGAGCAAAAGCTGATCGTTGGCACATCTACACTGCCCAATTATCTGGGATGTTTGTGTAAGATAAGCAGGCTGTGTAAAGGCCCTTTTACAGGCAACAATTATCGCGCAAAATTTGTTCAAACGGCCGAAAGTGAGCGATAATTATTGCGTGTAAACGTGGGCAGTCATGCACTACTCGTTCACTTATCATTAGCCACAGGTTTTTAGCCCGTATAAAAATCATTGCTTGGCTGTTCAAAAGACATTCTTAATAATGTACTCATTGTGTGTGCTTTGCATACACAATGTGTACACTGTTTATTCATGCAGGGAGAAGACAATGGGATTCTGCTGGCAGGATAAACCTCTCATAAACACACGACCATCTAAGCAAACAACAGCTACTGAGTTTACTTAAGCTAATGAAGTAAAATAGAGATGATTAGGTGCCAGAAATTTTATGCAAAAATGTCACCAATTCATTCAATCGTTTGACCGCTTAAGCAATAATCGTTGCGTGTAAAGGGCCCTTTATTATTAGAAGATTGTACTCATGATAAGCTAATGATTAGCTAACCACACTGCCACCAAAAGGGTTAAATGAAGCATTACAAAGTCTGCATTGAAATCAATAGGCTGATTACATAATCATTGAGCATACTGAATGCTCCAGTGACAAATATTCTTTGTATCTGCTCTTTGTAGCTTTATAGCTTTATGGCTACTAGATAAGGCTACTGTACAGAGACACCAAAATTGGGCCATACCCTGCCCGATATATTCAGTTGGTAACCCCCTAATGTGGAATGTGGCCATACATGCATATAGCTATATCATCTGATGCCAAGTTATCATCAGTGTCATACGATATGGTGGCTGAATAACCGTGTCGAAGATCCCTGAAAAAATACCATCTTTGTCAAAAAAAAATCAAGCCCCTAGAAGAAGTTGTCGTTTTGCTGAAAAACTCGTCACACAGTTACATCTCAGGCACATATGCAAATTATTAGCATTATGTGAGAAACTGGATGGTTATATTGGCGAATTGCCCGCCACCTGGGCTGTTCTGACCACACTGTTAGGAAGTGTTTGGACCAGTAGATGTTGGAGGGTACACAAGACAACCGGGCTCAAGGTGTCCTCCACAAACCCCCAGCAGAGCGGATCGTCTGATCGCCGACAAGGATGTGTAGCTCCAACTGTTTCATTTTCCGCCATTCAGAGACAGTTGACACAATTGTTACAGAACCCTGGGTCTGTCAGAACCATTTCTAGCTGCTTGGCTGATGAACATTAGGTCTTACAGCGCCCATTACGTGCACTGCCTTGAACAATGGACTAGACTGCTACGCTGTGAACCAGGTTGTCTTTAGTGACAAATCCAGGTTTAAATTGCCAGGACTTCCAAGAATCATTTTCCAGGAGGATAATGCTTGGCCTACATAGCAAGACAGTCATAGGAATGCCTTCACAACATTGTCACACTTCCATGGCCTGCCCAATCGCCAAATATATCGCTAATAGAATATGTATGGGAACATCTGGGACACCAATTTCAACAGCGTACAGATTTGCACGACACTCAGTTACTGTAAATGTGGACCAAAAGGCTTCAAGATACCATACAGAACCTTTATACCTCCATGCCTGCCTGTATCAAATCTTGCATTCAAGCTAGAGGCGGTACAACAGGGTACTAGAGCCTCTATGCCCGCCCATATCACATCTTGTATCCAAGCTAGAGGAGGTTGAACAGGTTACTAGAGTCTCCCTTTAAGTGTTCAGTATTCTGCAATAAATTATCCTTTTGCCCTGATATTCTAATCTCTTACTTATATCAACTTTACAATCACACAAAGTTTCATTCGATTCTGACAACTCCTTATACGTACTTGATTTTTTTTAGACAATGAGTATAATATACGATGCCATACAATACCACCATACGGTGATCAGTAAATACCACCATACAGTGATCAGATAGTATTAATATAGTATGTCCAAGTAACAGTTGCATACATAAAGTTATCTGTTATAGGTGCTATGCTATACAATGTTTAAATACCAATATCCCAATACAGTGGGGGCCCAAGTCTTGGTTGCCAGGTCATCCATGCCATCGCCATCAACAGGCTGTGTCTGAACTACAGTTGAAACAAGCTAGTCAGGATCATAGTTAGCAGGTTAATCTTCATAATAACTATCCATCATTTCCTTTCCTACAGCTGATACAACTGAAAGGGGCAAACTGACATGGACGAATGACGGAGACAACTGCTTCACCCAAGGAGGCTTGACACTCAAGGACAACAAACTACATGTCGGGCAGACGGGCCTGTACTTTGTATATGCCCAGCTCACCTTTGGCGGATCAGAGTGCCCCCCAAATGACAAGAATTTTATTTCCCTTAGTGTCATTCTTCAGTCCACTGTGCATAATGAACCAATACAGCTTTTCCGAGCAGATAAAACACCTTGTGAATTGGCACAAGCCACTTCTGCCAAGAAAGGAAACTATACCAGGCGGTGGAACAAATCCATTTTTCAAGGAGCTTTGTTTAAGCTTGAAAAGGGGGATGAGTTGTATGTTAAATCCACAGAAAATGAATATCTTAAGATGACAGAAGGGGCAAATTATTTTGGTGCTTATGCTTTGTAAGTCCGGGTTTGCAAACCTTATCAAGCACCATAGATAATAGAAATTTAGATTTTAAGAGGTTGTCTATTATAGGCAACATTATAGGGCAATTAAGGTCATAAATGGGGTCTCTTAATAAAAATTCTTACTCCTTCTTTTAGTCAGAGCAGAGGCATGCCAGTAGTCTGTTCAAGAGGCCTGTTTGATGACGGTGCCAAGAGTATCAGTTGATCGCTACTGAGTCTTTTCTCTGAAAAGGTTTGTCTTTGATGAGGCTACCCCTTTAAGAGTCAGCTGTTCTTATTTGCCGCCCTATAGGCCCAATAAGCCACATTATTCTGTTTGTTAAAGCTGATAGGTGGAACAATAAGCTTTCATGCATCTACGTGCACATTCTTAGAAAATCATTGAAACAATACAACTTTGCTTTTAGCACATAGGTGCTACTGTACCTTCTGTGGGGTCTATGGACATAGTGTTAAACTTTGGAATTTTCTATGACTTGATTAGAAGAAGTCCTTATATCTTTTATACCTTGATTAATGACGTCTATTGAGCTTTATGTTCCATTGCTCCAACCATAGGTCGAATCCAACTCAGTTCCAGTATCAGAAAAACATAATATTTCAAATGGTGCTCTTCTTCTCTGAATGAATTTTGACTAAGTGGTTGATTTTCGGAAATGTTGGTATTATATGCACCCATAAGGCTTGTGGCTATACTGCTCTAAATGTGAGCATGACCATGGCTAAAATATAGGTCATGGATGATTTAAGGATTGTGATTACACTACCATAAATCATCCATATATCTCAAGTGTTAACATGTTAAAGGAGAAAACCATCTAAAAACATTTTCTGATATGCCATTGTGGCCATTGGCTCAGTCTTGCTCTATCATACTATTGTTTCCACTTGATCACATCTTCTGATATGTCAGATGTTTTACCGTGCTTTACCACTTTTCATATTCCAGGCCTCGGAAATTATGGGTCTTGAAGTGTTAAGTGACTCTAAACCCTACTCTTAACCTAACCTAACACAACCCCAGTGAACTAAGTCCCCTATAGAGTTCCTTATATTATTTAATAGGACCTTGAAGAGTTTGTGAAGGATTAAAAAAACATGACTGCTTTCTTCCAGAAAGGAGTGGTGTTATTGGAAGGAACCCCTTTAAGGTTCAAAGACTTATGACCAGCAAGGAGGACTGATATTACTAAGTCATGCCCAGATTTTCTTACACACTCCACATTCTCTTCTTTTGAACAGTCATGCTTGACCTTGCCTCTGATCACTACATAATGGGAATCTTTTTCATATTATTTAATTTTAACAAATATGTTATAACTTTTTGTATATTTCTAGTCGTGTACTGTATTTGTGCTAAATCTGGATGTGATACTGTGCATGCCTTAGTCAATATTGAGTCACGTAATGGAAATAAAGAGAACAAGCTAAAAGAACAAATCTGGACAAATTGGCATGTCAGGCAGATGGCAAGTATCTACCCTCAATATGTCATTGCATAGAGACCCCTTAATATTGTAACCAACAGATGACTAATTAAATATGACTGAACATATACTTAGGAAGTTATATATTAAATAGGCACTCCAGGCAAAAATGATTCACCAAGTTTGTGAGTGATTTAAAGACCATCTAAGAGAATACCCGTGTCAGGACCCACCCCTGAGGATCTGTACTACGTATGATATACTATATCATTTACCACTGGGAGTGTTCCTTTAATTTTAGAAAAATGCGTTGGACAAATTAGGCTGAGATGAAGAGGAACCACCTCCAGCAAGGGTTAGGTGTTATGCTGGTATGCCCCATAGTGATCAGATACCCTGTTATGTCCCATTTTCACCTATGTGTAATGCCTCCAACTGTAAATGGGTGTAGCGCCGATCACCTCCTATGGATGACAGGACAATGTTAAAAAATTCCTTGTCTTATATAGTCAAAAGTTACATAAGAAATACGCAAGTTGCTACATGATTGTGCTATAAACATTAAATTTGACTATAAGTGAATGTTTACCCTTTAACACATTTTGGATATTTTAGCCTAAATGAGCCCAAAATGTTGCGATTCATTTCATAGTAGATCTTTATAGCAATTGTTACTGATATGGAGCTTCAAATCTCCTACACAGAGTTGAAAAAATCTGCTAACTGCAGTCGTCACTAGGGGGAACTCAGGAGCTTACTGCATTATTATAGAGTTCAATGTATAAACAGTATGCAGTAAGCTCTTTAGCCCCCTCTAGTGGTGGCTGCAGGCGGTCAAAATCTTATCATTTAACTCTTATCATGTGGAGCTCTGTGTCAGATAACATATGTGAAGACATTAAATAGGCACAACATTTTCAACATGGTGTTTAACAGTGGGCGTTGACTTTAGGCGGGCACTGCATGCCATCTTGCATCTTATCACCAGTTGCTGTGTAGTTAACTGCCAACTTTCATTCTCTGTTATCCACCAATTCAGGCTTGGAAGAGGCTGATTGTAGTGCTTTGGTTGACAGGAAGTCCAGAAAGTACTCAAAACTCCTCTTACGTAGGCATGACTTATATTAGCAGCTCCTCTTCAGCTTCGCTTTTTCTTTAACACAGATGATACATTGGAATAATATGCTTTTTTAGAGTCATATATATTATTTATGAACTGTTGTCATCATAAGCTAATGTAAATAATGGCCATATATTTATTTAATGGGGGCTTTTAAACCTGACTTACACTATTACATAGACAGCGTGCACTAAAATGGGATGAATGTACAGGCATAGTTTGCTTCAATGCTATTTACAATCAAGATGCTGACAATGACCATTATTTATATATGAATATTTAAGAAAAAACGACCAAGAACCACGACAGCACATAGATATTTATTCCCCATGGATACTGTTCTCCCAATATACAGGCTAAAATGTGACAATTTCACTATGTACAATGGAATGTTTTAATATTTATATTACTTCAATGGCTTTTGGAGATATTTTTATAAAAATAAAACATATTTTTAACAAATTTCAGTTGTTTTTTTTGAGTGTCTTCAAATACAGTACAGTGCAAAAGTATTCATGCCGTTCTATATGTTGCAATGTTATTGCACAATGATCCCGCAGAATGATGTCAATGAAATGAATGATCACTTTCAAACATTTTTTTGAATTATAACTGCATTTATTTGAGGAAGAAAGGAACTAACATCTATGACACCCATTAAAGTTAGTGCCTCCATATAACTTAATAATCATATGATATTACACTTTCTGTCATGTCAGCTACCACTAACCTGGCTTTGATTATTATTAGGCCTCATGTCCACGGCATAAATTAATAAACAAAATCCGCACGGGTCTCCCATAGGGAGTCATTGGGCACCTGTAGGTAATTAAATATCTGCGGATGTCATTTTTCCCCGGCATGCGGATCGCACGCGTGGGAAAACAACTGCAGCATGCTCCATGTTTGTGCGGTTTTCCTACGCGGACATCTCCCACAGCAATTGGAAGCCATCCAGATCCGCGGCACAGACGCGGCTGTCACTGCATCCATGCCGCGGACTGTGGGAAAGCAGGAGTTTAAAAAAGACAGTGTATGCACACGGCACGCTGCCCGCGTCCCAAGCGCATCTGCCGCACAGAAGAAGGAAGATCCACCCGCCACGGAGGAGAGCCCCGCAGCGTCCGAACAGGTTATTATTATGTATTTTCTGGCCTCATGTCTGCGGGCCAGGTGGAATCCACTACAGGATTCTGCATGGGGAAACCATGCGGGCCCGTGGACATGAGGCCTAAGCGGCTTTCTCCCTCTCCTCCATTAATTGCTACCTTGCTTTTTAGAAGATAATTTTAAAAATCACTGTCTGCACGTAGTAGTATGGCTAGATCACATACTCTATTAGAAGGTAAAGTTACACAAATCATTCTACATTTTGAGCAATATGTTGGACAGAACCAAATGCAGATCTAATGCCCGCTTCACACGAGTGTAAGTGCATCTGCGTGCATCTGAGTGCTGCGTTTTTGCATCTCAATGCTGCATTTTTGTGGAATGAACAATGTTTTTTGTGTGCGCATCGGTGCATTTTACTGTCGTTTTTGTCCCTGCAAGGCATATTCATTTGCATGCGGCAAAGAAAAGCACCGATTGAAATGGCTAATGAGTTCCACATGTGTTCTTTTTCCGGCGGCATTATGCAGTCTTTCACGCATTTCCTTGCATATTATGCACCCCCAATGACTTCCAGTGGGACACAGAAAAATAAAACATGTTCCATTTTTTTTGTGTGACTAAGATGTGCTCGCAAAATATAAAAGTGTGAACGAACCCACTGAAATCAATAGGTTCTATTCTCTGCATATCGTGCGCGCAAGTTTTGCATGGTGAAAAATACCTGTGTGGGAAAGAAAAACAAGAAACAGTTTCTCTGCGAACATGCAGAGCATTGTTAGAATAACAAATTAAAAGTGGACGATCCGGATAAGCGGATTTCCCTTTTTCCTTTCTGTACCCACCCCAAAATTTATAAATAAAGAATTTATACAAAAAAAAATGTCTGTGTGAAGCTGGCGCCTTCACATGGCAATATGCGCAACTACACTCACCACTGCGGAGCATAGTTGCACATGAACAGGGTTTTTTTTCCTTCTTGGGTCATTCAAACTCCGAGTCATAGAATTTGAAAAAAAACTGCAGGAAGATAGGTCCTGTTAATACTACGTGCACGAAAGTTAGGGCAGGTCCTATCCTTTCTCTCCCATACTATTAACGGGCAAGAATACCACTAATGAAAGCGTACCCACTGAAGTTAATTATTTTGTTTCGCCCTATTATGTGGTGGTGATTACCGCGGCCGCAAAGCGGGACTAAAACATGCCCATGTGTTTAAGCCCTTAGGCCCAGGAGAGGCTGTAGACTGCGCAGCAGCATGCATGTCTGGGGTACAGTGCAAACTCCACCTCACTGCAGAGAAGTACACAGATGATTGGTGAGAATAACCCTAAAGGAAGTCCATCACGTTTATTGTCCCATAAAACTATACTAAACATAAATGGTAGGAAGTAAAAGTAAAGTGCAAGCACCAAGTCATGACTGACTCCTAGGGTTAGGTCAGATTGTGAAGTTTTCTTGGCAGACTGTTTTTGCAGGGTGGTTTGCCATTGCATTCCCCAGTCATCTTTTACCCCCTGGGTAATCTTTTCACCCACCTCGGAAGGATGGGTACTCATTTAACCGACCTCAGAAGGATAAACCTGAGTCAATCTTGAGCCAGCTACCTGAACCAAGCGGGGATTGAACCTGAGAGTTTAGGACTGCATTTCTGCTGCCTCAACACTCTGTACCACACAAGTGTAACCATGCTTTTTTTAGTTCACATTGTTGCTCCCTTTTCGCAGTATGCGACTGAGGTGTAAACTAATCAAGAGATGGTTCACACACTGGGACGGGTTTGGTCTCTCAATTCCCAACCCCATTCAACCTCATCACCCCCTATTCCGACTACTAATTGAGATCTCTAGCTCCCTAGGGACTGCACAGATAGAAAAGGTCCAGCACTGAAACTGGATAATGATGTGTAAAACCAATAGCTTTAGTCAATGACTAGTAAAATCAGGACATCCTGTTATCCTACACATTTCAAACCCCTAGGGTTCTTAGTCATGGCATTACACATGCAACACTGAATTGCCATTAAATAAAGGAAGAACGCCCACTTCCATCTGCTGCTTGATTAAACATGATACATCACATCCTACTGAACTACAGACAAATAAGGGAAAAGAACATTATAATTTATCAAAGGTTAATAAATATATATAATTTTGACTTATGACTGAGCTCTGTGGTAAAGCGGGTCTTCCTTTTCAAAATTCAGAAAACCTCACTGGCTAATAAATTATAACCCCAACCCCAAAGCCTTTTCGGCCTACGTTGTATTCCAATACTATCTGGGCCATATTAGTGGACTTCTTGCAGTACCCCAGTGGAGTACTCCGGTCACCTGACTTACATAGGGAGCTGGGACGGTTAAGTGTTGGCTTGACATGGCGGTACTTACCAGGCTCCTTGCCCAGAGGGATGACACGCAGCCAAGGCCAGAGTGTACCTGCAGCTCGCCAAAGACACCTCTAGGATAGGGAATGCCAATAAACAGGAGGATGGGGGTAGTAGTTGTCACGGGTGACGCCACCGTTCCTACACGGCGGAGAATAATCACAGACACAGATTCTAAGTACCTCGGGTGCCCAGGAACAGTTAGGGCCCAGTACAAACTTTACTTGAATAAAACTGGAGATAACAATTTTACAGGACAAATTAGGTACAGTCTTCACAGTACAGGCAACTCAAAAGATCAGAGGTCAGGGAGGAAACACAGGATGAAACCAGTCCTACAGTCCACGTTATCTGTCAGGAACTGCTCCTGAACAGGGAGCAATCCGGAGGAGGAAAGGGATAGGGTCACTCCACAGACACTCATGAAATATTTAATTGACTTTCAGGATTTGCACCCCGCACTGGAGACACATGGGTGACACTTAGTAGCGTACTTCTACGTGGGAATACTAGACTTGGACGGCCGCATAGGAAGCTTAAATTAGTACCTCTGCACTGGCCTCTATCACAGAATTACTTATGAATGCTCTCTCTTAGGCTTGGAACTCACTCCACTTACATTCAGATTTCATTTACTACGGGATAGCTCTCATCTTGCTCCATCTTCACCACAAGGAAGCTGAAGGTGCTTCCATGTGGCTCTGTGTTTGACTCTCTCAGGTAGCAGACAAGATGGAAGACAGAACTCCTTTCCCGTTCTCAAGCAACCCTATTTATACCCTCTCTCACACCACATGACATGACAGGCTGGATACATTTACAAACTTTGATTTTATGAAATTTAACCTCTCAAGCGCCGCAGCTATGCATCACACACACTGGATATAACAAGACAGGCTGGCACAGTGCATCTACATAACAAACATGTATGACATTTATGGAGGGGACCAGGATGATGTGCTGGGACACTACATTCTCCTGCACTACTCCACGAGTCTGGCCTTTGCCGTATACTCCGTGGCCTCAATTCCCCTTTTACAGAGCATCTAAAGTGCTGAGAACTTTCTCTCCCTGCTCGGAAGGTGGGCAGGCCTAGTCAGGGCTGAGCCCCATACTGTACATTGTCTCTGTCATGGGGTAGTTCTAGGCGGTGACGTGCTAGCTGTGTTACCACCCACATCATCTTGCCGCCTGCAGCTTCACACAAGGCATCAACAAAGTAGTGCACCCGTCATTCCCTTCGCCCTGCCACTGCTCTGTAGGAGATGAGTAGGACCTTGCACATCGGTCCCTCGGTGTGCCTCTTCACGGTCCCAACAGGTGCCTGTCACGCCCAGTGCTAGGCTGGCCTGCTGTCTCTTCCTGACTAACTCTGGGTCCCGAGGCTGAGGGCATAGGGCTTAACACCGCTGCTTTAGAGCTGCTCATGCAAGCTGCTTCACTGTAAGAGGGAAGCTGGCCGCTTTTCCCCCTTACATTCCCCCCTGCTATTACATTGCCAGTCCTCTGGCAATCAATATTACCCCTGGGGGATGATTCCACTGCTGCACTTCACTGGCCACCGCTGGCACCACCCTGCTGACTACCCCAAGATGAAGCAGGTTGATAGTGGTTTTTTGGTGTGGCAGTGACAGACAAAGGCAGCATTTTTTAATAACAAATTTTACTAATGCAGAATCTATATTACTCCATAGGAGGGTATTTGACACTTACGTATTTCAAACCAGAAATTCATACATACCATGTCCATATCAGAGAAGAAGGGGAACACTTCAGTGAGACAAGGCACCAATCACTGTGCTCACAGTACTCTATATTCATCGTTGTACTCTGTACTATAATATATATACCGTGTCGTCAAACAGTGAAAAAATGCTCAAACAAAAGAAAAAAGAAAGTAGTGTGCCATGTGACCAGAAATGACACCAAGATAAACACCAAGCAAAAGTCTTTATTAGGATACATTCACATTGAGGATGGATCCTGTGCTAGTTTTGTGCATTGCAAAATGCACAAAACTCATGTGAATATGAACTCCATTTTTTTAATAGAATCATCCATATAGGTCGCCTGCACATAGGCGAATTTGCATTGCGAAATCTGGAGTGGGCGTCCGCCTCTCGATTCTGCAGCAAATCCAGCCCATAGTATGCTATGACAATACGTGATTTCCTGCCCACAAGTGGACATCATTTGCGATGTTCCGCTTGCAGGAAAGAAATCGTCGCATACCGCGATTTTGTGCAGGCTATGCATGGACAGCTTCAATTAAAGTCAATGGAAGCCATCCGTCCTGCGGCCATTCTGCAATCATCATTGCAGAATGGTGGCAGAAGCTGCATCATCGCAACATTCGCAGAGATGAGAAAACACCGGAGAGGTGCTCTAGGGTCGCCTGATGGGCACTGGGTCGGATCCTGCTGCAGGCGGCCATAAGCAATTTTTTCCCTCACACACCGCCCATTGTTTTCAATGGGACAGTCAAACACATTGCATGCCATGTGATGTGCATGCGAGTGCAATGTAATTTTTCCCATTGAAGTCAATGGGAAACACTTGCCTATTCTTTGACGCATATGAAATCAAAATTCCAGAGTAGTGGCGCAAGGCATTTTTGCATGAAAAACGCCTCGCATCGGTGGGTAGAACACAGATTGACAAGCGCAATATTGGACCAGGTTTCTCGGGCCAATATCACGCTCGCTAGCGTGATAAAGTTAGCCTAAGGCTAACTTTACACGGATGAGCTCAATACGGGGCCATGAATCCTGCTTCCAAATTGCGCTCCCCATCATGTGAAATCCCCAAGAATACGATGCGTTTTCATGGCAAAACAGCCCCACATCACTTCGAGGATGAAGGGAACCTCACAGCCGCGGCAGAGGATCGCAGAGTTTCTCCCCTTACTTTTAATGAGGCCGGCACTGTTTAAAATGCACAAATCTCGCGTGATTTTATCCCCCGTGTGAAGCTGGCCTTAATGTGCCAAAAACACAGACAAATCAGTTAAAACATTTAAAACCACATGCAGCAAATATTCGCAGGGCGTTGTAACAATGTGTGCAAACACCTAAAATATCACCATAAGCAGACAGAAATTCTGTCCAAATAGATATATATACACATAAAGTTGGTGTATTCCCATGAACCTAATATAACAGCCTCACAAGATATAATACATGCCAGAAACAGATAAATACTATGTCAGACACAGATGCTCAGTGAAGCATGGGAGTGGAATTACCACATATATGGTTATATATATGGGGGGAATAACCAGACCCACAAATAACAGATAATCACAAGGTCTTGCACCAATGTGTGCAAACACCTAAAATTCCCCCATGATTAGACAAAAATTATTTCCAAAAAGTTATATATGTATACACATACAGTTGGTGTCCCCCCAACATGCACCTAATATCACACCCTCATAGAAGTTATAATAAATACCAGTGTAGTGGCCCAGTACATGCTTTCCTGGCCCCCTCCACAATGTCATACATGTATGCCTTATGTAGATGCTCTGTGCAAGACTGTCTTGTCATTCTGTTATGTGTATTGCACAGCTGCAGCAAGTGAGAGGTTAAGGCCTCATGTCCACGGGGAAAATCGGGCCCGCTACGGATTCTACATGTAGAATCTGCAGCGGGTCCCTCCTGCCCCGCGGACGTGAGCGCTGAAAATACAAATAAATAAGAATTTACCTATCCGTAGCGGGCGGCGAAGCTCTGCTCTTCCTCACGGCCGGATCTTCTTTTTCGGCCGGCGGATAAATTCCTGACGCCGGCGGCACGTCGCCGCCACGTCGTCGACGTGCCGCGCGCATGCGCCGGGCACATCCGCCGAGCCGAAGCAAGGGAGATGCGGCCGTGAGGAAGAGAAGAGCTTCCCGGCCCGCTGCGGGTGAGTAAATGCTTTTAATTCCTATTTTAGGTCTCCCGCGGATCCGGACGGCTTCCATAGGCTTCAATAGAAGCCCGCGGGAGCCGTCCCCGCGGGAGATCCGCACGAAAATGGAGCATGGTCCAGATTTTTTCATGCTCCATTTTTTTTTAAATCCCTTTTATTGACGATCCGCGGGTATTTATGTACCCGCGGGTGGTCAATGCATCCCTATGGGGTGCGGATCCGCGTGCAGGTAATCCGCTGCGGATCCTAAATCATATTTTCCCCGTGGACATGAGCCCTTAGTGTTTGCAAAGCCTGGAGACTGTCTGTAAATGTATCAATTCATGTCCTGTCATGTGGTATGAGAGGGGTTATAAAAGTGAGTGTTTGAAAGCAGGAAAGGGTCCATCTCTTCTGGAGTCGTAGGCAAGAGGTCCAGCTACATGGGGGTACCTTTAGTCGGTATTAGTGTATCTTGACGCCACCAGGAAGTCCTGGTGGAGTCAAGATTGACAGGGGTGACGCCCCCTGAATGTGATTGGCTGCACAGGTTAGTTGCCTCAAGGTCCTGGAAGGCCACTAATAATGCTGCAGCAGGAAGTGCCTTACTAAAGGACGCCGGCCTGCACCTCTGTGCGTTGACGGCCACTGCTGCTACCCAGGATTTCCCCTGCTGAAACCCCCATTCCCCAGCGGCAGCAGCGCAGAAGCCGGCACCCCGATCTGTATAGCAGCATGTAGATATTGCAAGTAGATTGGGAGAAACTGGCCCCCTCAGGGCAACCGACCTGCTGAAGTAAGTACAACTCATCAAAAGTAAATTACAGTAATTATGAGCAAGAAGGAATTATGTAATCATCAATAAATATTCCTTTAATATTTCAGAAAAATTAGTGAACCTCCCCAGTTGGTCCGACAATGCACCAACAACCGTACATGAGGGAGGTATACAGCACTTGAACGTCAATGTACCCCTCTTGCCACTTCATATTATGCATAATCTGGAATACCTGTTTACTATCCCTCACAAAACCTGGCACACGACACACCAAAATGTGCAGCATCCCCAGGCCAAGGACGCTGAAAATGTCACTAGGCAGGGGGATGAGTTTAGGACAAGCAAGGGGAAGAAAGCCTAGCCCAGTCTGAGCAAGTGAACCACCGTTTTGATGGTTTACACCTGATTCGCATAGTTTGAAAATGGCAATGTTGGAGCCCAGGCAGCACTTTGTGTTGCAAAAAGGTGTCTGACGGGTTAGCGTTGCAGAACTGAGGTCCTGGGTTAAGATCTGACCAATGCTAAAATCTGCATGGAGTTTGTATGTTCTCCTCATCTTTGCATGGGATTCTTCTTGATACTCTGACTTCCTCTCATACTTCAAAATATGCTAATAGGTGAATTTAGGTTGTGAACCACCAATTGGGTCTGGGTGCTGCGGAGTATATGTGTGCTATATAAATGAGAAAGATAAATAGATATATAAATTTGTCTTTCTATGGCTCATCGATGGTCAGCATAGATTTATTGGGGTTAAGAAGTGTGACACACTTCCATTAAATTATCTAGAGGAAGCAGCTAGGACATTCAACGACAAGAGAGTATACCAGGCTAATAAGATTTGTGATTGTTACCAATATATTCTACGTCTTTTGCTCTGCATCAGTGCAGGTACTTTATGCCCAATATTTAATTACTCAGACATCTACAGAAAACATTTGGAACTGATTTTCTCCAGCTTTTGCACAAATTACAATATAGCACATATAGGTGTACAGGGCCTATTGTTGGGGTGGGGGGGGGGCATACTGGGCAATTACCCAGGGCCACCATCCCCAAGGCGGCCTCCAGGCAACCCAAGGCACTGACTGGATTTGCCAATATGCAAATAGACAGACCACTGGCTTCATCCTCCATGAGTAGCGATATCACAGTTGGGGAGCCTATAAGTTAGGGGGCCCGAGCGCCCCCCCTCCCTCACTACTACCATGACCTAGAGAAACAAAGATAGCGACACAAGCTCCTCTGACTACCTGATGCATACTGTACATTGGTATCATACCTCCCAACTTTACAGAGAAGGAAAGGGGCAGGTAAGGCGACGTGCAAAACGTACGGCAGCAATTTTTCTAAGCCCCGTTTCCAACCACACCAAATCTATCAGGAGGAAGTGCTTTTAGGAGTTAGACTCAAAATTTTATCAGCATGATTATTACCTGCCTAATTAAATTATTTGGGTGAAATGCCTGCGATGAAGACTGGCACAGAAGAATGTCCCTAAACTAATAGACCAATAAAACAATTACAATGCTTCTAATATATATTATTATTATTATTATCATTAATAGTAGAACAGTTCATAACATAAATACGGCACCAGAACCAAGCTCATTACATAAATACAGTACCAGAACCCAGCTCAGTACGTAAATACAGCACCAGGATCAAGCTTAATATATAAATACAGCACTAGAACCAATATCTATAAAGGGATAAACTATAGAGTCAAGTCAGCCCCTGCTATTGAAGTTTATACTTCCTAGTACAACTTGTATGATAAGAGTTGTCAAATCACAAACAAGAATGCTACTATCCATCATCACTCAGACCATACAGTGACTACAGGACTGATCAGAGGTAGCGAGTAGCAGAATAAGCAATGACATTCTGACATGTGAAATCATCTCTAATTAAGTGTTGTGGTTTTCTTCTCCATCCAGTTCCGATTGAAAACACAGCTTTTCTTGAATACATCTTGTCTCTTCGTAGGTTTCCACACTAATGTCTTTGGCCTTCTGCTTTTTCATAACTGTAATTCCTATAGGAAGATAAACTCTTAATAATAGTTATACAGTTCCCTAAATACTGTATAACAGCGCAACTCACAGCGCCCCTTGAGTAATGATTAACAATGCTCCTGTATTATGGAGCCATACTGTCCCTCTGTAGTAATAAATAGCCATACTGTCCCCCTGTAGTAATATATAGCCTAACTGTCCCCCTGTAGGAATTAATGTACCCTGTAGTAATAAATAGCCATAATATCCCTCAGTAGTAACATATAGCCATAATGTCAAAAATTGTTTAGGAATGGATGAGCAACATGACAAAGAGATCAAGGCGGTGACTTATCCTCCAGATTCTCCAGATCCATACTATATATATATAGTAAACAATATATGACATAGTTTTAGCTCATTACATCCTTATATCAGTCACTCAATATGTTAGCACATGAAAATAAACTACTACTTCCAGCTAATGAATAACTCCTACAGTTTGGCACAGTATAATGGTGCGATATTTGGATGCAAATGATTTCAAGTGTTGAAAGATGTGGATTTACAAAATGATTTTATTATACGTACTAAATGTACTTTACTTTACGTTAGTAGTCTACATGTATAATAGGCCATCAATGTATGATGACTGTTAGTCTGACTACCAGGCTCCACACTAATCAAAAGTTAGAAGAGGCAGAGATACTTGCCACAGCTCCGCTGCCCTTTCTCTTCAGTAGCCAATACAGTGACATCCATGCATGTGTGCCTGTTGGGTGGTATTGGAGCTCAGTCTATTAAAGGTTATCCAGCTATCAGACATCATTACCACTATAGCTCCAACTGTGCTAAAATATCAAAAAGAGCAGTTATTATATCAGATACTGTTATTGTATTGTTTTCCAAGACACAATAGATTGGAAGACTAACATTTTCGCAAAATCAGTTAGTGAGAGCAAAGCCTATCAGCACCTCCCATAGCCTGCTCTCCTGAGGAAGAGCATGCTGGGTGGTGGGACACATTACAAAGTAAGGGATTTGTGAACACCCCAGCAATAAATCTCAGTGGAGACACAGTATGAAGCTTTCTAATTGCATCAGAACAAAACCTCAAAGTAAAAAACAGATAAGGGCATAATTTTCTTTCTGCAGATATGTAAGATTTGTATGTGTTGATTTTTCATGCACAGGTGGGCGGTCCTTTATGTCTACAGGGCCTGCTTTTTCTTTAGAAATAGCACCATTCCTTTATATAGCCTGTTTCTGGTCTTGCAGCATATTTCCATTCAAGATACTGATGCTGCATTGCAATACCAGACACAGGCCATGGGCAAGAGTGGTACTGTTTCTAGACTTTTTTCCTAAGTCTGGCCTTTTATGGGCTTTTTTTTTTTTTACACAGGTCAAAGTAAAAAATGGACACATGCAACAGATACGGATACAACATACACATACACACAGATTAAAATTGGCCTTTTTTTCAAAGACTCAAATCAAACCCACTCATCTGAATAAACTCGAAAAGAACGTGAAAGTGTCTACTGAGATACATTAAAAAAATGATGGGGCTTGCCACATTGATAATTTTGCACCAGAGTTACTCAATTTGTACCCTTTTTTTTCCAACTCAAGCATTCATGAATTCTACAACGTTAAATGGATGTTTCCATGTAGGACAAATAGGTCCACGCCAGAAAAAAACACCAAAAATTAGGTGGCTTGTTGCCCAGGAGGATGGGCTAGGCTACGCTGTTTCTGTAAATCCCATAGAAGTTGTGCTATGCTATTTCCATTACTCCAGTTGACTTCTATGGGAGTTACGAAAACAGCATAGCGAAGCCTACTCAGCTGTATCCATCCTCACGGCTACTCCTCGACACCACAAACGGGCTAGGATAGTGGGGGCCTGAATTTAAAATAGGTGTGAATCCTGAAGGTGGATCATATCCTGTAGATCTGCCATAAAAATCTCAGTTGGGAATACCCCTTTAATGATGTATCGCCCCCCCAATACCCCCATTGCAGAACACAATGGGTAAAAGGAGTTAACATAAATATACAATTGAAAAAAATAATATATCAGCTACAACACTCAGCATCCCCTGGCAGTCTGTGATAGGGGACAGAATGTCATTGGGGATTCCTAGCCTAAATTTGCATGCTGATGACCTCATAAATCAAAGCTCTAGGCTTTTCCAACTTCCTAGCCTGTGTACAGAGCAGTGTGATTTTCCTGTTGTATTCCCATGAATACACATATCATTGTATGCACTGCCGACAAATATTTCAGTTTCATATTTTTATTTCCGCTTTGGCAAACTGGCAGTCGTGTCCTAACATGATCTCAGACACAATAACTGTCATCCTGTGATGTGAACACTAGATGGCAGCAGGCACACATTCATCTCATATGGAGCGCTCATTTCCTGCGCTCATGTACTTCCTAGAAAAAGTGACTCTTCGGTTGTATTGCTGTATTGGAAATACTAAAGGATATGTCAGTTGATGAGCAGTATGGTACGGCATATATGTAATCTACATAAAAAGGAGTCACTATGTAAATATATGACTTCATTTATTTTGCACTGATGAGTCTGTAAGATGATCCAGAGCTGCATTCATACTACTGACTGTTCAACAGGCTTGCTGAAAGACAGCATACATAGACGGGTGAGGCGATGGCTATTGAAACACGAGTACTGCAAATACACTCATTGTAAAAAACAATCCCTCACCCTAGAAAAAGATCTTGGAATGAAATGAAACTCTCTATGTTTGTTTGTAACATTGATATAAGTGATTACAATTAGAGATGAGCGAGCATACTCGTCCGAGCTTGATGCTCGTTCGAGTATTAGGGTGCTCGAGATGCTCGTTACTCGAGACGAGCACCACGCGGTACTCGTCTCGATTAAACGAGCACTGACCATTGAATTCAATGGAGCCGGCAATACAGCCGGCTCCATTGAAAGCAATGGGCTGCCGGCGAGCGCGGGATGAATTTTCGGGAAGGACTTAAAAATATAAGCCCTTCCCTGAAATTCATCCAGAAATGTGTAAAAAGTAAAAAATAAAATATACTCACCTTGTCCCGGCAGATGGAGTTCAGCCGCGGCCGGCCGGCAGTTCTCCTGAACTGCTGTGAGTGGTATTCAGCCTGCTAAATTAGCTGCCTCTGATTGGTCACAGCCTCACCAATCAGAGGCAGCTCTCACTCACCCATTCATGAATTCATGAATGGGTGAGTGAGTGCTGCCTCTGATTGGCTCAGCACAGGGACCAGTCAGGGGCAGCTCTCAGATGTTATTCAGCTAAGAGCTGCCCCTGATTGGTCCCTGCGCTGAGCCAATCAGAGGCAGCACTCACTCACCCATTCATGAATTCATGAATGGGTGAGTGAGAGCTGCCTCTGATTGGTGAGGCTGTGACCAATCAGAGGCAGCTCAATCCCCACCTGCTGAATACTACAGAAAGCAGTTCAGGAGAACTGCCGGCCAGACGCGGTTGAACTCCGGCTGCAGTGGAAAGGTGAGTATTAGAGATGAGCGAGCGTACTCGGAAAAGCTTGAGTAATTTGCTTTATCCAAGTATCACTGTGCTCGTCCCTGAAGATTCGGGTGCCGCTGCGGCT
Source organism: Eleutherodactylus coqui (assembly GCF_035609145.1). Lineage (NCBI taxonomy): Eukaryota > Metazoa > Chordata > Amphibia > Anura > Eleutherodactylidae > Eleutherodactylus > Eleutherodactylus coqui. The sequence continues at coordinate 58,786,116 of NC_089846.1, read as the reverse complement.
GACAGGTGAGTCGCAGCGGGGAGCAGGGGAGAGCGGGCGGGAGAGAGGGAGAGAGAGATCTCCCCTCCGTTCCTCCCCGCTCTCCCCTGCAGCTCCCTGCTCCGTGCCGGCACCCGAATCTTCAGGGACGAGCACAGCGATACTCGGATAAAGCAAATTACTCGAGCGAGTAGTGCTTTTCCGAGTACGCTCGCTCATCTCTAGTGAGTATACATTTTATTTTTACACATTTTAGGATGATTTTCAGATAAGGGCTTATATTTTTAAGAGAATTTATTGTGGGAAACTGACCCCTTGAAGGGAGGCTCTAGTACCCTGTTGTACCGCCTCTAGCTTGGATGTAAGATGTGATACAGGCGGGCATGGAGGCTCTAGTACCCTGTTGTACCGCCTCTAGCTTGGATGTAAGATGTGATACAGGCGGGCATGGAGGCTCTAGCACCCTGTTGTACCGCCTCTAGCTTGGATCAAAATGGGATATGGGCAGACATGGAGGCTCTAGTACCCTGTTGTACTGCCTCTAGCTTGTATACAAGATGTGATATGGGCAATCATGTAGGATCTAGTATCCTGTTGTACCATCTCTATCTTGGATACAAGATGTGATATGGGCTGGCATGGAGGCTCTAGTACCCTGTTGGGCTATCTCTAGCTTGGATACAACATGTGATACGGGTGGGCATGGAGACTCTAGTATTCTGTTGTACTGCCTCTAGCTTGGATGTAAGATGTGATACAGGTGGGCATGGAGGCTCTAGTACCCTGTTGTGCTGCCTCTAGCTTGGATACAAGATGTGATATGGGCTGTAATGGAGGCTCTAGTACCCTGTTGTACTACCTCTGGCTTGGATACAAGATGTGATAGAGGCAGGCATAGAGGCTCTAGTACCCTGTTGGGCCTCCTCTAGCTTGGATGCAAGATGTGATACAGGTGAGCATACATGGAGGCTCTAGTACCGTCTTGTACAACCTATAGCTTGGATGTGATACAGGCATGGAGGCTCTAGCACCCTGCTGTTACTCCTCTAGCTTGGATACAAGATGTGATACGGGCAGGCATGGAGGCTCCAATACCCTGTTGAGCCACCTATAACTTGGATGCCAAATATGATACGGGTGGGCATGGAGGCATACAGGTTCTGTATGGTATTCTGCGTTATATCAGTTTATATTTGCTGTAACTGAGCCTCTAGATTGTGCAAACTGGTAGGCTGCCGAAGCTGGCATCCCAGATGGTTCCATACATGTTATATTAGCGATAAATATGGCAACCGGGCAGCCACAGGAGTGTGACAATGTTGTGGGGACATTCCTGTGACCCCCTTGTGTGTGTGGCCGAGCATTATCTTGCTGGAAAATGCCTCTTGGAAGCCGCCATGAGAGGAACACATGTGGCTGCAGGATGTCCTGATCATATCACTAAGCTGTCATTGTCCCTCGTACTACTACTAGGGGTGACCAACTGTTATATGCGATGGCCCCCCAGACCATAACACCAGCAGGGGGCAGTGTGCCGCTCCACAGCAAAGACAGTATTGAGGCGCTCACCCTTAGGTTTCCAGATACGAACACTACTGTCGTCAGCGCCCGAACTAAACCTGGATTTGTCACTAAAGACAACCCGGTTCCAATCGTTAGCAGTTTAGTTTCATCATCCACGACACCACTGTAAATGGTGATGGTAAGTGGGTGTCAAAGGCAGTACATGCAATGGGGCTGTGAGATCAAATGTCCTTCAGCCAAGTGCCTGAAAAGGATTCTGACAGACACAGAGGTGTGATGATGGCGCCACCTGTCTGTGGATAACGGACAACGAAGCATTTGCAGCTGGTCATGCTTGTCGGCAATCAGATAATGAACTGGAATATGGTTTTCTCCAGCAGGTTTTGGGGTATTTTGTAGCTTCCAAATTGTATAGTGTGCACACATCATCGACCAGATCAGACACAAGCTATCAGTCTCATATCCAAAATGGCTCTGGGCAGAAACACCCAGACAGCCCCTTTTATTGCAAGACATAACACCTGCCCTTTAATGGGCGTGCAACAGATTACATCAGTAACATATAAGATTCTCATTTGTCGGATCATATAGAATCTCCCACCTCTCTGCCCACCCTTCCTCAAGTCTTGATGTAGTGTGGACTTTGTCCTAGCTGAAGGCATTTCTGTGTGCGTGTCAACTCATTGTTTAACTAACTTCAGTGTGGGGGGGGTGGAAGAGGGCTAGGAAAACACTCAGTATTGGACAAGTATACATATAACACTATGACCTTTAACTCTTAGAGGCTGTTTGTGCAACTTTATGTACTCAGCTAACATTACACCACACATCTTTCACCATCCCATTGTCTAGCAAATACCATGATGAGATTGTGTGGCCATTACCCTCCACTAAGTTAAAAGTCATTACAATAGCATAATATATTTGGTTTATACAAATCAATAGACATTTTATACTGACTAATCATCATATCTATCACAATAATCCACTCTAATGGTGGTCTGTCGAGGGTGTCCTGAGCCCGGTCGCCTTGTGTGTTTGCCCTCATGCATCCACTGGTCAAAAAAACTCTTAAGGCCTCATGTCCACTAGAAAAATACAATCCCCGCAGATTTCTGCAGCAGATTCCACGCGGATTTGCTTTAAATGGTATTTTTTCTTGCATGCGGATATCCCCACCTATAGATCGCAATGTGGCCGATCTGCGCAGAATATGCACTAAAATGGAGCATGCTGCGTTTTTTTTTCCGTGCGTGAAAAACGCAAATCGATTAAAATGCCATTTGCCGGTGCAAAATTTAAATCACTGCATATGGCCAATGATATTCCTATGGGCAAAATTTCACCCGCGGAATCCGCAATTGAATTTTGCTAGTGGACATGAGGCCTAAGGCCAGGTTCCCATGGCCGTGACAGGCTCCACTGCGGAATTCCGCGGCGGAGCCTGTCACGGCGCCCCCCAGAGACCCCAATACTTACCTCCGGATCCGGTGTCTTCCGTCCCGCATGACACTTCGGCGTGCATGCGCAATAGAGCGCGTGACACGCCGCAGCGTCATATGACACGCCCACAGCATCACATGACGCACCGGCGGCATCAAATGACGCGGCTGGCGGTGGGCGGGGAAGCGGTTTCACGCTATCTTCCGCTGTGCTACAGCAGAAGATAGCATGACGGACGGCTTCCATTGACTGCAATGGAATCCGTCCGCGCGTACACCAGCGGCAAATAGAGCATGCTGCGGGTGAGGACGGGAGATTTCACGGTGCGGAATTCCGCGATGGAATTCTGCACCGTGAGCATTGAGCTATTAGGTTCAATAGAACCTAATAGCTGCGGGCAACGCGGCGGAGATCCGTCAGTGGGAAGGAGCCCTAAGTGTCTGGTCAGAATGGCCTAGGTGGCAGCAATTCATCGATACGACCATCCAGCTTCTTGCATTGCAATAATGAGCCCCATCTCAAACTCTCTCAACTGGGCTGTTAGCGCAAACTAACCCCATAGCTATAGTCTTGCTTCCCGAATTAAAAAAATGGTTGACTTAGGAGCTGCTCACAAAACTGACTGGCCACAAAGAGCTTGTGCAAACTAGACAATTTCTACTTTATTTTGAGAACAGCTGGTAATATATATAGGTTCTAGACAAAGACATTGCTAAGAGACACTTTGCTTATGAACATGTATAGCTTATTACAATGCATTTGTTATCATTGGTCCTTGGTACTCAGTGTGCGCAGTGACGTTGGTCAGAAGGCTGAACATTCCTCTGGGTCCTTGTTTGGTTGGTCTATAAACTCTCCAGAGTTAACTCTTCGCTGGCCATACTTGTATGGTACCTACTTCTAGGATCATTAAATTAGTTAGTACATATACATTTATAAGCTTATACACTGCCAGTGTTTAGTAATTAATCAATTAAGGCTACATAAAGGATAGAAATTTCATATGTAAATTAAGTACATCCATTTTAAGGATTTAAAAGGTTAAATTCAATTTAATAACATATGGAGAGATATATACAAACATATATATATATATATATATATATATACACACACACACACACACACAAAGAGTTTTACATATTAAATAGAAAAAAATATGTATCTGTTTTGCTGTAAAAGTCAATTATGCAAAGATATTTGTTTCTCAAAACAGAATCCAACTTCTTATTATTTGTTTTATTCCTCCCAGTTCCCCCTTCAGTGTATACTTTCAATTTAGACCCAAGCTAATTGGGTTCTTCATGCAAAATGACCTTGGATTCCTCTTAAGTGCTCTATGCAAGAGCCAAACCACCTGCATACGCATTTTAGTAAAGAGAGAAAAGTAAAAAATTAACTCTGGGATAGACAAAGGCAAGATAATATAAATGAGCATTATGGCTTCTCTAACATGGGCGTAATCTCTTCTCTGCATCGTAGAGGCATCTAGTGGTCCAAAAGCTCTACACAAGGGGAAAGAGAGGTCACTACACACATGGAGCCTCCGAGAGCCTCTTATAGGCCAAGGGTGGAACACCTTTTAGGGCCTCAGGTGACAAGACCGTTCATCTAATCACCACAACTCTAATCATTGGCATTAGAGATGAGCGAGCACCAAAATGCTCGGGTGCTCGTTACTCGGGACGAAATTTTCGCGATGCTCGAGCGTTCGTTTCGAGTAACGAACCCCATTGAAGTCAATGGGCGACCCGAGCATTTTTGTATATTGCCGATGCTCGCTAAGGTTTTCATTTGTGAAAATCAGAGCAATTCAAGAAAGTGATGGGAACGACACAGCAACGGATAGGGCAGGCGAGGGGCTACATGTTGGGCTGCATCTCAAGTTCCCAGGTCCCACTATTAAGCCACAATAGCGGCAAGAGTGGGCCCCCCCCCCCCCCACTGTCAGCATAAAGATCGCTCTCCTCTGCCATAGCTGTAACAGCTGTGGCAGAGAAGAACGATGTTTGCCCATTGAATTCAATGGAGCCGGCAATACAGCAGGTTCCACTGAAAGCAATGGGCTGCCGGCGATCGCGGGATGAATTGTCGGGAAGGGCTTAAATATATAAGCCCTTCCCTGCAATTCATCCAGAAATGTGTTACAATAAAAATATATACCGGCGTATAAGGCGACGGGGCGTATAAGACGACCCCCCAACTGTCACCTTATACGCCGGCAATACAGTGGAGCAAAGAATAAAAATCATTACTTACTTCTTCTGACGGTCTGCGGCGCTCCTGCAGGCTGTCGCTCCCTCCTGGTCCCCGGCAGAGCATTGCTTTCTGGACGCAGTGGTTGAAATCCCCGCCTCCAGAAACACACGTGCCTTCAGCCAATCACAGCCATTCAATGACATCATTGTCATTGGCTGTGATTGGCTGAAGGCACGTGTGTTTCTGGAGGCGGGGATTTAAAGCCCTTCGTAGAGAAAGCAATGCTCTGCCGGGAACCAGGAGGGAGCGACAGCCTGCAGCAGCGGCGCAGAACACCAGGAGAAGTGAGTAATGATTTTTATTCTTTGCTCCGCTGTATTGCCGGCGTATAAGGTGACAGTTGGGGGGTCGTCTTATACGCCCCGTCGCCTTATACGCCGGTATATATTTTTATTGTAACACATTTCTGGATGAATTGCAGGGAAGGGCTTATATATTTAAGCCCTTCCCGACAATTCATCCCGCGATCGCCGGCAGCCCATTGCTTTCAGTGGAACCTGCTGTATCGCTGGCTCCATTGAATTCAATGGGCAAACATCGTTCTTCTCTGCCACAGCTGTTAAAGCTGTGGCAGAGAAGAATGATTTGTCTTCTATATGTTCTCAATGGGGTCGGCGCTGCTGCCGCCGGCCCCATTGAGTGCATATAGAGAAGAGAACAGAAATCGCAGATCGCACATAGGTGCGATCTGCGATTTCTATGGCCTAAGAAGGACCGTTGGGGTTCTTGAAGCCTAAAATCACTCCTAACACTCTCCGTATAGCAGCTCCGGCATCAACAACACTTTCCCTAAACTATGTCAGAATGCATCTGTGGCGAGCCGCGGGAGGGGCAGATTTTAATACTCGGGTGACACCAATCTCGCCAGCCGCTCACTGCAGGGGGGTGGTATAGGGCTTGAACGTCGCAGGGGGAAGTTGTAATGCCTTCCCTGTCTTTCTATTGGCCAGAAAAGCGCGCAAATTTGTCAGGGAAGAAAATGAAAGTAACCCGAACACCGCGTGGTACTCGTTATGAGTAACGAGCATCTCGAACACCCTAATACTCGAACGAGTATCAAGCTCGGACGAGTATGCTCGCTCATCTCTAATTGGCATATCTGCCCGAGATGGAACTGCAGGACAAGTTGGATTCTGAGGTCTTTGGACGGTGACAAAATTTTTGTGATTTTTGCCTCTGTACATCACTACAATGGATTTGCAATGAAGCCAAAAACATGTGATTGATGTGTAGATTTTAGCTGTAATTCAGTTTAACAAAATTATTGCACTAACCATTTAGGAATTGCATAAAGTTTTTATCATCCCTTCTTTTTCACATGCTAAGGGCTTATTCATACAAACGTATATCAGCACATATTTGCACGGCTGGCCGATATACGCTACCATCTGATGTATTGGATTCCAATGCATCGGATCTCAAAGGCTTATTGTCGGGTGCTTTTATGCCAGAAAGGAAACTATCTTCCTGGCTGGACTATGGCCGCTCCTATGGGAGCCAATGACAGCGGATGGATAAAGTAAGTGGGAGGGAGTTTAGCAGCGTAACTGTTGAACTCCCTCCCACTTCTCCTCCCCGCCCCTTGCCGCTGTTTGCAACAGGAGAGGGTGAAGCTTGCTGGCTGTAGACAAGCGGTGGGGAGGGTGCAGGAGCTTAGCTCCACCTGCATCCCGCCCACTTCCATTGCAAAAAGCCAGAGGGGAGGAGAGAGGAGGCGAGCCAGCGAGGGCAAGGGAATGGGGGGACAGCTTAGTAGAGCTCAACTGTCTCTCCCTGCCTGATGGCATATACACCGAGCCCATGCATCACATAGTAGCATATATCGGCCGGCCGTGAAAACACCGGCCGATATACGCTCGTGTGAATAAGCCCTAAATAAAATTGGACAAGCTACATACTTCTAAATAAAAAGATTATTTTTACCGCTTAGGGTATATTCACATGCAACAGAAAAGCTGCAAAATGTTTGCAACGGAAAATTCCACCGTAAATTTCGCATAATTTCTGCATATAAAAAACATCAAAAATCCATGGATTTTGACCAGGAATTAGCTGTGTGGCTAATTTCAGCAGCTACAGCGCTCCCCCTCACTTTAGAATACATTGTGCTACATTACACATCACCCAGCAGCCTCTACTGAGCGCTGAGCCACTGGTCAGGTGCTGTTACCTCCAAATCACAAAAAAATTCTGTTTTTTTTCCAGCGTTCACTATGCAGTGTATAATATTCTTTATTTTTGGCAATGCTGCAGTAAAAAGCTTATGAAATTTTTATTTTTCCATTGAAGAAGCTGTGTGACAAGCTGAATTTCTTGTTAGCACCATTTTGGGGTACATGTCACTTTTTGAACACTTTGATTGTGTTTTTGTTACATTATTCCCCTTGCAGGATAAAAAGATAAAAATTGTGTTACAGATATGGTGATACCACATATGTATTTTTTTTTTATAAGGGTGACTACCCACTACAGTCTTTTTTCACTGCGAAATTCGCAGTGTTTTTTTTTCTGCAGGGGTCTATGGGACTTGTAATGTTAAAGTCGCAATCGTGCAAAATCGCAATTTCGCGGTAAATTGCGATTTTGCGCGTTCACGATTTTAACATTACAAGTCCCATAGACCCCTGCAGAAAAAAAAACACTGCGAATTTCGCAGTGAAAAAAAACTGTAGTGGGTAGTCACCCTAAAAAGGAATGTGTGAAAATGAGGATTTTTATTTATTTTTTACTTGTTCTCTTGTAGGGGACTTCAACCTGCAATTCTATATTCACTCTGATAATACACTGCAATACTTTTGATTTTACACAGACAGCCTGGCAGGCTTAAAGGCCAGGTTATCCAACAATAAGGCCAGATTCACACCGGAATATTTGCGCAGGATGTTTGTTCAATTGCAATATGCAGAAAATAGAACCTATTGATTTCAATGGGTTCATTCACAAGCGTGCGCAATTGCATCATGCAAAAAAATCCAGAGCATTTTCTATTTTCCTGCACATTAAAGGGGTTGTCCCGCGGCAGCAAGTGGGTCTATACACTTCTGTATGGCCATAATAATGCACTTTGTAATATACATTGTGCATTAATTATGAGCCATACAGAAGTTATAAAAAGTTTTATACTTACCTGCTCCGTTGCTGGCGTCCTCGTCTCCATGGTGCCGACTAATTTTCGCCCTCCGATGGCCAAATTAGCCGCGCTTGCGCAGTCCGGGTCTTCTCCTGTTCTCTATGGGGCTCCGTGTAGCTCCGTGTAGCTCCGCCCCGTCACGTGCCGATTCCAGCCAATCAGGAGGCTGGAATCGGCAATGGACCGCACAGAAGAGCTGCGGTCCACGGAGGAAGAGGATGCCGGCGGCCATCTTCACCGGTAAGTATAGAAGTCACCGGAGTGCGGGGATTAAGGTAAGCGCTCCGGTAAGCTTTCTTTAGGTCCCTGCATCGGGTTTGTCTCGCGCCGAACGGGGGGGGGGGGTTGAAAAAAAAAAAAACCCGTTTCGGCGCGGGACAACCCCTTTAAGTAGACCCATGTGAAGCCAGATAATTCTACTAGTGTCTTCACAAAGGGCTTCGCCCTAAATGTTGCGAAATTTGCTGGCTACAGAGGTTTGTTCTAATATAGCAACTTAATTGCAAGAAAATTCCTTCATCTGTGTGCTAGCCATTCTGTTTTACTGTTGGGTTACTTGGGCCATTGACAGTGGTGCTTTGGAGTTAGTACCACACAGATTGAACACATGGAAGTGTTACCAATGGAGCTTTTAAAGGCCAATGTCAGGTCCTCCATTGCCGTAACAAACCATCAGCCTTTCACAATGGGGCTGATAATGTAAGGGAAGTTGCTCAGTCCTTGTTAACCGCTTACAGTACTGACTACAATGGACTTGCACTTTCAGGCTATATAGATGTGCCGGCAGTGATGGTCAGAGTCACTTGCAGTAAAAATGGAATTCGACGCAGAATTTATAAACAGAAATGTTCGTCTATGGACAAATAATTCCCAGGGACAAATCTTCTCAACCTGGGACTGTCCCGACATCTGAGCATAATGAGGAACTACAGTATAATGATACAAGTACCTAATAATTATGGAGGCCAGGAGATACAGTACCGATCTCACTGTATTATACCTTCATCACTAAATCAGTCTATGACTAAAGTTATACTTAAATTTATCATGGTCCTTTCTTCACTTCAAACTTTAAAACGTTTCACCTTAAAGGGGTTGTCTCGAGGAAGCAGTGAAATTTTTTTTTTGCCCAGTCCCCCTTATTAAGCAATAAGCATACATTACTAAGCCCCCCTGTAAATGACTTTTCTAGCCGGTTTCTACTTACAGTTCCAGCGTTTCAGCAACTTATAAAAAGTTTCCCCAAGATGGCCCTGGCTCTTTTCCCGTCGCTTGCTGTAGCCCGACGTGCGCGCTCCCGAGACGCTACCAGCTGTGTCTCCCTGACAACCAGACGCCCCGCAGCCGCCGACCGGACCCACCGCGGCCGCAGACCACGGCACACGCTCTTGGGCCACAGTCACCCACCGCCAGGCAGCAGGTAACCGGCGCTAGGCCCCGGCTCCCCAGCGCTAGGCCCCGGCTCCCGAGCGCTAGGCCCCGGCTCCCCAGCGCTAGGCCCCGGCTCCCCAGCGGTAGGCCCCGGGGCCCAGCGGTAGGCTCCGGGGCCACAGCGGTAGGCTCCAGGGCCACAGCGGTAGGCCCTGGGGCCCAGCGGTAGGCTCCGGGGCCACAGCGGTAGGCCCCAGGGCCCAGCGGTAGGCTCCGGGGCCACAGCGGTAGGCCCCGGGGCCCAGCGGTAGGCTCCGGGGCCACAGCGGTAGGCCCCGGGGCCCTGCGGTAGGCTCCGGGGCCACAGCGGTAGGCTCCGGGGCCATAGCGGTAGGCCCCAGGGCCCAGCGGTAGGCTCCGGGGCCACAGCGGTAGGTCCCAGGGCCCAGCATGCGCAGATGAGCTGTAGCGGCGAGTACACTGAAGCGACTCGTGCTCAGAGCAGAAGACCGGACTGCGCAAGCGCGTCTAAAAAAGCAAGCCGCCAGCGAATTTAGACGGAACCATGGAGACGAGGACACTAGCAACGGAGCAGGTAAGTGAATAACTTCTGTATGGCTCATATTTAATGCACGATGTATATTACAAAGTGCATTAATATGGCCATACAGAAGTGTATAGACCCACTTGGTTTCGCGAGACAACCCCTTTAAGGAATTCCTATCCATCAGAAGGGTCCTCTGCTCATAATCAGTTGCAATCCAAGGGTGAAGTGGTTTGATAGCTTTCACTTGAAATCAGTGGGCTGATTTGGGTAGTGAATTAGTCTTTCCAATAGTTCTTCACTCTGTCTACTAAAGAGGGCCCAAATCAGGCAGCTCTCTATTACACAGATTGACTTGGATTTAAATGATAACATTCTGTCTGTCTGCAGACACGACTAGGAGGAGCTCTCTGCATACAGGTAAAGTATACACAGTCATCAGTAGGAGAAGCTCACTGTGCATAGATATATACAGCCACCACTAGGTGGAGATCACTGCGTAGTAGATTTCTTCAGCCACCATTAGGTGAAGCTCACTGCATACAGCCATTACTACGGGAACTCATTGCATACATATATATAGAACCACCAATATGAGGAGAGCACTGCATACAGATTTATACAGCCACCACTAGGGGGAACACATTGTATACGGATCTATACAGCCATATGTATATATATATATATATATATATATATATATAGTCAAACCTCTAGTTTCGTTGGTAATCCGTCTGAAATCAATCAGCCAAACTTGAAACCAATGAAACTCAAGGCAATGATTTCCATAGAAATAAATGTAAATCCAATTAATTTGTTCTAGCCATTCCAAAAAACACACCAAATCACATTTAATAGAGAATAAATATGGTTTTTAATACCAAAAAAGCAGCCTAATGTAGAGCTGTGTGTTATCTGTGGTATTACATAGGACTGCAGGTCACATCTATTGCATTATCTGTCCTAAGTGTTATCACTGTGTGTTATCTGTGGTGTTACATAGGACTGCACATGGCATCAGTACTCAGCTTTCAGGTGCCGTCGGGATCTCCACCTCCGCTTTCGCAGCTTCTGTCCGGCTTGTCAAGCCAGCAAAGCATCTATTGCTAGTGACAGGAATTGAATTCCCGCCTCCCAGGAAGAGATTGCTCTGATTGGCTGAATTGGCTGAGGGACAGCCCTCTCAGCCAATCAAAGCCAGCCGGCGAAACTAGAGGCGAAATTCTGGCTTGAAAAATCAACGAAACTAGAAACCGGTGAAACTAGAGGTTTGCTGTATATATAAAACAATCACTGAGGGAGACTTGTAGCATACTGGGATATCGTTGCATGTAATGTTATGAAAGAAGCTCCCTCTAGAGGCTGTTGCAGGTTGTCAGCTTGTTATCTTGTGAATCTGTTTTTGCAGAGCTTTTGAAACTTTATATCTGAAAGTTAACAGCAAATACCCCGACTTATAAGGCCGCCTGCAGACGAGCGGGTCGGATCCGGTGGCGAGAACTCTCGCCGCGGGACCTGACCCGAGCGCCTGCAGAGATGAGCGTGTACTCACCCGCAGCCGGCGCATGCGCAGACCGGAGCCGGCGGCCGGGTGAGTGACGTTTCTGTGCGAGGCTCTGCGAGCCCCGCACAAAAATAGGACATGCCGCGGTTTGTTTGCCGCGCGAGATTTCGCGCGGCCAAACCGCGGCCGTCTGCATAGGAGTGCGTACTGTAATGCACTCCTATGCAGGCTTTCAGTGGCGGAAATCCCGCGGGAAATCCCGCCGCGGGATTTCCGCCCGTGTGCAGGCGGCCCAAGAAAAAAATGTTTCTTTTCCAAAAAGAGCGCCTCTCTTGTCTATAGGCCACCTCTGACACTGCAGCTCAGCATCATTCAGTTTGACTTGTCTACAGCACCACACTTGAGAAGGTTGAGGCTACCATGAGGTTCCCCACCAATCAAGGCACGTGAAGTCATTATTCCCCAGTGCCATATTGGACAGGGCACAGTCAAAAGAAGGCATCTAAGAACTGCTGTACTCTACAACATAACATGGATCCCTGTTAAATTTAATATTGTAACAAGTGGAATACATAGGATAAAAAAGGGTTTATTCCCTGAACTGCAACAATAAAGTGAAGTGCACAAAACTAAATATAGCATAAAATCAGAACAATAGTCAAGTATTCTTCTGACATCTAATGAAAGTCTTTAGCTGGAAAACCCCTTGAAAAGACAAATGAAATCCCACTACTCCCAAACCTCCCACCGCTTTATGTAGTGGCATGCCAAGTTACAGGTTGGCAGCTGGCCTTACTGTACCTGTTGGAGAGCCCTGGATTGTGTTATTAGTATGATGTATTACTCCTAGGCTGTGTACTATTATTAATAGACTAATAGAGTGCAAAGATTGCAGTCACACTCGGGCCCTGAGGGGGCGCAATATAAGAAGACCTGTGGTTAGAGGCCCTGGTATAAATTTTGCATTAGGGCCTAGTAGCGTCAAGTTTCACCTCTGCTAACAAAGAATCACTTTCCCTCTTATTTAATAGTGCCCCCCCCCCCCCCATCCCACTCCCGGGCATGTTCCAAAAAGGAAACCAAAGGAAAATAATAATAATAATTAAGCTTCAGACTCGCAGCTTCACAGCTGGAACCTTTATAGTTTTTCCATAAGCCTGTCTGTGCCCCAGGAAAAAGTATGGACTAGAGCTGTTGCAATAAAATATTTGCCATTAATGGAAAAATTCATAGTCATTTAGAACAGGAGGTGGTAAGGAAATAGTGTCAGATAAGTTCTGGAAAAGTTCAAACTGCAGCAATTATGATGTTACAGTAAGGTTAATTTTAATGAAAGTTAAAGGGGTTTTACTAGGAATGACATTTATCTCCTATCCACAGGATAAGGGATAAATGTCTGATTGCTGGAAGCTGGGCTGGCGTCAGTGCAACAGTCGAGCTGAGAGCGCCAAAGTAGGGGAGACCATGTTGATTGTAAGGTGGTTGTTACAGGTGGCTCAGTAATCCCTCCGAATAGTGGCGATAACAGTGCTCTGCCCAGCTGTCACACAGTGGCACAGATAATGTATAAGGATACATTTAAAAGAAACAATTGTTTTGTCACGGATGACACCAGTATTTCAACCTGAACTCCTAAGTGTAATGATGGTAGAATAACTTGAGACAAGTCCAGTAGCTTGTATTAGTAAACTGGGAGCATGCAGTTTTACAGAAGCTTAGGAAATAACAGTTGAACTTGCAGTGTTACACAGGTGTAGCAGAGCCAGCAATGATGCAGTTAATTGACACGGCGATAACAGTAGATTTACGATTGGATCCACACTTATCTCCAATGCCTTCTCTCTATTTCTCTAGAGGTTACTCATTAATAATCTCCCCACAGTTTTGACTAGCTGATGGGCTTACTAGAAGTGTTGGATGCAAGTTGCAATGGCCGCTGAACTAATCCTGGCTTTGAATTCACGGTGTAGTTTAACTCACTGTTTTGTGGAACGATGGCCTCCAACTCAGATCTCCTCACTGCTGGAAGAACAAGGGTGTGGAACAGGACATCCCTACCCTTGAAAGGCTTGTTGGATCACTGCACACTTAACTGCACTGCTAACACACCTTCTCCTCCAACCATGACTTATTGCAGGCTCTCCTCCAACTGCTCTGACTCCTGCTTCACTTCCTGTCTCTTCCCGCATTTTCTCTGCCCTCCTCCCCCTCTGCATAGAGACCCATACTAATGTTTCCCGCTCTGGACTCTCCCACCAATCAGTGGAGGTTTGACATATAGCCAATAGGCAACCAGCTATTGCCAGCACCAAGCTCTTAGCTTCGGGAAGGGGAAACAAGGTTTCTCTGACGCACGGCACCTTCTATGCCTATGGAAGTGCAAAGACAGGTGTGACAGGATCAATGTTAATGTGACTATTGTGGAGGACCCTCAGGGCCACTACATCAGAACCTGGCAAACCTAGGTAGGGTTTTGTCGGGGCCCACTGAACATGAGGTGGCACACTAAGGGGTGGGTAGATCTGGTCTTCGTTCTTAGAAATCATTTGTATCTGAGTTTTTAAGATTTTGGATACAATTAACTATGACAGTGGCATTCTTTTCTGTTACGCAGGCGATGTAGTGATGTCATCACACTGCCTGTGTCATTCTCTACAATCCTGGCCAGAAAAGGCTGGGCCAGAGAATGGAGGATGCTATGAGAGTGAGTGACACAGTGGGGCCTATAGATGACTCCAGGGACACATTGAGTCTTTAATAATTTCTCAGGAGTCACAATGGGATCTATAAATGATTCAAGTGACTTAGAAGCATAGCAGGACTTATATATGTAATATTTTTAATTACTAAGGGGACACATGCAGGCCTATTAATTACTAAGGGGCCCCACTGTAACTTTGTCATCCAAGGGCTCATTAAAACCTGGACCTTGCCTGGCTAGGGGTCTGACAACTGGAAGCCCCAGCATTACAAGAATGTCAGGCCTGACTGCCCCAGTTGAAGGGAATGGCAGTGCACATGTGTGATCACCGCTCTATTCACTTCTATGGGACAGAGAGAGATCTTGAGGATAGGGGATAATTGTCTTAGGTGGTAAAACACCTTTAATCCAGTGGAGGCTGGCTAATACAAAGCAAGAAGGAAGCCAAATGAAGAAACATCAAAAATGTTGCCTTTAGACTAGTGAACCCAGAAACATTTCACAACGTGAGGCTCCATGCTAACCCACAGTACCAGATGCCCAGTCACTATTTCTTTGCCCAAAAAGCCGTTCGTGTCATTCACCGCCATGTGATTGATATCATGTCCCTGGGGTGAAGAATGCGGCTGAGAACGGACATGTGGTCCAGCAAACATGGCGAGGGGTGTTATATATCCTTAACAGCACACTGGGTCAATGTCCTGCAAACAGGACATAAAGCCACACTTCATGGCACTCCCAAGAGTTGTGGGGCATTCATCCTTATCTGTCCCCTCTTCAACTTCTCCTTCTCTTCCTCCATCTCTTCATACCACCTTCCAACACCCTCCACATCAGCACAGATATCCATATGTGACAAAATCCAAGATGCTCAATATAAACAGGGTTCAGCAACACTTCCAAGAATACCACATCAGTGGGAGGTGTAGTAGCATGCAGAGCTCACACAAGGACCTGACTCCACAGTCCACAATGCTTGATCCAAAAATGCAAAAAGTGAGAAGCATAAATGAGTGCTTTAAAAAAGCTGCCTCGATGCTCCTTTATTACTCCAAAAACACACACAATGTTTTAACCCCTTAGTGACGGCGCTATCGTAAAACTACGTCCTGCTGTTGCAGGACGTGTATGGAGGGAGGTAGTGCCGCTATCTCCCTCCATACAGCGTGGGCATCAGCTGTTTATTACAGCTGACACCCGCGGGCAATAGCCGCGCTCGGCCGTTCGTAATGCTATAGCATTACGTCATACTGCAGGAGCGATCAAAGCATCGCATGTTAAAGTCCCCCAGGGGGACTTCAAAGGAAAGTAAGAAAAAAGATCAATAAAGTTTTTTAAATTGTAAAAAAAAAAAAAGTTATAAAAGTTTAAATCACCCCCCTTTTGCCATATCAATTACTAAAAAATCTAAATCATAAAATAAAAATATGTATTTGGTATTGCTGCGTCCGTAAAAGTCCGATCTATCAAAGTAGTGCATTATTTTTCCTGCACGGTGAACGTCGTCCGAAAAAAAAAAAAAAAAAAAGAACTCAGAAATCCACTTTTTTAGTTACCCTGTCTTCCAGAAAAAATGCAATAAAAAGCGATCAAAAAGTTGTATGTATTCCAAATTGATACTATCGGAAACTACAGGACATCCCGCAAAAATTGAGCCCTTGTACAACTACGTCGACAGAAAAACAAAAAAAGGAATTGCGCGCACAATATGACCGCAGAAAATAATTGAAAAAAATTAAATATCTTAAAAAAAAAATACAAGTACTACAGCAAAAAAAAAACTATATAAGTTTGGTATCGTAGTAATCATACTGACCCATAGAGTAAAAATATCAGGTCATTGTGTTGCAGTTTGTGCGCCGTAGAAACAGGACGCACCGAAAGATGGTGGAATGTCGTTTTTTTTTTCCATTTCTCTCCGCTAAGAATTTTTTAAAAGTTTTTCAGTACATTATATGGTACAATAAATAGTGCCATTGAAAAATACAGCTCGTCCCGCAAAAAACAAGCCCTCATACAGCGACGTCGATGGATAAATAAAGGAGCTACGATTTTTTAAAAGGGAGTAGGAAAAAACAAAAATGGAAAAAAGCAAAAAAGCTCCGTCACTAAGGGGTTAATCAGCTCTGCGGTCTTTGTATAGTGGAGCACAACTTCATATAGCTGACCTCGCAGAATCTGAAGCCAGGTACGATTGTGTGTAACAATAGGGCCAACCTTCTGGCAGCCAATCACCAGAGGCATGGTAGGGGGCTATGCAATGTTACTTCCATTCAACACTAACCCCAGGTTCTCTACATGGATGGCGGGACCAGCTGAAGGACACTCTTGGGCCTGACCCTGAGAGATGTGGGTCATCATCACCTTAAAGTCGGGTTCACACGAGCAGGTCGGATCCCGCATGCCGAAAGCCCGCAGCGGATTCCATCTATTACCCTTGCCTGTGACCCTGTGTACGGAACTTTACTGTATTGTGTATGACCGTGGAGGCTTGCAGGCGGTCATGCACAGTACAGGTTTTTTTTGTTGTTGTTTGTATTTCCCGCACCGTCACTTAGCGATGACGCGGGTACCCGCAGCCCATATACAATGTAAATTGCATATGGGCTGCAGGTCGCACCCCTCCATTGACAAAAATGGAGGTTATCTCCTGGGATACCACGGTAAAATAGAGTATGCTGCAATTTTACTTCCATTAGTAGAATACGCAATTGGTATCCACGAGTGTGAAGGAAAATTTGAAACTGCCTTTCAAAGCCCACATTTTACCATGAATGGTGGAACAGCTGATACTCGCCTTCTGCTTCCACCTTGTTTCCTCCTCCTTTTCCCAAACAGCTATAGCTCTACAGCTCTTAATAGGGAGCAGGTTGGTGTGTGACTGTTCGGCTGGCATTGCAGAATTTCTCCTTGTAAAATGTATGGCATTGCTGTTAAAATAAACAGACCACCCGCTGTCTTAATTGGCACAATTTTTGATCCAGGAGACCCTATGTGTGCCTTCTTTTCAGTGACACGCTATTTTGACCAACTTTTGGGAGGAGCAAATGTGTAGCTGTGTTTCCATGCAATTAGGGGAACTTCGGCAGCATTGAGGACCTTCTGGAGTGCAAATTAATCAATCGGGTTTTTACTTCCATTGATTTTAATGGAGTCGGAATCGACCATCCCGATTTATAATGATTTTCGGAAAATCAGTCCAATACCGACACAAAACCGACTATTCCACTAATCGCTCATCACTATTCATAATGCACCAAATATTTTCTATTGCTTTAAAGATCTGGACTGCAAGCAGGCCAGTTCAACACCCAGACTCTTCTTCTGCGAAGCCATGCTGGTTTACCATTGTCGTACTGATATATGCAAGGCCTGAAAGAGATGTTGTCTGGATCGAAGCATATGTTATTCTAAAACCTCTAAATACTGCTCAGCATTGAGAGTGCCTTTCAAGGTGTGTAAGCTGCCCATGTCAGATGCATTCATGTAACCTCACACTATCAGAGATGCAGGCTTTTAAACTGTGCGCTGATAAGAAACTGAATGGTCTCTCTCTTGAGTCTGCAGGATACAGCATCCATGGTTTCCAAAAAAATGTCCAAATTTTTATTTATCGGACCACAGAACAGTTTTCCATTTAGCCTCAGTCCATTTTAAATGAGTTTTGGCCCAGAGGAGTTGCAGCATTTGAGGTTTGAGGTGAGGGAGGAAACAGGATGACACCCGTCCTGCAGTCTACGTTATCTGCCAGGAACCGCTCCTGGAAGGGGAGCACTCTGAAGGACGAAAAGGGGTAGGGTCACTTCACAAACACTCTGTCAGCAATTATTGACTTTCACCCAGCCCTGGAGACGTGTGAGTGTAACAATTAAAGAGCGTACTTCTACACGGTGATCCTGGCTCTGGATGGCTGCGTAGGAAAGCTTGAAGAATTACTTAGTACCTCTGCACTGGCCTTGTCTGGAGAACTACTTACAATTGCTCTCTCTCTCTCTATTGGGGGCTCACTCCACTCACATCCAGAATACAGTCATCACAGGAAATCACTCCTACTCTTCCATCTTCACCACAAGGAAGCTGAAGGTGCCTCCATGTGGCTCTGTGTTAGGTGGCAAGCAAGATGGAACTCACAGATTGAAGATGGAACCAACTAGTTTCCCATTCTCAAGCACTTCTATTTATACCCTCTCTCATACCACATGACATTTCATACTGATACATTTACATGCAGACTATGATTTTATTAAAATTGACCTCTCAAGTGCTGCAGCTGTGCAACACACAGGCAATGACAATACAGGCTTTGCACAGTGCATCAACATAAGACAAACATGTATGACATTTATGGAGGGGACCAGGATGATGTACTGGGAAACTACAGAGATGCCAAGGTCCCTGGATTGTGTTGATACATGCTTTCTTGCATGACATAGCTTTAGCTTGCATTTGTGGATTAAACAACAAACTGTGTTCACAGACAATGATTTCTGGAAGTATTCCTGAGCCCATGCATTACAGAATCATGCCTGTTTTTAATTCAATGACACTTGAGTGCCATAGATTTGGAGCATGTCGTAGATCTTGAGTAGATGGTAGGATTTTTTCTGAAATTGCTCAACAATTATTTCACAGATTGGGAAACCTCTGACCATCTTTGCTTCTGAGAGACTCTGCCTCTCTAAAGTAAGACGTGTTACTGCCATCAAATTCTAAATGAGTTCATTTTTTTAAATGAAATTAAAAAATGTCTCACTGTCACCTTCTGATATGTGTTATATTGTGAATAAAATATCGTTAGATGAGATTTCTAAATCATTGCATTCTTTTTTTCTTCACACATATTTATACTTTACATCGCATCTGAACTTTTTTGGAATTGGCTTTGTACTTTCCTAGACTAAAAATTGGGGACAGATAAAATTGAAAAAAAAGCCATATTCACCTTTCAAATGTCCTTCTCTATCCAGAGCTGCTGTTCTGGTTTCTGTTGGTCTATTCCCAGAAGTGACTTTTGTTTTCCTGAGCCATTCATTGCTCACAAGACCGCTCAGCCATTCACTGGCCTCAGTGGCCCCATTCATGCCCATATGCTCGCTAAGGCCAGTGATTGGATGAGCAGTCACATGAGTGATGAATGACATATGATTGCTGCAGTTACATCTGGAATGGACTGGTGGCGATTGAAGTAGTATCTGTAGATGGGGACGCCATTGGAAAGATGACTTTGGCTTTTCTTTTATTTTACATCATTATCTAGAATTTTTTTCGTAAATGTCTGAAAACTCCTTTAATTATGCAGTGATACATTCCTTGTTATCATACCACTGTATATCTGGGGAAACTCCCCAATAAGGGATCTATTTTTTTGCACTTAAGTAGGAAACCTATTATGTGTAACCTGTCAAATCTACAGCTGCATAAGTTTGAAAGTTGACAAACTTTTACGTGAGTCAGAAACAAGCTCAGAGAGTTGTTACTTCCACTTGCTCACCCCTCCAGACAGATCATACCAAGTGTGCCATTTTACCAGACAGCATGTAGAGCTCAGGGGAGAAGATTTCCCAGACAATATGAAATCTGTGCTCCATTCTAAGAATTCTCAAGGACGAGTCTTTTGGAATTTCCCTTTTACATACTTCAATACAAGAAAGAAAGTGATTTAATTTTGTACATGAGTCAAACTTGGAATGTGCCGCAAGACGGAAAACAAAACCAAAGCCCAAAGGGAAGAAGGATCTCACTGTGTAAGATGAAAAAAACAAAAACTCATGCTTTTATCTTTGTGATGTCGGAGACATTCCACCATCAGACTCTTAAAGCGGTTGTCCCACTTCTAAGGGCCCCTTTGCATTGAACAATTATTGTTCACTGTAAATGCTGCCAGCGACTGATCGACGGATGATCATTCATTCGTCGTTCAATTTGTACATGCATAACAATCAAATGACAATTGGCCCATGTAGACAGGCAATTTATGAATGACTGCCTGTTTACTGCGAATGGAGGCAGGCGGGCGGAAGTCAACTCCACCTCCATTCATCAAACGATCATTGCTCTAGTGTGAAAGAACTCTTAGGCGTCCGATAGCCGCACTAAAAAAATCGTAACTAATGGGGCATAAAATCACATGAACAAAGAATAGCCGCTACCAAGTCACCACTTCGTGATTGTATAGTCCATTCACTCACCTGGCTGCGGTGAAATAACGACGCAGCCCGAAGTCTCTTGGTCGGCAGAACAAGTTTAAATGACTTTTAAATGCCTCAACTAGAGGCACATGTCATTGTTTAGCAGCACTCGCCGCTGCTAAACTCCCTAGCCCTCCCTTTGCCGGCTGGTTCCCATAGGAGTCTATAGAGTCTCCTGCGTTGTGCCATCAAAAGATAGGACAAGATAACAAACTGGCAAAATGTAATACAACCAAACCTCTAGTTTTGTTGGTAATCCGTCTGAAAGCAATCGTCCAAACTTGAAACCAATGAAACTAGAGGCAATTATTTCCATAGGAATCAATGTAAATCCAATGAATTCATTCTAGACATTCCAATTTTCAGGGGTGGAGGGGGGTTTAAAGTATAACACTCCCCCTTTCCCTGGAAATAAGCCCTAGCCACACTACATGAAAAAAAAAAATACTCACCTCACAGGCAGCATCCACGTCCCTCTCATAGCTCCCCAGGCACTCCGGCAGGCTTCCGCACTCGGCTTCAGCGCTGACACACTATTCTCTTCCTGACGTCGGTTGAATACCCCGCCTGCAATAAGAGAATGCTGTGATTGGCTCACGACTGCAAGCTGAGCCAATCACAGCCAGCGCTTGATGAGCCAATCACAGCTATTCAATGAATGACATCATTGAATGGCTGTGATTGGCTCATCAAGCGCCCCCTTGCTAGTAACCCACGTTACCAGAAAGAGAATGGTGTTTCAATGCTGAGGCAGCTTGCCGGAGTGCCTGGAGAGCTGCGAGAGGGAGGGGGATGCTGCCTGCTAGGTCAAGTGGGCTGGTGGCTGCCAGTGAAACTAGAAGCAGCCAGCGAAACTGGAGGCAAAATCCTGGGTAGAAAAATCGGTGAAACTGGAAACCAGCGAAAGGAGAAGATAACGAAAGTAGAGGTTTGACTGTATATAATTGTGAAATGTCATAGTCATACCAACCTGCAGAAAAAAGTTACAACGTGTTGAACGTCTTAAAAGAAAAAAACAATGGCAAAATTGATGTTTTTTACCCTGCCCTACCCAAAAAAATTAAATAAGGTTATGCAATTCATTATAGGTACCCTGAAATAATACCCATAAAAACTACAGCTCATTCCACATTTAATATGTCCTCATATAGCTATGTCGATGGAAAAATAAAATAGTAATGGATGCTGAAAATTATTTTTTTGAAATTATTTAAGAAAAAAACTTTTCACTTTTTTTAGTCCCCTAAATGGACTTGTATGTTTAAACAGTGTATTTCAATACTATAGTATTGTGGTATACTGTATTTAACGGGCATTCTATTAAGACATGCCATAGGCATATGTTAATAGGCAAACATTCAAGGCAGCCCTTGGGGGCGTTCACAAGGTACCTGGTTGCCATGACACCTGTGAAGTATTAAGATGATCTGTGTTACAGTTATTCAGGGGTTGATACAACTTAGGGCCGGCTTACATGAGCATATGCATAAAACGCTGCGTGTATTATGCAAGGTTTTACCACTGTATGAGCTAGCAGTGCAGCGTCCGAGGAGCTGGCCCACAGCCGAGGAGATAGCGGGATAGATAAGCCCTTGTCACACGGCTCTACCATCTCCTCCCCTGGGGGTAGCTCGGAACCCAAACAAGTTACTGCCGGGGGAGGCCACAGGAAAAGGTAACCGGAGGTTACCTGTAATCTTCTTTGTCACACGTGACTCCGCCGTCTGTCCTCTGCGATGAATCCTGACGACTGACTAAATTAGTCCATGCACAGGGAAACACTTTCTTTCTTTTCTGGACAAAACCGGGAAAGGTCGGTAGTGTCCGTTTACTGTAACTCCGGTAAAGTCCACTTTACAACAACTGTTTGGCACAGATACAACAAGAGGGTCTGTCAGAACACTATGGGACACTGATCCCAGCGGTTGTATGTGAGCGTGTGTGTGTCTGGAGGAGCATTATCAAGCTCTATGCTCCAGGCATTGCATTGAGTGCTAAGTGATTCTCCTTACTGCAAAAACGAGCAGTATAGGGCTGAATCAGCTTCAATAAGCAGCAATACTCGGCTTATCCAGTGATTCTAAGTGGATGATTGTGTTGCACTAATCAACATAGAAAGGCTGTTTGGGTGAAATGAGCGGCAATATCTAGCTCACTCATCACCACAACAATCATTCACATGTAAGAAACACCACGGACATTACAATATGCTCTGAGTATCCTCATATGTCTATGACTGTGCCACTAAATTTCATCAGACATTATCATAGACAGAGAGATTCCTAGCGAGCAAGTGTTTTAAATGCGATTGTAGCGGTTCTCACTGTAGCAATATACTATATAATATATCTTGGCAAAAAAAGCCATTAGTATATGCACATATCAGGCCTCTCTGGGACATGAGCTACATTACATCAGCATGATATAGAGTGGCATGTAAGATTCAGTGAGACATAAGCTACAATATCATCTTAAAGATATAGCTTATTCGCATATTTTTAGTAAAGTGCTCAGGACTCTCTCACCATTGACTATCACGTTCAATGTGGATCAATAGTGTCCCATTTCCAATTCATATTAAAGTATCTAACCAGGGACCCTCAAAAGAAGTGATAGTGGTACCTGGATTTTTTGGTGTACCATCTAAGTGAACATCAACATATGTAATAAAATTACTCCTTGATCCTGATGAATCGGCCCTAGATTAAAAGAGGCCGAGGAAACGCGTTGAGCCTGGGAGACATAAAAAAGTGCACAGAATATAAGGAATATAACTAAGTGCACCTAGCAATCTATGATTAATATACATATGAGATTTACAATACTGAATTGAAATTTTCATCATCTAATATACACGATTGAGACCAAGTATCTCATTATAGCAGACCGTAATTAGGGTGGCTATATACATCTACACCTCTAGGAGAGAAGCAATATAGGTCTTTATACACCGTCAGGACTCGCATTGTTTAAAATAAATAGAGGTGTTATTAATTTGTGTGTCACTACAAGCGCCTGTCTTTATTTTTAACAGAATAAATAAAAGTTAATTTTTAAATAGTATAGGATATTTCTTTAGTGGGTCCTTTTCAGTGAATAGATACAACAAGAGGAGGTGATGTGACTGGGAGGATTCTTGGGATATTCCTAGTTATCTATGTAATCCCGCTCTCTGCGACTCTCTCTCTCCCTCCAACTCTCTATCGGTCAACGCTCACGTTTCTAGTGCCTTTCTCTCGGCAAGCAGCGGTCCCTCTCTCTCACTTGGTACTTAGTAGTAGCACAGGCATCTCCTAGGCAAACTGATTCCAGATCATGCAGAAGGAAATCGTTCAGCTTCTTTGATTCTCTACACCAGGGGTCCACAAACACCGGTCCGCGGACCGGGGCCGGGCCGTTTGGTGCATACTGCCGGTCCGCGGCACCGCCGGGAACTTTTAATAAGACAGGAACAATCGTGGGCCCTTCAGCTGCGCTCTCACACTAACCTGCTATGTGGAAGCGGCCCCCTTCAGCAGCACTCTGCGGTGTCACACTAGTCTGCTATGTTCCTTGCAGCGCGCGGCAACCAATCACAAGGCGCCTTCTTTGGCGCTGAGGACTGTGGCACCAAACAGCAGAGCGTCCATCCCGCGAGTAGAAGAGAAGAGCGGCCTCTGCATGTAGCAAGCAGCATCCGCGTGAGTGGTCAATTTCAAGTTGTGTGTGTCGGAGGGGGAGGGAGAGAGAAATTAAATGCTGGGGGAGGGAGGAATAATAT
This sequence comes from Eleutherodactylus coqui, assembly GCF_035609145.1. NCBI lineage: Eukaryota > Metazoa > Chordata > Amphibia > Anura > Eleutherodactylidae > Eleutherodactylus > Eleutherodactylus coqui. The sequence goes on along the minus strand of NC_089846.1, from coordinate 58,761,713 downwards.
ACTTGCTGCCCTATGTGTGTGTGCTGGGGGGGGGAATAACATACCTACTGCCCTATGTGTGTGTGCTGGGGGGGGGGGGAATAACATACCTGCTGCCCTATGTGTGTGTGCTGGGGGGGGGATAACATACCTGCTGCCCTATGTGTGTGTGCTGGGGGGGGATAACATACCTGCTGCCCTATGTGTGTGTGCTGGGGGGGGATAACATACCTGCTGCCCTATGTGTGTGTGCTGGGGGGGGGAATAACATACCTACTGCCCTATGTGTGTGTGCTGGGGGGGGGAATAACATACCTGCTGCCCTATGTGTGTGTGCTGGGGGGGATAACATACCTGCTGCCCTATGTGTGTGTGCTGGGGGGGGATAACATACCTGCTGCCCTATGTGTGTGTGCTGGGGGGGGGATAACATACCTGCTGCCCTATGTGTGTGTGCTGGGAGGGGGAATAACATACCTGCTGCCCTGTGTGTGTGTGCTGGGGGGGGATAACATGCCTGCTGCCCTATGTGTGTGTGCTGGGGGGGGATAACATACCTGCTGCCCTGTGTGTGTGCTAGGGTGTCAGGGTAATTCTAAGTACAGCACCAATCAGGCCCACTCCACTTGCCCCGCTGCCGGCGGTAAGACGAGACACCACACGGAGGTCTGGTATAGTTTCTCACACGGGACATGACTGTGCTTCGCGCTTTATTCCAGATTACATGAGATCTTATACCCTTTGTCTCATCACCAGGAATGGGTGATGGGCTCATAACCATATATGGGAAGTCCGGATTTCCGGCCTGAGACAGTGAAAACAGTCGCTATCTTGCTACGGCGCCTCTGGAAAAACAGCCAAGTATGCGTCCTTTTGTCTGGTTCTTCCTTTGCTGGGTTTTAAGATACATTTTGTTCAAGATACATTTTGTCTTCGCCTTGCAAGGCCTCTGGAATATCTGATGTAAGGCGACATATAAGTTTTTTCTCATTTGGAATTGAATAGAACTTGCATATAGGTATAAAGCATAAAAAACATTTGGCAATATATATATATACCCTCACAAACCCCCCTAAAAAAACTTAATATGGAGATCAAGTACCAGGCCTTGCACTCTTCCTCGGTCGTCTCTCCCTTGCGTCAGGTTTTCTCCACTGCCCGTAAGTCCCTACTCCTAAAAGGGGGGATCCCTACCTCACCTCAGAAGGAGGCCATGGATTCCCTGGGCTTATTTCCGGGCATCCATACCCTCTATCTGTACGAGTTAACACCCCGCAGGGTGTGCCCTCACCGGAACCTAAGGTCTTCTGCACTATCCCTAGGCAAATGGGAAATCTACTGACAGTCCATCTTAGGAGACTGAGGCGGCGCAGTACTAGTACATCTCTCCATTCTTCTGGTAATGTACGTGGTTGGCATTATCGGAACTGGCTCTTCATCTTTTTCAAACAAGGGAAAGGTTGGTGTCACATTATCCAGTCCCTTACTCATACTCTTTTTGATCAAAGGGATAATACACATACAGGAAGTTACATACCCCACCTCTTTCTGCGAAAATCATATCCACGGCCACTCTATTTTGGAACGCCATGGATGCAGTGGGCCCTAACTGGTCAGCTAACCCTTGTACAGCATCTCTGGTGTAGTTTACAAACCTCTGCTTATTGTAATAGATATAATTCATCCAATCTACATTATTATTAACAGTGACAAAAGCAAATAAGAAATCAAAACCTGCTTTAACCTGATCTCTAGAATTAAATTCATCTGGCACCCCCCTTGGCACTCCTATTACATCTATGTATACATGTGGATCAAAGTTACCACCTGCAGCGTCAACTTCTCTCTTAGCAGGATGCGGTGTTGGATTCTCCCCCTCAGTGTAGTCTTCATATTGCACATTTGATTGTATTAATTTGTTCTGATCCCTGAAACAGGGGGCTAGTGTACAGTAGTCAAAAGTGTGTGTTAGGGGAATTGTACCACATTATAGCATGTAAAGGATATGCAGGATCATGAGTTTTTTCAGTGCGAAGTGTGGATCCAAGTGGGCTTTCCTTCGAGCTTGACTGCAGTTGGGGTTGTAAGCAACATCTGGTAAGGACATTCAAACAGGGTTTCTCTCAAACTTTTTTACATAGACCCTGTCACCTGGGTTCAGATTGTGACACTCATCTGTGGGACCTGGGAGAAAAGCAGAGACTGCAGAATGCATTATTGACAATTCCTTGGAGAGACCTATGACAACATTAACAAGAAAATCATTCCCCAAACTCTGCTACTGTGGCATGTATCCTAAGAAAAAGAAAAACTAATAGAAGACACTCAATTCAAGATTTGCCCATTTTCTTCATTGCCTTTTGTATCTACTTTCCTACTACTCCGCGGACGGTAGGGTGTGTGAAAAGCCTGGAATATACCTAAAGCAGACATGATGTATTGCATTATTTCACCTGTGAAGTGTGTACCTTTGTTTGACTCAATCACTTCCGGTACCCCATATCTGCAGATTACCTTATTCATGAGCTTCTGTGCGGTTACCTGCTTATTTACTTTGGTAACAGAGTAGGTCTCCAACCTGAAAAACATCAACAACAACAAGCACATATTCATGCTTCCCAACAAGTAGGAGCTGAGTGTAGCCAATTTGCAATCCCTGAAATAGGTAGAGTGGTCTAGGCAAGTGTGATGTGGCAAATTTTACTTCTGCCCTGTTGCTTTACGGCAAAGATCATGCAAAATTGGACAAATGATGCAGCAGCTACAGAAAGCCCAGGAGCCACCCGTCCTCGTTCAAGCGTTGACATCATTGCTGCTTTGAGAGGTGCGTCTTTTTGTGAGTCAGCTGGGCCATCATGAGGCACAGGGACCGTGGTAGGCAAGTGCTGTTGACTGTTCGCCATACGCCGTCCCTTTTTAGTCCATTTTTCATTTTCTTCCTTGCTGGCTTGTAACTGTAAAGTCTTTAGCATATCAAAGTCCAAATTTTTAACAAAGTCCAAGTTTTTATCAAAGTCCAAGTTTTTATCAAAGTCCAAAGTTATTATCAAAGTCCAAAGTTATTGTTAAATTCTTCTTTTCTTCTTTTCTTCCACGGCTTGAGGGCTGCTGCCTTTGCTGTGTGGCCTGTGATGGCGTTGCCTCTTGTTTCTCCGGTGTAGGAATTGGTGTGAGCTTTCCACCTTGTCAGGTAGAAGTAGGGTCTCCATGAGACTGCACCGCTGCAACATTCTTAATTGGCTGTCCTGCTGTGGTAAAAAACTATCTGGCCTTCCATTTTGGGCCGTAATCATGAGCTATGCCAAATGCATACCGGGAGTCAGTGTAAATGGTTGCCGTCTTACCTTCCTCCACTCTACACGCCTCAGCAAGGGCTTCTAGTTCCGCTTCTTGTACTGCGACATGCGGAGGCATTCTGCTTTTAGGACATCTTGTTGTGTAACCACTGTATATCCAGTGTGGAGTCGTCAATCACCCTGGTACCATCTATAAAAAACAACTCAAAATATGCATTGTTAACAAGGGCTTTCAGTAACTTTTTTAAAACTTAAATTTTCTTGTTGCATCACTGCTAGACAATCAGGCTGGTATTATATTTCAAATAGATCAGAATCTTGTTGCAAAAAATTTAAAAATTTAAAAATGGCTTGCAAAAAATTTAAAAATGGCTGACTTGCAATACCTAGATCACCTATGCCTTCTCCTCCCCCCCTTTAAACCAGGGTACGCAATTGGAAGAATAGTAGCCGGGTTCAAGTTAGTACAACATTGTAAAAAGATTTGATGGATGCAGATAAGGCCTGTAAAATGTTAGCACCAACACCAGAGACATGAGTTACACCGGGGAAGAATAATCTACAAAACATCTACTAATATTGGAAATGTGATATTCCTTTAAGCAAATTCATTATTAATCTGTTCCTGCCAGCAATGTCTTATCAAATTTGAGACAGGAGAAAAAACAAAACAAAAACTTTTACTAGCTGCTCAAGATCCTCACCCCCTCCCTTGGACAAGAGGGATGAAACATTACTACGTACTATTACATCATCTAGCACCACCCCTTCGATATTGGCTCCTTGCGTCTTTCTTCACAGCTCATTTCAGCTTAACAGTCTACACGTCCACATCTCAACCAAGCAAAGTCCCATGCATGGGGAGGACTTTTATCCCCAGTCATTACCTGCATCACACATTCCACACAGCCCGAACACGGGTCACTAACTCTCATCCATCCATTCGCTCAAGTTTGCTCCGTCACCCCTATTGAAGGTGTACCAGTACATACAGATGCACAGACAAAAAAAGTCTGACAAACATACATACATCAGTTGAAAAACATTGAGGTGAGTGCTATAATGTTATAAAGTACATGATTCTATTGAGATGAGATTGTGAATGAGCGCTATTTTTGACAAATTATGTGAAAAAAATTTGCTGAGTGACTGAGACATTCTATCTTTCTTATTTACTGAAGCTATTATATGCTATATTAAACGCTGAAGTATTTTAGAATGCGTGGGTATTTTTCAGCCCCCCTTGTCTTTCTTTCTCTGTATTTGACCCTGAACAAAAAGTGAAGTCTGAAAGCCCCCACCTTTTCAAAACATCTCTTATCTCTCTACGAATATGAAACACAGACTGAATTGTTTTAGCTTAACTATTCCCTGCATTTGAACTCATAAATAACACATATCCTGGGACCTTGCAACATTCATTTTCAACCCCTGTATAAGTAAGAATATACCTTAGAAATTGCTATATTTCCTGCCTACTAAGACAGTATAATTAATTAAATTTATTTCAAGCCTTCATTCCATTTAAGCAAGCAGAGATATTATCCAGGGTCATTTTTTCATTTTCTCCGCTCCGTTATGAGCCCGACCTTGAAAACGAGACACAGACTCTACAGCTACATGTAAACAATCTTTCTCATCTAAAAGCAAGCTCAGTTAACTATTTGCACATACAGTATATATATATATATATATATATATATACACACATATATATATCTATTATCTATCTTGTATTATACACATTTTCCTCTCTCTCTCTGCCAACAAATTACATGCATTGTAACTTTCTTCTCGCCTTTGCTTGTTACTTCAGCACTTTCTAGCAACCCTTGGTCTTCCAAGGCACCTCTCGGTCCTAAAAACCTCCTCCCAGACACCATTTTTGTAATCTACCGTGCGGGTCGATGTCACACATTTTCATAAGTTTTCTTACATTCTACAAATTGTAATTCTCCTCCACCAATTCATCCGCACGGCGGCAGCCCATAAGGGCTCTGTCTTCTTTAATAAGATCTTACGCATATTAGAACATCAACAACAATAATAATAACACGCTCCATAGAGTGCATCCCTCTTAATTCCAAATTGTCAGCCCCTTATATACCGGCAAAACAACCGAGGGTCCCTTCTCCTATGAAGCCTGTCTCATAAAATGCATCCCTCTTAAATCAAATCGTCAGCCTGGGATATATATATATGGCAAAACAACCGAGAGTCCCTTCTCTTATGAAACCTGTCTCACAAAATGCATCCCTCTCAGCATGCATCCTTCTTAATTTTCAAATTGTTAGTCCCTTATATACTGGAAAAACAACCGAGGGTCCCTTCTCTTGTGAGACTAAATACAACAAACAACCTTCACTATCGTTAAAACACCATGGACTTCAAAGTACAAATAAACTACAGACTAGTTTCTGGGTGACCTATTGGTGCGCATATCACTTTCAGTGGTCCATGACGGCAAACCCGGAGCCCACACGAGTTACCGTGTAGAACTCTTAACCCAACCCGTCCGGTCACAAACCACAGATAGTCAGTCCTGCTGCAAGACTCTCAGCGTAAAACACAACATAAATATATGCTGGTCTTACCTGGAGTTCTGTGAGTTGATCAGGCTCGGTTTGCAGCAGGACGGCTTCTCCGTGGCGTGGATCCGGGTGGAATGCGTTGTAAGCTCCGGTGTTTTACCGCCCCACGTTCGGGCGCCAAATTGTCAGGGTAATTCTAAGTACAGCACCAATCAGGCCCACCCCACTTGCCCCGTTGCCGGCGGTAAGAAGAGACACCACACGGAGGTCTGGTATAGTTTCTCACACGGGACATGACTGCGCTTCGCGCTTTATTCCAGATTACATGAGATCTTATACCCTTTGTCTCATCACCAGGAATGGGTGATGGGCTCATAACCATATATGGGAAGTCCGGATTTCCGGCCTGAGACAGTGAAAACAGTCGTTATCTTGCTACGGCGCCTCTGGAAAAACAGCCAAGTATGCGTCCTTGTGTCTGGTTCTTCCTTTGCTGGGTTTTAAGATACATTTTGTTCAAGATACATTTTGTCTTCGCCTTGCAAGGCCTTTGGAATATCTGATGTAAGGCGACATATAAGTTTTTTCTCATTTGGAATTGAATAGAACTTGCATATAGGTATAAAGCATAAAAAACATTTGGCAATATATATATATACCCTCACAAGGGGGGGGGGATAACATACCTGCTGCCCTGTGTGTGTGCTGGGGGGGGGGGGATAACATACCTGCTGCCCTATGTGTGTGTGCTGGGGGGGGGGGATAACATACCTGCTGCCCTATGTGTGTGTGCTAGAGGGGGGATAACATACCTGCTGCCCTATGTGTGTGTGCTGGAGGGGGGGATAGCATACCTGCTGCCCTATGTGTGTGTGCTGGGGGGGATAACATACCTGCTGCCCTATGTGTGTGTGCTGGGGGGGGGGATAACATACTAGCTGCCCTATGTGTGTGTGCTGGGGGGGGATAACATACCTGTTGCCCTATGTGTGTGTGCTGGGGGGGGGATAACATACATGCTGCCCTATGTGTGTGTGCTGGAGGGGGGGATAACATACCTGCTGCCCTATGTGTGTGCTGGAGGGGGGGATAACATACCTGCTGCCCTATGGGTGTGTGCTGGGGGCGGGGACAAGATACCTGCTGCCCTATGTGTGTGTGCTGGGGGGGGGATAACATACCAGCTGCCCTATGTGTGTGTGCTGGGGGGGGGATAACATACATGCTGCCCTATGTGTGTGTGCTTGGGGGGGAGGGGAAATAACATACATGCTGCCCTATGTGTGTGTGTGCGCTTGGGGGGGGGGAGATAACATGCATGCTGCCCTATGTGTGTGTGCTGGGGGTGGGGGGGATAGATTATATATTGCCCTATGTGTGTACTGCCAGGACATTCTAAATGTCATAAATAAATAAGTATGCACTAAACTCCAACCCCCTTCATAACCCCGCCCCATATAACCAAAGCCCCGCCCATGTCCCGCCCTACCCTGCCAGGCCTTGTAAAAATGATCTTGCTTGAAACCGGTCCCTGGTGCCAAAAAGGTTGGGGACCACTGCTCTACGCACACAGACCAATCCATATCTGTGTGGCTCACTCACTTGCAGACTCCTTTCCTGTACTCTACTCAACTCTGCTCCACTCAACTCAACTATGGCCTAGCATAGCATCCTTGTAAACACATATATAAAACATAGTCACGTGACATACACAACGATACATTTTCCAAGCATAACCCAGATATTAACCCATTCAGTGCTGCAGAGGTGCAATACACATAATCCAAATGCATACTACACAAAAGACACTGACAAGACAATAACACGAGACACACATAAAACATTATGGACGGGCCCCACTAACTCTGGGCCAATACAGCAGTAAGCAGACTATCGTTGCGTAGGGCAGAGTTTTAGCACTGTGCATGACAGCATATCTCACGCATGCTGTCATGCGCAGTCTGAGAGCTTTTTCACACAAAGAGTATTTTAATTTTTTATTTCCCCTTCTGTGATCCATTCTTTTGAATGGAGTTATATATACGAGCGATGTTTTCTCGCACTATGTCGTGGTGCATGAAAAAATCGTGGCTCTATCTTTCTGCATTCCTCAGAATGTATCACCCAATGATTTCAATGGGACCTTTAGGCAGCTCCCACACACACACCTTTTTACCGCGATTAGCGTGGCACTCGGGGATAATTGCAGTACAACGCTCCCATTGATCTTAATGGGGCTTCTCAAACCTGTACTCGAATGTGGCATTTGTAACCTTGTTATTTTCGAGCACTGTGTGTTCTATTTTTTAACCTTTTTTTTACATTTTTTTAATGCACCCCATCAGCCATCACAGTGATGGGATGCATTAAAAAGCGCTGTCAAAAGGCTGTACAATGTGTTAAAAAACGCAGCTATAAATCACAGTAAAATGACACGCAATCTGCATGTAAGTATGATACAAGGTTTTCAATTTCACGTGAGACTACTGCGGAGGATGCGATTCAAGGCATCTTTGGCTGAAAATTGCTTTGCATCTGCCAGTATGGCCTGTTTCACATAGGCGACAAAGTTGCACGATTTTATCACGTTACGACAATGCTACATATTGCATGTATGTGAAGTCCATACTTTCCTATGGGTTCCTTCACATTTGCAATATTTTGTAGCCCGTTTCCCTATGGAGTCTTCCTCTATGTTGCATCACATCACAAGTCAGAGGCAGTGCTTCCTGGAGGCAGTGATCCCCAGCCAGAAGACATGCCTGAAGACCAGTGCCAGGAACCAGGGAGAAGACGTAGTGGAGCCAGACAGCACTTCTTAGGTGATGTATGTTTTTTTTAGGGTTTTTTTTGCTTATTTTCGGGGTAGTACTTATATTTCAAGCCCACCCCTGAAAATCCTCACAAGTGGTGCTATGAAGTCGCATTACTTTTTAGCGCCACAAAATCGCTGTATCGCTGTGTTTTGTAGTGATCCAGACTTGTCACTATAAAGTGTTAATATAATTCTGGGGAAGTTGTGTTACGAAATTGTTTATAAGGCCAGTTTCACATCTGTTATCGGAACCTCCAGTCAGAGGTTCCATTGCAGACCTGGCTGAAGACACCCGACGAAAAAGTGCTGCATGCAGTGCTTTTTCTTCCTTCTAAAAGCCGGGCATCTGGGCAGAAAGCGGGCAGACCCCATTATAGTCAATGGGGTCTGACAAGCACAGTTCGGTTCTGTCCACAGACAGAGCCCTTTGGCCACACTGATTCCTCTTCCCATGGATAAGAAAAAGACAAACCTGTCACTTTCTCATCCATTCACATGGCTGGTTGCGGTGTATAGATGCCACAGCCCGAAATTCCTTTGCCTGGCATAAATCTGCTAAAATACGTCTATTGGCTCAATAGAGCCAGCTGACATGGTTTAGCAGCTCCAGCCACTGGTAAACTCTCTGCTACTCCCTTTGCCAGCAGCTCCCATAGAAGCCTATGGGAGTCGCCAGCTAATTGAGGCCAAAGGATAGGGCAAGACTTACCTTTTCTGGCATATTGAGGCCCCAATGTCTTATTATCGCGTCCGCAATCTTTTGACGTGGCTAAAAAGCGGCCATCTAAATGAATGCATTGGAATCCAGTGCTTCAGATGGTTGCGATTTTTGGCCATTTTATCGCGGCAAAATAGCCGTGCTAAGACGCCCGTGTGAAATAGGCCTTACTGTGATGATTCTGTTGATCATACCGAACATCTGTATGAGCGTTCTTTCACACAGGACTCATTTTTGCCCCAAATAGGCCCATAAAAAATCGTGTCTATTAGAACCAATGGTTTCCTATAGAAATGTTCAGATGAAGGAATTTTAGACACACAAAAAAACGTACACCTTAAAAAGATAGGACATGTGTGATTGCAATGCTCGCATCTAAGGTCCGTGTTGTGAGAAAAGATAGGACCTGGCATATCTTTGGTGCGCGATGAGCAGGAGTTTCCATAGACTGGATAACACGCAACACGCAGCTCTCGATTGTGTGAATAGGCAATTTCACCACTAGTTAAACTCGGGACTTAATTATGGGAAATTGTCCATTTGTGATATTTTTTGGGCAGTTAACCGCACTTTTTGTGTAGTTATTAGAGTGTGAAACCGACGCCCATGTGAAAAAGCCCTAAAGTGGAGTTGGTGATCGGAGAAGGACAGAGTTTAGAGCATGGGAACAGAATAGCTCCTGTGATTCAGCACTCTTACGCACCACCTGTCTAGCCCCTCAGGTTTTGCACGCGTAATACGCTATACCAATCTGCCATAGGCCTCCATGTTGCTGCTCAAACACATTGCATGAAATACACACTCAACAAAGACCACCGCATGTTCTATATTAGCTCGTATTACACGTGTATACACGCCAAGATAGTGCAAGGTGGTTGGCGGCGCACATTAAGTATGTCTCTGCGTACTTGCTGTGTGCTGCCTCTCAAGGTTGCAGGTAACGGAAGTACGCTCGTGGGAAGCCGCCCTGAGAAAGAGGAGAGGTGACAGATATGACTCTAAAGTGTTTCCCAGGGCTTCAGTGAGAAATCTGGACAAGCAGTGTGGGAATTCTTGTAGGCCAAGCGGTATCTCCAGTCACCCAACTCTCCCTTGTGGGAAGGAGCTCCAAGAGTCAGGGAAAGGGTTAAATAACAAAACTCACTTTTTATTGAAGCTTCAGGCAAACAAGATGGTATTCCATACAGTCCACTTTGGTACATTTAGATCCAGAGTTGGGTGACTGGAGATACCGTGAAAAATGTGGTGGTAGGAGAACTTGATGTTAAGTTCTGGTCTCTGCTCTTGGAGGGCGCCACCACATTTTTCACTGTAGAACATGTGGGTGAGAGTCAGAATAATAGCCATCGCTCCCACTGAGGCTTGCTACATTTCACCTACCCCAGCTATTTTCTGTTCTCTTCTCCATTTCTTTCCATGGACTTTGCTTCTCATGGTTCCGCTCTCCTCACCTCATACTTCCTCCTTATGTTGCCAGCAAATTTCTCAGTTTCATCTGTATGAGGAAAGTTGGTCTAGGATCAAACTACCCACGCAATGAGTATATGCACTTAGAGAAGTGATCGTAAATCTCTCTTTAATGGTGGTGGTAAGTGCTTGCTGGGGCATGCATTAAAGGAAATCTGTCGCCTATTTTTTGTGCTATAAACGAATGTACTGTACAATATGCGGTGTTATGTGGAATCTATAGATACCTTTATTTCTGTTGTGCGTGACTCCACCGTCCAGATATAAGCCTGTTACATCTGCAAATGACGTGCTGGACCTACAACTGCGTTTATGCACAATAATAGCCCAAAGTGCAGCGACTAAAAATAAACAACACAAAATAAACGGGAAGTCTTTCCCTAAATACGTGACGACGAGGGAGAGGGCCCTGCCTAGTACAGCAGACTGATCGCTACGATAGATGTGGGCCTGCACTCATTTCTGGGACCTAAGTAACCCTACTTGGCCAACAAAATAAAGGGCAAAGCAAACCCCAAAAGGAAACTCAAATGAAACACCACACTAAGCTGGTGGTGAAGTCGCCGCACACGGAGCCATCCTCCAGTCACGTCACAGCGGAGACCACGCTGTCCACGGGAGCCACTTACTACCAGCTCAGACAGCCAGCAACCATGATGATGGATTGTGGGCGGAGCTAGAGGTGTTGCTAAGAATGGAAAGAGGTGCTTTTGTAATCTCTGGACGGTGTTTGAAAAGCTAATTTACGGAATAAACTTCAATAAAGGGGTCTAGTAAAATCGTAACCGGTCATGGGTGGTGGTGCGACACAGGTTCAGGATGGCGCGGAGATGACAAACTGAGGTGGAGACAGCATTTCTTTTTTTATAATAATATAACTTTTTACTTAACCAACTGGTATTACGAGCATTTGCTCCATAGGTTAGCACAAGTAATTAGTAGTGCACAGTAAACCAGAATCGTAAGATATATCTCCGTCTCAGTACTCCGTGCATGCGGGATCAGTGCACCATCGGTGGAGGTTACATCTCTTTTCCTCTCCTCAGGGTGATAAGGCACTTCGATAACCATATTTACTATCCATCATACTTATATTGATCGATACCCATCATTGTACTCTGCATTACCAAAGGTCCAGGGCATGACTAACCTCTCAGCCTAATGCACCATAGATGTCCAAGTATGGTGTAAATTTCAGAAGCTCCGCGTCATTGCGGATTTACACACACAATAGGTGTGAATCAATATCCCTAGATATTTTGTCATCTACATTACAGCATTACTGTTTCTTGTACACTTCTGTCTCACTTGAATCTCACATTGATCGTAAAGCGCTGCTATAGCCAAGGTGTTCTGACTCTGTCACAAATCACTTTACGTATATAAACATCAGTTAACTCCCATCATGTCACTTACTACATCATCAACTTGGCACCTAACCACTGCGTCACAATTTCCATTGTCACAGTCTATATGGAGAAATCCTCCCTTAGTCTGAACTCTTCCATGGTAGTTATTGTCCCTCAGTGTGCACACACTAACTGTCATGTTGGACCGGTCTTACATTAATCCTGCAGCTTTTTGCCATTCTCATTCCGTGGCGATGTCAGCGCCTTCGGAAACCAAGTCCCATGCGGGATGGGATAGTCCCTCTACTTCCATGCGGTTTGTCATACCAACCTGCAGAAAAAGCGTGTTGAACGTCTTAAAAGAACAAAACAATGGCAAAATTGATGTTTTTTACCCTGTCCTACCCAAAAAATTAAATAAGGTTATACAATTCATTATAGATAACCTGAAATAATACCCATAAAAACTACAGCTCATTCCACAAACTTTTCACTTTTTTAGTCCCCTAAATGGACTTATATGTTTAAATAGTATATTTCAATACTATAGTATTGTGGTATACTGTATTTAACGGGCATTCTATTAAGACATGCCACAGGCATCTGTTAATAGGCAAACATTCAAGGCAGCCCTTGGGGGCGTTCACAAGGTCCCTGGTTGCCATGACACCTGTGAAGTATTAAGATGATCTGTGTTACAGTTATTCAGGGGTTCAGCGGTGGGTCATTGGGCTTTCTCATGTGCTACCCCCCAGCATCGGGATAATGTGCCCACACTGCTCAGTTGCTGTTGGAAAGGGCTGCCATCACATTCCTATTACTCCTGCGCCACTTGTCTGATGCAGTTACACAGCTTAAATCCTTTTATATTGCGCCTCTTGCTCCTCTAGGCTCTAGGGATAGTCTGGGTCAAGCCCATATTATTCTCTATCACAGGGGCTGGATCTTCTTGGAGGTGACTCACTAATCAAGTCACTCCCTTCTTCAGCCTCACTAAGGCTGAGGCAAAATGGCACGCCCAGGGGACTCCAAAATGGTGCTCTGCACCTCAGCAATGACCCCTCTCCCTGTTTGTGAGTCTGGCCGGTGGAGAGGCGGCTTGTTCAGCAGCACTACTGCACTATTCAGACCTCTTCCTACCAGAATGGAGGGTCTTGTGGCCAGCAGCAGCACTATCAGGGCAACTGCTTGCCACTCTTCTGTGAGGGAGGGTGCAGAGCAACTGTAACGCCCCAATGAACTCACTGTACATACGGTCAGAGGCCTAGTCCTTGTCACGTGACGCCAACACTCTAACTGGACACTAGGGGTGATATGCCGCAGAAATAACAGAGTCGAGTCCAGGATAGTTTATTAATCTGAGAGTGTGCAGATATACTAACTTTCAAATTTGCAATAACAACTTGGATAAACAGTTCTATGTAATTGTATTTGCAGCAAGTACACCAAAATGCAGCAATAAACATACAATGACTTCAACACTCTCTCACTTCCTTTCCTGTAGATTAATTAACTAGACAATTTCCCCACTAGTGGATTTAGATAAATAATTGATTTGAATTTGAATGAAGGATTGATGAAGCAGAGGGACAAGTGGCTGTAATGCTAATCCTGGCTTTGACTTCACCTGGTGTCTATATAACTCACTGTTAATGGAAGATAGACCTCGGAAAGGTTCTTCTTTTTCCTCCGCTGTGGGATGCCAAGGGAGTGGGTTTTCACCTCACTCTACCTTGGGTGACAAAACATGCTGTAACTAACTCCTCCTCTCCAACAACTGAACTGTAATCTCTCCTTTCTCACACTTGGCAAATCTGCCTAACTGCTCACTGTCACTCCCTTTTATCACCTATCCCAGTTCCCACATATCTTGGCTCCTACTCCTGCACAGGGACTTGAAAAGCTCCTTTCTTACCCTTGGGCTCTGCACCAGTAGAATTGAACCTGACTGTCAGCCAATGAGAGATCAGCTGACATCAGTGTTAAGCTCTAGGCTTACAGCAGAAGGGGAGACACAAGGTCTCTCCCACAGACCGCTCCGTGTATATTCATGGATGGCATACAGACAGGTGAGACGGGACAAGTGTGCTGCGAGTCTTCTGTAGAACCCACTGGGCCACTACAGCTCCCCCCTATTTAAAAACACAGCCGCCCTCAGCTGTACTGAGCTGCGAGGGGCGGAAAGGTGTGCTTACCAGGTATGTGTGACAGTACAAAAGTTGAGATTTTGGTATAACCGAGAGTTTGAGTAGTTTGGTTAGGTTAGGACAGAATCCTAGCTCCCAACTTGCTTTGGGGCACTTGCATAGCTCTTCTCCTCAAAGGCACAAATAAAATTCATAGCAGTCAATGCAATAAAGACATGAGAAATGTACTGTATGGTAGACAACCTGTAAGGAGGGGAATTTTTGGGCTCGTCTTTTGGTTTAACAAATTGTGCAGCCTTGGCACCACTTCTAAATATCCTTTCTCATAACGATCCAATAGAACCATTGGTGAATGACAGCTTCTGTTTTGTGGACTCCAAAGTGTCCGGACTGGTCATGGTATGAAAGTAGAACCTGACTGGAATCTCTGCAGGGAATTACTATTTGGTGTAGGTGGTGTCCAGATGGGTGGGTCAATGGAACCTCTGTAAATTATATATTTTTTCAGAAACAGCCTTTTCCTCTGTCTCCACAATCGCTGTAGCTCGGGGTCCATGGATTTGCATAGAATATTCTTTGGGATGGCTCCTGTGAGTTCTTGTAGATCTCCAAAGGTCCTACTCTCTTATTGCAGTAAGAACCATTTTCTTAAAGTGTCCTCTGTGTCTGATGGGCGATTAGAGGAACTGGTTTGGCAGTTCTGGTGGGCTTGCTCTAGGGTAAAGTCTGGCATCTCAATGTCTTCCCATGTGTCATCATTAGGGAAATTGTCTAATTCAGTGGGTAATCTAGAGAGAGCGTCAGCATTAGTATTACTCTTTCCTGTGTGGTATTTTACTTGGAAGGTGAAATTGGCTAGGCGGGACAACCATCTTTGTTCCAATGCCCCTGGTTTTGCAAAGTTCAGATGGGCAACTGGATTATTATCTGTAAATGCGGTAAAGGTGGTGGCAGCAAGATAATCTTTGAATTTTTCAGTCACAGCCCAGGCTAGCGCAAGAAGTTCCAGTTTGAAGGAGCTATAATTTTGATCACTTCTTTCAGCACCTTTTAGTGAGCTGCTAGCATAAGCGACGACCCTTTCCTTGCCCTCTTGAACCTGGCTATACACTGCGCCTAAGCCCTTAAAGCTGGCATCCGTATAGAGATTGAACTGGACCACATAATCAGGATAAGCCAGAAAGGGGGGAAGTAGTTAGCTTTTCTTTTAAGACCTCGAAGGCCCAATCTTGCTCTTTTTCCCAGTTTATGGCAATGGGTCTCCTAAAAGTCTCTTTTGAGTGCCCATGCAAAACTTCTTGTAATGGGGTTGCAATCTGTGCAAACTTGGGGATGAAGCACCTGAAATACCCCACAAACCCTAGAAAAATCGTTTATCAGGATCTGGGTATACCCCCTCGGCACTGACAATGTGTCCGAGACAGCGCACTTTAGTTTGTAGCAGATGACATTTAGATGGCTTTATTTTCAAGCCATGATCAATGAGAGTCTGAAATACTTCACTGAGATCTTGGGTATGCTCCTCATAGGTTTTAGAAAAGATGATTACGTCATCTCGACACAGCAGGACAGATTCAAAATTATTATGGCCTAAGCACCTTTCCATGAGCCTTTGGAGAAAAACAGGGGCATTGTAGAGGTCGAAGGGCATGCAATTAAATTCAAATAGCCCCATAGGGGTGGTGAAGGCAGTTTTTTTCCTATCTGCCTCACTCATGGGTACCTGCCAATATCCACTGGTTAGATCCAGAGTGGAAAAATACGTAGCAGAAGCCAAGGCCATCAGAGACTACTCAATACGAGGAAAAGGATACGCATCTTTGTGTGTCACACTGTTAAGCTTCCTGTAATCCACACAAAAGCGGATGCCTCCATCCTTTTTCTTTACAAGTACTATGGGAGCGGCCCAGGGACTAAGGCTCTCCCGGATAATATGAAGGTCCTTCATTTCTTGAATCATATTTTTGACTTGTTGATATGAGGAAGGTGGGATAGGCCTATATCTTTATTTAATTGGCACATGGCCGTTGGTGTGGATAGAGTGGCAGAGGTCCATGACCAGGCCAAAATCAAGGCCATGTCAGATAAAAGCATCTTTCTTTTCCATAGCCACATTTTTTATTACCTGCACCTGATCAAGAGATGTCTAGGCATCTCCAATCTGTAGCTCAGAGAGCCAGGAGGGAGAATGAGGGGAACATGCCTATGTGGACTGTGCCCCTTGCAACACACTGTCAGTCTCACTCTCAAACACATCAGTGGGCTCATGCAGGGACACTTGTGCCACAGCAGTATGTTTGTTCAGCTGTGCAGGGATATTCCCAATATTGATGAGGTGGACCAGCATCTTCCCATTGGTCACAGTAGTCAGGCTCCGGCAGCCAGTAAATATGGGTGACCATCTATGGGCTCTACTATTGCCTCAGAAGCACGACCATGCAGACCTGGATATGTCTGCCACCAGAAGACAAATTCAGACTCCGACAGGACTAAAACTAGTCTGATGTCCTTCACGCGGGCTTTTCCCAAATGACCCTGTGGATTGGCAAACCGCTGCTGAGCTGACAAGGCTTTTATAGTGGTCTTTGATACAACTCGCTGGGCCTGGGACGCTGCGGGCATATTACTCTGCAGCGATTTCAACATCTCTGTATAATAGTTATTTAATATATTCATGCCCAGCGTGATGATTGGTGCATTCTTGTCAGGTACATCTACCACCAGTATCCCTTGCTGGTGTAGTTCCACTTTCCCAGCTATAACGGTCGGTTCCCAGTACCCCATTATTGGTACGGGCAGGCCGTTGCTCGCCACAACATTGATTAATTGCTTAGGCAGACAGCTGAGAACTTCTAGGGACCAGTACTTTTCAAAGTCACGCTTGCAGATAGTGGTGACTTGTGACCCGGTATCAATGAGTGCAGGCAGGGGCATACCGTCCATGTATAACATAACTTCTGGACGGGGACTAACATATTTGGAAATGCCCTTTGTGACATATGGACCTATTGTCTGTCTTCCCGGAGTACAGTCCTTCTGCCCAGGGCTTGTCTGTTTAAATGGTAGCATGTATTTATATCAAGTCCGTTTTGGTGGCAATGATCAGAAAATGGCCGCGAGGGGCGTAGTTAAGCTCCAGCCAACCAATAGGGTCCTGGTGGTAACCGACGCTCAGGTAGCAATGGCTGGGTATTGGACGTGGGCTTTCTAGCTCGCTGACTTTCTGACACAGCACGGAAACACTGCGAGTCAGCTCCGTCATTTGTTTCTGCATCTCTAACAGTGGAGCAGACATATCACTGCTAGATTGCTCTGCCTGCTTATATACGTCACTCTTGCAGGGGCGGGGCAAGCTTTCGTCACAGAACACATTCATTCCCATCTTAGGCTCCTCCCCCTCAGCAGTCTGGGGCTCCGTACCCAGAATAGTGATAGCCAATTCTTTAAATTGCAAAAATGTGCTATTGGGGTGCTGCACGGACAGCACCTTCAACTGGCTCCTGAGAGTCTCTGTTAATGAGCCCTCAATAAACTGTTCCCTAAGAGCTTGTTCGGCACCAGCGGCCTCTTTAGGGTTGGCCCTTATTACGGCCCTTATGTCCTCCTGCAGGGACAGTAGATATTCCGTCAGAGTCTCCCCCACTTTCTGTCTTTTATTAAAGAAGCGTTTCTTTATCTCTGACATAGTGTATTTATCAAAGATAGTCTGCAGCCTATCCATAATGTCTTCCAAAATGTACTCACGTGGCCATGTTTTGACTTCTCTGGCAGCGGGACCTTCTAGTTGGCCTATGAGAACTTCTACTTTCTGTTTCATGGCTAATGAGTACAGGCGGAATACTGTTCCCATTTTCTCCTTAAATTGTCTAAGAGTGTGGCGCTCACCACTGTACGTAGGAGCACCACCATGGTGCTCCTAAGCAATAGGACATGGTTAGCAGTGAAAAGGTAGGGGTGCTAGTAGTCGCAGGGGCTGATTCTGCAGGTACAATCACTGGTGCAGCTGCATTAACTGGTGCAGCAACGTCTGCAGGGTCATCAATGGCTGTCTGGTTGCGATCAGGGTTATCTCCATAACCGACATTTTGATTTTATGATTGTATGGCACAGAAAGAACTATCCTGTTCGTAGGATGTCAAGATTTGGGGGTTGTAACGCCCCAATGAACTTCCTGTGCATACGGCAGAGGCCTAGTCCTTGTTACGTGACGCCAACACTCTAACTGGACACTAGGGGTAATATGCCGCAGAAATAACACTGTCAAGTCCAGGATAGTTTAGTAATCTGAGAGTGTGCAGATTTGATAACTTTGAAATATGCAGTAACAACTTGGATAAACAGTTCTCTGTAAATGTATTTGCAGCAGGTGTACCAAAATGCAGCAATAA
The DNA here is from genome assembly GCF_035609145.1 of Eleutherodactylus coqui. Classification (NCBI taxonomy): domain Eukaryota; kingdom Metazoa; phylum Chordata; class Amphibia; order Anura; family Eleutherodactylidae; genus Eleutherodactylus; species Eleutherodactylus coqui. The sequence goes on along the minus strand of NC_089846.1, from coordinate 58,743,023 downwards.
ACAGGATATTTGAGTACAACAAGAAGGTAAAGCAGTAATGAATTGAAGATATGCCGACTTCAATGCTCTCTTACTTTCCTTCCAGTAGATTAAATAGCTGGACAATTTCCCCACTAGTGGATTTAGATGAATTATTGAGTTGAATTTGAATGAAGGACTAATGAAGCAGAGGGATAACTGGCTGTAATGCTAATCCTGGCTTTGGCTTCACCGGGTAGCTCTATAACTCACTGTTTGTGGAAGATAGACCTTGGAAAGGTTCTTCTTTTTCCTCCGCTGTGGGATGCCAAGGGAGTGGGTTTTCACCTCACTCTACCTTGGGTAGCAAAACGTGCTGTAACTGACTCCTCCTCTCCAACAACTGAACTGCAACCTCTCCTTCCTCACACTTGGCTGAGTCTGCCTTTTATCACCTATCCCAGTTACCACACTTTCTGGGCTCCTACTCCTGCATAGGGACTTATGAAGCTACTTCCCTGCCCTTGGGCTCTGCACTAGTGGAATTCAACCTGACTGTCAGCCAATGAGAGACCAGCTGACATCAGTGTTAAGCTCTAAGCTTAGAGCAGAAGGGGAGACACATGGATGGCATACAGACAGGTGAGACAGGACAAGTGTGCTGTGAGTGTTCTGTAGGACCCACTGGGCCACTACACAACTTGCAAAAGTACTCATGCAACTAAAATCACTCGTAGCACCAGTGAAATGTAGTTGCTAGAAAATGTAAGTAAACTCTTTGGAATTCCCTGGACCTCTGCATTGATTACTAATATAGTCTGATTGTTATCTAAGTCACAGTTATAGACAAACACAATGGGCCGTATTTACTATTCAAATACAAAACTTTTATTGACGCAATTTACGCCAGGAAACTGTCTTACATGCTTTGTGTCACATTTACTATCTGTTTTTAGATACTTTTGGGTCATTTTTACAACTTGTCTCAAAAGCTTGTGTGGCCTAATTTGCACCAAAAATTGCAGAAAATTACCGTGAATTGCGCCAAAATTTTTGTCGTAAACTAGGCCAACTAATAGGTACTCTAAACTGAAACTAGACAGTCTTAAAATTCGACAGATGTATCATTCAGCAGAGCCACTATAATAAATCTGGCACATTTTAAAATTGTCTAGTCTGCACTGTCTAACTTTTAGACAGTATTAGTAATAAGCTCCAATGTAACTAATAACAAACAGTTGTACTGTTTATGTCTCTTATTGAACACAATGAATATGGCCGACCTCAGAAGAGCGAATTTGAATTGTGAATTCTGCTGTCCATGCGTATGATATGTGGTAATATACGGGGCATTGAAATGCATGGATTTTCACCCGTTCGTTCACACTTGCGGGTAGGAATTGTGGATTCTGCGAGTGGCAGAAAAAACGCAGCATACTCTATTTTACTGTAGATTCCGTGCGTATGAGCTTCACTGATCTCTATGGGTGGGTTTGATCCGCAGTGCATGAGCAATTAATACTGTGTATGTAGGCGGATTCATATGCATGTTGCTAGGAGACCAGATACAAATTAAACAAAGAAAGTAGGAATTTGTGGGCAGACAATGCAGGACAAAGTCTAAGGAGCAACACACCATTCAGACTTCTGTCTGCAACCTTCTCTAATTCTTCGGGTCTCTTCCTCCACAAGAATAAGTGTTTAGTTGGTTTTTTTTAAGCTTTATACTACTTCTAAAATAAGTAGTATAAACCAGCCAGGCCTAGAGAGCAGTATCCTGTTCTGAAGGCTTTCAGAACAGCTCTCACCATGATACTGCAAGAGAATGTCTCTTGAGCTATAGAAGGGTGTTCCCAGGGTGTTGGGCAACTTTCTGACATTCCCTGCTTGCGCTTGTTCTTCCACAGATGTGGATGCATTTTGAAAAACAGTGAGAAGGTTAAAAAATAATAAACAGCTATACTCATCTATTGCTTGTATGCACCACTTCAGTGACTTTCAGATCCAGTGGTCATGTGCCCATCAAAGCACATGACCACTTGTTGCCAATCACTGGTCTCGGTACTCCTTGAGACTCTATGATTGGGCTCAGCAGTCATTTGCTTAAATGCTGGACCCAGAGGTGAGTAGAGACCATGGGAAAGTCTGTTTTCAGCTGATGGTGTACCATTTAACATGATTTTAATTAAGGTGACTAGACGTCCCGATTTTGGGACCTCTGTACCGCCTCCTGGTGGGAGAGCCATTTGTCCCATCTTTGTCCCACTTTCTGGACATCTGGTTACCATAGTGATAACAAGCCAGGGTGCCGAGCTTCCCAGCTTGTAACCACTTTGCAGCGCCGCGGTGGATGCACACACTGATGTCACACGTTCAGTGTATACATCCGAGATCTTCCTCCCTTTAGTTCTGCAAGAGGAGAGGAGAAGAGAGGAGGCGCTGCTGCGGGTGCACACAAACTTCCTCTTGCAGCAGCGCCAAGAAGAGGAGGAGCAGAGGCACTCTGAAGACCAGGAAGAGGGTAAGTTTCATGGGTTTCATCAGTGTGGGGGGTCACTATTGCTACTAAGGGCCACTAGTGGGGGTCACTATTACTACTGAGACCACTGTGGGGGTCACTATTACTACTGAGAGTCACTGTGAGGGTCACTATTATTACTGAGACCACTGTGGAGTACACTATTACTACTGAGGCCACTGTGGGCAACACTATTACTACTGAGGCCACTTTGGGGAACACTATTACTACTTAGGGCCACTATGAGGAACACTATTACTACTAAGACTACTGTGGGGGTCACTATTACTACTGAGACTACTGTGGGGGTCACTATTACTACTGAGGCCACTGTGGGGTCACTATTACTACTGAGGCCACTCTGTATGTAGCAGCATAAATCAAACTGATTTGTGCCACTGATCAGGTGATGCAGGTCAAGTGTGACCACTACAGGCCGCTGGGAATCAGAAGCCGGGGAGCGCTAACAGCGGAAAGCCTATGGAGGAGGTGAGGGGGAGCGCTGCATAGCATGAAATCAGTTGTGGGTACGCGGCTAATTTTCTATCAAAAATTGCACCAATAGCACGGATTTTGACTGTTTTTTGGATGCAGAAATGCTGTGGGTTATTTGCTCCCTGTCTTTTTTTAAACGGCTCTGTACTTTTTATAACGACAGAGGCAAAATCATACGTCAGGATAAGCCCCGCCCCCTGATTACACTCCACTGTCCCGCTTTGACCATGGGAGAATCTGGTCCCCTTACTTTAATAAGACATATGGTGGTGATGACACAAGCATTCAAAATGTGATACATCGCTGAAAGTTTCATCACTAAAGATGTATTGAGAAAAGTGGAAAGATATTACACATATCTGCTTGTACTTTCAAGAGGGACGCAAAACACTATATATAGATGTTCTTCATGTGAAGTTCGTTCACACCATCTTCACTCACATCCTGGAGGAGTTTTGGGTGATCTGAGTTACTAGACTTTATACTATATAGTGAGGAAGTAATTGCCATAGTACTTCCTGAAGTGTCGGCTATGCCATCAATAAGTTCACAGACGCCCATCAAAACTTTTATTATTCATTCACATGTTCCTAGATGATGCTTCAGTGTCCACGTCTGTTCCCACGCACCCGTCATCAGAGACAGGGGTGTAGCTAAAGGCTCAAGAGCCCGGGATGCAAAACTTTACCTGTACCTGTATCCATACCTAAACCATGCTGCATACAGCTGCAAAACAAGTTTACATACACGGTCTAGCCCTTGGAATAAGCTTTCCAAACATGACTCATTTCCTAGACTACATGAAAATTAAAGTGCATTTTAAAAAACTCAATGCACTCTAAAACCGCGTGTAGATTTAAACAAAACATGCAGTATTTTTTTAAACCAAATGCATATTTTTGGTGTGTTTTTTTTTAATTGTGTGTAAAGTGTGCAATCATATACAGGAAATACCCAGGTTATACCAGCAAGGTCAATATCACTATAAACAGGAGATTAGAGATGAGCGAACGTACTCGTCCGAGCTTGATATTCGTGTGAATATTAGGGTGTTCGGGATGCTCGTTACTCGTAACGAGTACCATGCGGTGTTCCGGTTACTTTCAGTTTCCTCTCTGAGACGTTAGCGCGCTTTTCTGGCCAATTGAAAGACAGGGAAGGCATTACAACTTCCCCCTGTGACGTTCAAGCCCTATACCACCCCCCTGCTGTGAGTGGCTGGGGAGATCTGATGTCACTCGAGTATAAAAGTCGGCCCCTCCCGCGGCTCGCCACACATGCCTTGTGAGTTAGCTGAGGGAAAGTCCAGTTCTATTGGAGTTGCTGTAGGGAGAGTATTTGTAGTGAGTGTAGGCTTCAAGAACCCCAACGGTCCTTCTTAGGGCCACATCTACGTGTGTGCAGGCTGCTGTTAGCAGTGGAGAAATTTTTTTTTTTTCTCAAAATCGGCTGTGCAGAGCATTGCACCCGGTATTAGGGACAGAAGTGGTGCTTAGGCAGGGAGAGTGTTAGGAGTGAGTGTAGCCTTCAAGAACCTCAACGGTCCTTTCTAGGGCCACATTTAACTGTGTGGAGTACTGTGCAGGCTGCTATTAGCTGTGTTGCTTTTTTTTTTTTTTCTCAAAATCGGCGGTGCAGAGCATTGCACCCTGCATTGATACTACAGGCACAGAATTGTGTAGGCAGGGCCACAACACAGTTATTAGTCATTGAATAGACGCAGTGGGCCTTTTCTTTTTTAACAAAAGGGAAAAAAGTATATTTGCCCTGCCTCTGTCAGTCCTAAGGGCTCTGGTACGTGTGTGCTGCGTGGAGAACCTAAAAAAATCAGACGCAACCAGCTACAGTTGAGTGCAGCCTTGCGCCAATTTCTTTCCTGCCTGGGAAATACCTGCTCTGCCACAGTTAATAACTCTGCAACAGTAAAGTTCTGTGACACTTTTGCAGGGCCGCAACACAGTTATTAAACTTATTATTCATTCACTAGAGGCAGTGGGCCTTTCCTTTTAAACAAAAGGGAAAAAAGTATATTTGCCCTGCCTCTGTCAGTCCTAAGGGCTCTGGGTACGTGTGTGCTGCGTGGAGAACTTAAAAAAATCAGATGCAACCAGCTACGGTTGAGTGCAGCCTTGCGCCAATTTCTTTCCTGTCTGGGAAATACCTGCTCTGCCACAGTTAATAACTCTGCAACAGTAAAGTTCTGTGACACTTTTGCAGGGCCGCAACACAGTTATATTAGTCATTGAATAGACGCAGTGGGCCTTTTCTTTTTTAACAAAAGGGAAAAAAGTATATTTGCCCTGCCTCTGTCAGTCCTAAGGGCTCTGGGTACGTGTGTGCTGCGTGGAGAACGTAAAAAAATCAGACGCAACCAGCTACGGTTGAGTGCAGCCTTGCGCCAATTTCTTTCCTGCCTGGGAAATACCTGCTCTGCCACAGTTAATAACTCTGCAACAGTAAAGTTCTGTGACACTTTTGCAGGGCCGCAACACAGTGTCAGTTATTAAACTTATTATTCAGTGAATAGACGCAGTGGGCCTATCCTTTTAAACAAAAGGGAAAAAAGTATATTTGCCCTGCCTCTGTCAGTCCTAAGGGCTTTGGGTACGTGTGTGCTGCGTGGAGAACCTAAAAAAATCAGACGCAACCAGCTACGGTTGAGTGCAGCCTTGCGCCAATTTCTTTCCTGCCTGGGAAATACCTGCTCTGCCATAGTTAATAACTCTGCAACAGTAAAGTTCTGTGACACTTTTGCAGGGCCGCAACACAGTTATATTAGTCATTGAATAGATGCAGTGGGCCTTTTCTTTTTTAACAAAAGGGAAAAAAGTATATTTCCCCTGCCTCTGTCAGTCCTAAGGGCTCTGGTACGTGTGTGCTGCGTGGAGAACCTAAAAAAATCAGACGCAACCAGCTACAGTTGAGTGCAGCCTTGCGCCAATTTCTTTCCTGCCTGGGAAATACCTGCTCTGCCACAGTTAATAACTCTGCAACAGTAAAGTTCTGTGACACTTTTGCAGGGCCGCAACACAGTTATTAAACTTATTATTCATTCACTAGAGGCAGTGGGCCTTTCCTTTTAAACAAAAGGGAAAAAAGTATATTTGCCCTGCCTCTGTCAGTCCTAAGGGCTCTGGGTACGTGTGTGCTGCGTGGAGAACCTAAAAAAATCAGATGCAACCAGCTACGGTTGAGTGCAGCCTTGCGCCAATTTCTTTCCTGTCTGGGAAATACCTGCTCTGCCACAGTTAATAACTCTGCAACAGTAAAGTTCTGTGACACTTTTGCAGGGCCGCAACACAGTTATTAAACTTATTATTCATTCACTAGAGGCAGTGGGCCTTTCCTTTTTTTAAAAAGTTAAAAAATTATATTTGGCCTGCAGGCTTGCGCCAATTTCTTTCCTGCCTGTGAAATCAAATCACTGGTAATACAGCATGCTGAGGGGTAGGGGTAGGCCTAGAGGACGTGGACGCGGCCGAGGACACGTAGGCCCAAGTGAGGGTGTGGGCACAGGCCGAGCTCCTGATCCAGGTGTGTCGCAGCCGACTGCTGCGCGATTACGAGAGAGGCACGTTTCTGGCGTCCCCACATTCATCGCCCAATTAATGGGTCCACGCGGGAGACCTTTATTAGAAAATGAGCAGTGTGAGCAGGTCCTGTCCTGGATGGCAGAAAGTGCTTCGAGCAAGCTATCGTTCAGCCACAGTTCTGCGCCGTCCACTGCTGCAAATCTGAATCCTCTGTCTGCTGCTCCTCCTTCCTCCCAGCCTCCTCACTCCATGAAAATGACACATGCTCAGGAGCGGGAACACTCCCAGGAACTGTTCTCGGGCCCCTGCTCAGACTGGGCAGCAGTGGTTCCTCTCCCACCAGAGGAGTTTATCGTCACTGATGCACAACCATTGGAAAGTTCCCGGGGTCCGGGGGATGAGGCTGGGGACTTCCGCCAACTGTCTCAAGAACTTTCTGTGGGTGAGGAGGACGATGACGATGAGACACAGTTGTCTTGCAGTGAGGTAGTAGTAAGGGCAGTAAGTCCGAGGGAGGAGCGCACAGAGGATTCGGAGGAAGAGCAGCAGGACGATGAGGTGACTGACCCCACCTGGTGTGCAACGCCTACACAGGACAGGTCTTCAGAGGGGGAGGCACGGGCAGCAGCAGGGCAGGTTGCAAGAGGCAGTGCGGTGGCCAGGGGTAGAGGCAGGGCCAGACCGAATAATCCACCAACTGTTTCCCAAAGCGCACCCTCGCGCCATGCCACCCTGCAGAGGCCGAGGTGCTCTAAGGTCTGGCAGTTTTTCACCGAGACGCCTGACGACCGACGAACAGTGGTGTGCAACCTTTGTCGCGCCAAGATCAGCCGGGGAGCCACCACCAACAGCCTCACCACCACCAGCATGCGCAGACATATGATGGCCAAGCACCCCACAAGGTGGGACGAAGGCCGTTCACCGCCTCCGGTTTGCACCGCTGCCTCTCCCCCTGTGCCCCAACCTGCCACTGAGATCCAACCCCCCTCTCAGGACACAGGCACTACCGTCTCATGGCCTGCACCCACACCCTCACCTCCGCTGTCCTCGGCCCCATCCACCAATGTCTCGCACCGCACAGTCCAGCCGTCGCTAGCGCAAGTGTTGGAGCGCAAGCGCAAGTACGCCGCCACGCACCCGCACGCTCAATCGTTAACCGTCCACATAGCCAAATTTATCAGCCTTGAAATGCTGCCGTATAGGGTTGTGGAAACGGAGGCTTTCAAAGCTATGATGGCGGCGGCGGCCCCGCGCTACTCAGTTCCCAGTCGCCACTACTTTTCCCGATGTGCCGTCCCAGCCCTGCACGACCACGTCTCCCGTCACATTGTACGCGCCCTCACCAATGCGGTTAGTGGCAAGGTCCACTTAACTACGGACACGTGGACAAGCACAGGCGGGCAGGGCCACTACATCTCCCTGACGGCACATTGGGTGAATTTAGTGGAGGCTGGGACAGAGTCAGAGCCTGGGACCGCTCACGTCCTACCCACCCCCAGAATTGCGGGCCACAGCTCGGTGGTGGTATGTTCGGCGGTGTATGCTTCCTCCACTAAAGCACCCTCCTCCTCCTCCTCAACCTCTGTCTCGCAATCTAGATGTGTCAGCAGCAGCAGGACGTCGCCAGCAGTCGGTGTCGCGCAGCGTGGCAGCACAGCGGTGGGCAAGCGTCAGCAGGCCGTGCTGAAACTACTCAGCTTAGGAGATAGGAGGCACGTGGCCCACGAACTGCTGCAGGGTCTGACAGAGCAGACCGACCGCTGGCTTGCGCCGCTGAGCCTCCAACCGGGCATGGTAGTGTGTGACAACGGCCGTAACCTGGTGGCGGCTCTGCAGCTCGGCAGCCTCACGCACGTGCCATGCCTGGCCCACGTCTTTAATTTGGTGGTTCAGCGCTTTCTGAAAAGCTACCCACGCTTGTCAGACCTGCTCGGAAAGGTGCGCCGGCTCTGCACACATTTCCGCAAGTCCCACACGGACGCTGCCACCCTGCGCACCCTGCAACATCGCTTTAATCTGCCAGTGCACCGACTGCTGTGCGACGTGCCCACACGGTGGAACTCTACGCTCCACATGTTGGCCAGGCTCTATGAGCAGCGTAGAGCTATCGTGGAATACCAACTCCAACATGGGCGGCGCAGTGGGAGTCAGCCTCCTCAATTCTTTTCAGAAGAGTGGGCCTGGTTGGCAGACATCTGCCAGGTCCTTGGAAACTTTGAGCAGTCTACCCAGGTGGTGAGCGGCGATGCTGCAATCATTAGCGTCACCATTCCTCTGCTATGCATCTTGAGAAGTTCCCTGCAAACCATAAAGGCAGACGCTTTGCGCTCGGAAACGGAGGCGGGGGAAGACAGTATGTCGCTGGATAGTCAGAGCACCCTCCTGTCTATATCTCAGCGCATTCAGGAGGAGGAGGAGGAGGAGCATGAGGAGGATGAGGAGGAGGGGGAAGAGACAGCTTGGCCCACTGCTGACGGTGCCCCTGCTGCTTGCCTGTCATCCTTTCAGCGTGTATGGCCTGAGGAGGAGGAGGAGGAGGAGGAGGAGGATCCTGAAAGTGATCTTCCTAGTGAAGACAGCCATGTGTTGCGTATGGGTACCCTGGCACACATGGCTGACTTCATGTTAGGATGCCTTTCTCGTGACCCTCGCGTTGCACGCATTCTGGCCACTACGGTTTACTGGGTGTACACACTGCTCGACCCACGTTATAAGGAGAACCTTCCCAATCTCATTCCCGAAGAGGAAAGGGGTTCGAGAGTGTTGCTATACCACAGGAACCTGGCGAACAAGCTGATGGTAAAATTCCCATCCGACAGCGCTAGTGGCAGAAGGCGCAGTTCCAAGGGCCAGGTAGCAGGGGAGGTGCAGAGATCGAGCAGCATGTACAGCCCAGGCAGTGCAACAGTCTTTAAGGGCCTGGACAGCTTTATGGCTCCCCACCAAGACTGTGTCACCGCTCCCCAGTCAAGGTTGAGTCGGCGGGAGCACTGTAAAAGGATGGTGAGGGAGTACGTAGCCGATCGCACGACCGTCCTCCGTGACGCCTCTGCCCCCTACAACTACTGGGTGTCGAAGCTGGACACGTGGCCTGAACTCGCGCTGTATGCCCTGGAGGTGCTTGCTTGTCCTGCGGCTAGCGTCTTGTCGGAGAGGGTGTTTAGTGCGGCTGGGGGAATCATCACAGATAAGCGTACCCGCCTGTCAACCGACAGTGCCGACAGGCTAACACTCATCAAGATGAACAAAGCCTGGATTTCCCCAGACTTCTCTTCTCCACCAGCGGACAGCAGCGATACGTAAGCAATACGTAGGCTGCACCCGCGGATGGAAGCTACGTTCTCTCTCACCATCCAAAACGGGGACATTTCTGCTTCATCAATCTGTGTCTAATATTCCTCCTCCTCCTCCTGCTCCTCCTCCTGAAACCTCACGTAATCACGCTGAACGGGCAATTTTTCTTAGGGCCACAAGGCTCACTCATCTAATTTTTCTAAACAATTTTTATATGTTTCAATGCTCTTAAAAGCGTTGAAACTTTAACTTGAACCAATTTTTCGTTAAACTGGGCTGCCTCCAGGCCTAGTTACCACTTAAGCCACATTAACCAAAGCGATTAATGGGTTTCACCTGCCATCTTGGTTGGGCATGGCCAATTTTTACTGAGGTACATTAGTACTGTTGGTACACCAATTTTTTGGGGCCCTCACCTACAGTGTAATCATAGCAATTTGTATGTTCTTCGCCTGCACTCATGGTATAGAAGTGTGTGTGGGGTTGGCCTACACTTTAGCTACATAAATGTAACTTGGGCCTTGGCTATACTGCAGCTACTGAAATGGAACGAAGACTGCGCTCCCGCTATACTGCTGCTTCGGAATTGTTACTGGGGCCTGTCTTGAGTGCTACTATTACTGACATTGAACGAAGACTGCGCTCCCGCTATACTGCTGCTTCGGAATTGTTACTGGGGCCTGTCTTGAGTGCTACTATTACTGACATGGAACGAAGACTGCGCTCCCGCTATACTGCTGCTTCAGAATTGTTACTGGGGCCTGTCTTGAGTGCTACTATTGCTGACATGGAACGAAGACTGCGCTCCCGCTATACTGCTGCTTCGGAATTGTTACTGGGGCCTGTCTTGAGTGCTACTATTGCTGACATGGAACGAAGACTGCGCTCCCGCTATAATGCTGCTAGTGATATGTTAGTGGGGCCTGTCCTAATGCAACGGCTGAAATGTTACGAATTATGGGCTCTGCCTATACCGCTGCTAATGGTATGTCTCTGGGGTGTGGAAACAGAGGCTTCCCAAAGACATGATGGCGGCGAGGCCATTTCCCACCAACGCGGTTACTGTTAAGGTGCATATAACCACGGACACGTGGAGAGAACACGTAGTGCCTCAAAAACATCCCCCTCCTCCTCCAACAGGGAAAAAATTGGCAAATGCCTTTGCATTGGTTCGTCTGGTGGCAGTCCAAGAATTTCACCTTTACCGACACTACAAGAGAGCCCCCCCACCATCCCCCCGCCACGGCCCACTTAATCCTGGCCACATTCCGAAAACCAACAAAATAAAACCGCGCTACTAGGTCCGCAGTCACCACCACATTACCACCAACGCGGTTACTGTTAAGGTGCATATAACCACGGACATGTGGAGAGGACACGTAGTGCCTCAAAAACATCCCCCCGCCACGGCCCACTTAATCCTGGCCACATTCCGAAAACCAACAAAATAAAACCGCGCTACTAGGTCCGCAGTCACCACCACATTACCACCAACGCGGTTACTGTTAAGGTACATATTACCAGTCTGACTGGGGTATGCAGACACTTTGACAGAATGAATAGTGTGTGGCACATAGGTTCCCCATTGCTATGCCCACGTGTGCAGCTCCTGATGGCGGTGGCACAGGATTCTATTTCTCATTGCTTCTGTACAGCATTCTGGGCTATCGCCCCGCCCCTTTTAAAGAGGGTCGCTGCCTAGCCGTGCCAACCCCTCTGCAGTGTGTGCCTGCGGTTCCTCCTCATGGCAGACGCACTTCTAAATAGACATGAGGGTGGTGTGGCATGAGGGCAGCTGAAGGCTGCGCAGGGACACTTTGGTGTGCGCTGTGGGGGGGAGGGGGGGCAGTTGGTCAGCATGTAACCCAGGAGAAGTGGCAGCGGGGTGTCATCCAGGCAGTGATTGTGCTTTGTTGTAGCTAGTGTGGTGCCTAGCAAAGGTATGCCATGCTAATGAGGGCTTTTCAGAAGTAAAAGTTTTTGGGAGGGGGGGGGCCCCACTCTTGCCGCTATTGTGGCTTAATAGTGGGACCTGTGAACTTGAGATGCAGCCCAACACGTAGCCCCTCGCCTGCCCTATCCGTTGCTGTGTCGTTCCCATCACTTTCTTGAATTGCCCAGATTTTCACACATGAAAACCTTAGCGAGCATCGGCGAAATACAAAAATGCTCGGGTCGCCCATTGACTTCAATGGGGTTCGTTACTCGAAACGAACCCTCGAGCATCGCGATAATTTCGTCCCGAGTAACGAGCACCCGAGCATTTTGGTGCTCGCTCATCTCTACAGGAGATGCATAACTTTTACCAGCTATACATATATAGTTATACAGAAAATACCTGGTTACTCCGCGTAGTCTGCTTCCCTCCTCCACTATCAGACACTGTTGGCCCGACCAATGACTCTGCAGTTGTGGCGAATCACAATTGCAGTCTCTCAGTGGTAGGGAGATCCACGCGCCGTGAGAGTCTGCAGTATTGAATTGGCTGCAGGCTGCTGCCCAGGTAATGGTCCCTCGCCAACCTGAATTGCACCCAGAGCAGGCCCGCAGCAGTGAAACAGTATATGGAGGGGGCCCCGTGGGCTTCCACTAGTTGAAGGGACAGGTTGCAATTGAGACCCTAGTGGCACACCAGTGATACGGACAAGAGTAAGGTGGAAGTTAATATTACTCACAGTAATACATGTATACTGTGTTCAATCTCTGATAAACCAACCGCATGCTCGTAATTGCCTGTACCTCCTTACATCTCTGGAGCTATGAGTGTTTTTTGTTTCTTGAGTGATTTTAAAGTTGTTTTAGCAGGATACCATTAAAATCTCAGAGGTATTGTTCCATCTCCTGCATATTACCCAGAGGAGCATGAATGGCCTTATAAGTTTCCTAACTCACTCACCTTCTAGGTGCTCTCCCCAAGGAGAAAAAAGCATTCCTGACCCCTGTCACAGGCCTCTCTCTAGCAAAGCCAGAAACCTACTTATTGCACACCGATGAGGGGCAAAAATTCCAAAACAGCTGTCTGTGTATTGATTCCGGCTTGGCTTTCAATTCCCAGTCATTGTTAAAAGGCTTGTATAAAGAGTCGAGTCAGTCCAAGATTTCATCTTTCTTGGATCCAAAATCGATTGCAACAGGCAATCTGGACCTGAGATCAAGAGACAAATTACACTTGGTAGGATTGCAATGCAAGGAATGGAAAAGATCTGGAAAAGCAAAGATATTAGCGTTGCAACAAAAACCAGACTGGTCAACGACGTTTGGTTGCGAAGGTTGGATGCTCAGGAAAACAGACAAAGAGAAAATTGAAGCGTTTGAACTATGGTGCTGGAGGAGAATGCTGCGGATACCTTGGACCGCCATGACAACGAACAAGGTAGTGTTAGATCGCGTCAAACCGAAAATATCACTAGAGGCAAAAATCATCAAACAGCAGCATTCTTTTTTAGGAAACAGTACTGATGTTCGGCAAAGTCAGTGGAAAGAGAAGATCAGGACAACAAAGAACAAGATGGCTAGATACAATCAAGGCCACCATGAACATGTCAATCGCCGATCTGAAAGAAGCAGTGAAAAACAGGAATACGAAGAGAACATTGATCCATAGAGTGACCGAAGGTCAGATGCGACTGAATGGATAATCATCATCATCATAAAGAGTCTAATATTGCTGTCTTCCAATAGGTGGCGCTGCAAAGGTATTGTTCCATCTCCCTTATTTGCATTAAAATTTCAGTTTCACTAGATTCCTATGCAACGCCCCAGCCGTGGACAGGAATATGATAAAGGGGCCGCTGTATCTTTTGCAACACCCAGGCATGGGATACTGCAGGGAATGACTCGCTACCCAAGCATATGGCTGGAGTTGGGAGGGTGTAGTGCGGGGACCTGTCACGGTAGCACTTACCAACTCCAGGTCCCTGAAGCATAGGAAAGGGTTAGTGGTCCTTAGCATGGAGAATGAGGGGGGTTGTTGTAGATATCACATCGTGACACCACTGTCCCCACACACCATTAATCTATGCAGCGGAGTATTAACACTGAGACTCATGTGTAGTACCTCAAGTCCCTAGGAACGGTTAAGGCCTGGTAAAACTTTACTTGAATAATCTTGCTTAAACAGGTATTTACAGGTATCATTTACTTGAAGCAATTACAGGCTAGAACTCAAAGGTAGGGAGGATACACAGAAACAATACAGCCCTTTAGTCCACATTATCTATACGTCACAGGTCCTGGAAATTGGGGAACACTCTGAGGAAGAAAAGAATAGGGGTCACTCCACATACACTCTGGCAGACAAAATTACTCATAAATTGGCTTAGCCTAGATACACCCCGCAACATCCACATGGGTATAAAAATGTAGTACCTCTTTACGGTGATCCTATTGACGAACGGCTGCACAGAAAGAAGATGCCTGTGGTGTGAATGTGTACCTGTTTTGGTAAACTGGGGGTTGTGCACTCTCTCTTTGGCAGGGACTCATTCCGCTCACATCCACTCTCCAGACGCTATGGGTAGTCGTTCCTCTTCCCCCATCTTCACCAACATGGAAGCGAAAGGTGCTTCCATCCGGCTCTGTGTTAGTCCTCAGCAGCGGGCAAGATGGAATCCTACCTTAACACAGATTGAAGAAGACAGACCTTTTCCCGCTCTCACACACTCACTATTATAACCTCACTTGTACCACATGACACAGCAGAAGAGATACATTCAGCAGCAGACAGAGCTGACAGGCAATGATTTTATAGGAGTTAACCCTACAGACGCTGCAGCTGTGCAACACACATACAGAAAATGACATGACAGCTTTGCACAGTGCATCCACATAAGACAATACATGTATGACAATTATGGAGGGGACCAGGATGTTGTTCTGGGACACTACACCTACAGTGAAGTTGTTTCCTTGAAATATGAGGCTTTGGGGGCTATTGTGTTGGTGCATTGGTATGAGATACAATAACAGTCTCCCCAGCCCATAGAGGCCTAAAGGACACCCTCAAGGTTGTACATAGAATTGTAGAGCCCCAGAGCAAAACTCAGAGTGCCACACTCTCTCCCTTGAGCGGTACATGAAATATGCTATGTATACTATTGATGACAACTTCCATTTTATATAGACGGACCCATGTTTTCAGGTAATGGTGTACAATTTGACAAGACTTTGATGAGACATATTCTGGTGATGACACAAGTATTCACACTGTGATACATAACGTGGAAAGAGATTACACATATCTGCTTGTACTCCCAAAACGGACGCAAAACGCTATATAAAGCTGTTCTTCATGTGAAGTCTGTTCATACGACCTTCACTCACATCCTTGAGGAGTTTTGGGTGATCTGGGTTACTAGACTTTATACTATATAATGAGTAAGTGATTGCAAAATGTGGAAAGAGATTACACATATCTGCTTGTACTCCCAAAACGGACGCAAAACACTATATAAAGATGTTCTTCATGTGAAGTTCGTTCACACCCATTCACTCACATGCTGGAGGAGTTTTTGAGGTTCTGAGTTACTAGACTTTATACTATATAATGAGTAAGTGATTGCAAAATGTGGAAAGAGATTACACATATCTGCTTGTACTCCCAAAACGGACGCAAAACACCATATAAAGATGTTCTTCATGTGAAGTTCGTTCACACCATCTTCACTCACATCCTGGAGGAGTTTTGGGTGATCTGAGTTACTAGACTTTATACTATATAGTGAGGAAGTGATTGCCATAGTACTTCCTGAAGTGTTGGCTATGCCATCAATAAGTTCACAGACGCCCATCAAAACTTTTATTATTCATCCACATGCTTCTAGATGATGTTTCAGTCTCCATGTCTGTGCCCACGCACCCATCATCAGAAAGTTTTGTAGGTGTTGTGGTTTCCAACCAGATGAACCAGAGTAGAGACTGAGTAAGCACATCTAAATATATGTAAAAGGTTACATAAATCATTATTTATTCACAGTTCATTGAAAAAAATCTATACATTTTACAAAAATTAATTTTAGAGTTGTGACTTGTGGGAGAAGGGGCTAAAAATAGTTGTCATTCATATTAACACTATCTCAGTTTCTAGATTACTAGGCTTTCAATGGGGTTTGGTTTTACTCACTTTGTGATGACCAACACCACTCTCCTAGGCCCCATTGAGCTTTTACTGTGAGACCTAATGAGACCCAATCATGTCACCATTGACAGCCCATGTGAACATTTCCGGGCTTTTCAGACCTCACCTAAACCTTAGGGTAATTTTCTCAACATATACTTGTTAGTAGGAAGAATTACATTTATGGAAAGCTATCATCACTTCTGCACCTATAATACTGCCTACTCCAATACAATACTGAAGTGGTGCACTTTCTCAAACCTATTTGGTTATAATTCTTGATTAAATCATACCTTTTGAATTAAGCTTTAAAGTTTTCCCATGCTGCATGCTAGTTCTTGCTGAGTTGTCTGGTGGCCAGACTGGCCCATCTCTGTTGGCCACAGTATGTTCCATAACACTATCCTTCTCTGCCAGTGTGACATGGATGGCGTAGGAGACCTCACAAAGAACTTCAGTGTTGACAAGTTTCCTTTAACTTCATTGTGAGCATTGTTCTTCATCTCACTCTTTCAGATTTAGCCCAAGTACCTTCCTCGCTCCATCTCCTGATATTGGCCTTGGCTCCATTTTTTTATTTCACTTGGTACAGTTCTGCATGGCTACAGTATCTCAGCCTTCAAAGTACTAGAGGTGGCCATACACATTAGGTAGCAGTAGGTTGATACACTCCTCTGTATTTATCTCGGCAATAAATGACTACACCGGGGGCCATGAGATAGACTCTTACCATAAAACTCAATGTCCAGGTTTAAGGGTACGAACTACAGAGTCCCCCAAAATTCTGCATCCAGTGCAAAACTGGATGGGGTACATTTTCAATGAGCATCATCATAGTAAATAGGAGCAACATAGCAAGTTTAGTTGCTTGATCAAAGCCATCTTCTGCCTAACCCAACAGAATGATAAGGGTCCCCAATAGTGAAAAGCTTGGGGGGGGAGGGACGTTGTGGCACAGTCCTACAGTGGATGATTCAGACAATGTTGGCATGGTTTATGGATTCACTCTCACTCTACTTTTCAACCCTTCATTTTATGTGTCAGTTGGGGCATACCTGGTGACTCTTAACGTAATATAGCAGTCTTTTTTATTCAATTGTTACTTATTGGTATCCTGGTCTGGTATAGCTTTCACATCTGAGCTCCCACGTCTGGCTATGAGCAAAGGAATCAAAAGATTACAAGGTGGCGCAATGATGTTTCCGTCTTCAGTTCTAACAAGACAAATACAGAATATTAGTAATTCAACATACAAAAACACATTCATTAATAAAGTGAAGGGGAAATAAAGAATTTGCCCAAACAAGTAGACAATGATGATTCATGCAGGGGTGTCTCTAAAAATAGAAATAAGACATGCTATGATTCAGGGCAAGCGTGTGCGAGGCCTTGGCAGCGCAGGATCCAATCCTTGGTTACGTTTGCTGGATCAGACTTGTACAAAGCACATAACCCCCAGGTGTTCCATATGAGCAAGTCCAAGGAAACTCAACAATGAGAGATCCCATAGAGACACAAATGATGACAGAATAAATAATCGCCACCTCGTCACCTGTTTCAATATGACATAGCATGTATAATACTGTCTGTCTGTCTGTCTATCTATCTGTCTCATATCCTGATACTTAACTTCCAGCTCCTGGGTCCCAATGCAATATCTGCCTCATATCTATCTATCTATCTATCTATCTATCTATCTATCTATCTATCTATCTATCTATCTATCTATCTATCTATCTATCTATCTATCTATCGTCTCTTCATATGGGAAAGACTGACCATGTAGGTCCCTAAAGGCTCCAGGGCCCAGGTGTGACAACATCCTCTGTACCCACTATAGTTGACCCCTGCTACTTTCTATCTATCTCCTATTCTTCTGTCGAGTTATCACAATGTCATGTTAACAATTGCTTCATCTGCACCACAGGCGAAACTTAAAGCTTATGGGCCCCAATACAAAATCTGTAATGGGACCCCCAACAATAATGCTTTATTCATAGTACTGAGCTCCCTATATTGAGAAGAGCGGCCTTTTGGGCCTCCTAAGGCTCCTGAGCCTGGGTGCAACCGCATCCCCTGCATCCCCTATAGTTACGCCCCTGATCTGCACCTATGTATGTACAGTATCTATCGCATATCTATTTGTCTGTCTAGTGTCTACAGTTTCTCTCTACAGTTTATTATAGAACTATCCTTTAGAGAGATCTCTGAGGAAGAGGCGGGGTTACATATAAACGCTTCCATATAATCTATGTTTAGCTCGCTTACAGTAACAGGCGGAATAATAATAATTTTGCATGCAAATTATTAATAGTGCAGGTACAGAAGATAACTTACAAGTAATTTAACAAGTGCCTTCAACGAAAGCATTGTTCATTTCACCACATAGCAAAATAAATGTTGCCAAATATTAAGTCAACAGCTCCAGGGAAGTATCAACAGACATTCAGCCATGCTTAAGTGAAGTGTAAGTTGGTGAAGGTGCACAGGCCAGGGCCCCCTCTGCTGTCCTGAAGACAGCGGCTGCCCAGTTGGGCTGCAGAAAGCACCTCTGGGAGTGAGAGGCGCAGCTCCTGAAGGGTCACCATAGTTTCTTTATTGGTGTAGGTGGGAGCTGAGGCCATCAACGCCTCATGGCCTGGCTCTAGCCAGACCGGTTGAGGATTGGGCCTTGATCCGAAGTAGGTCCTGACTGTAGCAGTGTACCAAAGACTCTGGGAAACATCATAAGCAAGCAGACGAACAATTGCTGCTTGAACTTTAATAAATGAGGAACCGGAAGCTTTGCCCATTTTCAAGCCACAGTAATAATTAACTTTTCACCTGTATATAGGATACAATGAGTATAACAGTAGTATGTTTCTGAACAAAATGTCTTTTAGTCCTTTTTTACCAGTCTGAACTATTACCTAGGTACTGGATTTATATCACAGTCACTGTGTCGCAGTTGTCTACCGATGATTAATTCATACTGCGTGGGAAGGCAGGATGGCCCAAAGAAATGGCAGGCTCCAGTATATTTTTACAGAGCCGGAAACTAGCACTAGCACTATAACATCCATAGGGCCTCTGTCTCTCAGCTTCAATGCCAACTCAGGAAGAACTTCATAAATGTCTCTTCAGCTGGAAGTTGCCCTGCTCTGCCCACCTTCCGGTTTCCAGTCGGTGATTGCCAGCCGCTGCTCGAGCCCTCCCTGTCTTACAGTATTTATCACATCCCATTGCAAACAGTAGCACAACAATAAAACAAAAATACAAACATGCCCCCCCCCCCCCCCAAACCTTACAGAAGCTAGAGGAAATGTAGTATATAGTGTACTGACAGGACCAAAGTGGGGTCACATATCACCAGCATGATCTTGGCCATGTGCCTGTAGGTCCATGTGTCACTTGTAACTTCTGCTCAAAGTGCCCTTGCGGTGCCACCAGTTGCATTCCTGTAGGCATCTCATTCATTATAGATATATTGTAATTTGCTGTGAAAAAGTGGGATTTACCTGTCACAAATGAATAGACCGTGTTATACATGGTTGTGCGTGGTCCACCATGGAGGAATCTAAATGAAGGAATCCTATCTATGATGCTCCTGGGTTGTCCATGGACTAGGAACTACCACACATCTTATGCAATGTCTACCAATGTTCCCACCACTGAATGAATAGACTGTGGCCAATTTCGGTCTACCACCTACTTACAAAGAAGGGTGTAAAGCAATGCTCTTCAACTTAACATCTCCAAGCAAACCCTGAGAGCATTCTGTAGTTTTTCAACAATTGAAGAGCTGCAGGTTGGAGATCACTTGTGTAAAGGCTTTCTAAGCTCCAATACAAGTGCCTCCAGATATACCAAAGAGTTAAGTATGCTGAACATATGTGTAAATATAAAGTTAACCTACTTACTCAATCTTACTCTCATCAGCCACTTAGGTTCCAAATTGAGAATTAATAACATCCCATCCCAGAAAACAACTTACTGCCACCACCTACCAGGTTCTAAACCTGTACATAGCCAACGCCTTATACTATGATCTGCTAGTAGATAAAACGGGTTAAAGGAAATGTGTCATCAGAAAAAGACCAATTGTATAAATCAAGTTTTTATGTTAAATATATTTTAAAGTATTTTTTGTGATTTTAACAATTATAATTTTCCCACGTTTGGGTCACTTTTGGACAAAGATGTCAGAACATTCCCCAGGACAGATTGACATGTGCCGATAGATTAGGTTAACATATTCAGGGTCAACTTTCATATATATGGCCTCAAATATTCACCATTTATACAAAGAAGAAATAATAAGCCAAATGAAACCAAGATTTTTGACCCTGGAGAACATGATCCATGGTCTTTAAATGTCACCAAACACGTTCGAAAATGCGCAGCCGAATGTAGAATGCAAAATGAGTTGTACAAATGTGACCAACCTCATGGCCACAAAACAAAAACACTAATAAAATCTAAAAGGACAGCGTCCCAGAGACTGGTGGACTAGAAAAACATAAAAGATATATTGTGTCGAAGCTCACCTGGTGTACAGGCACTCCAATAGATGGTACCTATACACTAAGCAGCCAGGGAAGTGATAAAGTAAGCCAAAGTTATATTCCCCTTCCAGAAGGAACATCTACTCAAGGAGAGTACCAGAAATTCACATCACATCACAACCAGGACCAGTACCATTCACCGACAAAAGGACAAACAGAGACCAGGGCTCAGAGAAGAGAACCAGAAGGAATTATGGTGGCTATATAATCTTAAATTAGAATTTACTTGGAGTTGCACATCTAAGATTATCTAGCAACCATAACTCCTTCTGGTTTTGTTCTCTGTGCACTGATCTCTTTTTGTCCTTTTGTCCATGGCCACCACAAAAGGAAGAGGAGAGGAAAAGTATTTCCTGTTGAATGTGCTTTTGATATCTTTTTTGGACAGAATGCCCATATCCTCATGACTGACCGCCCAGAAATGTCATGATGGAATTGTTGCGAGGCAGTTCCAGACACAACAGGTGTGTGGCGTTCTTTCTGAAAGAAAGCAGTCATGCTTTTGTAATGCTGAACAACTCCTATAAGGCATATGGAGGGTATATAGAAGGTAGTCATGCCATCCTTCTTTTAGCCAGTGCAAAGAGCCATTGCAAACATTGCCTTTCACTCTGGAGGACTCAACTCGACAATACATTTGGTGGTTGCTAATTGATTTAGATGGTTACTACATTTTCCCAGGAGTGACTCATGTATTGGTGTCCCACTCCCTGCCAGTCACATCGGTAAGTGTGGGGCTGCCACCAGAATGGGGAATTTTCTCATGTGACAACACACAAAAGTAGACAATCTATAACACCTTCTTTTATCAGGGAAGGGAACGTATGGCAACTAAAGATCTGAAACATCATCAAAAAGGAAGGTGAAGACTCAGACTCTAAATTTAGTTTCATGCAGAGTTACACAAAGTATCGCCACGCATTCTGCTCCATTTCCGTTCTCACTTATGAGGGTTTCGAAACATTTGCAATTACACCACAAGAGAAGGTTCCCTTTATTCTATTTATACCACCAAAGTAAAGCCTAACCTCACAGCCACCTCATTGGACTGCTGAAAAAATGTTTTCCATATTTCCCCACTTCTACAATTTCATTTGGATGGAATCTCTGTACTGATCAAATCCTTGGTGACTTTGTCTCTAATAAATAAATTGTACTCTGAGCGCAACTTTTTGGCCTAAACAGTATTTAAATTATTGACGATACGATAAGCATCATGTTTAACGGTCTGGTGCCACTAACTAGAGGGAGAAACCTAACAAGAAAGGGGTTAATCAGGATAGGGTGCATGTAGGCTACCAGTGTTGTCGGGTCTTTGGTGGGCTCAGGCTCCGAAACAGTGATGGAACCCACATTTGTAAGGGATTTTAGAGCTAAAAACTTGACACTTAGCTTTAGTGGGCCCAACGAACCTCAGTGCAACACTTTGTAGTTGGGTCTTGTGGTCTAATCCCAAGTTATTTTACTCTTTTGTGGGATTCTTTTGCCCTGTTTTTGTTACATTACCACTCTGTAATTTGGTTCCCTACTCAAGTCACAACCATTTGTTTTTGTATGATAGAGTGGAGTAGAACTCAGTGGGAAATTATTTTAAGCTTGAGATAATACAGTACAATAAACGTGTTAAGAACTTCCCATGGCACAGGCCAGACTCAATGCACTTATTATGGCTGCATCCAAAAAGCACCTTGAATGTAATTGGTCGACATTCCACACTGGGAATTTTAGCAGGCACATAATGTTACATAGTAAGTCTAAATGATTCTAATTAGCAGTGATGAAACATAAGATCCAATAACACTGGTGAGCTGCAGGAGCTTTCCACAAACCTAATTGAGATGTTGAACCATATTTGATATGCCAGTCCACCACAACAAATGTTATAACAGAGCTTGATTTTTAGTAATCATAAAACTCAAAAGTTGTTTATTTAAATAAACCATTTTAAGATTGGCTTGTCTAATAGTGATGAACATGTTTTTCTTAGATGACATCTAACATTAGGACAGCCTCTTAGTGGTTGGCAAGTTGTCCCAAGACAGTGTTTTTAATTCCAATCCTCAAGTACTCCAAATAGAAAATTGGTCCAGGACAGGTTACTTGCATCCTCTCCAGGGTGGTCCTACAAAGGTAGCAAAGAAGAGTATAGGGTATTTACCCCAAAATACTGGAGAGAGAAGGAAGGCAAGCAATCATCAGTCTGAGGTGGTTGAAGGAGCTGTACCAACATCTTCTTGGCCCGTCCGAGAAAGTGGGGCCCTGGGTGAACTATTGATCACTAATTTTGTCATGGAAGCTGTATCCATCTACACATTTTCCCTACAGCAGCCACTGCAGAGAAAATGTAGTATTACTAGTTGGCCAATCACATGACTGGCCATCCTGTAATACCTGGACTGTGTCAGTGTTAACCAGCAGGAGCCCCTTTATAATTTTTGCCATGGGATATTATCAGGATTGCTCCTTTTACATGTGGTTCGTGTATCCGTAAGATGAAAAAAGTCGCCCGCGCTCCCAGGACCTGAACACCAGGGTCAGCTGGTCCTTTACATGTGGAACCACTTTGATATTAAAATGAAGGCCTAGAATTATTCCTAGTTCCAAACACTACCTTGCAAATCTTTCGACAGACACAAGCCCATGTTTATATCAGACTGATTGTTTACAAGCCTAATCTACAGATGGCCATGATGGCAATTCAGATGAATGGTCGTCCATCTAATATAAGGGCAGCTGAAATCCATCAGAGTGGGACCTGCTCATGCAGAGTGTTCCTCCATTCTGGTTGATATATGGGGGTTCCAAACAGGGGAACCCCTACATCTATGATGGCCATTTGCCCTAACAAGACATATGGATAGAGGTTGTCTTCATGAGAGAATAACTTTGACATAGAACAAATTCTTTGAAACATGCAGAAGTCAGATTTCTTAGAAGCAAAGCAAAAAGGGAATTTCTGGCGCTGTCCGAAGTCCATTCTTTGCACAATAGTTTGTGGAGGGGGTGCTCAACAACACAAGCAAAGCAATAAAGTCCAAGCATCACATGGAGGAGAAGGCTGCAGCCCTCACAGTCCAGAAAGACAGTCTTTTTTCTATCATATTAAAATGAACAGCATGGTGGAAGGATTTCTAGAGCAAGACAACAGCAATTTCACAATTCTTCTTGGCCCAAAGAGTACCACAGATAATATACTTATACCACATTTATAGGATAATTAAAATAGGAAACAACTTCCAAACAACTATTAAGAACAATAAAGTAAAACATGTCAATCACTGCAAGCAAAACATAGGTGATATGGATACATATAGCACACAAATACACAATGCAAGAACAAATATGACCACAAATCATTCCATATGTTCAAGCCCAGGAAACCTGCTACATTCAACTTGCCTATCCAAAGTATCTCCCTCTGGAGGAGGTAAGTATGCTTCTCAATGGCAAACTCTACATACGCAAGAAGATAGATACTGCCCTATTTTTGTCCGTTTTACGCCCCAAAGGCCCCCTCTGATAGTATTTGGAGCTTTGAAATTTCCTTAGTTCAGCGACATATTGGCTTAAAAAAATGACAAATCGAACAAGACTCGAGCGTGAAAATAGCTCGGTAATGTGTAAATGCTCTCCGTTGCAGCCAGCGTATTTACACATATGCTCCTCTGAGGGAGCCCTCATGGTTATCTTGCTGTAGCGCATGTCTAAGCCATGTGCGTCTGGCATCCTGAAAGTGTCCTTTTACCAAAGGATCTTTTAAGTTCTTACACCTACAAAACAAGATGAAAAGTTTATGACCAGTGTCTTCCATTGATGCCAAATCAGATTCCACTATGTACCCATTTCTGTGCACAGCCAATGTGATTTTATCCGCTATGTCAAAAGGACAGGACAAATATCCTCCCTTCACAATTGCCTTTCTTTACACCAGGCCATATAAACCTGACTAGGGTGCTACGATCTTGCAAACCATGGCTTGATCTTCTAAGCCTAACCCGTTTGGCTATAAGACTGTGTGGTATCGCCCATCAGCTCCACTGAAGTGAATGTCCGTTATATAGCTGCCTCTACTATTGTTGCAAGATAAGCATAAAACTCTTCCTCACCGTATATTCTGTATTTTACAAAAATATATAACACCCTTTGAGGTTAACATAAAAGGAATTCTTTGAAGCAAGTAGCTATTTTCTTAGAAGTCTACTGAGACTATTACAAGTGATCTTTAGGTAACAATAACTCAGGAAACGTTGAGCGAACGTGGTCAACGGAGTGGTCAGACAGCTGCACACTGTGGGAACATAAGAGACTATCAGCTCTTAATGTAACAGCAGTGATGTATCAGCTCTCTCTTCTGAAGAAAGTACATAAAATATCAAGCTTTATAATGGAGAGGAAACCATAGTAAACCCAAGGCCAGAGATTGGCTGTATAGGCATCATGGAAGGAGGCTCCTTGTTCGCCAGCAGTGCCAACTTCAGGTTAGATGGCACTGTGTGCTGAATTCTTTTTGGTGCCCTTGTCATAAGAAAAAAACAATATATATATTGCACTGATAGTCAATCTACCTGTATTCTGTTTGTGCAGAAAGCAGCAAGATAGCGTGGGAGAGCAGGAGTTAAAAAAGAAAATGGAGTGCCCGGCGCGTGCGCGCGGCACACTTATGGCGTACCGAGCACATCCGCCGGGCCGAAGAAAGAAGATCCGGCCGCGACAGAGGGAAGATCCGCAGCGTCCGGACAGGTAAGTTTAATCTTCTTTTTAGCCTCATGTCCGCGGGAAAGGAGGGACCTGCTGCGGGATTCTGCATGGAGAATCCGCGGCAGGCCTGATTTTCCCCGTGGTCATGAGGCCCAAGAAGTTTATCTATTGATCTATCTTATTAGTATCTTAGTAAGTGGTAATGTAAACTTATCCTTTGACTTCCATCTTTTTCTTACATAAGTTCCTTTGTTGCTCACTGTTCAGTTTCTTGTGATGAAATATCACATTTTAAAGAAATATTATCACACTAAAGAAAGTCGTCCTTCCCCTTTATTAAGGTTGCTATCTAAAATTTGGGATTCCCCCTTATCGGGAGTGTTGCAGGGAGGACACAATTTGTGTATTCCCTGTACTTCCTATTTTAGAAGGCTGTAGTTTCAATAACTTCATACTCAGCTTCCAAAGGTTAATGCTGGGAGTGATAAGTCATGACCTTCTTGTTACCCAAGAGCTGCAGACCCTCACTGAGTGGGAGAGGGGGAACTCCATAGCCATTTTTATCTGCTTTTCGAATTGAAATCAATGAAAGGTTATACATGATAATGCACAGAAAATCAAGAAAACTCTGAACGGTAGATAAATATGGAGGATCAGACAATTAGACTAGAAAACTACTAAGACCCTCTTAAAGGCAAAATGCTCTATTACATACCATTAAAATTATACTGACCCACAAAATATCAGATAGAATATCTATTACCACAAGAAAGTGTCTATGCATATATATATATATATATATGGACCCTATATAGACAATATATTATATTAAACAACCTAGAGGGGTAGGGATATGATCCACCATCATTATACACAGCTATCACAATATGTCAGCATAGTATAATGAGCAGACATAAACATTATAGACAGCTATCAAGATATAAAAGCATAACATGATATCCAGTCAATGGTGAAAATAGAGACTAATGTGTTATACTTTTATAAAGTATATAGCTTTTAAGGGGGTCTTACATGATTGTGCACAGCTAACAATGCAGTTCATCTGGAGAGGGGGTCTTGAATAGATTCTCATCAGACAATAGCAAAGGGGAATGGGATATAGATGGATGGATTGATGGAGAGATAGATAGTTAGATATGAGATAGTTAGATATAAGATAGATAGATAGATATGAGATAGATAGATAGATAGATATGAGATAGATAGATAGATAGATAGATAGATAGATAGATAGATAGATAGATATAGATAGATAGATAATCTGTTGTAATTTGGTCACTAGATTTTAAGAGAATTTGCTATTAGCTGATACAAAAACATTCTTAGAATTATGATTAAAAAAAACATAAAACTTTACTTCTTAGAGGATAACATGGAGCTTCTGTTTCAGTTTCCTATTAGGTTAGTTTAGATCTTACGTTTCTGTTTCTCTGCTAATTTAGAGGAACATTAATCTTGGCTGCAACCCTCATAATATAAAATAACCTCTCTTCTATGAGCCAAACAGTGGTGATAAATTGGGGTTGTCTTCAAAAGTTTTTCAATTGTTACACAGATGGTTGAGTTACTTCCTAGCTCCTCTTCCACATTCGCATATTAATATGTTCACTCCATGACCATTGGGCTAATTCTAACAACACAGTTCCTCTAGAAAGGGGGTCCTGCACAGCATGGGACCAACAAGGGAATGACACCAACCAGGTTTTAGCCTCCTCTCTCCAACAGTTCCATAACAGTGGCATGGTCTGTCAATATAGTAAGTACACCTGTAAGGTAGTGGAGGAGCTCCCTGTTCCTCCACTGAAGAGTTAGCAGACACTGCTGTTACTTAGATGAAATAGAAACCCTGTGCACTTTTATGATACAGCCAGGAGAAGCCTGGCTCTCTCCCATCAGTGTGACAGAAGCACACCAAAAGTTGGGGAAGAAACTCAACAACATGAAAATTGTGAGCAGTGACGCACCTACCGTGTCACCAGCCTGTAAGGAAAGGGGACAGTAGCAAAGGGTCAGGCTCTAGTGGTGATGTAGTTAGCACATCACCAGTGACAAGGTCTATTCTGATGGGAAGAGCAGCATGAGCCTCATGATAGGCCACATCTCCCTGTTGGGGGGTACAGAGAAGGGCCCTTTGACGTGTGTAAAGCCAGGGGCCCTGAAAAGGTCCAGCAGAACCAGAGGACTTAGAGTAACCACTGAAGCAGATGAAGAGTTGTCCAGTGACCAAAAGTTGCTATGGATTGGGCTGCCGGCATGTGCCAAGTGGGGGAATAAATGGAGAAGGACCCAAGAAGTGAGTGCAGACCCTAATAGCCATCAGGGCCAAAGAGGGCCAGTAGTAAATATATCGGGGGTCAATACAGAGATCTCTCCCATCATCTATTTAAACCCAGGACTGTGACTGTAACAAGGGGGCGCTTTCTACATCTAGAGGAAAGAGGGTTACTACACCAACATAGAAGGGGGTTCTTTACTGTAAGAGCAGTAAGACTGTGGAACTCTCTGCCTGAGGACGTGGTGAGGGGGAACTTACTAAAATAATTCAAGAGAGGCCTGGTCACCTTTCTTAAGTATTACAATTATACATGTTATACTAATTATTGCAGAAGGATCGATGATCCGGGGATTATTCTGATTGGCAGATTGGAGAAGTGAAGGAATTTTTTCCCTTAAATGAGGAAAATTGGTTTCTACCTCAATAAGTTTTTCTTTTTGCCTTCCTCTGGACATATGTCTTTTTTCAGCCTAAGGCCTCGTTCAGACAAGTGTATTTTTTAGCACAAATAGCTGCACAAAAAAGATTGCGTCTATTAGAGCCAATGGTTTCCTATTGAAGCGTTAACATGAACGACTTTTAGATGTGCAAAATACATAGGACATGTATGGCTACAATGCTCGCATCTAAGGTGCGTGCTGCAAGAAAAGATAGGACCTGACCTATCTTTAGTGCATTTTGTACAGGGGTTCCCATTGACTCCTAAGGCAGCTGCATGAACACGCAGCATGCACCACGGAGCGTGTGACGAGCAAATTATGCACGAATGTAGATTGTGCCTTTAGCTCTGTTCATGCGAATTTTCCACACACGAGTGGCGATCTTTTTACGCAGCTATTTGTACACAAAAAACACACTCGTCTGACTGAGGCCTAACATACTATGTTACCAGTCATGACATCTTTCTTTCATGTGTATTTACACAGGCGAGTGTGATATTGATCTGAGAGACTGGAAAACCTGTAATTTTTGACTGCGTTTGCAAGGAAAAATGTATCGCAGCACATGCAAATTTTAATACAAAAAAAGAAAAATCGCATTGCATTTTCATGAAACTCACAGTTACATGAGAGGACGGTGCGACAGCCCGCAACAGCTCCAATAAGCCGATCGGCTTATCAGAGCTGTTAACCCTTTAAATACCGCAGTCTATTCTGACAGCAGCATTTAAATCCCTTGACCGATATTCTGGGGTCCCGTACAGCCCCCTTGTGATGAGATTGCAGGTTGCCATGTGGGTGTCATGGCAGCTGGGGGCATTCTGAAAGGCTCTAGGGCTGTCATGGCAGAAGGCCTATCAAGCCATGCCTGTTGATAGAATGCCTGTCAGATCGCGGTATAATGTAATGCTATGGCATTACATCATACTGCAGAAGCGATCAAAGCATCACATGTTCTGGTCCCCTATGGGGACTAAAAAAAAGGTTAAAATAAGTTTATAAAATTTTAATAATTCTTAAAAAAAATTAAAGGCAATAAAAGTTAAAAATAATAAAAGAAACTAAATATTAAAATAAAAACACATGCGTGATATCGCTGCGTCCGTAAAAGTCCGATCTATCAAAATAATGTATTAGTTAACCTGCATGGTGAAAGTCTTCATAAAAAAAATAAAGAACGCCAAAAATGCACTTTTTTGGTCACCCTGTCTTTAAGAAAAAATGTAATAAAAAACGATCAAAAAGTCGTATGTACGCCAGAATGGCACAAACGAAAATCTACAGGACGTTCTGCAGAAACAAGACGCCCCTAAAGATGGCAGAAGTCTGGGGCTTTTTTCCATTTCACTCCACTTGGAATTTTTTTTAAGTTTTTCAGTACATTATATGGTATATTAAATAGTACCAGTGAAAAATACAACTCGTCCCGCTAAAACAAGCCCTCATACAGCTACACTGATGGATAAATGAAAGAGTTGATTTTTTAAAAGGGGGGGAGGAAAAAACGAAAATGGAAAAAAAGGGTTATTTCCTTAAAGGGTTAAGCAAGAATCTCCTAAAAAATAGGACATGCTACGATTTTTCTATCTTGGACTATTGGTCTGAGAGAAAAATTGCCCATCTGCATTAACCCATTGAAATCAATGGGTTCTTTTTATGTCTGAGCTCCGTTCATTTCACAATTGGACGGAACTCATGTGTGAAACTTGCCCGTGTGAATGCACCCTCAACAGTACCGAAGAAATAAATGAAGTCTATGCAACCCCATAATACATTTGCATATCCCTAAGAGCTGAGTCAAATGCTGGGCCGGACCCTCCTGCCCCCACACATGTCATTAGAGCTTATTTTAAGTCCTCATTTGAATGTTGCCAATACTTTATCTTGCCATTAGTAGCTTCACCCTCTGCTATCTCATCTCAACCAGTGTCCAAACATTTAGTGTTCATATGACACAATTCAAAAAGCAGAAGTTTCTTTTCCAAGATTGCAGGACAGTCATTGTGTTTCCCCTTAGAAGTTTCTCTTTCCACTAAGGGAGGAGACAGAGAACAGAATTAACTACAGCAGCAGCACAGGGTGAAGGTGTTACCAATATTTCCACCCTCCCTGATGTCACGGGAAATTTTGGAGTACAGGGTTTAAATTCCTCCAGAGGAGAGAGGAACCAGCAAAGTACAAAAAGGCTTCAAAACAGCAACTACTTGGAGTTAAACTAAGGGCAAAAAGATACGAGTTAGAAAGCATACAAGAAGATAATAATAACTAAATTCTGTAAGATGGAACTAACACAGGTGTGCAGCGAGGAACCTCTTGTCCGAAACGTGCAAAGAACAAGGACATCGTGCTTTCATTGGCTCAGCTTCTGCTCCTTCGTCCTATTATTGGGGGCTACCATCTATTTAGCCCTGCTTCACTTTCAGATCATCCCAACTGAGAAGAAGGTTTGTGTCTCTTTAAGAACAACTCATGGTTTTACTATAGTGCCTTTAGGTGTATACAGATGGAGCAGTACTGATTTTGTGCGTTCAGCTCTAATCTATATAGAACGAAACAAGAAAGGACAAATTCAGCACTGCTACATCAAACATTTACAGATCTTCTATGTCTCTTGCTCTAAAGGATTTATAGTGATTGCACCCTAATGTGGGGTACGTAGCTAAATTAGTACCTGCACCAGAGTAGAGCTCTGCGGTCTTGCAGGGCATGCTTGTACTTACAGTTCCACAAAGCAGATCTACTGCAGGCAATATCAGTGCTGCATTTGTAGTCATTTGGTATGAAAGCAGTTACATAGCTCGTCAGTCCGGTTTACCAAGTTTTCTATCTACTTCCTCCATGTGTCTCAGTAGAACACAATGAAAGCCAGAGTGCATCCGCCAAACTACGCCTCTAATCACGGTTTCCTTCATTTCTGTTTCAGGATGAATTTCAAATGCCAGAAGTTCTTCAAATCAAGAATTATTTAGGTAAGAATGACGAAAACAAATTTTCGGTGACATAGGGGGGATGATATCAATTCTTTTTGTCGCTTCTCCATTAAGAGTGTATTCACACCGGCGAGTTTCACGAACGAGTTCCGTCCTAGAGCGATATAGATGGAACTTGCGCATTTTATTGATTTTAATCTGTTTATGCACATGAGCGATCTTTTTGTCCGCATTGATACTGCGAGATTGAAAATTCGCTGAAGGTCCCATTATTTCCTATGGGATTTTTTTGTAAATTGCATTCGTTTGCATGCGAGTGCGATGCAATTTTACCATTGAAAACTATTAGAAGCACTTGCGATCTTTTCATGCACGTAAACAATAGTACATAGATAAGAGGCGATACGTTTTTTTAAGCAAAAATGCATCTGGCTCACATCCAGAATTGCAATTTTACAAGCACAATATCGCCCGTGTGAATGTATCGTTAGTATAGGGTTTACGAAAGGAGCCTTAGGTTAATGAGTATTTTGGGGTATTGTACCTATGCTGATGAGCCTCAAAAGGCAGAAACATGTGTGTCTACACAATAGTCAATTCCCAAGTCATGGTGTAAGACTTGTAGGGAACACATGATAATAGCTAGGCCAGTATAGGACATGCTTGTTAGTTTTGGGTGTGACATAACTGTAGGGGTTGAGGGGGCTAAAACATCCACCTGTAGGTGTTGAGGGGGCCAAAACATCTTATATGTAGAGACCAGTACTATAAATTATGTGTGATACTTGAGGACCATGTTACAGAATTTGCATTGGGGTCCAGGGCCTTTTAGTTACCCCTGTTTGCCTGACTTCCAGTGTTTATGGCAGTAGCAAGGGAAAATGCATTGTAGATTAGACTGCATTAAATACTGTAATAACTGTATTAAATGGATTTTTTGTTCTTGCAGAATCTGTACCACAAACCCAAGCCATGAAAGGAAACAGAGCAGCTGCTCATTTGATGGGTAAGTAATGAATCCTCCATTTATATGAATCAGATACGAATGTTTAAGTGTCTGTTTCTTTATTGCAAAAATGTACGGTATATCTAATGATTCACTCATCCTTACAGGGAAAAGGGAAAAGGACCATATAAAATGGCAACATTCCATAAATGCCTTGAAAGAGGGTAGAATAGAGCTTGTCCGTAACTCCTTAGAAATTAAAGAAGATGGAGTTTATTTTGTCTACACCCAAGTGGTGTTCACAGGCAAGTGTCAGAAAAAGGAAGAACTCACCCATTCAGTCATCAAAAACAGGGAAACTGATGATTCTATGGTCATCCTCCAATCCAGTAAGACCGTGTGCGAGACGAGATCTGACTCCAACTGGACCCAGCCAATATATCAAGGTGGACTTTTCAGACTTGAAGTGGGTGATGTGCTTTCCACCAAAACTTCAAATGTTAAATTTCTGGACGTCAATGAAGCACAAGTCTACTTTGGAATCCTTGCTGTATGACAGGACAATTGTGTCCCTGATATAGGACCATCAAAGTTGAGTGCAATAGTGAACTAATTTTGGACAGACAACTTGGTGGTTGAATTGAGAACTTGAATCTTATCCCCTATCACTTGGCAGCATGTAGAGATGATGACCTGTCGTGTTTTCAAACCATGAACTTACTCATTATGTGGATGTACGCAGCACATGTATGTTCTCCTTAGGGCTGTCTCACATGAGCGTATGGTAATAACGTATTACACACACGGGTTTTGCGCTTATAATACGCTGCACCAATATCCCATAGGCGGCTGCTCACATTGCAGCATGTTATATCTTGGCACGTATTATGCGCGCTTACACACCAGAATAGTACACGGCGATGGGTGGCACGCAGCCAGTACACAATGTCGTTGCATACTGGCTGCGTGCTGTGCGCGTATATCTCGCAGCCCGTACACTGTGAGATACGCTCATGTGAGCCTGGCCTTAGACTCAAGAAAGTTGCCTCTTGGTTGAAAGACTCCTTCATAGTTATTGTTTAATATTTTTAATATTTATTAGCTATTTATCTACTTATTTATTTATTTATTTAAGCTATTTTTTTTGTTTGTTTGGTGTTTGTGTTTTTTGATGTGATGTATTGTAAATATGCATACAATGTATGTAAGTCCATTTTGTTGATACATGACCTTAGAATCAGTGAGGACCTACAACACACAGCAAGCCTCAAGCTTGACGAGAACCAAGAATTGGTACTAAGCTGGTTTCACATGCAGAAATTTTTGGAAAACTGCAGATTTTGTTGTAGTTTTTGAAGCCAAAGCCATAATTGCATTCAGAAGCAATGGGAAATATAAAGGATGGACTTATACTCCTCCTTTCTGTTCCTTCTACTTCTGGCTTTGACTAAAAAATGCAGTGGCATTTTTCCAAAAACAACGGTGTGTGTGAAACTGTCTTAGTAGTGTAATTATTTCATATGGGAAGCTTTCTATTTCCCGAATGACTTGTTTCCCATTTGATTATTCATGTGACATAATACCATAGATTATACTGTAATGGGAAGTAACATTCCAAGAAGATAGTTGCTGTACTCACTCCTATGGAAATTACTGAGCTATTCTTGGTGACATCTGAGATTTTTTTTTTGTTAAACATGGACGACCAGTCAGGATCAAAAATTACATGTCTATTGCTAAGCAATGTAGACTATTGTCCTGCTAACCTGTAACACTATTCAATGGAATATAGGCTGTATTGTTTGGGGGCCGATTTTGAGGCTTCATTTTTTCACATTTCTGTTATTTTTTTTCTTATCCTAATTTTAATACTTTCCTTTGTGTTGGAAAATGAAAATTTTTACATGTATGTATTTTGTCATACAGTTTCATTAAATGATTGTGAACTCTGCCTTTTTGTATGCCCTTTGAGTGCCAATAGTATAGGAATATTTCCATTGATATTTTATATTTACACTGGTCTAGGGGGTAGCTAAAGGCTCATGGGCCCGGGTGATAAGTTTATCTTGGAGCCATCCAACTTCTCTTAACCCCTTAACACAGAGGCTAAACTTGAAGCTCCTGGGCCCCAATGCAAAACCTGTAAGAGGGTCCCCAACTATAATGCTTTATTCATAGTACAGGGCTTCCTATATGGAAAAGAGAAGCCTTATGGACCCCCTAAGGCTCCTGGGCCCGGGTGCAACCGCATCCCCTACAGTTACACCAGTGAAATGGTTATAAAACCTTTTCATGATATTCATTTTTTGTAGTTTCCCTTTCAATCATTCAAACTTGAGTCTTACTTTGGACAAAAGGCAAATTTATTAAAAGAACACATTGGCAAAATACTGTGTTGTACATATTGTAGGGCCCGAGGGGGTGAAGCATTACATGGGGAATCTATTCCTGGTGTTTTTTAAATCCTGTATCATGCTCCATCTCTCTCGCCCTACACTCACCATAACACAGTGGATAAGTTTTGCCCACAGTGTTTCTTTAATTTTGACTGTCACTGCATAAATTTGGAAAATATTCCCATGGGTAAGCAATTGAAGATGCGGCACTGAGTCCAGGAATGCCTCTGTTATAATTACCCTCTTCACCCTTTTTCCCAATCTTCCCACAAAGCCACCACTCAGTGCATCCCGCAGAATACTTATGCACGTACATATAATGTGAGTGTAGTGGCGAAACACCTATTCCTGGCCCCTCCATGAATGTCATACTTGTCGTGACTTTTGGGTAAATGCTCTGTGCAAAATGTCTTGTCTCTTGTTATGTGTATTGCACAGCTGCAGCAAATGAGGAGTTAATGCCTGCATTTGGCTGGGATATGTCTGCAAAAGTATCAATAGA
Organism: Eleutherodactylus coqui; assembly: GCF_035609145.1. NCBI lineage: Eukaryota > Metazoa > Chordata > Amphibia > Anura > Eleutherodactylidae > Eleutherodactylus > Eleutherodactylus coqui. The sequence goes on along the minus strand of NC_089846.1, from coordinate 58,708,358 downwards.
GACTAAAAGTATGAGTGATTTGGGTGTGGTAGTGCATCCATCCTCGGGTCCATCACAGTGAGAGGAGTGGAGTGCCAGCCACATGGCGGTACCTTCAACCCTCATGTGGTGAAGAGTGATGGAAGAGGAAGAATGGTTTCCTGAGATCCCCAATGCCAGGAGCCATTAGAGAGAGATGGAGAGCATGAGAAGTGAAGAAAGTCAAGACCATCATTCAGAGGTATTTTAATAAGTGAGTGCCTGTGGAGAGTTTGCCATTTCTTCTTCCAGGAGTGGCACCATACAGATATGGAGGACTGGAGGACTAGCATCACCCTGATTATCTCCCTGACCTCCCTTCTTCTGTCTTGCCTGCACTAATGTGTTCTGAAGTTGTAAAGTGCCAAAGTTTCAAGTAAAGCTTTACCAGGCCCTGACCGTAAACACTAAAGCGTGTGTGGACTCTATATTATCGCCAAGGTTCATTCCGGTGGGTAAGGAACGGTGGCGTCACGTGACAACCTGAAAGTCTATTATATGTGTATAGGCCATCCCTATCCTAGGGGTGTCCAGAAGAGGCCCAGTGATACTTAGGCCAGGGTCTCATGTTTCCCTCTGGGGAGGAGTCTGGTAAGTACCAATGTGACAAGTAACAATGCTACCCTCCCAGCGCCTCTGCGTGAGCCTCGTGTCCCGAGTGTCTGTCTTGGTCGCTGCATGAGGACTTCTTCCCAAATAGTCCACAGGATGCTTAGAGTGGCGGCTTTGCGGGCGGACAGTGAACAAATGGTGAGGAAGGTAAATATAAGAGACCCACCCCTGGACTCAGCACTTTATCTTCTATAAGCCTGTTACTTTAGTTCATGAAACCCATAAGAGATGACAGAACCCCTTTAAATGTAACCAAGAGCCCATTGATTGTCATTGGCAAAATCTCTGAGTTCTTTCTTCACTAGTTTATACATAGCCCCCATATGTCTGCTGCTACCATAGCCAATTCAATTTCCCAACCTCATAATTGTTGCAAAAGTTTGAAATAACCAATGTTAACAGTGCACTATTCGAAGATTAGTTTATGTCAGATGAGGACAAGTAAAGGCAGTTTTTCTTGTTTTACTGCAAGTGGAATTACCCTTCTTAATAATTGTTCTTAATATAAACAGATGATACATGAGACTCCCAAAATATAAATGTAAGGACATGTCTGATTAGCACAGTAACTTCAAATTAAGGCCAGCTGCACACAAGCGGGTCAGATTCAGCACGCAGGAGCCCGTAGCAGAATCTGACTATGTGCCCAGCCAGCATCTGCTCGTATCTGCTTTTCTTCTTTTTTGCCTGTACTGCGGATGGTCCGCACGGCGAGCCGTCGGACATACGCAATACAGGTTTGTTTTTTTAAAATCTCAGCTTTTTCCATTTTTAGGCAATGATGGGAAATCTGCGACCTTTCCGCAATGTCATTGCAGAAGGGCCGCAGGTCGGTCGGCTTTCATTGACCTCAATGGAAGCCGTCCATGTGGAATCTGCACAGAAATGGAACATACTGTGATTTTTCCTCCGCAAGCGCAAAATCGTAATTGATTTCCACTCGTGTAGAGGAAAAAGCGTTTTTCACATAGCATGCGGGCGGTATTTGCTGAGGAATATGGAGACACATGCCCACTCCGGATTCCGCAATGCAAATCTGCCCATGTGCAGCTGGCCTTAGACTGCTAATAAGCAAGGTAGAATAGGGTGTGTGAGTGCCCAAGTGTCCGTTACATAACAGTGTCATCCAGAGCCTTTTTCCAGTAAAATGAAGAAGCCCCTGCATGGGACCAGATAGAACCCATTATAGTCAATGGGTTCTGTCTAGAGATGAGCGAGTATACTCGCTAAAGGCAATTGCTCGAGCGAGCATTGCCTTTAGCGAGTATCTCCCCGCTTGAGACTGCAGGTTCGGGTGCCGGCGCGGGGGATCGGTGAGTAGCGGCTGTCAGCAGGAGGGAGTGGGGGAGGGGGGAGAGGGAGAGAGGGATCTCCCCTCCGTTCCGCCCCGCTCTCCCCCGCAGCTCCGTGCCCGCTGTCGGCAACCGAACCTGCAGTCTCGAGCGGGGGAGATACTCGCTAAAGGCAATGCTCGCTCGAGCAATTGCCTTTAGAGAGTATACTCGCTCATCTATAGTTCTGTCATATTGACAGTTTTGGCGATTGTTTTATATTCATTCTTCTGTTCTGAAATGGAATGGAAGAATGTAAATGTGAACAGAGACTAATACAGCTATTGCTGTTACCATGCATAGCCCAAATAATATAGCTATTGCAGTGTCCATATAACAATACTGTACAGAGTCGAAATAATAAAGCTACTACTGTGACTCAATAACAGTGCCATACAGAATGCAAATATTGCAGCTATTACATTGACTTAATAATACTGTTCATAGAGACTCAATAATGCAGCTACTGTAGTGGCCCGAAACATCTATTTCTGTCCCCTCCATAAATGTCATACATGTTATGTCTTTTGTGTGGATGCATTGTGCAAACTGTCTGGTCTCTTGTTATGTGTATTGCACAGCTGCAGCAAGTGAAGGGTTAAAGTCTGAATGCGGCTGGGATATGTTTGGAAAAGTACCAACTTATGTCCTGTCACGTAGTATGCTAGACACTATAAGTATGAGTGTTTGAGAGCAAGATGTGGTCTTTTACTCTGTTGACAGTTCCATCACAGAGAGAGGAGTGGAGTGCTGGCCACATGGGGGTACCTTCAACCCTCATGTGGTGAAGAGTGGTGGAGAAGAAAGAGCGGTATCCTGAGGTCCCCAGTTCTAGAAACCATTTGTGAGAGAGCGAGCGAAGTGAAGAGTCCGCCGTGCAGAGATTCAAGTCCTTATCAAATGAGTGTCTGCGGAGTGACCCTACCCCCATCCTTCCAAGAGCGGTACTTGACAGATATCTTGCACTGCAGGACTGATATCATCCTGAGTCTCCTCCTTGACCTCAAGTCTTCTGTCCTACCTGCACTGGTGTGTTTTACGCTGTGTACTGTCAAAGCTACAAGTAAAGTTTTGCAAGCCCCTGACCGTTCCCAGGGACTGAGGTACTAAAGAGTTACTATGTGTGTGGATTTCCTTCATTTTTCTGCAAAGGCTCATTCCGGTAAGGAACATTGGCGTCACGTGACAAGTATATAGCTCACCACACGTTTATAGGCCATCCCTGTCCCAGGGTTGTCCGGAAGAGGCCTAGTGGTACTTTGGCCGAGGTTGCATGCATCCCTCCTGGGAGGAGTCTGGTAAGAGCCACCATGACAAGTGACAACTCTATCATCCCAGCTCCTCAGCGTGGGCCTCCTGTCCTGAATGGCCCTTTGGGACACCACACTACTACAGTGACCAAATGATAGTGCCCAAATAAGACAACTATTACTTTACAAAGAATAGTGCCGAAAAAAATATAGCTATTAGGGTGGCTTCACACAAGCGTGTTTTTGTTTCATTTTTTTTGTTTTGTTTTTTTATTAGAACCAATGCATTCCCTATGGTGTGTTCACATGTCTGTGCTTTACAGGCGTGTGCCTGCAAAGATAGGACATGCGCGCACCATAGGGAATGCACGCATTGTCTTCAATGGAGCCGCAGTAGGGAATCCAGCTGCCGGCATCAGTAATTGTTTTTCAGGGAAGGGCTTTAAATATAAGCCCTTCCCTGAAAAAAAGGCAAAGTAGTGTAAAAAATAATAAACACCACATACTTACCTTCCTTCAGCTGCCAGGGCTCAGCCGTGATCTCTCTGCGCTGTCCCCGGCTTTCCAATGAAGTTCTTTTAGCAGACGGGGATTTAAAATCCCCGCCTGCTGAAAGAGCTGCTTCTGATTGACTGAGGCACTCAGCCAATCACAGGCAGCTCTCACCTGTCAGTCATTCAGCGAGAGCTGCCTGTGATTGGCTAAGGTGCTCAGCCAATCACAGGCAGCTGCTTCTGATTGGCTGAGCACGGACCTTCATACACGCATGTTTTTGCACATGCAGGGGTGCACACCTATGTACGCACACGCTCGTGTGAAGCCACCCTTACAATGGCCAAATATTACAGCTATTGCAATGGCCACATGAGAGTGCAATGCTAACACCCAATTAATAACCATACAGAGACCCAAAAAAAAGCTACTACAGTGACCAAATTATAGTGCCATAGAAAACCCAAATAATATAACTACTACTGTCATCAAATAATAGTACCATACAGAGTCCAAATAATAAACTACAATGACCATATAACAGTGCCATAAAGGGGCCCTAAAATACAGTCATTACCATTACCAAATAACAGTGGCATTCCAACCTTGTAATGGGAGCTAAGCCTCGCCCCGGTCCTGCCCCTCCAATCGAAAACAGCGGCGAGGGGCAGGAGCTCAGCACACTAGCTCCCGCCTCCTCTCACTGCAGAGAACCAGTGAGGAGGAGAGGAGGCCTGTCTCCCCCCACCCAATGGCGTATACGCCGCCCCGTGCATCACACATTGAATAAGCACACTCATGTGAATAAGCCCTTATACTGTATGAGTGATCAAACAATCACAAGTTAAAGTCCCCTATGGGGGGCTAAAAAATTTCCAAAACAGAGTAAAAAAAAGTTTTATTAATAATTATTAGAAAAAATAAAAGGTATTCAAAGATTAAATCCTCCCCACTTTCCCATATTTATAATAAAAAAGCAAAACCATATGTGTTATCTCCACATTCATAAAAGTCTGATCGAAGTAATCCATTATTTATTCCTTGTGGTGGACGTTGTCAGGAAAAAACCCCACAATATCAGAATTGCACTTTTTTGGCCACCCTATCTCCAAGAAAAATCTAATAAAAAGCAATCAAAAAGTCATATGAATTCCAAAATTAAAACAATAGAAACTACAGGATGTCCTGCAAAAAACGAGCTCTCACACAATTAATTAAAAATAAAGCTATGGCAGTCAGAAGATGGGGCAGAAAAAAATTCTATTTTTTTTCCATAGATATTTTAGTTTTTAGAAGTAGTACAGAAAAAAAGAACTATATACATTTGGTAGAGTTGTAATTGTTCAGACCTACAGAATAAAGTTATTATGTCATTTTTTCCACACTGTGTACACCATAAAAGTAAGCCCCCCCTCACCCTACCCTCACCCCCAAAAAAAGATGGAGAAATTGCGGGGGTGGGGGTGGGGGGTTGAAGGTCCCATTACACTCAACTTAGAACTTTTTAAAAGTTTTTCAGCACATTCTATGGTAGATTATTAAATAGTGCCATTTCAAAATATAACTCATCACACAAAAACATACACTATGTTCACAGGTAAATAACAAAGTTATGATTTTTTTTTTGAAAGTGGGGAGAAAAAGACAAAAATGAAAAAAAGGGGGTGCATCATTAAAACTGGATATATAGTGCTTCTTAAGATATGACATGACTATGAGAGATATTCTGGAGGCTCTGGAGGTATTCTGATGAACTAATCAGTGCACCGAAACTTAAATTCTGGGAATTAGAGGGTGTAATAATCATGTAATGATCCCACGAGTCCTGAAAAAACTACCAAACAGGAATGCTCCAGGTATTGATCACATACCAGCCAAACTGCTTTAACCAGTCAAGATCCTAACCGACCTATGTCAGAAGATCTGGTGCTCCGAATCGTAGCCCAAAGGTTTGGCAAGATATGTCTTCATCACACTTCCAAAAAAGGTGATGCTCAATAATGTTCCACTTACCGCACCATCGCCCTCATACCTCAGACCAGCAAAATTGTACTAAGGATCATACAAAAACGCATAGCGACAATTGTTGAATGGGAACTGCTTAAAGTTCAAGCTGGTTTCTGCAAATGATGTGGCACCAGAGACCAAATAGAGAACCTGCGCTGAATCGTGGAGAAGACCCTATCAGAGTATCAGAAGGATGTATACATGAGTTTCATTGACTAGAGCAAAGCTTTTGATTGTGTCGAACATTAAAAGCTTTGGAAGTGTCTGAAGCAAATGGGCACCTCAGGACATATTGAACAGCTTATAAGGTCGCTTTATAAATACCAAGAAGAAACAGTCAGGACAGCTTATGGAAACACAGACCGGTTCAGAATCGAGAAAGGCGTACGGCAAGGCTGCATTCTATCACCAGTCCTTTCCAATCTGTACGCAGAAGCGATCATGAGGTGATGCAATTAGAAATCGGAGTCAAATTCAGTGGCAGAAATGTCAACAGCCATCGATATGCAGATGACACCACCCTGCTTGCGAAAGTGAAAGAGACCTGGAATACCTTAAAAAGGTAAGCAAATGTATGGGACTGGACCTCAACAGCAAGAAAACGGAAGTCATTACCACGGTAGGCAACGTTACAGTGAACATAAAAACTAAGAGACGGATCACACTTGGTAGGAATGCAATGCAAGGAATGGAAAAGGTTTGGAAAAGCAAGGATATTAGCATTGCATCAAAAACCAGAACGGTCAATGCAATTGTCTTTCCCATTACTACGTATGGTTGCGAAAGTTGGATGCTCTGGAAAACAGACAGAAGGAAAATTGATGCGTTTGAACTCTGGTGCTGGAGGGGAATGCTTCGGATACCTTGGACCGCCATGACAACAAACAAGGTAGTGTTAGATTGTGTCAAACGGAAAATATCACTAGAGGGCAAAATCATCAAACAGCTGATGTATGCTAGCTCACTGGAAACAGTAGTGATGCTTGGCAAGGTCAGTGGGAAGAGACGATAAGGATGACAAAGAACAAGATAGCTAGATACAATCAAGGCCCCCACGAACATGTCAATTGTGCAACCGTCAGGGAGAGGGGGGAAAAGGGATGGAGCCACCGGTTAGTTATTGTTTTTAAATTTGGATAAAGATCCTGTATCACGTCGTGACGCCACCGTTCTCACACCGTTATTCTCTGCGGTGGAGTAATAAACACAGAGACTTGTGTATCGTACCTTGGGTCCTCAGGAACGGTTGAGGCCTGGTAAAACTTTACTTGAATAAACTTGAAATAACAACTACAATTACAGGTATCATTCACTTGCATGAAGTTACAAGCAGTAGCTCAGAGGTTGGGAGGAAACACAGGAACAATACGGCCCTATAGTCCACATTATCTATATGTCACCGGTCCTGGAAATTGGGTATACTCCGGAGGAGGTAAAAGGTAGTCGTCTCAATGATACCTCTGTGTGGTGACCCTAATAGAGGACGGACACACAGAAAAAAGATGAATGTAGTGTGAACGGGTACCTGTTTTAGTGGGTTGTTCTATACAGAATTATTTGGGGGTTGCTCTCACTCAGGGGGATTTAGTGACTCACTCATTCTCTCAGGCGTTTCACATGCAGTAGGGATGTCTCTCCTTCTCCTCCATATTAGACACTAGGAAACCAGAGGTGTCTCCCTGTGCCCCTGTGGTTTCTCCAGCGGATCAGAGAAGAGGGAAGATCCTCAGCTCTAACATGGGGAGCCTCTCCTTCTCCATTTTCAATGCAAGGAAGCTAAAGGTTCTTCCCTGCATCACTGTGGGTCTTCCAACAGCATGGGTAGATTGATGATCATCAACAACCTTTCCAGCTCTCAGGCACTCACATTTATAACCTCACTTGTACCACATGACACAGTAGGATATATACATTCAGCAGACAGAGCTGACAGGCAATGATTTTATGGGCGTTAACCCCTCAGACGCCGCAGCTGTGCAACATACATACTGAAAATTGACATAACAGTTTTGCACAGTGCATCCACATAAGACAATACATGTATGACATTTATGCAGGGGTCCAGGATGTTATTCTGGGACACTATAAATTACAGAACTGAAAGAAGTGGTAAAAGACAGGAATGCATGGAGAACATTGATCCATAGAGTGATTGAGGGTTGTATACAACTGAACAGATCATCATCATCAATGATCATGAGCCCCCCCACAACTTGCGATGAAAGACATCAGAAGTTATTAATGGAGGTCCCAAATAAGGGTACTTTTATACAGGACAGTCATCCTAATGAAAGCTTATGTGCTTTCATGATCGCTCACTGAATGGAGGTAGAGCATACTGTAGATCACTTATGGCCGTCCGCCTCCATTCAATGTGAACAGGCAGTTGTTCATAGACGAACGTCTGCTTATTTAAATGGGCAGTTACTTGGTTTTTAGATCAGCTAAAAACCAAGTGACTCCGACAAGTGAGCGAGTCTCACTCACATGCCCTGTTGGGTTTTGGGTTGACAGTCGCCCGTAATCGCTCTTTTCAGTGATTAGTTGGGCAACTATCAGTCTGTAGAAAAGTACCCTGAGTAACCTCCTCTAATAACTGAAAATGTTATAAATGTCTGTAAAGGAGCTGTCCAAACACCATGTCGCAATTGTCCGCAGGTTGTGTGCGGTATTGCTCAGCCCCATTCACTTCAATGCAGCAGACCTGCAATACCATGCACAACCAGTAAACAAGCATGGAGCTGTTTCTGGAAAAAAGCGGCCATGTTCTCCTAATCCTGTAAAGCCCTTTAAAGCGGCTGTCGAGTTACAAATTAACTTTTTATAATATAATGCAAATTTTTTAAAACAATAAAACAAACCGGTACTTTTCCTCCTTAGCCCCGGGGATCCAGCGTTGCAGCACCATGATTCTCCCGGTCTTTGATGAGAGCAGATGTCATGTGACTGCTGCCTCCCAATCAGAGGCTGCAGAATCACCGTTCTGAACTCCTGGCGTCTTAGGCTATGGATATCCTCCCAGGATATCTATAGCCTCTGATTTGCACCTGTCTTCTACTGGCAACAGGGACCGGGTGAATCACGGTGCTGCAGCGCTGGAATGCTGGAGACAAACAGGGTAAGTATCTGTTTTTTAAATATTTTTAACCCATTTGGGGTCAGGTTCACCCAGTCATATGCCTAAAACGCAGCGTCGGTCACAAAATGTTTTAGCCACTGTAGAGCCGGCGATCACCTGGCCTATCACCACGTTTCACAGGGAAATTGTACTCCGCATGACAACATATCTCACGCACGCTGTCATGGGCAGTTCTTGGGTTTTTTGTCCATTTTTCCTGCGCTGTCACTTCGCAACAATTGACTACGCCTCTGTTGAGAACAATGGTCTCTCTTGCATGTAATTCATGGCAAGATAGAACATACTGCGCTCTTTTTTGCACTCAAGTATTACACAATTCCTACACAAAAATGTGAGCAAAACTGCATAAGGCGATATATTTGATTGCCTGCGAATTACTGTGTATCGCACGTGTAATATGTGGTAATCTTATGCTCGTTTGAGCCTGGCCTTACTCATGTTTTAAAAAGTTAATCGTAACCAGACAACCCCTTTAAGTTTTATTTAAGGTACATTTATTAGCACAAGAAATGAACAGAGAGCAGTGAACTATAGTCCAGCACCCTACCATACATGACTTTGGGCTGAGCTTGCCCATTCTTTTCTACATAAGAGTATCTAAAATTGTATCTGACAGAGAATATTGAATCACTGGAGCTTGTCCTGAGTTTCCCTCAGCAGACACATAGCTTCTGCTTTCCGCCTGCACGGTGAGCAGTGCTGACTTGGCATTGTGACTATCTCATATTTCCTGTTTAGTCAAAGGTGTTAATTGTCTATAGTGCATAATAAATATGCAAATATGAAAGCGTTTCTCTCTTTTTTTCTGTTGTGTGTAGCTCATTTCTATTTAACCCCTTAAGAACTGAGCGCGGTAAATATACGGTCATTGGCTAATTGGCTGATAGTAGAAGTACGGCATGGGATTAAAGCCTGTCCTGCAATCAAGCAGGAGCAGTTCGGATTCTTGGCTGTCAGAGACAGCTTCTGCCTTCTCCTTTCCAGGCTACATAGCACTCAATGAGTGCTGTGTACTAAAAAGTGAAGGCCAATAGCAATGAACTCTCACAGACCTTCTTAGACACCCTGAGGCTCCCGAAATTATTGGAGGAAGATATCTCCAAGTGGCATGCCCTGCTTCCCTAGAAGAGGTGACCGAAGTCCTAGTCTCAATTCCCAATTGCAAGAGCCCAGGTCCAGATGTCTTATCCATATTATAATACAAAAAATCTGCAAAGATTCTCCTCTCATTTTTAGTAAATTATGCAACCCTCTTCTCTGAGGCGCTAAATTCCCTAAACAAAGTAAATATGTGTGTCAGCAACACCAGGAATCACCCAATCTGGGTAGGGTTACAGAATGCCACAGCCAGAGGAGAGTCCAAACCAACACTCCTACAGAAGTCCACATAGTCTAGAAGAAAATTCTGGCAGCATACAAAGGTGCTATATAAAATGTATCCTTTATTCTCCCATCACAAAGAGACAGCAACATTTCGACCGTAAGGCCTTTCTCAAGCTCAAACTCCCTAAACGATCACTTGTGGCTTTCATAACCATAATCCCTAAGGGGGGTACAAAATCCTGATTCTTGTAGCAATTATCATCCGATTTCTCTGATAGATGTGGAAAACTATGGGCGAAAATCATTGCCCATCGTATCTCCCCATTCCTTACTAAGCTCATTCACCCGGTTCAAGTAGGATTTGTACCAGGAAGAGAAGAGAAATATAACACCTCCAGATTGATACATACTATCCATCACGCCAAAGCACACAAAAACCCCCGGTGCTTCTTGGCACAGATGCCGAGAATGCTTTTGATAGGGTCAGCTGAGATTATATGAGAAGCTCACTAGTGAAGTTTGGATTCCTTGATCAAATTATCAGAGCTGTCTGCACCCTCTATTCAGAACCCTCGGCTAGGATACTCATAAATGGTTTTAGCATTAAAAATGGGACGAGGTAGGGATGCCCACTGTCCTCAACGCTCTTCTCACTGGTGATGGAAACACTGCTGAAAGGGATAAGACAAAACAAACACATAGAGGGTCTGAGAGTAGGTAACACTATTCACACCACGGGAGCTTTTACAGATGACCTCCTCATGCTGGTTTCTAACCCTGAGAAGGCCTTCCCGGCAATTATGGACATTTTTGACCGTTTAGGTAAACTGCCTAATTTTAAAATTAACTTTGGAAATTAGAGGCTCTAAATGTGTCAGCCCAGTTATCTAGTATTACTCAAGTATCAAATACCTGGGAACAATATTAACCTCCAACCTAGCCCACCTATATGAAGTTAACTGCACCCCACTCCTCAAAAAACTTAGGACCCAGCTTCAACAACTTAACCTCCCATTCATTTCTTGGATGGGTAGGAAAAATCTATTGGCTACCTATATCCTGCCCTCTATTATCTATATTCTACAAACAGTCCCAATAGATGTGCCTGGTTTTTTCTTCTTCCAGATGCATCAACTCTTCAGGACGTTTATGTGGGACAGGTACAAACCACGCCTGGCATTCCCATATCTAACACAAAAAAGACAACAAGGAGGGGTGGGCTTACCAAATCTACTCATTATAAAGCAATTCATATCGCAAGATGGATCTCTCTGGTGGATCCTAAACTGGATTCACCAGATCTCAACCCAGAAAAAGCCCTACTCGGGCAGGACAAACAAATACTTCGTTGGTTAAATGAGCTTTACACAAGAAAGTCTATGACATTGAACCCAATCACAAAAGGCACTATTAAAGTGTTAGGGATACTATGCCAATAGTCATCAAGTCACTCGTCATTGCCACCAATGATCCTTGCATCATTGATTCCCTCCGTTCTGGCCAATAGACCATTGGGCAAGACTCAAAGACCTAACCATTCACGATGTCATAAAAGACACTGGAACATTCAATGAAGAGTTCCTCAATACACTCATCCTGGGTTATTCTTCCGACTTCCTGGGGAGGGTGGTTCTCTGTAGCTCCTTGAGTAGATTTCGGAAGACCTGCCACAATAAACTCAGAGATCCGGTGTGGTTCGGGACATAACTAGCTTTCCCCACACGTCCGAAAAGACTGGTAAGACATTTATACAGAGGCTTGTTTTTACAATCCTCCTCAGATAGGCCTTGGTTCCTAAGGGAATGGGAAAGGGACTTGGGAAATACCTTTAACAAAGAAGAAGCTGTCAAGATTCTAAGAAATTCCCATGGTTTCTTTAAATGTGTGCTCATCAAGGAAAATTCATACAAAATCATCACTAGATGGTATAGAATGCCAATTTCCATGGCAAAAGTAGACCATGGGAAGTAGGAAATTTGCTGGAGATGTGAATCCCAAAAGGGAACACTCCTCCACATATGGTGGCATTGCTCGATGATCAAAGTATTTTGGCAGCTAATTCTTGAAAAGATTAATAAAATATGCAGAACACCTGAGACCCTCACACCTATGGAAACCCTCTAAACAATTTAGACCATCAAGTAAGTCCTTGGCTACCACTCTCTTATCAGCCGCAAAACTACTCATCGCCCTTTACTGGAAGACGAAAGAGATCCTTATAGTAGCACAGTGGAGAGAAAAAGTCTCTCAGATTTTTCGCTTTGAAGAAATCGCAGCTTGGGAAACAGCCTCAAGGGACAAAAATTCCAGTCATTTTGGACGCCATGGGTTGGTTATAGTGAAGACAAAACAAACCCAAATGTGGATCACAGTACCAAAATAGACTGATCCTTAAGGGGTTAATTGTGTGTCTGCTATAATTTCTGCTGAAAACTGTGCTGGGTCAGGTAGTCGCTGATTGGTATATGTGCTTGCTTTTGTTATATGTGCTTGCTTTCTTTTCCTCTGTGATTTCTCTTAGAAGTGATGTTGGTAGACTCTGAAGATCCCCAGGCACCTTGCGGAACTAGTGGGGGATTCAGACATAGATATAGCTGAATGTGGTGATCATTTATGTCAGGAAATTAATGGCATTGGACCAAACAATTAAGGCACATGACTTTGATGCCAGGTGCTAGCAACACCACTGCCTCTTAGGTAGTCATCAGTACAGGGCCGGCTTTAGAACAATATGGGAAGGGAAGTAAAAGGCGAGGTAAAAAATATACAGCTAATTAATACATTTAAGAACCTTGCTATTAAAAGTAAAAAAGAAAGAACAAAGACAAAAAAATCAGAAAGAAAGTAAAGGAGCAAGAGACACCGACCACAAACTAAAATGTTTTACACAAATGCCCAGAGCATGGGAAACAAACAAGGAGAAGTGGAGCTCCTAATCCAGGAAGAGAAATATGATGTCATAGGCATCACGGAAACATGGTGGAATGATACACATGATTGGAATACAAGGCATGGACACAACTTATTTATAAGAAACAGGCCTAAAGAAAAGGGGAGGAGGTAGTGCATTGTATGTTAGGAAAACATTAATGTCCCTAGAGATTCAAGCTTCAGAGCATGGTAGTTCTGTAGAAACTGTTTGGGTAAGAATACAAGGAGAGAACAACAGAAAGGACATCATTGTAGGCATTTACTATAAGCCACCTGGACAAGCAGAGGATATGGATGAACTTTTTCTACATCAGATGGCCAAGCTCTCAAAAAAGCATGACATAGTGATTATGGGAGATTTTAACTATCCAGACATTTGTTGGGAATCTCTCTCAGGTAAAAGTAATGGATCCAACAAATTCTTATTCGCTCATACTAACAACTTTATCTTCCAAAAGGTATAAGAAAAAACAAGGGGATCTGCTATCTTGGACCTAAATCTTACCAACAGGGAGGGAATGGGTGAGGAAGTAAGGGTGGCTGGGACCTTATGATGCAGTGTTCATGCTATCCCTGAATTTTGGATAAAAAGGGGAGGAAGACCTGAGAAAACTCAGACCTCAAGGTTGGATTTTAGAAAGACAGATTTTAATGAACTCAGAAAGAGGAAAGGAAGAATCCAATGGCTGGATGTTCTTAAGGACAAAAATTCCCAAGAAGGTTGGGAAATATTGTGAAATTAGATTTTCAAAACACAATCGTTAACAATCCCTAAAAGAAAGAATAATGGGAAGCACTTAAAGAAACCAGGATGGATGAACACAGAACTTGCACACATGTTAAAAATGAAGAAAAATATGTTTATCAAATGAAAAAAGGGTGGGAATATCTAAAGAAGAATATAATGCCGTCTGCAGAAACTGTAGGGCAAGTGTCAGAAAAGCTAAAGCTAATAATGAATTGAGGCTTGCAACAGAGGCCAAAAACAATAAAAACAATTATGTCAAAAGCAAAAGAAAAGTCAAAGATGCTATTGGATGCTTACAAGATGAAAATGGGGAATTGGTTAAAAATAGTGTTGAGTAGACTGAACTTTTAAATTCCTATTTTGTGTCTGTTTTCTCTCAGAAAGTAGATGGAACATCAACTGATCTTCCCTGTGGTATTGGGAAAATAAAAAAATGCAGGCTATCTATAAGCAGAGAGATGGTGAGGGAACACTTAGCTAACTTAAATGAATTCAAACCTCAAGGTCCAGATGAATTACATCCTAGGATACTAAAGGAAGCAGTGGAGTTAATTGCTCAACCACTCGCCATATTCTTTGAAAATTCCTAGAGAACAGGAGAAGTCCCAGAAGATTGGAAAAGGGCAAATGTCCCTGTCTTCAAAAAAGGGAAGAAGGTTGATCCAGGAAACTACAGGCCTGTAAGCCTGACTTCTATACCTGGGAAAGATCTTTGAACAAATTATTAAACAGCATGTATGCAAGTACTTGGGAAAAAATTGAGTAATTAACCAGAGCCAGCATGGGTTTGTAATAAACAAGTCATGCCAGACGAATCTAATTTCCTTCTATGACAGAATCACTGACTGGGTTGATCAGGGAAATGCGGTGGATATAGTATATCTTGACCTTAGTAAAGTATTTGACAAAGTATCTCATACCATACTTATTAAAAAAATAACCAAATATGGGATTGACAAGGCAACTGCTAGGTGGATACATAACTGACTGAGTGATCGTACTCAAAGAGTGGTCATAAATGGCTGCACATCCAAGTAGAAGAATGTATCAAGTGGGATACCACAAGACTCTGTCCTACGCCCAGTGTTGTTTAACATTTTTATAAATGATCTGGAGGAGGGAATTGATGGGAAACTGATCATATTTGCCAATGACATAAAGCTAGGAGGGATAGCTAACATTAAGGAAGAGAGAGTATTCAGGAAAACCTAGAAAAGTTTGAACAGTGGGTGGCAACTAACAGAATGGAATTTAACAAGGAGAAATGCAAATTCCTACATCTGAAAAAAGTACATACAAAATGGGAGAAATGGGGCTAAGCAGCAGTACATGTGAAAAAGACTTGGGTATACTAATAGATCATAGACTGAACATGAGTCAACAATGTGAGACAGCAGCCAAAAAGGCAAACACAATTCTGGGATGTATTATGAGAAGAATAGAGTCTAGATCACTCAAGGTAATTATCCCCCTCTACTCTTGCTTAGTCAGACCTCATCTAGAATACTGTGTCCAGTTCTGGGCACCCCATTTTAAAAAAGACATAGACAAACTTGAGCAAGTTCAGAGAAGAGTTACCAAGATGGTGAGCGGTCTGCAAATCATGTCTTATGAGGAACGGTTAAAGGATCTGTGAATGTTTAGCTTGCAAAAACGAAGGCTGAGAGGAGACTTAATAGCTGTCTACAAATATCTGAAGGACTGTCATAGTGCACAGGGATCAGCTCTATTCTCATTTGCACAAGGGAAGACTAGAAGCAATGGCATGAAACTCAAAGGGAGGAGACACAAATTAGATATTAGAAAAAAACTTTCTGATAGGGTGATCTGTGAGTGGAACAGGTTACCAGGGGAGGTGCTGAGTTCTCCTTTAATTGAAGTGTTCAAACAAAGGCTGGACAAATATCTGTCTGGGATGATTTAGTGAATCCTGCACTGAGCAGGGAGTTGAACCCAATGACCCTCGAGGTCAATTCCAACTCTACCATTTTATGATTCTATGAAAGACCGTAAAATAATGAATGAAATGGCCAGTGACTACAGGTGCTGCTCCTTTAAATGGGGAGGCTGAGCCTGTTGGTCAATCTTGTGCAAGGAGCTGAGGGGTTAAGGAAAAGGAGAGTTAGCTGGGGATATAAGAGATAGATAGAGAGATAAGTAGTCACCTTCTGCCAGTGAGGTGAGAAGTTGCCTGCCCGCCCGTCCCCATTTTTGGTTTGGCTGTTATCTTATCATTACAGACTCGAGTGTCAAGTCGTTACAGCTGTTATTTCCTGCAAGGCAGAGTTTTGGTTCATGACTGGGATGTTTAAAACGGAAGGTCCTCAAGTCCACTGTAAAAGGCGAGGCTTTTGGACAGGTTTTTCTGTGGATAAAAATAGTTACACTTCAATTGTTGAAGGAGTATATCAAGGATACATTAAACATTTGTTTTAAATAAAGTTAATAAATAAAGCTGTGGCCTACCCCACTTACCCATAAAGTTGGTGTAATGTTTTTCTTTAGTTATGGGTAAAAGCAGCCTCGGAAAAAGTGTAAAGTTGGTCAATATACCGGCAGTCTATGTTGGCTTCTGTCAACCCAATATGTATCTTTACTCAAATTGCCAGGGGCCCTGATGTCAAAGTGCCATCAATGACAAGAAGAAATGAGAAGTGAGGAGAAGGACCACATCACATTGGCAAATGCACATCACATTGGCAAATGCACCTTGCATATTAGATGAGTTCTAACCAGTAACTAAAAGGGAACTGCCTCGGTCTTCGACATTACCTTCGTACCAGCTCATCTCTCAAAAGTATCTAGTGTCCAAAAAGTCTTATAGAACCTGTAGCTATGTGTATTGGTGAGGGCAATTAAAGTAGATGTAGTACAATAAGGAACAAGTTTCAAGAAGACACCCTAAACTCACCAGAGAAGCTCTATCTGTAAACCTTTGAGCATGTGGTAGGGGGTATTAGAATATTTAGCAAGATCCACTCCGAAGGACAACTCGAGACTGTTGGAGTTCCCTTACAAACAAGAGGACAATAGAGGGGTTTCTCAGTAAGAGGTGATTTGCTCCTGTACAAACTGAACACAGAGAGAAACCTAGAGATGAGCGAGCACCAAAATGCTCGGGTGCTCGTTACTCGGGACGAAATTATCGCGATGCTCGAGGGTTCGTTTCGAGTAACGAACCCCATTGAAGTCAATGGGCGACTCGAGCATTTTTGTATATCGCCGATGCTCGCTAAGGTTTCCATTTGTGAAAATCGGGGCAATTCAAGAAAGTGATGGGAACGACACAGCAACGGATAGGGTAGGCGAGGGGCTACATGTTGGGCTGCATCTCAAGTTCACAGGTCCCACTATTAAGCCACAATAGCGGCAAGAGTGGGCCCCCCCCAACAACTTTTACTTCTGAAAAGCCCTCATTAGCAATGCATACCTTAGCTAAGCACCACACTACCTCCAACAAAGCACAATCACTGCCTGCATGACACTCCGCTGCCACTTCTCCTGGGTTACATGCTGCCCAACCCCTCCCCCCCCCCCCCCGCACGACCCAGTGTCCACAGTGCACACCAAACTGTCCCTGCACAGCCTTCAGCTGCCCTCATGCCACGCCACACTCATGTCTATTTATAAGTGCGTCTGCCATGAGGAGGAACAGCAGGCACACACTGCAGAGGGTTGGCACGGCTAGGCAGCGACCCTCTTTAAAAGGGACGGGGCGATAGCCCACAATGCTGTACAGAAGCAATGAGAAATATAATCCTGTGCCACCGCCATCAATAGCTGCACACGTCGGCATAGCAATGGGGAAACTATGTGCCACACACTATTCATTCTGTCAAGGTGTCTGCATGCCCCAGTCAGACCGCGTTTTTTTATAAATAGTCACAGGCAGGTACAACTCCGCAATGGGAATTCCGTGTGGAGCCACGGCATGGGTGGCTCCCTGGAACCCACCGGCGGTACATAAATATATCCCATTGCAGTGCCCAAGACAGCTGATGTAACGTCAGCTTTTATGCAGGTGGGCAAAAATTAATTGGATTACACTGTAGGCGAGGGCCCAAAAAAATTGGTGTACCAACAGTACTAATGTACCTCAGAAAAATTGCCCATGCCCAACCAAGAGGGCAGGTGAAACCCATTTATCGCTTTGGTTAATGTGGCTTAATTTGTAACTAGGCCTGGAGGCAGCCTAGTTAAAATAAAAATTGGTTCAGGTGAAAGTTTCAACGCTTTAATGAGCATTGAAACGTATAAAAATTGTTTACAAAAATTATATGACTGAGCCTTGTGGGCCTAAGAAAAATTGCCCGTTCGGCGTGATTACGTCAGGTTTCAGGAGGACGAGCAGGAGGAGGAGGATGAATATTATACACAGATTGATGAAGCTAAAAGGTCCACGTTTTTGATGGTGATAGAGAACAATGCTTCCATCCGCGGGTGCAGCCTACGTATTGTTTAGGTATCGCTGCTGTCCGCTGGTGGACAAGAGAAGTCTGGGGAAATCCAGGCTTTGTTCATCTTGATGAGTGTAATCCTGTCGGCACTGTCGGTTGACAGGCGGGTACGCTTATCTGTGATGATTCCCCCAACCGCACTAAACACCCCCTCCGACAAGACGCTAGCCGCAGGACAAGCAAGCACCTCCAGGGCATACAGTGCGAGTTCAGGCCACGTGTCCAGCTTCGACACCCAGTAGTTGTAGGGGGCGGAGGCGTCACGGAGAACGGTCGTGCGATCGGCTACGTACTCCCTCACCATCCTTTTACAGTGCTCCCGCCGACTCAGCCTTGACTGGGGAGTGGTGACACAGTCTTGCTGGGGAGCCAGAAAGCTGTTAAAGGCCTTAGAGAGTGTTCCCCTGCCTGTGCTGTACATGCTGCCTGATCTCTGCGCCTCCCCTGCTACCTGGCCCTCGGCACTGCGCCTTCGGCCACTAGCGCTGTCGGATGGGAATTTTACCATCAGTTTGTCCGCCAGGGTCCTGTGGTATAGCATCACTCTCGAACCCCTTTCCTCTTCGGGTATAAGAGTGGAAAGGTTCTCCTTATACCGTGGGTCGAGCAGTGTGTACACCCAGTAATCTGTAGTGGCCAGAATGCGTGTAACGCGAGGGTCATGAGAAAGGCATCCTAACATGAAGTCAGCCATGTGTGCCAGGGTACCTGTATGCAACACATGGCTGTCCGCACTAGGAAGATCACTTTCAGGATCCTCCTCCTCCTCCTCAGGCCATACACGCTGAAAGGATGACAGGCAAGCAGCATGGGTACCGTCAGCTGTGGGCCAAGCTGTCTCTTCCCCCTCCTCCTCATCCTCCTCATGCTCCTCCTCCTCCTCCTCAACGCGCTGAGATATAGACAGGAGGGTGCTCTGACTATCCAGCGACATACTGTCTTCCCCCGCCTCTGTTTCCGAGCGCAAAGCGTCTGCCTTTATGCTTTGCAGGGAACTTCTCAAGAGGCATAGCAGAGGAATAGTGACGCTAATGATTGCAGCATCACCGCTCACCATCTGGGTAGACTCCTCAAAGTTTCCAAGGACCTGGCAGATGTCTGCCAACCAAGCCCACTCTTCTGTAAAGAATTGAGGAGGCTGACTCCCACTGCGCCATGTTTGAGTTGGTATTCCACTATAGCTCCACGCTGCTCATAGAGCCTGGCCAACATGTGGAGCGTAGAGTTCCACCGTGTGGGCACGTCGCAAAGCAGTCGGTGCACTGGCAGATCAAACCGATGTTGCAGGGTGCGCAGGGTGGCAGCATCCGTGTGGGACTTGCGGAAATGTGCGCAGAGCCGGCGCACCTTTCCGAGCAGGTCTGACAAGCGTGGGTAGCTTTTCAGAAAGTGCTGAACCACCAAATTAAAGACGTGGGCCAGGCATGGCATGTGCGTGAGGCTGCCGAGCTGCAGAGCCGCCACCAGGTTACGGCCGTTGTCACACACGACCATGCCCGGTTGGAGGCTCAGCGGCGCAAGCCAGCAGTCGGTCTGCTCTGTCAGACCCTGCAGCAGTTCGTGGGCCGTGTGCCTCCTAAGCTGAGTAGTTTCAGCACGGCCTGCTGACGCTTGCCCACCGCTGTGCTGCCACGCCGCGCGACACCGACTGCTGCGACGTGCTGCTGTTGACACATCTTGATTGCGAGACAGAGGTTGCAGAGGAGGAGGAGGAGGGTGGTTTAGTGGAGGAAGCATACACCGCCGCAGATACCACCACCGAGCTGGGGCCTGCAATTCTGGGGGTGTGTAGGACGTGAGCGGTCCCAGGCTCTGACTCTGTCCCAGCCTCCACTAAATTCACCCAATGTGCCGTCAGGGAGATATAGTGGCCCTGCCCGCCTGTGCTTGTCCACGTGTCTGTTGTTAAGTGGACCTTGGCAGTAACCGCGTTGGTGAGGGCGCGTACAATGTTGCGGGAGACGTGGTCGCGCAGGGCTGGGACGGCACATCAGGAAAAGTAGTGGCGACTGGGAACCGAGTAGCGCGGGGCCGCCGCCGCCATCATATTTTTGAAAGACTCCGTTTCCACAACCCTATACGGCAGCATCTCCAGGCTGATAAATTTGGCTATGTGCACGTTTAACGCTTGAGCGTGCGGGTGCATGGCGGCGTACTTGCGCTTGCGCTCCAACACTTGCGCTAGCGACGGCTGGACGGTGCGCTGACAGACATTGGTGGATGGGGCTGAGGACAGCGGAGGTGAGGGTGTGGGTGCAGGCCAGGAAACGGTAGTGCCTGTGTCCTGAAAGGGGGGTTGGATCTCAGTGGCAGGTTGGGGCACAGGGGGAGAGGCAGCGGTGCAAACCGGAGGCGGTGAACGGCCTTCGTCCCACCTTGTGGGGTGCTTGGCCATCATATGTCTGCGCATGCTGGTGGTGGTGAGGCTGGTGGTGGTGGCTCCCTGGCTGATCTTGGCTCGACAAAGGTTGCACACCACTGTTCGTCGGTCGTCTGCACTCTCAGTGAAAAACTGCCAGACCTTTGAGCACCTCGGCCTCTGCAGGGTGGCATGGCGCGAGGGGGCGCTTTGGGAAATAGTTGGTGGATTATTCGGTCTGGCCCTGCCTCTACCCCTGGACACCGCACTGCCTCTTGCAACCTGCCCTGCTGCTGCCCTTGCCTCCCCCTCTGAAGACCTGTCCTCAGTAGGCATAGCAAACCAGGGGGGGTCAGTCACCTCATCGTCCTGCTGCTCCTCCTCCGAATCCTCTGTGCGCTCCTCCCTCGGACTTACTGCCCTTACTACTACCTCACTGATAGACAACTGTGTCTCATCGTCATCGTCCTCCTCACCCACTGAAAGATCTTGAGACAGTTGCCGGAAGTCCCCAGCCTCATCCCCCGGACCCCGGGAACTTTCCAAAGGTTGGGCATCGGTCACGACAAACTCCTCCAGTGGGAGAGGATTCGGAACCCTTGCTGCCCATTCTGGGCAGGGGCCCGGGAACAGTTCCTGGGAGTCTGCCTGCTCCTCAGAATGTGTCATTGTAATGGAGTGAGGAGGCTGGGAGGAAGGAGGAGCAGCAGCCAGAGGATTCACAGTTGCAGCAGTGGACGGCGCAGAACTCTGGGTGTTCGATAGATTGCTGGATGCACTTTCTGCCATCCACGACAGGACCTGCTCACACTGCTCATTTTCTAATAAAGGTCTACCGCGTGGACCCATTAATTGTGAGATGAATGTGGAGATGCCAGAAACGTGCCTCTCTCCTAATCCCGCAGCAGTCGGCTGCAATACACCTGGATCAGGAGCTCGGCCTGTGCCCACACCCTGACGTGGGCCTCTGCGTCCTCGCCCGCGTCCACCTCCTCTAGGCCTACCCCTACCCCTCAGCATGGTGTATTACCAGTAGTGCAGAAACAGAATGCTGTAATTAAATGTGCCGCTTATTGGCCTGTGGTTGGAGGCTGACTTCGCTTACGGAACGCCAGGAAATAATTTTGCGCAAGCCTGCTGTAACATTTAGGAGGACAACTACACCTAGCACAGACCCAGTACACTGAGGACAGTCACAGGCAGCCCAAATAGATTTTTTTTTCCCAAATGTTTTTGGAAAGGCCCACTGCCTATATTCAATAAATATATGTCTTCTGTCCCTGCCTCACCGCTACTGGCCCTGGAGTATGTAAAATAACTGCAGACTGTTGCACTGTGGACAGGAATACAGCGGTGATGTAACAGCCAACACAGAGCCAGGAAATAATTTTGCGCAAGCCTGCTGTAACACTTAGCTGGCTGCGTATGAATTAGGAGGACAACTACACTCAGCACAGACCCAGTACACTGAGGACAGTCACAGGCAGCCCAAATAGATTTTTTTTCCCAAATGTTTTTGGAAAGGCCCACTGCCTATATTCAATAAATATATGTCTTCTGTCCCTGCCTCACCACCACTACTGGCCCTGGAGTATGTATAATTACTGCAGGGCGCAATGCTCTGCACGGCCGATACACAAAAAAAAAAAAAAGTGCAACACTGCAAAAAGCAGCCTCCACACTACTGCACACGGTTAGATGTGGCCCTAAGAAGGACCGTTGGGGTTCTTGAAGCCTAAAATACTCCTAACACTCTCCCTATAGCAGCTCCGGCACCAACAGCACTTTCCCTTCTCTATGTCAGAATAAATCTGTGTCGAGCCGCGGGAGGGGCCGATTTTTATACTCGGGTGACACCTGATCTCGCCAGCCACTCACTGCAGGGGGGTGGTATAGGGCTTGAACGTCGCAGGGGGAAGTTGTAATGCCTTCCCTGTCTTTCTATTGGCCAGAAAAGCGCGCTAACGTCTCAGAGATGAAAGTGAAAGTAACTCGAACATCGCATGGTACTCGTCTCGAGTAACGAGCATCTCGAACACGCTAATACTCGAACGAGTATCAAGCTCGGACGAGTACGTTCGCTCATCTCTAGAGAAACCTCATTTATGAGATCCCGGCAAGCTTTCAAGTTTGCAACCTCAAAGTTGAGAGCTCTAGAAGAAAGGGAGGTCCCATCATAGTCCAAACTGGTATAAGTTCAGGGACACATTATGATATTTCTAGTCATTATATGTCAATTGTAAAGGTGCAGATGATATACCAGTGGAGATGATGTGGATCTTAGAGGCCTTAGGAAAGAATTTATATTTTGGTCAGTATAAAGTTGTGTTGGCTAAGCAAAGGGAAGTATGAAGGGAAGATCCCACTCTATCACATTCAACAACCGGGTCTTCTGCTCGGTTTTGTCTATCTAGTTGAACGATGGATTGTTGGAGTTGGAGTGAATCTATACTCATCCATTCACAGGCCTCCACTAATTTGTCGACCCTGATAATTGTGAATCGTCTCTAACCTCTGCTAGACGGCTTTCATCTCAGACAACGGGGACTTAAAACCATATAGGGAAAAATTTTCTGACAAGACCATAATAGAAGTAAAAACCAGGCTTCAACCTCTAAGGGGAAAGTTGTAGTATTGGGGTTCAGAGGGAATGTCTAAGAAGTGCAAGGGAACACTTTCAAGCTGTGGACACAGGAGTGGAAATATGGCAGAGTTAAAGAGTCAATCCACTCTTGGCTTGCAACTGACAGAACGGTGAATTTGGAGCCAGTGAAGACCTATTAGAAGAAATCAGAGTGGCTTTAACCACAGGACAAACAGTGCACCAGGCCCCCTGGCAGCAGAACCACTTTTAACTGTATCCCCATCTTTAAGCTTTGGATTCAATTGAAAGGGATTAAAGAGCATAAAAAATAATGAAAGAAGTTATAGTCACTTGTTGTGTGCCACGGACACTTTGTCCCGGCGGTATCCATCCACTTCCAGATTCAATGGTCATGTGCCTGTCTAAGTATAAGACCACTGCAGCCAGTCACTGGCCTCAGTACCCACTGAAGTTGATGACTGGCTGCATCAATCACATGTGACTGCTGGACCTGGACGTAAGTAAAGACCATGAGGAAGCCATACAGAGGAGTGCAGCCTGCTGGATTAGGCAAGTATTAGGCCTCATATCCATGGGCGGATTCCACCCAGCCCGCAGCCATGAGGCCAAAAATGACATTTTACCCACCTGTCCGGACTCTGTGGGGGTCTCCTCTGTCACAGTCGGATCTTCTTTCTGCTGCGCGGAGGATGTGCTCAACATGCCGGCGGCATGCTGCGTGCATGTGCTGTGCTTTTTTTTTATCTCCTGCTTTCCCGCGGATCTGCGGCACGGACGCAGTTCTGTGCCGCGGATCGGACAGCTTCCATTGGCTTCAATGGAAGCCATCTGTGCGAGAAAACCACAGAAAATGGAGAATGCTGTGATTTTTATCCCACGCGTACCATCCGCACATCGGGATAAAATGACATTTAATTACCTGCGGATGCCCAATTCATGTCTATGGGCATATTGAACTGCGGATCATCCGTGCGGATTCCACAATTCAATTTTGCCCATGGACTTGAGGCCTTAGTGTCTAGTGGGGAGGGGGGGGGGGTTGCCACTCAAGTGGAAGAAGCAGAAGGACAACTCAATATTCAGTACGGCCATACTAAGACCACCAGAGTGGGAGCTGCTCCTTACAGAGTATCTCCACTGTCGTGGATAGGGCGTCTTCAGTGGGAAACTCTCGTTCTATGACGTCCACTAGCCCTGTGATGTTGGGACATCCCCTTTAAAAGGGAAATGCAATGTACTTCACTGGCTGCTATTGCCTGCCAAGGTGTTTAAAATTCCTCAAATCATTCAACACTGGCCTTGAAACTCACAAAACCACATGTGGCCTGCGGCGTAATTATCAAAGTATCGTTCACAAAGGAGTTTTTTGTCAGTATGTAAATATGAGACTTCAGGGAATTCGTTGCTTCCCAGACCACAACATAGCTATCATCTTACATAGTCATTGTCCTCCCAGGGCTATAAGTACCAATGGAACAGGAATAGCTATCAGATGATCACCGAGCCAGGGAATGATCTGCAGTTGGTGGTGCCACAAACTCTACAAGAGAGATATAGCTAGAACATCTTGGACCTCAGTAGGAATGCTAAAGTTGAACACACAATGTAACTACAAGAGCTTTGCATGCTGCCAACTGTCATAACATCATGCTGCAAATACATTTAATCTAAAGGTCATATATTCACAATACAGTGTGATAGAACAGAATAGCATCATTACTTTGCTAGGTAATTATCAAATTGTGCCTCCAAATATACAACGGCTGTCCAGTCGTATATAAAATAAGCTTCAAGGGATGTTCCACTATGAAAACAAAATTAACACCTGGGCATGGCATAAAATTAAAAAGAGACAATATTCACCTTTGATGCCAGGAATTCAGGACAATGACACTGCGCCTCTGATTTGCTGCAGCGGTCACGAGCCTGCCGCAGGACTTACCTATTGGTAGGCGGAGCCAGAGCCGCCTGAGCTGCTCAGCTGTTTCCCAGGACTTTTGGGTTAGCACTACCTTTGTACCTATCTTGTTTTGGATTTGTTTACTATAATAAATCTTTTTAAGTTTATTTACTGTTGAATGCAGCCCTGTGTCGGCAGAAAACATTTGTATTTGTTTGGCATTCCTGGAAATCAAGGGGGGACTTTTTGATGATTTCTGGAATGGGCGCACTGCTATAAAAGTAAGAGCATGACTTTTTGGCAATTTACTTAATTCTGCTTAAAACATGTATGTTAGGGCTTAAACAGATGGGCGTGATTTTGTCACGTTATGAAAATCACAGCCGCGTAACGGGACAAAACAAAACCCTTGATTTCAATGGTTTTGTTTCCACTATCGGGATTCTCGCGTGTTATAGTACGCGCTAGAAAAGATAGGACTTGCCCTATCTTTCCCGCACGTAGTTAATACTAAAGATAGGGCAGGACCTATCTTCCGGATTGTTTGTTTTAAACTCACATAAAATAGCACAGAGTTTGAAAAGTTAAAAAAATTTTTTTTTACCTTGTTCATATGAAACTACGCTCTGTAGTGGCTAGCACAATTGCGCATACGTCCATTCGAAGACGCCCTAATCCTACTACTAAGCTGATTTGCACTGTGGGGCCAGCTTACATGCCTATTTTCTGCTGACAGGTTCCCTTTAAGTAAATTCTTCTACAGTGGGACTGTTTTTGTTAAATGCCAAATTAGACTGGTTTCACATCTGCGCCCAGGGTTCCCCTTTTTCCTCCATTGACTATAATGGAGTCCGTTTGGTTTCCTTTCAGCTGTCTGGCTTTTAGACGGAAGAAAAAGTACCGCACATAGCGCTTTTTCTTCCATTGTTTTGAGCTGGATCTGTGGTGGAACTTCCAACTGAAGGTTGAAACGCAGATATGAAACCGGACTTAGCAAGAATTCCAGACTAAATACCAGCAGGATCTGCTAATGCTAAGAATATAATCACATTGTAAATACACAAGTAAACAAATTCAGTTCATTCCTCTGCTGGAAACAAGTCAAAATTAGAAGCCTGCATTAAAAATGTAATAAAACTGAGCGCTACATAACTCCAACAGCAAATTATCATTAAGTATTCATGAGGTACAAGGTGCTGCCCGCACACTGAGCAATAACTAATCAAGGATAAGAGCTGGTAGCTTCCTATTATATTACCTATTATATTATATATGGTGCTCACTGATATATAGAATGCACAACATACACAGCCCTGCTGTCTTTCTGTAGACATCCAATGAAATCGGTGCCATCTTCATCAAAGCATCTCAACATTTCTGTACATGTGTATCAGTGTGTGAGAAGGTCTTAGAACCTGTCCAGCTCTTTGTGTGTCTGCTCTGTCGAAGAACTATATAGGTCCCATATAGTAGAGCCATGGCCAGGCCGGAGGCAAAACTCAGCATTAAAGAAATTTGCCCCCTTTCTGGGTGACCAATTAGAGTACACATTGCTTGAATCCTGAAGAGGGGCATAGCCAGGTTAGTAATTGTAGGGCATACGTCCCAAATTCTGGATACTAGGATGGATACCAACAAGCCACTCTCTACTTGGCTACTATAATCAAATATTCAAATAGAGGGTTAGGGCATAGAGGAGTGTTGCAGACACTTCCTTCTAAGTGAAAGTCACAGATACTCACCAGTGATATCATCCATCCTGTTGCAGTGACATGCCAAAGAAATCTATAGGTGAACCATCTATTGAAGGGCCTACATTTGTATTTTAATGCTTTGTGATGAGCACATCAGGTATTTCACGTGGGCTTACTGTGCCTTTACTTACTGCTGCATGGGGGAAGTAAGTGACAACCACTGTGAACATATTTGGTGCTCAGTTAGTGCAGTGGTTGTCACTTGTTATAGTGGTTGAGCTAGATGTATACCAAAGAAACAGCCATTATGGTTAATATGGAGCTTATGGAAGGGATAGTCCAATGCAAGTTGGCTCCATCGTTCTTTACCATGGGCAGTCTAAATTCACGAAGGGTCCATAGAAACTACTTTATTGCCAAACCGGGGAAGGAGAAAGAAGAGCGATGGTCATAAGAAGCTTATTTTAAGACAGATCACTTTAGTAACATTACATATAATGATGATAGTTTTAAAAAAAATCCGGTCTCAGGGACAAAAAGTATCTTGGGATGGGAGAGGTGGAGTAACATTACCTGGCACTCTCCCTATGTGTCATTGTTCCCATGGCTCTTCTTTGGTTTTCCAAAATGACGGCCTGGCTTCTGTCACTCCCTGGGTCACAATGGGCATCAGTTGCCTGAGGTACTTCTTGCTCCCTGATTGGCCAGCCCTGTTCACATATATGGTATTTTAGACTGTTTATCCACTATCAGGGCTCAGTGTGCATTGAGTAGCCTGAAGAGTGAGGTACCCATCTTGAAAGATCCAAGAGGGACCCAAGAACCAGCAGATCCAGGTGAAAACGGTACAAAAGGAGAGTACCAGGTAATATTACTCCACCCCTGCTGTCCGAGGATACATTTTGTACCCTGGATCAGAGGGTCACTTTAATGACTCTGTGTTTCAGTCATGTATGTACTATATACTACTTTTCTAGTGTAGAATAAACAAACCAATAGAATAGTAAAATTCTTCCCAGCAAGCTAACAACTCTCCCATAGGAATGTTGGCCCAAAGTTTCATAGACTCTCTTGGGGCAAGTCAGATATTTCGATAACTTGGAGATTTGAAATATTTGCCCCAATTACAGTAGTATTGCCCTTTAAGAAGCATATAAGTTTATTAAGTTCTTACTATACTTTTTATGAGTCCCCCCCCCCCCCTCCATGTTTCTAACTAATTAATATTTCAGCATAATATCTGCTTAATAAGATGACTGTCTGCAGGCAAGGGTTTAACTTTATGAGACTTTCAGGGATAGACTAATGGAATCCATAATTTAGCTGTAGTCCACGGAATGATAACAGTGATACTTTAATGTTGTGTATTTTTATGTGTTCTTCCTCCCCCTCGCACTGTCTTGCTCACACACCCTCTCATTCCCTCAGATAATCCTATACTGCATACTATGAATCCTCCCACACAGTCTTTCTCTAAAAACATTTCCCAATCCTTCCTGTTGTATGATACCATCCATTAATCATTTCCTGCTGGTAGATACTATGTTTAGCAGCTTTTCTGAATTTATTCTTCACCAGGCATCTTATGTTATATTTAGTTCTTATTATGTTCAGTTTTCAAAGTGACACATCAGATTATGAAGGAAATGTACTTTCTAGTATAGTGGAAACAGTCCAATAAATCATTCATGAGTTACTAAATGAAATTCAGGAGAGACTTTCCTAGTGTACTGCACTTTTTTGTATAGCAAGGAGCTAGTCATTGACTAGGGGCAACCATCATCTCACAGCTAAATGGTCGTTAGGATACAACGGTGTGGCTGGGATGTTTCTATAGTGCCAAGACCCTTTCAACCTCATGGCAGAGAGCAACCCAGATCTTCTGGTAAGTTGTGCCAACCACAACATCACATAAAGTAATTGTCTAGCGTCAGCCAAGACATCAAGAATTTTAGTTACCATCAGTGCACTCTGTGATAATCCATAATTAATGCCCCATTTTGTGGCTGGGATGCATCCATAGTGCCAAGAAGCAGTGTCATGGCAGAGGACAACCCAGATGTACAGCCAGCTTGTACCGGGTACATACCAGCCTCATGTGACGTAGTTATTAAGCTCCAGCCAGTGCACTATGCATGGTCATACCCCAGCTCAGGTGATCCATGCTGCAATGGCCCACAGAACTCCATGATGTTGTTAATCCACCATCTAGTGTTTATGATCAGTATGAAGAGTTGTAGTCGATGGCTATCTTGACTTAAAGGGACTATATCACCATTTTTTTTATTAATTGAAACCAGGTTAAAAAAACACTTTCCATTTTTCTAATCTCTTTTTATTTTCTGATTATACAATTTTATATTCCGTTGCCTATACATGACTATGGGGGCTGCCATATTTGCTGTAGGGGTGCTATGTATTGATGTTGACTGAGTATAATATTTCATGTTTTTACTAGAACTGTTTACTTTATTATAGTAGGGCCACAGAAGGAGAAGGTGAGACTCTTGTGCATGGATTCTGCACATCTGTGCTTGTATGAATCTTCTCTCCAGGATCTAGGAGCCAAATTGATATAAAGGTGTACGTCCTCATGCTATCTGTAATCGGCAAGTAGATCAGTTGGTAACAAGAGAAGAGTGAGGTCTGATGATTCCACTAGCATTGTGGTAGAGAACAGTTCATGTGTTGGAGGCTGTGTTGCTGAACTGCCACCAGGATTTATGCTTTGCACAAGGGCTATCATCTCCTTCAGTGTGCTCAAGCTTGTACTACTCTTGTTAGGAGCAGAAGTTGCCATGTTCCAAAGGTCCATTTAAACTAATTCTGCAATAGTTCTAAATGTGTCGTCATTCCTGTTCCGGTGCATTCTGAATTTGTCATACAGCCATGCAACTGGGCATTCTTCAAAAGATATGGCTCTAGGGCCCCTACCTATGATGATCTCTACCAGACCCTCTATTATCCCCTCCAGATAAGTTCACAAAAAGACTTGCCAGAGGAACTCGTAGTACCTGGGCCTTGAACTCCATCCAGGTGATTAGGACAAGGAATTTGAGGAACCATCATTTCAGATTGTCACGACCTACAGGACTTGGAGGTGAAGCATAATAAATCCAACATGTAGTAGTTTACACCAGAGTTGTAAACCCCAATTCCAAAAAAGTTTAGACGCGGTGTTAAATGTAAATAAATGAAAAGAAAAAAGAATGCAATGGCTTAGAAATCTCATATAACCATGTTTTATTCACAGTAGAACATAGAGCACATATCAGAAGGGGAAAGGGAGACATTTTTCCATTTCACTTTATAAAATTAACTCATTTAAAAATTGATGGCAGCCACACATCTCAAAAAAGTTGGGACAGGGCCATGTCTACCATTGTGTAGCATCCCCTCTTCTTTTTACAACAATCTGTAAATGTCTGGGAAGTGCGGAGACGAATTGCTGGAGTTTTGGGAAAGAAATGTTGTCTGATGTAGGATTTTGGCTGTTCAAGAGTCCTGGGATTTCTTTGCCTGAAAGAGATGGTGTCTGGATGGCAGCATATCAAGAGAAAATACAAGTATCTGGCAGCATATGTTGTTCTAAAACCTCCATATACTGCTCAGCATCGATAGCGCTTTTTAATATGTGTAAGCTGCCTAGACGGCATAGACACTAATGCATCCCCATACAATCAAAGCTGAAGGCTTTTGAATTGTGTGCTGATAAACTGGATGGTCCTTTCTTCTCTTGAATCCATTCGATACGGCATCCATGGTTTCCAAAAATAGTTTCACATTATGATTCATTGGACTTCAGAACAGTTTTCCATTTTTGTCTTAGTCCATTTTAAATGAGCTTTGGCCCAGAGAAAACGCGAGTATTTCTGGATTGTGTTGATATATGGCTTATTCTTTACATGATACAACTTTAACTTGCATTTGTGGATTGCAGGGCGCACAGTATTCACAGTCAGTGATTTCTGGAAGTATACCTGAGCCCATGCAGTGATTTGCATTACAGAATCATGTCTGTTCTTAATACAGTAACGCCTGAGGACCCATAGGTCTCAAGCAACCAACATTGACCGCCAGCCTTGTCCCATGCACATGAATTACTCCAAATACTCTGAATATTTTGATAACATGTACTGTAGATGGTAGGATATGCACAGTCTTTGCAATTTTGTTGAGGAACATTTTTTTGACATTGTTCCACAATTTTTAGATGCAGTTTTTCACAAATTGGTAAACCTCTGACCATCTTTGCTTCTGAGAGACCCTGCCTCTCTAACGTGCTCTTATAATACGCAGTCATGTGACTTAGTAGAAATTTGATGCTCTGGCTATTTTTTATTAGTACCACTTACTTTTACAGCTTTTTGTTAACATTGTCCCAATTTCATTGAGTTGTGTAACGGCAATCAATTTCTAAATGAGTTACCTTTTTTAAAAATTTAAATGGAAAAATGCCTCCCTTTCATCTTCTGAAATATGTTCTATCTTCAGTTTTGAATAAATATCGTTATATGAAATTCACATTTGTTTACATTTTACACGACGTCCCAACTTTTTTGTAATTGGGGTTGTAGTTCAATGTCATGCCAATGGTCAGCCTAGATTTACAGGTAGGTCATCCCATCTATATCACAACATCACATGAAGTATCTGTCTAACTTGAGCCAAGACCCCTTAGCCCTTAAGAGGCAACCTGGATCTATACTCAGGTAATTACAATGGCTGAAATTATTCATTTGCATATTTAAAGGACTCATGTGGTACATACAATGGGAAATTCCAGTAGGCATCTATCTCCAGCCTAGGTCCTCATGCATGTTTTTGTAAGGATTTTTGCTTATATTTTATCAGAATTCTGCATTCATTCTGTTATCTTTCCGTTTTTGGCTGACGCAGCCTCACATGTTGTTTCAGTGTGGTCATCCATAAAAAGGTTTTTCCATATGAAAAATCGACCTTTGACACAAGGTAAACAATCTAAAGGAAACAGGAAAATGAACTAACAAAGAGCAGAACGTGGAATTGTGGGTAGCAAAAATAAGCAGAAAGCAAAAGTAGACCTTAACATTGATGGAATGCATGGGTAGATACAAGTGTAACTTTACTGTACCTTGTTAGAACAAAACAGGCTGATGACAGTGAGTCTGACTGCGATTAGCTGTATTCAGTAGGAGAAGCTAACAAGTGTATTGTTTCCTTGCATTACCATCACAGGGGAAATTAAGAATTGCACAGTTATTATTAAAATCAATGGGCTATACGTAGATTTGGGACCTACAAAGTTGGCTTCTCCTAAGAGATGTTCTTTGAAACTTTCTCCAGTCTGACCAAGATTTGGGGTTCCTACCTGTACAGGGGACCTACCTCTAAGATATCCATTATGGTATATGGAAAGGATTTGCCCAAGTCTTGCAACCCTTTTAGAGGTCCAAAAGTCTAAGAAGCCATTTAGTTTCTGTCACAGACCATGTAACAAAAAAAAGTTCTTGCCAAATATCTTTATTTTTTGTTCTGTATATTACTCCTCTCTTGCAAATAATTTCCAATGAAGAAGACAAGCCTAAAAAGTTATTCGTTTTTGGAGTCCACAGCTTACAGAAATGCAGTAAAATCACACAAGGGAGCCAACTTAACACATCTGCAACATGACTAAAGCAAGTTTGGGGCACTAGTCAAGCAGATAACAATTTTATTAAACCCTATAACTACCCAATGATATTGCAATGGTTCTTGGCTGGAGTTTGCTCAGAAAAGGTCACTATTTCATGTTAGGAACAATACAAAATACTGAAGTATGTTGAATCTGTTTAATGAAAATCTACATAGCACAATTTATAATTTAGTTGGAGGTATTTCTTGTATATACTGTGACAACCACTCTACTGTTCATGCTCTACCCCTATCATCAAAGCCATCTCCAGTCTCCCCCCCCCCCTTCCCCAGCAATAAGTCCCTTATATGAGGTGCCTAATATTACCCTATCCTTTAAACAAGAGTCAAATAACTGAATTCAGTCAATCTCAGGATCAGCATTTATGGCTACTTCTGATGTTGTTTCTTGGTCTCAATCAAAGTACTCTACTAGGGTCGTCCTTCCCTTTAAACGCGTGAGAATGCACCTTACTGAAGGAAGTGGTCTTTTGAATTCTTTACTTATAGGTATGTTGTGGAAACAAATAGATACCGTATTACTCTTTTGCTTGCCGCTGCACATTTCCTATGGTTTCTGTTTAACCCCTTAATGTCTAAACCCTCAGCTGTCTCTTAAAGCGATTCTACAGGATTAGAAAAACATGGCTGCCTTTTTCTGGTCCGGTATTACAGTTCATATCCATTGAAGTTAATGGAAAAGAGCTGCAATGCCACACACAGCCTGCGGACAAGTGTGGCACTGATTTTGGAAGAGCAGTACTTTTCTAATCCTGTATAGCCACCTTCACATCTAAAGGATTTTTGAGTTTAGGGTTTTTGTATGGCAAAGTCTGTTGGGGCACTCAGTATCTGGCATTTTCACTAGAAGATGCGTGAAACACTGCGTAATTGCACAGGAAATAGAACACCTCTTGAACTCATTAGACTAATTAGCCATTTCAATGGCTGGGAGCATCTGTGCTTTTTTTTGGTGTGGGCAACTGCACATGCCTTGGATGCGGAAAAAAGCTAAATATACGCTGATTCGTGTGCAAAAAAGCATCGCTCATTCTGCAAATACTCAGCGCTCATGTGCACACAAAAATGCTTACGCTCATGTGAAGCCAGTCTTAAATAATTGTGCTTCTATATATTTTTGAAGACCCCCTGTATGCTATTACTTTTGGGGCACTATTTCCGGGGGCCGTATCTTGTGGCACTTTTAATTGGAAGTGGGGGTCCTATCTGTGCATCATAATCTTTGGTGAGACCAAAGTGACCAAGTCTAATTTTTACTACTTCGGCCACATCTTCTACAACTGGAATCAATAGGAACCAGCGGTGAATCCATGTACCCTGTCTAATTGACTTCCAGGCAAATCTAACAGAATTGTAAATGGTTAGAGTTGCACTTCATGTGACACCAGCGGGGAAATCCCAGGGAAAACACTGACAGCAGAATTATAGATGAAAAGCTTTTATAGCTAAAAATGTTATATGAAGGAGAAGCTTAAAAACAGGTCTACAGGGGGATTCCAGCGCTATATATAGTGATGAAACCTGTTCAAAATTGTACTTCATTTTTACATTTTTTTTGGTCCTATACACGTTGGTCTAATCTATTTTAATAAATGGGTAAATTTAACCATAAAGCTCAATGGCTGTAACATATCAGTGATTGTTGAAGATCCTCCAGATCAGCCAGCTTCTGATAGACCTAGAAGGTCCAGCAGTGGACAACCACCACTAGGAACCAACAACTGGAGCTGATCACTTGAAGTTGGGATTTATCATCTTTTTTTTGTCAAAATTCACAAAAACCACCTTTCCACAGCCCAGTTATCAGGCAAGAATTTTCGCCTAAATGTTTATTTGCCCATTCATCAGGCCATTTAAAGGGCAAATGATTAGCTGTCGAACAAGCAAACACTCTTTCATAAGCTAATCAGCATAAAAATGTTCACTGGTCAGCTGCACATCTCCTAGTGTAAACAGAGAGATATGCAGCCCATCAGTGACACCTCTATGGGAACACCGGCCCATGACAGCTCTATGAGGGCCAAGTGATTGTATGAACAATTGTTCTTTCCCTAATAAAGTCAATCGGCTTGTGTAAAGGCCTAATAGACAAGCATCAATCTGCTTGATCGGCACTTGTCTACTGGAGAAAATTGCTCTATGTAAAAAGACCCTTAGTCCTATGACCTGGATGCTTAATATGAAAACCCGAAAAAGGATAAGTTTTGGCTTGTTCAGCCTTTGTCAAAATCCCAAACAGATCATACCCAATTGTTGAACTTTCCTTAAAGGGACTGTCCAGTCCTAGGAAAAAATTTGTTCTGGAACCGGAGGGGGGAGTATTATTACCTGCCGTCCATGCTTTGCACAGTTCACCCGTGAATTCTCTATTGCCCGGCCCCTACTTGTTCTTCCAAGTTGGCGTCACTCCTCTACTGACTTACTCAGTGCACACATTGCATCAGTAGTGTGAGGCCCTTCACAATGCTTTATACAAGGTCAGCACAGCTCACATGAGCAGCATTGGTCAATCAGAGAGCAGATGTAATGCATCAGTAGTCTAAGACACTACTTATGCACGGTGTGCATCAGGTAGTCAGAAAGGAGTGGAAGACCAAAAATTGGTCTGGAAACCAGTGGGCAGATATAGAGAACAGCAGCAAATTTTGTCCCAGGACTGGAGGGTCGTTGTAAATTTGACATGCAGAACCCCTTTAAATAATTCACAACTATAACTAAATGCATAATATAGTTCAGTTCTTTTAAATATCTGGCATTAACCTAACTTTACAGGTGCCACTTTATCAAAATATGAGTTAAAATTTTTATCATAACCCAGAGCTGCATTCTCAATTCTGCTGGTTGTTATTGGAAACCTTCAACAAACATGTTGAAAGCCACCCACTACAGTCTAGCTGAGCTTATATAAATCTGTGGTGTATTACCCAGATTGTAAATCTTCATTGTAATCTTAGTGCAGACAATGTACCAGCAAAGTATATTGGGATTTCAGCTCTGAAACCTTTAGAATTGTGATTGCTGCTCAGAAGTATAAATATGGTTGTTATCCAGAATTATTTCAGTTGACTTTTATTGTCGATTATATTTTCCTGTGCCACTCAGTTAGGGCTTAAACAGATGGGGATTCTCGCGCAATAGGACTTTCCCTATCTTTCACGCATGTAGTTTTTCATATTGGCGCGCAATAGTGCAGAGTTAGAATAGTCAAAAAAAATCGCTGGTTCATGCGCTCATACACTTTGTAGCGGCGAGTGTATTTGCACATGCGCCAGTCTGAAGCTGCGCTTAATATGTAATCCAGCAGGGACTATTTATGACCTGTGTCAGATTATCAGATATTCTGCACAGCAGATGACAGATGAAAGGAATTCTAATGCACAAATTGCTTGTGACATAAGGCGTCATGTGATCACAGAGGGGCCAAAGTCTGTGAGCTTGGTTTATCTTATAATGATAAACATTTTAAGGAGCGTTAAAAAAGTCCTTGGTATATTCTGCTGTGAGCTCAAAAACACGCTGTCCAGTTCCTCTTCTCCTTGACTCAAGTGCACGGGGAATTTCTCCAAATTTTCACTTCTCCCTTGAGTAAACACATGTTAGCACATGACTACTCTACAACTCATTGTACAATAGCTGATGAAATATGAATGTGGAGACTGACTACGGTGCAAAGAAGCTGAAGAGTAATTCTGCTTCCTGGTTGTAAAACACAATCATATTTATACTATGCAGTCATTTGAAAAAGTATTTGCCCCCTTCCAGATGCCCTCTCTTATTTCTTATTTGGTACTCTGAAGGGTTTGAATTAGTTCTGTATTTATTTAAAGGGGCTGTGACAAAATATAAAGTCATCCATGGGAAAGGGGGTAACTTTATTATGATTGATTAGGGTCCAACCACTGGGATTCCCACCAATCCCAAGGGACCCCACATGAATGGAGGCTGCTGTATATACATGTCATTCCATTCAAGCACTATGGGTTTTATTGATTTTACTCACTTATATAGCACATACATATTCCATAGTGCCAAACACAGATTGTCATCACTTACATTGGGCTCATGATCTTAATTAAGCTATTAGTAGGTTTTTGGAGTGTAGGAAGAAAAACCCTCACAAATTATGCAAACTGTATACAAATATTGCCATTGACTGGGTTTGAACCAAGGACCCCATGCTGCAAGGCAACAGTGCTAACCAATTAGCCACTGTGAACTTGTACTTGCCAATATCTGATGCTCCTATTGATATGAATGGAGTGGCAACGCACGTGTGACATTCCACTCCATTCATGTGGGAACTTTCAGAACTCTGCTCTCCCAATTGGCGAGGTCCCAGCGGTCAGTCCCCTATCCTTGCACAACCCCTTTAAGGAGCAAAGTTAGGCAACACCCATTTCACCAATGTAAGACAGTAAGTTCCCCTTTAGGACTTAGACTGTCACAACAAAACGTTTGCAGGTGCCCCAAATCTCAGTTTCACCAACTAATGAGCAACTGCATATAATCAGTGTAAAAGACTGCCCCCAAACGTTTCCACAACACCACTATACTACCTTAAAAGGAAATAGTAGCTTAAAGGGGTTGTCCCGCGAAAGCAAGTGGTGTTAAGCACTTCTCTATGGCCATATTAATGCACTTTGTAATATAGATCGTGCATTAAATATTGGCCATACAGAAGTTATACACTTACCCCCTCCGGGGGTGGCGTCCCCATCTCCATGGCGCCGACCGAAGCCTTCTTCTGCCTGGATGAGACGCGCTTGCGCTGTCTGCCCTCTTCTGTCCCGCTTCGGCGTGCTCGCGCCGCAGAGGTCTTTTGCGCATGCGCAGAAGACCTGTGCGGCGCGAGCACGCTGGAGCGGCCCCTTCAGCGGGACAGAAGAAGCAGACTGCGCAAGCACGTCTAATCCAGGCAGAAGAAGGCTTCGGTTGGCGCCATGGAGACGGGGACGCCACCACCGGAGGGGGTACGTGTATA
This sequence comes from Eleutherodactylus coqui, assembly GCF_035609145.1. Taxonomy (NCBI): domain Eukaryota; kingdom Metazoa; phylum Chordata; class Amphibia; order Anura; family Eleutherodactylidae; genus Eleutherodactylus; species Eleutherodactylus coqui. The sequence continues at coordinate 58,670,838 of NC_089846.1, read as the reverse complement.
ACTTCTGTATGGCCAATATTTAATGCACGATGTATATTACAAAGTGCATTTATATGGCCATACAGAAGTGCTTAACACCACTTGCTGCCGCGGGACAACCCCTTTAAGGAGTCCAAAATATATACACACCTTTCAAAAAGGCATTTTTATTAGTCAAGGACAGGAAATCATTAGTGACCTCAGTGTTTCCTTTGTGTCTCAGGCAGTGCAAGGATGACGAAAGCAGTTCAACAGTGTAAGGAATCCATCAGACAGCACCACATAGCTCAGCATCCTAGACCAATGCAAGTGTGTTAGTGGATTAAAGGGGTTGTGCTGTGTTTAAAAGTTATCTCCTATTCACAGAATTTTAGATAGGTGGGGGTCTGACTACTGGAACTCTCACTGATCCCAAGAAAGGGACTGACACGTCATGAAGTGAGGAGAGTGGTGGATGCATGCCACTGCCTCACTTCAGGATGTGCCAGAGCCCCATTCTTGGAATCGGTAGGGGTTGGATTTCACTGATTTAGGGCTCATGTCCACGGGCAAAATAAGAATTAAAATCCGCAGCGGATTTTAACTCTTCTTCTGCCCGCGGATCCGCACCCCATAGGGATGCATTGACCACCCGCGGGGTAGATAAATACCCGCGGATCGTCAATAAAACTGATTTTAAAAAAAATGGAGCATGGAAAAATCTGGACCATGCTCCATTTTCATGCGGGTCTCCCGCGGGGACGAAAAAAACAAATGGAATGTGCGCCACAAGGTCCTGTTGTTCCTTTCTGAAGTCACCGATCTCAAATCCCCTCAACTTAGGGAGAGCTGCAGGGTGAAAAGGGGTTCCCAGTAGAGAGCCCCCAAAAACAAGAAAACAATACACAGTTAAAAAAACTCTGCGCTGCCAGAGATGGTGAAAATAAAAAGATTCTATGTCTCTATTTTTTCATGTAAAAGATGGTAAACAGACACTTACTTTCTAGGAGGGGGGTATGTAATGCAGAATCCCCCTCCTTGTAGTGAAGACTCCAAATGATTAAACCAATCTTCATACGACCAATATATGAGAAAGATTCTTTCACAGGTTTATTAATCCTTCTTAAAACCTCACTGCCGTGAGTGTAAAACACACACGTGCAGAGCAGACAAACACAAATGCCGTACGTGTGCCACACACACGTGTAGAGCGGACAACGCGTTTCAGTACCTCCACGGTACCTTTCTCAAGTCCAATAAACAATAAATGCAACAAACGCCGATATAAATACCTTTCTATTGAAGCCTATGGAAGCCGTCCGGATCCGCGGGAGACAAAAATCATATTTTACTCACCCGCTCCGTTTCTTCTCTTCGGCGCGGCGCCATCTTCTCTCAGTCGCGGCCGGATCATTTTGCTTCGGCCCGGCACATGCGCGGGGCACGTCACCGACGTCATCATGCACATCCGCCGAGCCGAAGAAAGAAGATCCGGCCGCGACGAGAGAAGATGACGCCGCAGCGAAGAGAAGAAACGGAGCGGATGGGAGGTGAGTTTATTCTTATTTATTCTTATTTTCAGCCCTCATGTCCGCGGGGCAGGAGGGACCCGCTGCAGATTCTCCATGGAGAATCTGCAGCGGATCTGATTTTCCCCGTGGACATGAGGCCTTAAATGTACTCCCATGTGCTTTCAAATATGGCACAACCCCTTTAACTGTAGCCATGCTTTTTAATGAGGCTTATGTGAAGGGAATATGAGGTACAGAGAACCCCTCAAATTCTCAATAAGAAAAAAAGCTACCAAAAAGAGCCTCCTTGCCCACCAGTATCACATCTTGTGTACAAGCTAGAGGCGGTACAACAAGGTACTAGAACCTCCATGTCTGCCTGTATCACATCTTGTATCCAAGTTAGAGACGGCCCAACAGGGTACTAGAGCTTCCATGCCTACTCATATCACATCTTGCATCCAAGCTAGAAATGGCCCAACAGGGTACAAGAGCCTCCATGCTTCCCATATCACATCTTGCATCCAAGCTAGAGGTGGCACAAAAGAGTACTAGAGTTTCCATGAATGGCAGGATCACATCTTGTATGCAAGCTAGAGGTTGCCCAATAGGGTACTAGAGCCTCCCTGCCCACCAGTATCACATCTTGTTTTCAAGCTAGAGGCAGTACAACAGGGTACTAGAGCCTCAATGTCTGCCCATATCACATCTTGTATCCAAGCTAGAGATGGCCCAACAGAGTACAAGAGCTTCCATGCCTGCCAGTATCACATTGTGAATGCAAGCTAGAGGTGGTCCAACAGGGTACTACAGCTTCCATGCCTACTTGTATCACATCTTGTATCCAAGCTAGAAGAGGCTGAACAGGGTACTAGAGCCTCCATGCCTACCCGTATCACATCTTGCATCAAAGCTAGAGGCGGCCCAACAGGATACTAGAGCCTCCATGCCTACCAGTATCACATCTTGCGTGCAAGCTAGAGGCAGTACAACAGGGTACTAGAGCCTCCATGTCTGCCTGTATCACATGTTGCATCCAAGCTAGAGACGGCCCAACAGGGTACTAGAGCTTCCATGCCTACTCTTATCACATTTTGTATCCAAGCTAAAGACGGCCCAACAGGGTACTGGAGCCTCCATGCCTGCTTGAATCACATCTTGCATCCATCTAGAGATGTCCCAACAGGGTACTAGAGTCTCCATGCCTACCTGTATCACATCTTGCATCCAAGCTAGAGGCGGCCCAACAGGGTACTAGAGCCTCCATATCTACCCGTATCTCATCTTGCATTCAAGCTAGAGACTTTCCAACAGGGTACTGGAGCCTCCATGCCATTCCTATCACATCTTGTATCCAAGCTAGAGGCGGCCCAACAGGATACTAGAGCTTCCATGCCTGCCAGTATCACATCTTGTATCCAAGCTAGAGGTGGTACAACAGGGTACTAGAGCCTCCATGCCTACCCATATTACGTCTTGCATTCAAGCTACAGGCAGTACAACAGGGTACTAGAGCCTCCATGCCCGCCAGTATCACATCTTGTATACAAGCTAGAGGTGGTACAACAGGGTACTAGAGCCTCTATGTCTGCCAGTATCACATCTTGTATCCAAGCTAGAGGCAGTACACCAGAGTACTAGAGCCTCCATGCCCACCTATATCACATCTTGTATCCAAGCTAGAGATGGCCCAACAGGGTACTAGAGCCTCCATGCCTGCCAGTATCACATATTGTATCCAAGTTAGAGGCAGTACAACAGGGTACTAGAGCCTCCATGCCCACCCGTATCACATCTTGTATCCAAGCTAGAGGTGATACAACAGGGTACTAGACCCTCCTTTCAAGTGTTCAGTTTTGCGCAATAAATGACCCTTTTGCTCTGATATTGTAGTCACTTACTTATATCAATGTTATAATCACACAGAGAAAGTTTAATTAATTCCGACAACTCCTAGGTGCTTGATTTTTTTTTTACTATGAGTGTATATCTTTACAGTCTTGAACTTTCGTGGACTTGAAATTACCTCCAGCTATTCTGTAACTTCCCACCACTACTTTTTGATTTGCGAAAAATACATTTCACTGCTAAGAATTATCCGAGTTGCTTCTCATCAAACGTTATGTTTTTTTCCGTGGTCAAAAGCAAAACCCACACGTAGATTCAGTTCAAACCTTGATGAAATTAATACAATTAAGTTAAAAAAGCATTTGTCCCTAACAAAATTATTTTCCTATGAAATTGAGTAAAGTTAGGGGCTGTGGAAAATGGTTTCCGCACTGATTATAAATGAATATTGAGTTAATGTTGCGCATTGATGGGCTATCCAAGGGCTTTTACCCACTAGTGTTTTTTAATGCAGCGATATCTGTGCGTTTTTTTCAATGGGACTTTCTAATGTTAAAATCGCATCGCACAAAAATCGCAAGTTTGTACTTTTTATGCATAGATGCATCTAAGGCTGGCTGCACACTGGCGGATTTGAATAGTGGAATCTGCTGTCAGATCTGCACAGGGGATCCGCAGCAAATTGCATGCATTGAAGATATGTAAAAATTGCTTTTTCCTTCAAACTCGCGAAAACAAATTTCCGCAAGAGGGGGAAAAATCACAGCATGCTCTATTTTGCTGCGGACTCCGCATAGACAGCCTGCATTGAAGTCAATGAAAGTCATCCAACCCACAGCCCATTCATCCACAATTGACATTGCGGATAGGCCACATGTACCTCATGACGGCACAGGAAAAACAAATATAAATAAAAATCTGTACTGCACATGACCGACGGCGAACACCCCCGTTTATCTACAGTACAGGAAAAGAAGGTACATGTGGTCGCCGTCCGGGGTCAGAGCCAGATTCCTCTGAGGGCTCCTGCATGCGGAAACCGACTCGTCAGCATGAGATCGGCCTAGGGCTGAGGAATTGATGGGGACATCTAAGGCTACTGCACTTATGGGGAACACATAAGGCTGAAGCACCTTTGTGGGGCAACTAAGGCTCCTTTTTCAGGGAACAATTATTGTTCAAAAAAATTGTTGGATCGTACGAATTTGAATGACAACCGCTCAGTGTAAACACGGCCAATGATTGAACGATGAGCAAGAATTCGTTTGCTTCCCATTCGTCATTCATTTTATGCAGGCGTAAAAATAATCGTTCACTTACTCTCACGTCGCTGCGTGTGAACAGTGATTGTTTGGTCGTTCACATTCACCGGTACACTTTTGGGACATTTGAGCCTAAGACACTTTAGTGACAACATCTTAAGAACTGATGGAGGCATCTAAGGCTGATACACTGATGGGGCAACTGAGTTACTTATGGGGTAATTATAGGAACGTTTGTGAGGTATCTAAGGCCTTATGAAAGCATCCAAGGTTCAGGCACTGATGGGGATAGTTTTGACACTTTTGTGGGGCACCTAAGGCCAATGCCAGCCTTAGGATAGATGGCACCCTGTGTAGAATTTTTTTAGCCCCACCACCCCATCATACAAAAAAAAGATATATTGCACTTCTAGACAGTCTGCATACATTCTGCTCTGCAGAAAGCAGCAAGATAGCAGTATACCCACACCAGAACAGATCATTAAATAAATACAATACCAGAACCAAGCTCATAACATAACCACAGCACGAAAACCAAGCTCAGTACATAAATACAGCCCCAGAACCAACCTGACTACATAAAAGCAATGCCAGAACCAAGCTCATAACATAAATACAGGACTAGAACCAACCTCAGTACATAGATACAATACCAGAACCAAACTCATAACATAAATACAGCACAAACCAACCTCAGTGCATAAATACAGCAACAGAACCAAGCTCATGACATAAATACAGTAGCAGAACTAAACAGTTGTGTTACGGGGTGTTGATGGGCTTACAGCAGTGCCTTGGAACATTAGAAGGAAGGAGATAGAGCCAGGAGGAGGAGAATTCATGACGTCCTACAAGATGAAGAAAACAGACCATCTGTCCAGGCAGACTTAAGGGGGGTGCTCAGATGTACCCTCAGGCTATATCTAACTGGTCATTTCGCCCTTCCTACAAGCTGGTGGCCAGCACCCTGTATGATTGCACAAGTCACATATATCTACGGCCAGCCATGGCTATGGCACTTTGAGGGGAATCTCAAGATGAGGCAGTTTTGAAGGCATTGAAAGGCAAGGCAGTTTTGGGAGCACATTGAGAAGGACACATTGACAGGGGCATTTAGGGCACTAATGGGGGTATCTGAGGCATCTATGAAGAATCTAAGGCTGAGTTACTTATGGGGGATTTTAAGGATCAGGCACCTATGTGGCAAAAATTTCCCCTTCAGTTCATGTTCATGCTATAATGTTCCTACAGGAGAGAAACAGATCTTATTTTTACAAAGCTTCTGTTTTTGAGTCCATGAACTGTAGAATAAATTCCAGTTTCTGGTCTCTAGCTTCTGGATCATGATTGATCTTGTCAGATTATTGTGGACACTCTGATAGAGAGCACTCATGCAATTTGCCCCGGGGCGTCCATGATCATTATATCACCAGAAGAATCCCTGGGATTTTCCCTGCTGTAAGGATACAGTTAACCCTTTATCACAAGGCAAACATTGTAGCAAAAGTTTCACTGCAGAGCAGCTCCACAACCTCAGTCCCTCCCCCCTCCCCACGGTCCCTCTCCTCCTCGTCCATTGCTGAAATTCCCTCTGTTGTATTGTTGTATCATGGGGAAATCCACTCGTTAACTGCAGAACTTGATATTCCTGCAGGGAAGATGAGTGATCAGCAACATATATCACACTAGAGAGAAGGGGAAGAGGGCGAGCCGGGGAATGGCGTTTATTTAATCTTTGCGTTATGTTTAACCTGTTTATTAACTTTCAGCAATATGAATAACCGTGTAACTGTGAACATACATTTTTGTATATATTGAATATTACACAGAGATGTGCACCACTGTATTCGTTGGTGAGGGGCTATATTAACAATGTTTAGACTACATTTCCACATAGTCCAATAGAGTCCTTTAGGGTGGTGCCCTCTGTGCATGTCCCAAAGACATAGATGGGTGAATGTTATTATGACCTTTGTTGGATCTTCTGTTGCCTGAGCCTTTTTTTTGGACGAACGCCTCTGGAAACTAATCAGTCCTTACAGTGGAGACTAATTTTGTACCCTGGCTCCTGTAGTGCCCCAGGGATCTTGAATATAACATTGTTTTAACCAAAAATCATTATCTAGAATTGGAAATCCAGACTGACAAATCAGTCATTTAGAAAATATGGTAGTCCATTTAAAAAAGGAAGAGAGAGAAAAAAGAAGAAAGATGGTGGTGGGGTATTAGTATGGGTTTAGGTGGGTGGTATCAAGATGACGCGCGTTGTGCCCTCACCCTAGCATGCCATAAAACTCTGGAGAGTCCTGGAGGGATACTCACAGTTCCCAGTTCTAGGTTAGGGGAGTCTTCTATTCCCATTTCCTGCATACGTTTTAAGAAATTCAGTTCCTGGATGAACTCCAGTACTGTTGGGGATGGCAGCTCCACCAGTGGCGGGGGATCACTGTTCTTGCTGCTGTCAGAAAGTGTTGAAGCAGTCCTCTTTTTATCTGAGCGAAGGACCCGGGAAAACAATAGTGGGGCCAATTGGGAGGTCACAGCTACTTTTTCCTGTGAGACTTTCTCGTATATCTGGAAGACTGTATCCTAAAAGTTTTTGAGTGACGGGCACTTTCACCGTATGTTCAGTATAGATCCAGTCCCAGAACGAGATCTTCAGCAGGCGTTTGGTATCGCAGGATAAATACCGTGGATGAGGTCAGGACATCTGTACCACCTGGTGAGGAACTTTCTCTTGTGCCACACACACTAATGGTAGCCTATGGGTAAACATAAAGGCTCTATCCCAATCAGAGTCCCGAATCTCAACAGACAGCTCTCTCCCATATTCTGGTAAACTGGGGGTAGTCTGTTCTAGCAAGATATTGTATATTTTTGAGAGAATGTGAGTAGGATGGTTCACTTTTGGGAAGATTTCCTCGATTGGGGTCCTCTCTAAACAGTTTAAAGAACCTGGGGGTGAACCCATCCGGACCCGGCAATTTTCCCACTGGGGATGTTTTAATAACCTCGCTGATCTCATTCTCAGAGAAATCTTCCTCGATTGGCTTCCTATTCACCTTCAATGCTGTTTTTTTTAATAGGAGGCCATTTTGGCCTGAAGTGAGTTAGGGTTCATATAGACAAACTGGCCTTTGAGGTTGTAGAGCTCGTAGTAGTATTCCCTAAAGGTCCTTGTTATCCCGTTGGGGTTGTGTATCTTATTCTCAAACCTGTCCTGGATGTGGGGGATATAGGTGTTACCTATTTTAGTGTGGAGGAAGCAAGCTAAAGATCGTCTGCATTTGTTAGCGTGCTCAAGCGAGTAGCGTTTCAATATATCTTGGAATCTTGGTCCAAGAGGCTTCTCAACTCCTCTTTGGTATTTAGAAGTTCGTTCAGTACCGTTTGGGTGCCTGATTGTTTGTGTGATGCCTCCAGGGATTCTATTTTAGATAATAGGAAGGTTATTTTAGCTGCTCTTTCCTTTTTAGTTTCAAAAGTTTTTATATGATTTTTATATCACTTTACACAATAAAAAGCTGAAGAATATCCCTCGCACGAGTGACTTTAGTAAAAACAATCTTAAGACTGTAAATGTTAAGCAACTAAACAAATAAATATGAAACATATCATATAGGTTTCCGCTCATTATTGTATCTGTAAGAAAAATATTCTCATTTGCATATAGGATGTTATTGGTTTCATTATCTGGTGTGTCTCAGGAGATTTACTTCTATGAGGACTGTAGTCGCAACATATTTGGGATATTTAGATAGTCAGACCATGGTTGCCAAGCCTTAAAGGGGTTGTCCCGCGACAGCAAGTGGGGTTATGCACTTCTGTATGGCCATATTAATACACTTTGTAATGTACATCGTGCATTAAATATTGGCCATACAGAAGTTATACACTTACCCCCTCCGGGGCTGGCGTCCCCGTCTCCACGGCGACGATCAAGCCTCTTCTCTGTCGCACGAACAGTCGCGCTTGCGCACTGAAGAATTCCTCTTCTGTCTACCTCCGGGCTCACGAGCTGCGTCCTGGCTCCTCCCTCTTCTCCGCGTCATCATAGCACTGCCTCCGTCACGTGGTGCCGATCAGCCAATGAGGTGGCTGTAATCGGCAGTGGAACGCAAGACTGGAGAAGAACATCCACGGTGCACCATGGGAGAAGACCCGCGGTGCACCGTGGGAGAAGACCAGCGGCAGCCATCTTTGAAAGAAGAAAAGAAGAAACTTCAAAGCTGCAGAACGGGGATCCAGGTAAGCGAATTTTTTTTTTTTTTAAATAACAAATGGATGCTTTTTAACTGTGCACTAAGTGGGGGTCTGTTTAAAAAAAAAATTTGATTTCGGCGTGGGACAACCCCTTTAAGGAAGTCCTCCATAGAATCATCCCCATAGAAGACAGGTTTTCACATATCATCATTTTGGAGATTCTGTCTATGATAGGGTTTAGAATAAGGGTTGGTTTCAGCCACTGGGATGCTATGTCGATCCTTGCTTCCATACATATAAACTGGGAGAGTTTGTGTTGTTGATTATTATTTCGGGTCGGTTGATCCACCAGCAGGCAAACTAAGGGGGTGGGGGGGCGAGAATGTCTTGTCCAAAACTCTCGAAACCAGACTGGCTACCTGCCTCCACAGGGATCTCACCGCTGGGCATGTCCACTAGGTATGTAAAAGTGAACCCAGTGCCCCGCAACCTCTAAAGTAATTGGGAGAGGTAGTAGGGTAACCTGATGGCTGCCCTTCGCAATGAATGCACAGCAGTGGGGCCATCTTGCCGTTGAGAGTGATATGTTCAGGTCCTCCTCCTAGCGTCTCATTAATGGGAGCTTGTCTTCATGTGAGGGCTGATTTATATTATTATATAGGAGAGAGATCATGCTAGAAGGGGTGACCAGACGCACAGTCTCTCAAACTGCGTATTGGGTATTTGAGAGTGAAGTTGAGGAAACATCGTCTGCAAGAAGCTATATAGTTTGTGTGTTTCCAGCCACAAGTGGCCCGGAACTGAGTATTTTTCTAAGACTTGTTGAAAAATCATGGGTCTATTTAGTGTAATAAAATGTTGTAGTGAGATCAGTCCTCTACTGCCACCAAGCAAAGCTAACTGTTAGCACGCTGGGAGGAAAAGCGTAGGTTGGAATAGCTGCTCTTTCCTTTTTAAGACATGTCTCGGTTTTTTATGAATATTCCCCATATTCCGCATTTTATTGCCTCCCATCATCTTGGCATAGGGGTTTGGTCTAGTGAGTGATGTGCTGCAAAGTCGCTTATGGTGTTGCGTATGTCTGTACAGCACACCACTTCTTGCAGGAGATTGTCAACCAGCCTCCATGTCCAAGGCCTCAATGGAATGTTAGGGACCATCAGGGTATAAAGGACTGGCGCATGATTCGACCATATTGCATTCCCTATAGAGGCCTTGGGTTCCCACGTCAGTGCGTGATGCCTCAACAGGAGGATGTCAATACAGCTGTATGTACGGTGGGCAGGGGAAAAAGTAGGAATAGTGTCTGCCCTTTGGATGTACGAGGCACCAAACATCTACCAGTTGCAGTTTGGTGAGGGCCTGGGTGAACGTTCGTAACTGTGTGGTGGACAGGGCTTCCCTAGGATTAGAGCAGTCTAAATATGGGTCTAGCTGGAAATTAAAATCGCCCCCTAAAACCACTATCCCTTCTGCAAAGTCCATCACATGGGCCAGTAGAGCTCTGCCTGCCATCATGGGACTCTTATTGGGGAGATACCAGTTCACTCGCATAAATAATTTACTCCAACGCCTAACTTTGAGAAGTACAAAGCGCCCTTAGTTGTCTATCAGTGTGTCTATGACCTAATGAGGTATTACCTTGTGGATTGCAATTAAAGCTCCTTTGGATTTTGACAAGGCGTTTGGGCTGTGGATCCATGCGGTGTAGTATTTGTCTCTGATGTTGGTGATGTGCCCAGAGTGGAAATGAGTCTTCTGGAAGAAAATAACATGATTTCTGTTTGTGTAATTGATACAGTATATGATTGCGTTTTTGTGCTACATTAAATCCTTTTGCATTTAAAGAGCAGAACTCCAGCTGAGCCAGGCACCCCCCTCCCTTACCCTCCCCTCCCCCCCCCCCCCCCCCCCCAAACCCATCAGGGCAGTGGGAAAAAAGGGAGGGGGAGAAAAAGAAGAGAATGCAGGGAGCTTGTCATGTTGCGCTGGAGGGTGGGTGGCGCTGGTTTGGCGTCCAATTGCAGCCCTGAGGGAGATGGTGCAGCTCTAGGGGATCTTGTGTCCCTATCTTTTAAGATTTCTTGGGCAGAAGTAGCTTGGTGCATTGATGATTTTTGGGGTGGTGTACCCTCTTGTGCCTCAGGAGTCCTCATGTGTGGCTCCCTGCACAGCGGGGAATGGGCACCTCTGGGTGCTCACAGGGTATTTCTTGCCCTGTTTCTGGAGGCTTGTGTAGCCAGGGCTCTCTAAAAGCCCCCCTCAAGGGGCAGCCCACTTGTGCTGGGGCTCCTGCAGTGTTCCCTGTTTGGCTGTGAGGCTCTGCCCCTCCCGATTGCAATGCCCCTCCCACTGACCGGAGGCCAAGTGATCTGCTTCTCCACTAGCACCCCACTGGTCAGGAGTCTCCCGATGACGCGGAAGTCCCCACCTGGGCTCCCTGGTGGCAGTGAGTCCTTCCTTTTTTTTGCTGCCCATTTAATCTTGGTTTTTTGCCTTTTACGAGGCTTTTTGTGGGCTGTGGGCCTCTTCCCGGAGCAGGAGCTGTGTATTAAGCTTCCTCACTCCTCCATAGCCACCCCATGCCACCCTCATTTTTGCTTTATGTGTATAGGAATTTTCATATACTGCTTAGCTTTTTGAGACCAATTGCCATAAATTGCAGTAAAGAAATAATACGTGTGAACATACCCTAAAGTAGTATTTCCCATATTGATAATACTACAATTCTGAGTTCATATTTAAAATGAGGCAAATTATGTGCGACTATGAACTCTGAGGCATAACTTTAAGCTCTGGAGTCCCACCACCTACCATGTGCCATTGATAATACTGATGTCTTCATATGAGTCAGAGGGGCTAGTGCAACCTCTGCAACCCTATAGATAAGCCTCTGTTACCTACTACACTGAACAATCACTGCAATAGGAACAGCTAGCATGTGACATCTTGTGATCAGTAACGCTGTGCCACGTGATTACTGCGTCATGATCTGTTCTCGGATAATGTGCTGACCTCTTCTTTGTGCAACAGAAGGCAACATTTAGCAGTCATGGGTAAACATGGTGACTTCACTGACTTTGACAGTGACGCTTATTGGCTATTCCAGAACCGTGGTATCAAGAGTGTACCAAGACTGGCTGAACCATGGGCAGACAACCAACAGAAGATCACACAGCAGTAGGCTACACATGGTTGCTCCTAGAGGCAAGCGTCGGGTGGCACGTCTCGTATCTCAGCAATGACGTGCCACAGTAGACCAGCTGACCCAGCAGTATAACAGCGGGGAAGTTAAACAAATTTTCACAATGACCATGTGGTGTACCTTGAGTCTACTGGGATTCAAATGGCCAAAGACAAGAAAGGGTGCCCCTGATTACCAAGAGTCATTGCTAACAGCACCTCACATGGGTCCAGGAAAGACATCAATGAATCTTGGACACATGGCAGAAGGTCATCTGGAGTGACAAGTCTGATTTCCTGTTGAACCATACAGATGACCGGATCCATATCTGGCATAAACAGCATGAAGCTGTATCCCATAGGTATACTGTTGGAGTTCAACAGGCCAGTGGTGGAGGCGTGATAGTCTTGGAAACGTTTTCCTGGCAATGCCAATTATCGTTGGTCATCATACCACGATCTTTAAATGATGAACGCTACAGGGATCTGTTGCAGCGTCCCGTAGGGTGACCCTGGACACATGGCATACGCTGAGGAGCTGGGAGAGCAAGATGCTGGCTTGTCAGGGCAGCACTTACCATGCTCCTTCCTGGAGGGATGCACGCAGCCAAAGCCAGGGCAGCACTGGGCCTCTTCCGCACACCCCTAGGATAAGGATGCCCAATAGATGGTAGAACAGGGAAAGAGTTTGTCACAGGTGACGCCACCGCTCCGGTACACACCAGAATGAACTCCAGGGGAGAATAAAATAAGCCACAGACAGTTATGAAGTACCTCAGGTCCCTGGGAGCGGTCAGGGCCTGGAATAAACTTTACTTGGCAAACTTTAACAATACAAGGCACACTTCAGAGAAATGACAGTGCAGGAAATTAATAGACTTGAGACTTAGGAATACCTCCACCCAGTGATCCAGACTTCAGAACTCCCGGGTGTGAAAGACAAAAATAGGTGTACCTCTACACGGTGATGCCATAGATCCAGACGGCTGTTAGGAAATTATAGACTTAGACAGTACCTCTGCACTGGGCCTTGATAAGCACTCACTCATGGTTGCTTTCACTCTGCTTAGGTGGGGCTCACTCCTTCCTCCTCACATGCACATCCAAGCTGGGAAAACCTCTCTTCCTCTTCCATGATTCACTACATGAGGGCTAAAGGTACCCCCATGTAGCTGAACCTCTTGACTACAACTCCAGAAAACATGGACATGCTTTCCCGCTCTCAAACACTCACTTTTATAACCTCTCTCATACCAGGTGACATGACATAAATTGATACATTTACAGACAGTCTCAAGGCTTTGCAAACACTTAACCTCTCACTTGCTGCAGCTGTGCAATACACATAATACACTGCACCTATATCTTCAGGAAGTCTTTCCCGACCACAGTGCCATCTTTTACCAGGACAACACTCAGTGTCATTGACCTTGGATCACTAAAAAGTGGTTGGAAAAATATGAAAATGAGTTCTCCACACTGCCTTGGCCCCAAACTCAACAGACTGCAAGCCCCTTGAACATGTTTGAGATATGTTGGAAAGCGCTGTGAGATCTGCTCCCATTTATCCACAAAATGTGCACCAACTGATGGGGCTTCTGCAATGGGCATGGGTTAGGTTGAGTATGGGGGATGTTCACCACCTTGTGGAATGTGTTCACCCACAAAAGAGGATCAATCTATTACTGAGCAGCTGTTCCTAATGCAGTGATCGTTCACTGTAGATACCCTATTAAAAGCACGACTGTGCATGCCATATATGTACTCAGTCATGCTGAAAAGATTCATTTCTATGCACCAAAAAGGCTTTGATTTTGCACATTGATGTTCTCTGCCGGATGCAACCTGATGTGCACCACAAACTCAACTTTTGCACAGCAGGAAATGTTTCACGACCACAAAAATGTTTATTTTGCCAGTCTACATTATAGTGTGTGTGCAATGATGAATAAGATATTCTGCTTTCCATTCTAATACAATACACATTTAACCAGATCAACCGTGGAAATTAGCCCACAGAGATAGTTTAATGAGTGTGCATTGACAGGGAACAGTGGACCGATATCACATCTGCAAACCAACAATTTTTCCTACAAGTGTGATGTGCTTTGTGTGATAACGTATCGCTGCACATGCGGTTTTAACGTGCGTATTCGGTGTGTGTGAAAATCGCATGTTGTTCAATTAGTAAAATTAGAAAATCACATAGAGAAACTTGCATTTACATGTGAGTACAATGTGTTTTTTTTCTTATGCAAGTTCCATCCATATTGCAATTAGGAGAAACTCATGTGGGAAAAGCATTCATGTTAATGCAACCAGAGAGACCCAGAGACAAAGGCAGAAAGTAGAGAGAGAGAAGAGAAGAAAAGAAATAGAGAGAGAGCTAAGAGATGGGCCATATTCACATGGCCGAAATTCTGGCGCAAGGTTTTAACATTGCGAGACACACAAAATGTACACTGAAATAGAACCCATTATTTGCAATGGATGTATTTACATGGGCAATTTGCTGCGAGATAGAAAAATCCTATGCGGGGAGACAGCGGGGAACAAGATGGTTGTCAACAGCGGCTCTACTGTTCCTCCTTGGAATGTCTATTTTAGCCTGGCTATGCTGCGCAAAGTGGCAAAACAACTACAGTAGCAAGAAATAATATAGTGTTAAATGTTTTTATGATGCCAGTACCTCATAGAATCATAGAATGGTAGAGTTGGATGGGACCTCCAGGGTCATCGGGTCCAACCCCCTGCTCAGTGCAGGATTCTCTAAATCATCCTGGATAGATATTTTTCCAGCCTTTGTTTGAACACTTCCATTGAAGGAAAACTCACCGCCTCCTGTGGTAACCTGTTCCACTCATTGATCGCCCTCACTTTCAGAAAGTTTTTTCTAATATCTAATTTGTGTCTCCTCCCTTTCAGTTTTATCGCATTGCTTCTAGTCTTTCCTTGTGCAAATGAGGATAGGGCTTATCCCTCTGCATTGTGACAACCCTTCGGAGTCCAAACCAGACTTCAAAGTAAACCAAAGATACAGAGTTTACTCCACGCTTGTAAAACAGTTCACACTTAGCTGAATTCGTAGTTAGCATTAAGTTCAAACAATTTCACTTGAGCAGAAATACATGTATTTATTCCTGAGCTTTTTCCTTTGCTAGGGAAAACCGGGCCCACCAGTCTAAGTTATCTGGGTTGTTTTCCGGACGGGCATTTGTGCAAGAATGGATGGCTTATCAAGGACTGCCTGTACTTCATCTGACTTGTAATTATACAGGGGCAAAGTACACTCACTACTGAGAAGTTTTCTTGGTATAAGTCCTCCTCCTCACTGTAGCACTTTCCTCCACCTTCCGACCTCTGGTAGTTTTCCCAATTGCTGCAGCTCCTCACCCTGCTTCCTCTCTCCTTCACCTTCAATGACCAACTCCTCGAGTCCTCCTTCACTTCCTGCCACTTTCCCGCACTTTCTCTCTTTTTTTGACACACTTGCTCCTACACCCTGCTGACTTTCCCGGGCTTGACTAGACTCCTCCCATTCCACCAATCAGAAATTTTACTGACAAGTAGCCAATCAGGGAGAATGGTTGCCGGGCAGACTAACCTCAGCCCAATCTCTGGGAAAGACAGTGTCTTCTCTCTGAATAATACCTGCTATGTCTCTAGAAGAGCTCACAGCCAGGTATTCAGGACTTCGCTGACTATTTGATTATCCTGTATTACCCTCTGGGTCACTACACCTATTTTCCAGGTGATATCACCCATTATTGTCTATGGGGGAAAAAAATTGCATTGCACTTGTATGCAGATGTGATTTTCTTGCAAATGTGATACAATTTTTTATTTTTCCTATTGAAACAACATGCGATTTGCATACTCACAAACTGATATGTCCGCTGTGCTTATTGAGATATGGTCATCAAGTCAACAAAAAAAGATCAACGTTGTGATACACATTTTTTAGCTTTATAACCCACTAAGCTAAACAGAGCAGTACACCCATATGCATTCAAAGTACTACATAGAAACCCACACAACTTTTCCTAAGATTCAGAGGAAAAGGATTATTTTCTACCCTGCACAGGAAGTTAAACTGGAAAATGTGTGAAAAAAAAACTAAATTAATAATGATGATTTGTTGCAAGATTAAGCAGAGATATGGCTTAATTCCTTTGGTGTTTATTCACTGTTCTTCCTCAATATGTAAAATCCTACTACTAAAGATCACTTCCTCTTGGCACATTAATGTACAGGAGTTGGTTCACTTCCTTTCAGTGAAGAGAGGAGAGGCAGACGGATGCAAGTTCGATCCTCGCCCCCTCCAGTCTGGTATTGGGCCAGGAGTGGGAGTGGGGAGAACTTTAACATCAGCATTTTTTATCATTCTCATTATTACACTGCTATACTTCAGTATAGCAATGTATTATGAAGCCTATGAAGCTCAGCCTCCTCAAGCCTCTGGGTGCCATAGCTAGCCACGGCTCATCCAATTCATAAATCCTGCCCCCACAACACAATGGCTGTTGATTGGTTCTTTGAGCGCTGCATTAATTGGCTAAGCACAGCGCTCAAGAACCAATCACAGCTATCGCTTCCTGGAGGTGGGATTTTTGAATCCTGTCACCAGGAAGTGATGATGTACGAGCGGCTAGGACTGCGAGGACTGTGGGAACAGTGCATACCTCCTGAGAGCGGCGTGAGGAAGCACACCTGCTAGATAATCTATTCATTTTTTATGTAGTGTAGCTAGGGCTTATTTTTCAAGACCCCCTGAAAATCTCACCCAAAAAATTCAAGATAGGGCTTATTTTCTGGGTGGGTCTTATTTTCAGGAAAACACAGTATGTAAGAAGTTGAACTTGAATCAGCAAGGGCTGTCAAGTTTAATCAATATTGCCAAAAATCTAGAGCCAGTGTTGCTGAGTAGAAAAGTCTACATTGCTTAAGTATTTCAAACTGTGTTTCAACATTCTGAAACCGTGTGCCAAGTTAAAGTGGCTGTACCCCTAAGTCAGCTGCCAAATAACGCCTGTTATTGTTTACTGCAACATTGTGTCTATCTCTTAACCAACCTGCATGTGGGGGATTCCTATATCTATCTGCTGTGAACAGTAGCTGGTGATGAGCACTTAGCATGGGAAATCAGGAAGAAGAATGCACATAAATGGGCCTCCTCTACTAG
Source organism: Eleutherodactylus coqui (assembly GCF_035609145.1). Classification (NCBI taxonomy): domain Eukaryota; kingdom Metazoa; phylum Chordata; class Amphibia; order Anura; family Eleutherodactylidae; genus Eleutherodactylus; species Eleutherodactylus coqui. Next base: position 58,653,691 of record NC_089846.1, on the reverse strand, counting down.
TGGGCAACCTGGTTGGTTGCTGTTAGTGCTGAATCTACTCATACAAAAGAATACTCATACTGCATGTGCAGTGCCATACTCTTGGCTAGCCACTTCATGAATGACATGAAGCTCATGCACTTTTCTCAGTATGGAGCAATGCAGAATACTTGAAACACAAGACGTGCCACTGGAGATGTTTTGTGTTTCAAGTATTCTGTGTCTGCTTATCACTAAGGAATCCAAAACATGTGCAGTGACCTCCTCTCTGCCGTCAGAAAGGACATCACTGTGTATGTGCTAGATCTCTCAGTGTGGCACAGACGCATAATACTTGAAGCACAAGACATCTCTAGCAGAGGAAGGTAGAAGTTGTCTGAGGAGAGCCAGTGCAGTGGAAATGAAGAGGTGTGAGTACCCAAGAAAGTGCTTAAATCAAAGATAGTCAAAGCAAAAAAGAAATGATTCAGTTTAGATAACAGTAACTAAAGAAGGATATAGAAAGAAGAATTGTATCAAGATAAGAAAGATATAAAGACAAGAATTATATATATAGAACATTAGAGACTGAAGATTACAGAAAGAAGGATAGAGAAAAACGAACTGTTAAACAACGAAAGAAAAGAAAATAGCTTGGCAACAGAAGTAAAAGAGAAAAATAAATTTATATGTAAAGCATAAGTGAAGGAGAGAATAAGCAGGGCAAAACAGAGTGTACAGATTATTTTTCCCTGCACTTTCAATTGTTATTGAGCCCTAATCTACAGACAGGGATCCTGTACTTGCCAACATCTATGTACTTTAGAGTGAATCCATGCTATTGAAGATATATTATTTTAAAGAAATGTTTTTACTGTTTGATTAAAACTGACTCCTGGAGTTCCCTTCCCACCATCATAACATCTGCACTGAAGTATACCAGACTGCACTCTGGGAGGAAGTCTACAGTGCCCATTTTATTTTATTTTTCTCCTTTTTGTTATTGTTTTGTCTGGCACAGGTTTCGGCCTGTGTACAGACTGGTGTCACAAACTTGACAAGTTACCACCATACCCTATCGGACTTTACAGGTAGCTGTTCCGCAAAGGAACGTCCAAACTAGAATACCATTTACACTGTTAAAGCCCTACAGCTGCGATTCGGGAGATGGAGGTAGCGTAGCCCCCATTACCACTGCTGGCCCCTCTGCGGTCTGTCTGGCATGTTGCGCTAGGTTTGCCACTCAGGGCAGAAGGACTTGATCTTTGTGATAGGGTACTGACAGCAGGGTTGGCACCACTCTGGAAGGGAGTTGGACCAGAAAAGGTTCGACTCAGGGCTCCTGTTGGCTGAAAAAGGCTGCCAGACGTAACTGTTACAAATCTGGAGGCAGTTTCACCTTCTCCTGGACCAATTCAGGTGGATGCCTGACATGTTTCGGCTCAGCATATGTGTCCCGATGCAGATGGTACTCCTCATTACACATCACTTCATACCTTTTATGGAACACCTGTTGCTTGGGTGGCAGAGTACCAGTCATGATGTAGGCACAGAACAACACTGATACCACACTGCTTGAAAATTCCTCTACTAATAACTGCAGAAAAGTCCACAATATAACTGCAGGCAGATTTCGTACCAGTAAATGGTGTTTCCATCTTTCTGATAGAAGTTTTGCTCCCTCCACAATCACTCTATCTCTCTATATGTAGTACCAGACTGGTAAGTGACGTGGATCATACAGTCCCACAACCAGAACCCACTTGCTGCCACTTTATAATTAACAATCCCTTAAGGGAACATACCTCACCAAATTACCCATCACATTACCCATTAAGCATCTTACATTTGTTTCGCCCCTCCATGGCCCTTTGGAAAATTCCCTACTCCTTGCAGATAATAATGGAGTTTCACTGGAGGAGGGGAAGTCTTATACAGGTTCTTGACACCTACTTTCAAAAAAGATGGGCCAAGGACCCTGTAGCAACCACATGGTCTGCCTCTGTAGTGGTGACGGCTCATGTTGGGTGTTACACAGCCTCTAAGAATAGAATTGGAAAATACCAGCATGGGTCAAGGTGTGGCATCCATCATCTGTTATCTCTATATGACTGAGATGCTATTATAGTACAGTTAATGCCCACTGAGAGCTGTCCAGTTGTAACGGAGGTGCCTGTGCTACCACCAGCAGGGCTGATACAGAGTTACTATATATTCTGGGTCTCTGTGACTGCGTCTCACCATTATTCTGCACCGATCTTACAAAATGACTCATAACATAAATTTAATTTTCTTTGCAAAAGCAGAAAAGGGAAGTTATAATTGCTTCTATCCCGCTTTAGAAAGCCACAGATACTGCTTTCTACACAAAGTTTCCAACCTCATGGTGACTGCAGCATCAGATATTGGGTCCTGGAAAGTCTAACGCAAATTCTTATCTAGCCCAGATATAAAAAGTATCTCCAGAGATATAAAATCTCCTCAGGTCAGATAATAAAACTACTACATATCCATGGTTGTTTTTCATTTAATAGTGGATAGGTAAGAGCAGCAAAGGAAAAATAAAAAAAAAACCTTTTCTCTGATCCATGATAACTCCCATTTTAGCTGCCATCATTCACTCTTCAGCTGAACTATGATTTCAAGGTGAGCTTAAAATCCATCGTTCAACCGGAGAGAGATAACAGGGACCGCACACTGTGTTCTGCATGGAAGTTGGAGATTACATTGTATTCTGCCAACAGCCCGTTCGAGAACAATAGAGCTGTGTGCAGAGCTCAGACCACATGCTGTGCTCTGCAAACAGCTCCCGGAGGCCACTTTACATGCAAATGAAGCTGATAAAGTGTTAATGGACTTCAGTGTCCATTAACACTTTATGCAAAACGATCGCTAAAACTGTCAATCTTTCAATCGTTTGAAAAATTGGAGGACCCGGCATATCCAGGCATTACATGTTCAGCCTTTGCTTTCAATGACAATCTTGTAATACCTAATTCCTCCTGCGGTATTGTTGTTTGAGAATTTAGTGCTGGTTTCTCCATAGATTACTCCGGATCACTGGAGATCCCAGCACCAGGTCACGAGACCCTTCTAACATAACCCCCTCTGAGAATTCAGAAGCTCTTTGAATTTTTTATCTTTGGCTGGAGGTACACTGTAGTAAAATCAGATCCCATTTTACACTTAAGGAGCGTCGCACTGACTAACCATTATTAGCATGTCCACTGGCTATAGATATTGAATCTGTCATATATCAGCCCAGAACATATAGCAAGTGATTACATGCCTTTGTATAGAGCAACATCTTTTAATGTGAGGCTGTAGGGCACATAACTCTATACATCTGTTCTCTAGTAATGACAATATATCTGTATATTATATATATATATCTATATATATATGTGGGGGGGGTAGATAGATAGATAGATTTTTGCATTGTCTGAAAGATAGTGCCACTGGAGAATGCTCCCTTACATAATACCCCACCCAGAGTATATTCCCATATTAAGGGTTCCAGATAGAATGTGCCCCTAAATACAGGGTCCTGGCCCCATCATACAGTGCCCCAACCAGAGAGTGCTTTCATATATAATGCTACAAGTAGAAAGTGCCTTCATATACATGACTCTAGCCCTTACGTCACTCTCAAGCCTCTCATACACATGGTCTCATCTAGAACATACCCCTAAATACAAGTTCCTAGACAGAGAACCCCCAATATACAGTGCAACAAATAGATTAAGCCAGTCAAAGTGCCTCATTTACAGCTCCAGAGGCAAAAATTCCATCATACACAGTGACCCAGCTAGAATCTGCCGTCCCATATACAGGCCCCCAGTCAGAGTGCCCCCTTATGTAAGATCACAGCTACTGTGCATCCCCATAACATTTCTCTAAGATCATCATTCATGAGAAGGATCTTGCTTTGGGGAGAATTGGAGGCCACAACTATAGGATGGTGGCCCCAGTAGCTAATAGGATCCAGAGGTAACGCGGACCGTGGACATCAATCAACAGTTCTAGTGACCACTAAATACGATTCCAACTGAGTCTTCCCACGAAGCCATCTACCTAAGATTCATTACCACATTTAGCAATATTCAAGGAAATGTGAGCTCAATTTTCTGCCTTCTGTTTTTGTCTTGTATGATCTCATGGCTTCCTCTATTGGTTGCATTTTTGACACACCACATCCTCTCCAACAAATCTATGGCACAAGTGACATCATGCCCACATCCAGATCCTACATTTTAACACCTACAGGTAGTCCTCCAAGACAAAAGTCTGCAAAGGCAAACCAGAAAGCCAGATACCCATTATAAATGATCTGGTATTATTATACATGAAGTTGCAGGAAAGACCTCATACATAAAACAACTTTTAGAGGTTTTCTTAAATGGAAACCCCTGTGTTCGAAGCAGGCCATACTTTCCCCTTCAGGTGCTCATTGAAAATTATGGGCAACCATGTAATATATGACTAGGCTGAGCCTACTACAACTCTCTCCACTGGGTCAAGTATAGAGGGGATCTCAAATGGAGGACCCCTCTGTACAATGTTCATGTGCCCTAATAAGGCATAAGTCTTCAGAAGTCAACCCCTTGAAAAACATTAGGGAAGCCTATGTATTTAATTCATAAATTAGCTTATACTCTACTCATGGGTCCTTATTATATTCTTGATTAGGACTCCAAAGCTGAGTTTCAACATTTTGTGATGAAAAATGCTCCAAATCTCTTCCAAATACATAGAATTAAATGTTAAAATTATTTTAGTCTGTAGCCACCACCAGGGGGAGCTCACTACATACTGCTTTATCTTTGAGCTGAATATATAAAATGTATAAAGCTCAGCGCTGCCCCCCCCCCCCCCCCCGGGTGGTGGCCGCAGATATGAGAGGTCAATATTAGAAACCCTTTCTCCCAGCAAGCAATTATATGCTGCTTCCTCTTCTACTTCTTTCGCTCCCGGCTAAAGGGTTAGGTCCTACACAGTCTCACACCAGACTACTTTTGGTTTCACTATCCTGACTCTCCTCACCACAGACGGGCACCACCCTACAATATATACAAGGGTGACTGGGATAATTTGGCATGTTGCACTGGGAACGGGTTGCTCTTACCAGCACTCAGGAGGGACAGTCTTACACCACATAGATCAACAAAACAAAGGTAGAGGAACAGAACAAAGAGATAATCACATCTGGAACTCATTAGGCTACATAGCCATTTAAATTGGGGCGTGTTTCTTGTGCAAATTAACGTGCACTACATGTGCAAAATGTACAGTGAAATATACCGATACATGCACAAATCAGACTCGTTCTTAGCGCAAATACGTTGCGTTAAGTCACGTACAAAAACGCATACGCCCGTGTGAAGGAGCCCTATAGGCCGCTTTACACAGAATGATGATTGTTAAAGAAAATAGTTCGAAAAAGCAAAAGTGAACGATAATCGTTCAGCCTAAACACAGTCAGTGATCGGATGACAAACGATACAACGTTCTTTTTTTTCGTTATACAGGACTTAAAATCTCAGTTGCCTTATTCACTTATCTTTCGGTTTAAATACCGATCATTCAGTCGTTCTCATTCACGTCTACGAACCAACCTGTATAAGCAGGCTGCGCAAGTGAATAAGTGAACTCTGGCATTGTTCGCTCATCCAAACGGACCCTAAGAGTAACAGAAATGTGAGACTTCTGTGGGTATAAAAATTGAATCCCTTAGGCCTCATGTCCACGGGGAAAATCAGGCCCGCTCCGGATTCTCCATGGAGAATCTGCAGCGGGTCCCTCCTGCCCCGCGGACATGAGGGCTGAAAATAAGAATAAATGAGAATAAACTCACCTCCCATCCGCTCCGTTTCTTCTCTTCGCCGCGGCGTCATCTTCTCTGCGTCGCGGCCGGATCTTCTTTCTTCGGCTCGGCGGATGCGCATGATGACGTCGGTGACGTGCCCCGCGCATGCGCCGGGCCGAAGCAAAATGATCCGGCCGCGACTGAGAGAAGATGGCGCCGCGGCGAAGAGAAGAACCGGAGCGTGTGAGTAAAATCTGATTTTAGGTCTCCCGCAGATCCAGACGGCTTCCATAGGCTTCAATAGAAGCCTACGGGAGCCGTCCCCGCGGGAGACCCGCATGAAAATGGAGCATGGTCCAGATTTTTTCATGCTCCATTTTTTTTAAAATCACTTTTATTGACCATCCGCGGGTATTTATCTACCCGCGGGTGGTCAATGCATCCCTATGGGGTGCGGATCCGCGGGCAGGAGAAGAGTTAAAATCCGCTGCGGATTTTAATTCTTATTTTGCCCGTGGACATGAGCCCTTTAGGCCTCATGTCCACGGGCACACGCAGATTCCACCGGTGCCTGCAGCCATGGACATTTTTCCACCGGTCCGGATACGGTGCGGGTCTTCTCCGTCCCGGCAGGATCTTCTTTTCTTCTGCCAAGCGGTGTGTGCAGGCGGACCTGCTGTCGTGCCGCAAGCATGCGCATTTTCTTTTTAAATCTCCTGTTTTCCCGCAGAACCGCGGTACATCCACAGTGTCAGATGCGAGTGTGCCTGCGGATCGGACACTTCCATTGACTTCAATGGAACCTGCAGAAAAAGGAGCATGCTGCGATTTTTATCCCGCATGTCTGATCCGCGCACCGGGATAAAATGACATCCAAAGGGATTTAATTACCTGCCCAAAACTCAGCCTGATATCACGCTCACTAACATGCGTTTTCACTCCGATGGAAGGCGTTTTTTCTGGCAAGTAGCAATCACCTTGGGCGGCTTTCATGCGTGTTAGAGGAGCGGCAAGTGTTTCCCATTGTTTTCAATGGGAAACCTAGTATCACTTTTACGTGAACTCCGAATGCCACACAATGTGTTTTAGTGTCCCATTAAAAACAGTGGGTGATACGATCTGAGGAACGCGAAAAGATAGGACATGCAGCAATTTTTTTTCCGCATTGCCCATTCAGTGTATATGACTCCATTCATAGGAATAGGGTTCACATCCGTGTGAAAGCGGCCTTTAAGCAGCGGAAAAACATTGCCTGGCCGGATGAATCTAGATTTCTGTTGCACTATGCTGACAGAAGGGTCAGAATTTGAGGCAAGAAGCATGAATCGCTGACCCCTTCAGGCTGGTGTAATGGTGTGGGAAATATTTTCTGGGTCCTCTGATAATTGTGGATGGACACTATGGCGAATTACTAAACCTCTGAAGGCCAAAGAATGTGCTACTGGATGTGTTTTTATAATAAAGTGGCCATTCAGTGTATGTATTAATGTATTCGAACAGATTGTGTGAGAAGATGGTCACTTTTATGAGTCAAACCCCTTCCACATGATTTTGAGACGTTTCCACCATTTACATACATCTGTCAGAGCCCAGATGACCATCTATTAAATTCTATTTACTCTAAAGTATTTTCAGCGATCGGGTGCCGCTAATAAGGATCTGTCATTTCAATGACATCTAGTTGTGTGTGTGCTATATTAATCTGTGCTGGCAATGTGAGACTACAACTCCCACCATGCCCATTACAGCAGTCAGAGATTGCTGACTAGCGCCTAAAATAATGGCCCTGCAATGAATAAGTGCTGACAGCGCACTGATAATAAAGTTGTATTCCTCCAGTGCCCCATAGTGGTGAGCAGGAGTAATGGACAAGCACAAAGTTCAAAAAGTTATATTAGGGAACTTCTGGAAGAATACATTTGACTAATGCCGGTGGCAAACAAATGTTTTCTGGCCGCATGCAGGCCTCTATTATATAGTTGATTGTCCTGGCCCGAACGAGGGTATCTGGACCCAAACTATAAGCATTACAGATTCCTATGATGCTCAAAGTTCAGCACAGGAGACCTGCAATCAGGCCAGGACATGCGTCTGTATTACAGATGCATATTTAGACTAATAAGATCCAGATTTGTTCTTTATTTCACGGAACTGTGCAGCGCATTGCACATTTGAGTGTGGATTGAGTACACATTTGCGAACCTCCCATAGGCTTCTATGGGGACTTTTGGTGCGCAAATGCGCACAAAAATAGAGCATGCCATGTTTCTTTTCCACACGCGCAAAAAAGGGAGGTGAGAATGAACCCATTGAAATCAATCGGTTCTATTCTCTGCGTATTGCACATACATATTTTGCCCGCACAAATACATCCATGTGAAAGAGCCTTAACACAGATTTGCTACAGAATTGCTGAAGATTTTTAGCAAAGTCTGCAGCAATTCCATTGATATAAATCCACTGCAAAATCTCCATTTAGGGCATGTACATTTTGGTTCAGAATTGTCCATTTGGTTTTTTCCACCACACATGAAAGCACCTTATGTGTCAGCCACAGTGCCCCATCCTACTGCTATGCAGTGTACCCCTATAGATGGAAGCCACACAGCTCACATAAGTCTAAGCCACAGTCCTTTTAAAAAGGTTTATCTGAATGCCCCATAATGATGCCAACCAAATTTTCCCCAAAAGTGACAACCACAGCGCTTTGCCTTGATAAATGCTGACCAGAGTGCCACCCTAACAGTGCCAACCACAGTGCCCCCATAACAACAGCCAATGTACACATTATAGAGTCAGTAAGCTTCTTCGTTGCTCCTGATCTGGTCAACTGTGCCTAAATCAGCACCTGGGGCAGCACCTTCGGGTACAAGCCCTCCTATCCTATCTATTCTCCTTGTAAGATGCCACTGTAGACGGTTGCTACCCCTGGTTCTTTTATTGGTTCTGTTATTACATTTTAAGTGTCTGTTCCTTTAAAGGTCAGGTGACTGTAGGTGGCTTGGAGGAACCAGAAGGGAGGATGGCCGGCAACATCTTTTGGTGGCACAACTGGAGAGTTAACAGGACAGCAAGGGGATGTGGTAAAGTAAGCTCTACCCCTGTGTGTAGAAGGTGGCAGAGAACCACAAGCTCTTCTGCCACGGGCTACAGTTGGGAACTAAAGTGGAGTATTCTAGAGAAATTAGAAGTTTCTAGTTTGTCCATCCAGAATCCCGCGGAGCCATCGGCACAAGCCATCACTGCCATGAGTTCTACCAAACTGTGGTTTCAAATAAAGCCACTGTATTGCACAGTGTGGTGGGGATCTGACAATTACACCGTGGCTTGTACCCAAGACTATGGCCAAAATGAATGGGGGCTCCACAGCACCAGTGGCTCGACCACCCATCCCACCAACCAACACATTGCAGAAGATGAATGTCACAACCGATGGTCACGGAAGTAAGAACCTGCTAGTGGTTCCCCTACAGCCGATTCCTCCTGCAGACAAGGTGTCCCCTACAGCCTTGTACCCTGTTAAATCACATCACATTCGAATAGTTGAAACCAATAATAAAAAGAGTTGAGGTGAAAGGATCGCGATTCGATCCCCAATATCAATGTGACTACAAATCAGGTCCCAATGCTCAGTTATGGCTGCTTTTAGTTTTTTAGTGGGGCTCTTCTTCAGTAGACTCTTTGTAGCATCTTTTTGCAGTACAATTTAAAAGGGGTTAATATTTTCTGGAGTTTCATGATAAAAGTTCCCAGGAGATGTACATAATAAACCAATGACAAGATGCAGAGCCGCACTCCTAAACTCAGAGATAAGGAGCCTGGAGGTGAGACAGCGGCCAAGGAGAGAGCGTGTGGTATAAATAGAATGATCCGGAGCAGCTGCTTGCTGCACAATATATAATAGAGGCCGTCAGGTCTTCTCTCTTGGTCTCCGACTGCTGCAGGATGTATCTTCACCCCTGACAGGCAGTCATGGCAGCTCTTCAGGTAATGGGTGAACGACCATGATCCATCATACAGAAATCCACCACAGGCGTCTCATCTGCAGAAACTCAGTTTTATGTGTATGATGGAAAATTCCACTGAGAAACAGAATCATAAGAGTCATTTCTGTAAAATACACTCATTGTCAAAAAAAAATTCATACACCGAGAAGGAGTTGTTGGAATCAAATGAAACTTTCTATGTGTGACTGTAATGTTGATACAAGTAAGTGATTACAATATCAGAGCAATGGGAGAATTTATTTTGGAAAAGTAACCCTTGAATAGAGGCTCTAGCACCCTTTTGTACTACCTCTAGCTTGGATAGAAAATGTGATACGGACGGGCATGAAGGCTCCAGTTCCCTGTTGTCCCGCCTCTAGATTAGATAGAAGATGTGATACGGGTGGGCATGGAGACTCTAGTACCCTGTTGGGCCACCTCTAGTTAGGATACAAGATGTGATACGGGCGGGCATGGAGGCTCTAGTACCCTGTTGGGCCACCTCTTGTTAGGATACAAGATGTGATACGGGCGGGCATGGAGGCTCTAGTACCCTGTTGTACCGCCTCTAGCTTGGATACAAGATGTGACACGGGGAGGAGCATGGAGGCTCTAGTACCTTATTGTATTGCCTCTTGCTTGGATACAAGATGTGATATAGAGTGGGGGGGAACTGGGAGGCTCTAGTACCCTGTTGTACTGCCTCTTGCTTGGATACAAGATGTGATATGAGTGGGCATGGAGGCTCTAGTACCCTATTGCACCGTCTCTAGCTTGGATAGAAGATGTGATATGAGTGGGCATGCAAGCTCTGGTATCCTGTTGGACCTTCTCTAGCTTTCATACAAGATCTGATACGGGTGGGCAGGGAGGCTCTAGTACCCTGTTGTACCACCTTTTGCTTGGATACAAGATGTGATACGTGCGACAGCCGTCATCAGTTCCCAAACTAAACCTGGATTCATCGCTTAAGGCCGGTCACATATGACTGGATTTGAATTGCAGAATTTACGATCGTCACCCGCATGGATGATCCGCGGTATTTAGTGCACATTACAAAAAGATAGAACATTCTCATATCCACTCAGATGAGAAAATACTGATTGTGATTTCCACAAGCAGAAGTAAAATTGCAGTATGTTCTCTTTCTGGGGGGATTCCGCATGGATGGCTTCCATTGAAGTCAATGGAAGCTGTCCAACTCGCGGCACATCCGCAATTGACATTGCAGATAGGTTGCGGGAACCCACGTCATTGCCTTGCGATGGCATCGGAAATACAAATACTTTTTTAATTAAAAATTTACTGTGCATGACCAACGTCGAACATCCCTGGTCATCCACAGTAAAGAAATTACATGTCCGAGGGGTTGCCGGCTAAGGTCAGAGCCGGATTCTACTGTGAGCTCCCGCATGTGAAATCTGGCCCGTTTGTGTGAAACAACCCAGCTCCACCACATAGCAGTCAAGTTTTACTGTTCATGACACCACTGCAAACGAAGGTGGCTGTAGGTGGGTGTCAAAGGCATTACACGTAATGGGCGCTGTGAGACCAAATGTTTGTTAACCGGGTGAAATCTCTTCAATTGTATTGTAGAGGCATCTAGTGGTCAACAAGCACTAGACAAGCAGAAGAAGAGGTCACTACACACAAGGAGTCACTGAGAGACTTTTTATAGTCCATGGGGGAAGCCACTTTTAGGGCCTCAGGTAACAAGACTGTTCATCTAATCACACCACAACTCCAATCATTTTTATATCCGCCTGAGATATAACTGCATGCCGAGTTTTACAGCAAAAATGACAACCGCTTATAGAGGCAGGATTTATTTTTGACAAAGAGTGTAATTGAAGTGATAAACTCTTCTCCCCCTCCTCACAGCCAACCTTAGGAGCAAGACCAAGTCTCAGAATCATAACAGACAATATAATGATAAGAGTGTGATATACAAGGAGAGAGAATCAAATAGCCCCCATGGCTGGTGATGAATAAAGTTTTCACACCTCCATCCCATGGCAACATTTAAATTTCCATCCATGGGAAACTCTTAATGGAGCTCTTCCATGAATTGATTTCATACCAAAAGTCCTGAAATGCTGTTTATAACTGTTTTTAGGTGCATTCACATGTTGCGGAAGCTCTGTAGAAAACCACAGCAGAAACATTTACTATTAAAGTGAATGGGATTAAAGCAAATCCTGCTCACAAGTGGAGGTAACAAATATATAGATTTCCTGCTGTAACTATTGTTATGGGAATAATATCATATTCCAGAAGATTTCACCAGTCTGCTCTAAGTTGGTTATAATAAGAAGTTTCATGCATGAAAATGTATTTGAGTTTGACTCCTGTTTCGGTCATTCTCTAATACCCTTCTGATTTATTCAAAGGAATGCAATCACTTTTACGGACAAACGTTACATCACAAGATAGTAGAATACAAAAAGAGTTATTGTGCTCATACAGGATTGGTTAATACAATAATATGGTAATTCACATGTTAGAAAAGTATCAAAAGTGAAAGAATTCGCAGAGGTATAATCTTATCTGTAAGAGAGCACATCGTGACGTTTTCTTGACAGACTGTTTTTACCCATCCATGTCATCTTTACCCCCCAGCAAGCTGGGTACTCATTTCACCGTCCTCGGAAGGATAGAAGGCCGAGTCAACTATACTGTAACTCTATCCTGTGGTTTTGCTGCGTTTACACTGTAACATTTCTCACAACATGTGAATGCACCCTTAAAGTAATTTACAGTGTGTCTAGTATTAAAAAAAAACCTTTCTCATCACTTTTCATTTTCTTGTGTCCCCTTTGGTGCTACTGGGGCAGGCTATAAACAGAGTTAGTCACGTACCTACTCTGGCAATTGACAATATAGTTCTTTTCCTGTAGAAAGAGGATTGTCGGCCATACTGCCGTGTAGTGAAGAGGTTACTCTCCCTGACAACCAGAGTAAAAAGCATTTTCTCTTGGCTGCTCTGCAGAGGATCACTATGCAGAGACCTGGCTGTAGGGACGGTGACTGAGCATGAACGTCCTCCTGCACTCAGCTCATGACATGGATGTACACATTGCAGTACACTGTGAAGATCAGGGGGCGCTGTACTACGTAAGTAAATGTCAGAACTCTTTAATGCATTGTTTAATAGCATGAAAATGGCAAAAAATGTTCATTTTTATGTTTATGGTTCAAAAGTATTTTATTGAAGAATTTGCATGGTACAGAAAGGAATGAGTTACTTTCATTATATGCAACAACAATTGAGTGATACAATTCCTTATTAGGCTCAACCTATATTATTCTTCTCTTTTATTAAGCGCGAATGGTATTAACAACAAAAATAGGTCGGTGCTCGCACCCAGACCATATCTCTATAGCGTGACATAATAGGAATGGAGGGGGGGGTATGAAGTATGGAGAATAGACTAATTTTGTGGTTAATACCAACCACACACCTAGGTGAGGGGAGGCCCAAAATTTTAGCCAAGCTGCTCAAGTGTAGCAAGCCTGTTTTTTGTTGTCATTTGCACCGAGCTCATGTTTATGTTTATTGGGGGCAGCTCCTTTAAGCTCTGCTCATGATTTGAGCGTAAACCCCAACAAAACCGCCTAGAAATTACCAGTGTGACAGATTTTGCAGATAATCCCACAAAAAATGTTAATATTGGTATGTATGTGTGCGCCTTAATGCTTGTTGGCCCCTTCTTTCTCATGGCTTGAAGGAAAATATGGCAATGTGTTCTCATCCTTAAGATATCAGTAAGAGGGAGGGAAGGGAAAGGAAAGAAAGGGAAGGAGAAGAGAGAAGGAAAGGAAAAAGGAAGATGGCTACCTCTCTACCTTACATGGCAATAGGGTGTAGCACTTGTTTGCCCTTTTCATATTGTGAATAGACAGACAGAAAAAATAAATTAATAAACATTCTATATTAACATATACATACCCAAAGTGGGCTATATCAAAAGTATGTCTGCAGCAAAGAACCAGACCATATATATCTATATTAATGCAAAAATGGAAAATAAAAGTTAAAAGTTAGGGAGGGGAAAAATGAAAAATTGTTTATGGTCCAGAAGAGAAAAAGTAACAGCACTAAAGGAGTTAAATTTGCAAATTGAGAGTGGAAAGTATATATAATGTGTACATAAGTAATGGTTACTCTTCGCAGGCCACTAAGAGTGTCCTGTATATATTCTTCTTTTATGTCTTGCCCTTATACATGTTATTCCAAATTCCAGATCATTTATAAACTAAAATTTACATTTTTTTGACTTTTTGAATTATTTTCAAAGCATTTAATACCAAATGCTAAATAACTAGTCATTTTTGGAGAGTGCAAAGAAATATATTCTGGTGTTTTGCATTTAGCTGACCTACTTAAACCTTCAGGTTGGGATGTGGTTAGATAGAAAAACCATTGCGCTTAAAATCCGGCCTCACCATGGTTTTCAATTAAGTAGGTCGGAAATGTCACAAACTCTGTTACGTGCCTTCCAGCAAACACCACGAGCGATGCACAACATTTTCTACAGACTCTTCATTATTTCTATTTTATTTTTTTGTGCAAAAAGAATTGAGAAAGCAAAAACAAATTTTAGGGAATTTTCAAATTTCATCCTAAAAATTCAAAAACTCTCCCAAGATCACTAATAGTTTCTACAGTCCTTAATTCAATTGGACTAATTCAATACATGATTCAATTGAATGAGACTGACAAGAAAAAAGTTATCCATTTCTAGGCAACACTCTGTTTACCCATTAAAAAGAGGGGCTATGTTCAGGACCACCCTATTAAAAGGACAATAAACCTATCTTATTTACTGTACAATATAATCCTAATAGATTCTACAAGACGTCATCTCAAAATGAAGAGAGGCTAATTTTATTGTTATTCAAAATGTCTATGTACCTGTAATGGACGAGATGGATGGTCCCAACCCCTAGTCCTAATCTGTTGTGCCTCAGTTTGAGGACTTACCTTGTCCATGGTAGCAGCATTGAGAAACCTGTATTCGACTGGACTCAAGACGTATTTAGCGAGGGTCATTGCAACTTTCTGTGCTCTTGCCTCCAATCTGGTCTGATGTAGAGAATGCAAATATTCTTGCATGTTCCACATATTACAGTAACAGAACTTGGTTAATTTAAAAAACAGTTACAGTGTGGTGGTCTGTAATAACAGTTAGGGTGGTTTCACATTTGCGTTTGAACCTCCGGTTGAAGGTTCCATTGTAGATCCAGCACAAAATGATGGAAGCAAAAGTGCTGCATACAGAGCTTTTTCTTACAGCTAAAAGCTGGTCAACTGAGCAGAAATCGAACGGACCCCATAATAGTGTATGGGGTCCGTTTGGTGCTGTTCAGTTCCATCCTAAGATGGAGCCATGGGGCCATAGGGATTTCCCTTTTCTGCTCCCTGAATAGAGCAGGAACATAGTAACATAACATAGTATGTTAGGTTGAATGAAGACAATGTCCATCTAGTTCTGCCTGTTTCAGCCTCCTTGTTGATGCAGAGGAAGGCAAACCCCCCCCCCCCCCAGAGGCAGAAGCCAATTAGCCCTTTCGAGGGAAAAATTCCTTCCCGCTCCATAATGGCAGTTAGAATAATCCCTGGATCAACCTCTGATAGTTCCTACCTGTCTGTAAGACTCAAATCAACAACCCGCTGGTCACCTAAAGTCTATGTCCTGTAATATCATAGCGCTCAAGAAAGACATCTAGTTCCCTCTTAAACTCCTCTATGGATTTTGCCATCACCACGTCCTCAGGCAGAGAGTTCCACAGTCTCACTGCTCTTACAGTAAAGAACCCCCTTCTGTGTTGGAGATTAAACCTGCTTTCTTCTAGACATAGCAGATGCCCTCTTGTTACTGTCGCAGTCCTGGGTATAAAAATATTATGGGAGAGATCCTTGTATTGTCCCCTCACGTATTTATACATAGTTATTTGATCACCCCTTAGCCGTTTTTTTTCCAGAGTAAATAATCCCAATTTGGATAGCCTCTCTGGGTATTCCAGTCCCTTCATTCCATGTATTAGTTTAGTTGCCCTTCTTTGGACCCCCTCAAGCACTGCTACATCTTTCCTGAGCACGGGTGTCCAGAACTGTATGCAGTATTCCATGTGAGGCCTGACAAGTGCCTTATATAGTGGGAGAATAATGATCTCGTCCCTCGCCCCTATACCTCTTTTAATGCACCCCAAGACTTTATTTGCTTTTGCAGCAGCTGACTGGCATTGATTGCTCCAGTTAAATCTGCAGTCCACTAGTACCTCCAGGTCTTTTTCCATATCACTTTTCCCTAGCAGTAACCCATTTGCATATATTGGTGACATCCGTTCTTCCTTCCCATGTGCATAACCTTACATTTGTCAACATTGAAGTTCATTTGCCATTTTTCTGTCCAGACCCCCAGTTCATCTAGGTCCTTTTGTAGCCGTACCTTGTCCTCTGTTGTATTAATTGTCTTGTATAATTTTATATCCACAGAGAAAGAGAATAGGAATCTGTTTTTTAACATGTAGTAATAAAGTTTTTGGTTTGAATACACTGCTGTTGCTGCCATTACTTAATTCTGCTGTATAATTTTGTATCATCTGCAAATATTGATATTTTACTGTGCAGCACCTCTATCAGGTCATTCATAAATATATTGAACAGAATGGGGCCCAATACTGAGCCCTGTGGTACCCCTGTGGTGACAGTGGCCCAATCAGACTACGAACCATTTATTACCACCCTCTGCTTTCTATCTCTGAGCCAGTTCTTTACCCAGATACACACGTTTTCGTCCAGACCAAGCTGTCTCAGTTTGTATATCAACCTATTATGCAGCACGGTGTCAAATGCTTTAGAGAAATCCACATGTATGAGATCAATAGACTCTCCCAGGTCCAGCCTAGAACTTACTTCATTGTAGAAGTTGATCAGATTGGTCTGACATGATTGACCCCTCATGAACCCATGCTGGTGAGGAGTTATTCCGTTGTTCTCCTTGTGGTATTCTAGGATGGCGTCTCTCAGAAGCCGCTCAAATATTTTTCCAGTTATTGAAGTGAGACTTACCAGCCTGTAGTTACCAGGCTCTCTTTTAGACCCCTTTTTGTATATTGGAACTACATTGGCAATGCGCCAATCCAGGAGTACAACCCCGGTCTTGATAGTGTCCATAAATATTAGATATAGTGGCCTAGCTATCACATCACTTAGTTCCCTTAGTACCCTTGGGTGTATTTCATCTGGGCCCGGCGATTTATCAATTTTAATCCTCTTTAACCGGCTCGGTACTTCCTCCTGTGTTAAGTATGTAATATTTAGCTAGGGGGTTTGTTTTATTCCCCTGCATCTCGTCTGACATTTCCTTTTCGTTCGTGAATACATTTGATAAGAAACTATTTAATAGATTTGCCTTCCCCCAATCGTCTTCTATGATTTCTCCTGCATTATTTGTTAAAGGGCCAGTGCTCTCGGTGCAAATCCTTTTACTGTTAATATAACTGAAGAATAGTTTAGGGTTATTTCTGCTCTCTTTGGCGATCAGTCTTTCTGCCTCCTCCTTAGCAATTTTGATCTTTCCTTTACATATTTTGCTTTTTTCCCTGTATGATTTTAGCGCTTCTTTGCTGCCTTCTTGTTTTAGTAGTTTAAATGCTTTCTTTTTTTTGTTTATTGCTCCCCTTACAGTCTTGTTGAGCCACATTGGTTTCCTTCTACTTGTAGTTCTTTTATTTTTAAAGAGTATGAACTGCTCACATGAGGTAATTAGGATGTTTTTAAACTTTTCCCATTTGTCGTCTGTACTGTTATTTTTGAGGATGTTGTCCCAATTAATGTTACCGATAAAAGTGGAACTCCCGACGCAGGCGTGAAACCACCCGTATAAATGGGCTTGAAGTCTTCATTGGTGACCAGAGCAGACGTTGGCACAGATAAAGGAGGATTCTCAGGCACTGAGAAGAACAATGCATTGTCAACACAAACAGTTCCTAGATACATGGGAGCCCAACTTTATGTCTTTGGAGAATCTAGTCCAGTAGGCTACAAAGAATGCTGCTTCTGTAATGTAACATTATATGTTTTAGTTGCACATGTACCTTCTGAATTTGTGCAGAAGGACACAGGAATAGCTAAACTGCATGTGCTCTGTTTACAAAGTAGAAATGGTTAATATATATTACGGGGAGGTTAACTGGAAATGGGTGGTAGAGAGACACGCATAGACTGTACACGGCTCCACTGTCACAAGTAACAGAGGTGAGGCCCGGAAGGCGAATTGGCTGTACCAGCCTGAGAAACATGGACAAGGTTGATCCAGGGGGAAAGTGAAGTGCTGAGGGCTGCAGTTTTGGCCACCTGGTGAATGGACCACAAACTCTGGAAAAGTAAAGAGACAATTCGGATTTGTTCTTTGATTATTAAAGTTTCTGAGAAAACAATCATCGACTATGTGTTCCTTTCAGCCTGCCACGAAACCCCAGTGTACGGTTCCTGTGAAAGCGCATGACCGCTCCTTTGCTCCTCAGTTCCTGTTGCCTGCGGTACCACCATTCTATTTGCTAGAGGATCCCCTAGAGTGACCCCCTTCATGATTTGAGTGGACAAGATTGAGGAAGCCTTTCGCCTAGATCACCCTGTTACAATGTGGCACCTAGTAGTACAAGGAGTACAGAGAGTTTTGACCCCTCCGGTGCAATGGAATGTCATATGCCAATAGCAATCAACTTTCAGAGCCACGGAAAGATGCTGCTGACTCGTAACGCTACCTGGACAGAATTACACCACATAATGTGGCACCTTGTCATTTCCTCTTCCTCAGTCTAGGAACCCTCCCCCTTTTTAGGGGTAAATGCATGAACAAACTAAGAATAAAATCATTAACAAATGGTGCCTCAAGTGTGTAGGAAACATGGGTAAACTCCACTACAAACCTGGCACATGGCATTTTTCGTACAGTTAGGTTCATGAAGTCTTAGAACCAGTTACAATGTCCTTCTATATACGAAAGGAAATGATGTAGAAGGTGACCGATCTGCCAGAACATGTAGTGGAGTGCAAGACACTGCCATTTGGGTGCAAGGGAAGTGCACTAGGTAGACCCATGCAGGAGGATTCTCTTGAAGACTTACATTCCTGTAGAGGACATTATGGAGGTGACTTACTAAGCGAAATGTATCAGCCTTCAATTCCATCACAAATTACTAATTTATTATGTGCTTTTGATACTTTTATATCTACCTCATCAGTTATGGAAAGCGTTGAAAGAGGTGTAGTTAACTCCTTTATAAAATGCACCAAATCCATTCAAGGCAGCTCAAAATATTGGTGTACTATATATGCACAACAGCTGTGAGATGGTATCAGAAAAAGTCTAACTTGTCAGTTGCACCAAATATACATTATGCAATAAAGGCTATTTTTGACGACTCACAAATATATGCCCTCCCTTCTCTTCCATTAGTTGCCACTGAGCCCTGGGTACCTACTCAGTCTACCTCTTGCCCCAGCTACAAGTAGTGTCCTTTAAAAAGAAAAGTGCTATTGCCCATAGTAATCAATCAGATTATAACCGCCTGGGAATACAGGCACAAAAAATCTTGTCACCAGCGGCCTGTGACATCATACCCTGATAATTTGCATGAATGCAGGGCATTATTAATGAGTGGGGCCTATATGGGACATTATTACAGAGTGGGGGGGCCTATGTAGAGCATTATTACTCAGTAACGGCCTTTATGGGGCATTATTACTGAGTGGCGGTCTGTGAGGGACATTATTATTGAATGGGGCTTATATGGAGCATTATTACTGAGTGAGGGGGCATACAGGGGGCACTTTTACTGAGAGGGAGCCTGTATGGAGCATTATTACTGTGTGGGGGCAAGTAACAGAAGTATTATTGAGTGGGCCAATAAGGGGCATTATTATTGGGTGGGGGTCTATATGGGGCATTATTACTGAGTGGGGGTCTGAAACAAAGAGTACTATTGAGGGTGCCTACATGGTGCTTTATTATTGAGTGGGAGCCTATGTGGAGCATTACTACCGAGTAAGGGCCTGTGACAGGAATCATTATTGAGCATGGGCCTATATATTGCATTATTACTGAGTAAAAGTCTAAATGGTGCATTAGTAGTGAATGAGAGCCTCTATGGAGCATTATTACTGCGTGGGGCCTATGATGAGCATTATTATTAAGCGGGGGCCTATATGGGGCATTATTACTGAGTGGAGCCTGTGAGAGGCATTATTACTAGTGGGAGTTTATACAGATCATTACTAGTACCAGTGTCTCTGGTGGCGCAATGCGCCACTCATTAATATGATATGGTGAGAGGGATTGGAGTTGGTCACAGGTCCTAAACCAGCAGAGCCGGACAGCAGCCGTATGCTAACAGGACCTGTTATGTCACTGTTATTCGATCAGTCACCAGGGCTCAGATCTCCGCCCCTGTGACATCATCACAGGTCCTGTAAGCACACAGCTGCTGTCAGGCTCTGTCTGTGAATTACTGTGTGAGTTACATGTGATGATGTCACCGTCATGTGATCAGTCTGAGCTCCGCCCCTGATTACATGATGGTGACACTATCACAGGTCCTAAAACACGCAGAGCCTGACAGCAGCCATGTGCTTACAGGACCTGTGATGATGTCACCATCATGTGATCAGGATCGAGGCTCAGTGAGTGATCAAATGATGGTGGGGCATTAGTACTGAGTGCAGTCTGTGAGGGGCATTATTTTTGAGTGAGGCCTATATGGGGCATTATTACCAAGTGGGGGCCTATATGGATCATTGTTACTGAGTGGGAGCCTATATGGAGCATGATTACTGACTGAGGGGCCTATACCAGGCATTATTCCTGAGTGTTGGCCTATATGGGGCATTATTACTGAGTGGGGGCATATATGGGGCATTATTACTGAATGGAGCCTATATAGAACATTATTACTGACTACAAGTTGTGAGGGGCATTATTAATGATTGGGAGCCTATATGGAGTATTATTACTAAGTGAAGGCATATAGGGGGCATTATTACTGGTTGGAGCCTATATGGAGCATTATTACTAAACGGGGCCTTATATTGGGAATTATTATTGAGTGGAACCTGTGAGGGGCATTATTACTGAGTGAGCACCTATATGGAGCATGATTACTGACTGAGGGGCCTATACCAGGCATTATTCCTGAGTGTTGGCCTATATGGGGCATTATTACTGAGTGGGGGCATATATGGGGCATTATTACTGAATGGAGCCTATATAGAACATTACTACTGACTACAAGTTGTGAGGGGCATTATTAATGACTGGGAGCCTATATGGAGTATTATTACTAAGTGAAGGCATATAGGGGGCATTATTACTGGTTGGAGCCTATATGGAGCATTATTACTAAACGGGGCCTTATATTGGGAATTATTATTGAGTGGAACCTGTGAGGGGCATTATTACTGAGTGAGCACCTATATGGAGCATTATTACTAAGTGAGAGCATGTACAGTGCATTCATCTACAGAGCGGGTCTTTATTGAACATTGTTACTGATCGCGGCCTAAATGGGATGTGAGTGCAGCTTGTGAGGGGCATTATTATTCAGTGGGGGCATATATATTGTGCATTATTACTGAGTGGAGCCTTTGAGGGGCATTATTAATGTGTGGGGACTATATGATGCATTATTACTGAGTGAGGGCTTACAAGGGGCATTATTCATTATTAAGGAGTGGAGGCCTGTGAGGGACATTATTACCTATTGAGCAAGGGGATCACTGCATTTAACGGTAGTGTAATCATTTATATGGTTTGCAAAGTGCTTGTGTAGAACTAGTTTATACTGCTATATGGCCACTGTATGGGGTTGTAATATTGATCTTTGTGTAGTGCTTTTTTCAGCAACACTGTGGTGGTACTATGTGGTCACAGTCTGGGATAGGTCATCAGTTCAAAAAGCCCGTAATACCCTTCAACCCTTCATAACTAGGTCATTTCTGGGATCTTAGAGGAATACACACATTTTTAACTTTTATCTGAACTATACAGAACCAATATTTTTTTCTATTTTTGCATCAATGCAGCAATATGGGGTCTCTCTTTTTTTTAGAATCACTTTTACTTTCTCATCCAAGATTTTGGAGTACATACATATGTCAGCATTTCTTTTTTAAATATTACATTTTGGTAGTTCAAGCTGAATTTTTTTTTGTGTGTTGCTCATTGCTGACATATATTTATAGTGCATGTTGTGACAGTTATAGGAATACCAAATGTGTGTGGGCTATATATTCGAATACGTGTGTTCTAAAAAGGAAAAATAGTGTCTTGTCTTGTACTTTTTTCACAATTTTATTTAGTTTTATTTTTTCTACTTTCATTTATTTTAGTCTCATAATAGAATAATTGTGTGCCCTAACAGGCTTATACAAGAGACGCCCTGGGGACCATTTGGTCCCAGGTTGACAGTCATAGGTTCAAGTGGGATCCCGCCATTGTAAAGGGTCGTGATTAGGTTCATGTTATGCCCAACAAGAATGACATGGAAACCACAAGGCTCAGGTAGTACGGAGATATTGGATACACACCAAGCCAGAGAACAAGGAAGGGTCGGAGCCTGTCCCTCATCTAAAAGTGGCAGAACCTGCCTTACAAGCGGAACACCTGCCCTGAACAGGGCAACCTGCAACAAGAACCTGGGGCTACCCTAAAATGGCCCTAGATGGATTTATGAAAGGAGAGCAGCAGCAGGGATGGACAAAACAGGAGGTCAGGCAGCCCAATCAGCCAACAGAGAAATGGGAATTTATTTTTCACTCTGCATCAGCCGCAGAATGACACATGGTTGGGCTGATGCCATGATATCAACCTGGTCCTGTCTCTGAACCCAGAAGTGGCCAGGGGCACCATTAAGGCTGGGGTCACACAGGGTGGATTTGCCGCGGTTTTGCCGCAGCAGATCCGCCCGCGGCAAAACCGCCCGCGGCCGCTAAGCCCGGGATTAGCCAGCCATGTGGACGAGGTTTCTCAGAAATCTCGTCCACATGGGACGGCTAATCCGCTGCGGTAAATCCGGTTGAAACCGCGGCTGCGGCGGCCGCAGCCGCGGTTTTAAAAGAAGCAGCATGCTCATTCTTTTTTGCATTCCGCTGCGGCCGCGCTCTCCTCTATGGGAGCGCCAGCCGCAACGGAAGAGCAAGCGGCCGGACCGCTTCAAAGCCGCCGCGGCTTAAACCGCGGCGGCTCTGCCGGCGGAGATCTCGCGGTTTTTGCTGCGGCCAAACCGCGAGATTTCCGACGGCAATCCGCCCCGTGTGACCCTAGGCTAAAGTTTGACATGAAACAGATTAACTGCAGGGAGCTGATACATAAGAATCTGTGTTGAAACCCGTGTTTGCCAAATTAAAGTATTCAAATTCATTAGGCAATTCAAGACACCCTCCGGTTTCAGTACAAAATTTGGTCCCAGGAGCAGAGGACGAGAGAGTATATTACTTGCAGTTGTTCTTCTCTGCCATCACTCTGATCTGCCAGTTCCGGGTTCTGTTTTCGAGCATTCAAAATGGCTGACACAATCTTTAGACTACCTACTGTATTCTCCACAGTGTATTTGTAGTGTTAGACTACCAGTGCACTATACCTGTTCTCTGACTGGCCAGAGATGCTCATTCATGTGATCAGCACATGCCGAATCAGAGAGCAGTGCCCAGTATACATTAGTTAGGAAATTGCTGCAGCCATCTTGGACGGGTAAAAAACAGAGCATAGGACTGGCGGATTGGAGGGGCGGCAGAGAAGAACAACTGCAGATAATATACCGCCTCCCCTCATGTCCAATGACAGAATCTTGGGTCGCTTTAAGAAAGAATTGATTGGTTGCCTCACAGCAAAGACGGTGCTCCATGGGTGACAACGGTAGACCGCCAATTTCCAGTGAAGATCAGTTGTTGTCAATTAATCCCACAATGATAGGTAGGCCAAGGGTGGAGGAGGGGGTTGAATTTTTTCTTGCTGGAGCTTTTCTTTAGCACTACACAATGGATTCCTCCAGCCTGCAAACTCTCTGATCTCTTATCTTCCTAGAATAGACCCATAATAAGAGAGATCTTCTAAGTAATCTGGATTTTCTTCTATTACTTCCATATAGTATTTTCCATGACCATCACATAAGCCTGCATCAGTCCCACCGGTTGTTATCTTCCAGCTGCAGAGTCAGATGCGCTTTTCATTTATCTTCAAGTGACTACAGCTCAAAGGTAAAGCGTAATGGAGAACATCTCTGTCCAGCCGTAGCAGCTGACTAATGGCTCCTGCCATAGGGTATATAGTACTATATCTATACCTGCAGGAATGAGATAGCAATTTATACCAATACCCTTAAATGCATCACCTATATTCTTTGCTAATTAAAACCAGATAGTGCCACATATTTCAATCTGTTATTATTTTCTGATTGTAGATTTTTTTAATTATGCTGTCTGTACACGACTATAGGGCAGCCATCGTGCCTTTGCTGCAGACATATATGCTTTACAGCAGCTTTTTAAAGAAATGATTTACAGCAAACCTTATAGGCCATTCACCCAAAGGTCAGAAGCTGAACCACTGACTTCCATGACAGAGCGGTCTTGGCATGCTCTATGACTTGTGCGGGGAGGAGGAGGAGGTTAGCTGTGACATCATCTATTGTGAATGGTGGATTTTTAGTTTCAAATAGATTTATTAATTTTTCTCAAATTATTACAATATAGTAACTATAGATATACCCCTCGCAGGGGGATTTCAATATAAAAAGGTTTATAAAACAAAACATAACAAAAGCAAGCTCAGTCAAGTATCCAGGCAACAACTTCCGCAAACCATGTAATGTATTTTTGGGGTTAGTTCTGCTGCTATCTATGCTTTCTGTAGGGCCACTTTATATTTCTCTCCCCTCCCAAGCTTATCACTCGAGGGCCTCTGTGAGACCTGGAACTCCTAAGTAGTCGGACCACGGTTGCCATGCTTTCAAGAACAGCTCCATCCTGTCTTCTCTGATAGCTGAAAGCTTCTCATATGCTATCATCAGCGAGATTCTAGCTTTGACCGGGCCTATCTGCAATACGGGCGATAACCATTGTGAGGCTATGTATACTCTGGTTGCCATACAGATGTTTTGAGCCAGTTTATGCTGTTGATTGTTAAAGCCTAATTGTTTATCCGCCAGCAAACATGTCGCTGGGGATCGGTCAAAGGGCTTACCGATCACTGATGATACTAGGCCAGCAACCTGTCTCCAGAGGGATGTCACCCTCGGACAGGTCCACCAGGTGTGCACAGTAGAGCCTAGTTCCGCACAGCCTCGAAAACAAGACGAAGAGCGGGTCTGATCGTATTTACTGATTATTTCTGGGACCAAGTAGGATCTGTGAAGAATCCTAATTGAGGTCTCCGCCAATGTCACTTGGTGGCTGCCCTTAGATGCAAATGTGCAACAATGATGCCAACATGGCAAAGAGAGAGAAATACCAAGGTCTCTTTCCCATCTAATCATATACGGAAGTTTTCTGTCGAGAGGTGGTTGGTTCATAGATGCGTGAATGGTGGATTTTGTGTTATCTATATATAAATGTCACCTTTCATTGTAATCCTGCTTGTAATAACAAAATGACTGCTGGGAAGTTTTCTCTACAGAACAGGAAGTGTCAGACCATTGTTAGGTTTAGTGGCTATATCACCATAGTAGCTATATCAAGACTTCGGAAACAACTCCTCCCCCTTTCAAGAAATCCCAAATACACCCTTCAAGATAAGTAAAGACCATTACTGAAAAAGTATTTTAATGTAGATGATGCTGCATCAAACTCTTTATTGAAATTTTCATAGATTTTATTTAACTGTCGTCCTTAAATGACATTTTACTGTAGAATACACCATATTCTGACTTGTAGTCAAACAAAAAAAACGTTTGTATCATAAAGATTTCTGCTAAACTCTACATATATTTTGAAAAGGAATTTACATTAGGGTGACAGCATAAAAAATACATATATTCCCACTAAAAACAGTGTCTATAGGAACATAGCTAGAATTGGACGCGTCAGTACATACACTATATGCTAGGGATCGAATGAAACTACTTGTATGTTTTTGAGGCACGGGTGAAAACTAAAGTATTCATGGGCAGGTCACACAAATACGGAAAGAACAAACAAACTTAAAGAGGTATTCCAGACATTTACTATTGATGACCTATCCTCCTCAGGTCATCACTATTTGACTGGTGGGGTTCGCTGCTCAGGATCCCCGCAGATCAACTGATCCTCCAGTCCGCTGTCAGTGCAGCAGAGTAGACGTCCGTATTTGTAGCCAAAGGCGGAAGTATAATGGAAGGCTTCTTCCTATTGAAATCAATGGAAACAGTACCTTCCATTACACTTTTGTCTCCTTATTGTGGTCAGAGCCAAAAATGTAATAGAATGTATCACTTTCATTGTTTTCAATGTGACTCAAGCCTTCCATTATACTTCCAGTTCTTACCACCAATGATGTCGTCTGGCTTCACTGCACTGACAGCAAGCCAGAGGATCAGCTGATCGTCAGGGATCCTGAGCAGCAGAGTCCCACCAAATGCCTAGCTGCCAGAACACCCCTTTAAGAAAAAAATGGAATTGAAACTCATAACTAGGGGTATAGATATTGAGAGTATAGTGCTAGCAATTGCACTGAGCCCTGAAAAACTGATGGGGCCCAAAAGTCGTTCTGCCAATGGTATTATAAATTGCACATGGTAGGTGGGGCTCTGGTACAGATTTTGCACAGCCATGATGATATTGACTGATACAAAAAACCATTGCATTACCATAATCTATTTTTGTAAAGGCGGCAGGTTAGGCCTATCCAGCCCCTCTGCATGCTACACATCCAGCTTCATTAGCACAGTTTTGATCAGGGTGAATATAGGTGAACCCACTACTGGCTGTGGCAGTATAGCTAGAGTTTTACTGAGAGCAGACGTACATCACTCAGCCTGCGTGGATCAAGTGGGCCACAATTAAGACAGGAGTCTAAAGAAGTTGTGCCATATTCCTGTGTTCTTCTAAACTGCCAATTTTCCTGCCAGCCAAAGGCCAGAACTTTTCTAACAGCGAGTCTTCCAGAACCTGCATCTCTGGTTTCTGCAAACTGATACCGGGAGTTCCAAGCCTGCGTAAACTGGTTGAACAAGGACTGCTGTTTGAGGTTCCTCCAGTGTGTGGTGTATTGTTGCGACCGCCCATCTATCAAGTGACCGGGCCTACTCACAGAACCAGGACAGAGCCCATGGCCTACTCAAGAGGAAGTGACCCAAAGGTGAGCGGTAACTGCTTGTAGTCAACCCAACTGCACCTATTCCCAATTCCCTATGGTTATGTTTTCTTCACTTGAACTGCAGGAGGTTCTGATGTTTTGCTACAGGCTGAAAAACTAAAGCTAGGTCCAGATAATCAGTTGGTCTTCTCAAGAGAGTGCCAAAAAATACCCCACTTAACCTAAGACTGGCCCTAGTTTTCATACTACAAGTTCATGGAGGGTATGGGCCAAGAATAGACTCTTTTTTATGGGGAGATCTTTAAGGCCCAGTTTTTACCCAACCTAGGCTTCATGGATGATGGGCAGTTTACCCATCTTCAAGCCTTAGAACTCATCAAGATACCAGGACAATCCCAAAAAATGTCTTTCCCTCTGTATAATCTACAAGCTCAGGATGGCTGACGTGCACATATAGCCTTTCTCCTTTCTGGAGATTTGCCAGACTTCCTAGAGTGAGGCTGGCACGCCATGTTTGTCGAGGTAAAGATGGACCAGCTACACTTTCTGTGCCAAGGACCAAGGTAACATTTTCATTAATGGAGTCATGCCAGGTGATGACTTGGCTGAGCAATGTTAAATTGGTGTCCGATCCTTCAAAACCAATTTGGCAGTAGACATAGTAAAGGCCTTCTCTGGGGGTTACTATGGTTGTATTTGTAGGGAGCTTAATTTTGCGGGTAAATGCCACTTCGGCCTCTGACATCCATGACAGGGTATTCTTCAGTGATGGATTCTTCCCTGTAGAGAAAGGATGCCATTCTGGTTATAATATAATCACATTGTAAATGGAAAAACTAATCACACAGACTTCCACCTTTTAAAGGGATTATCTACTTAGGAGACCTCCACCATTCAGGTAAATCTGGAAGCAAGTGTTTAATTTTCCTATAGTGCCACTACAGGTGAAGTTAGGTATTACAAGATGTCCATTGAAATCAAAGAACTCTCAGCTGTGTAAGCAGGTCAAAGACAGTCTTGTCTATGTGGCTATGATTCAGGCTAAGCGGCCACATTAGTTATAGCAGCATAAATGTGTGTGCCATTGTGTCAGGACTATAAAGAGCTGCTGCCTGTTGCTTTCAGATCCTAACTGATCTCACATTGAAGGCTTATCCAATATACGATACTGGAAAATCCCTTTAAATATAATCCATGAACTCACCGATTAGATGTGCTGCCGGCTTTCTATGGTTCTGCTTCTGCCAGTTACTCCTCTGATTGGCTGCTGTAAAAGCATAGATATTAGTCTCTCATTTTACTTATATATGCAAATGAGCACTAATCATGTGACTCCAAAATCAGCTCCCATATGTATCAGTGTATGATGGAGATAGCCATTTTCATTCTTAGACCTGTAACATACTGGGGCATTTTTCTTATGGCTTTCTTGTGTACAAAAGTCACACCAAAATTGTGAATTTTTGAACTTTTACACCGAGCCTCACCACTTAAAAAAAAAAAGACAGGACCAAGCGTTGGGGCGCACAGCCCGTCACATGTACTATAAGTTACACCAGAAGCTGGAATAAATTATAGCAGAAATCTACTCCAGGTTGTAGCTGGCATAGATATCCATCTTGTGTATGGCAGTACCCCTAAATGTGACAAATGTATTAGGAGGCTTGTGCCTCTGAACACAATTGTCACAAGAACGCCAGCGATCAATATTCAATGTGCCCCACTATGTATACAGGCTCTGCCTATCCTTGTTTACAGGCTAGCTGCATTGTCTTTTCCACCATGATTTACACTGCAGCCCCTTTTATTTAGATCAAAGCATATAAACTGTAAGCAGCTATATCAGGACAAGTAAAGAACTCCAATACATCAAAGCAACTGTTCTATGTTATGAAACAAGCCTTACACACCTGACTAATCAGCAAAACCCTGTATCGTTTTATCAAATGATATATTTAACACAGTTGTACTTCAGCCCATGCAGTGCAGAATAGTAGTACAAGCAAGGTGACAAGTCCTGACTATATGGGCATCACACTTGAACTTTGTTTCATGACTTTTTTCCACACTGTAATTGTACAGTCCATCCAGCAGAGGTCACACCAACTCTAAGTACTCTGCTCCATTAAACTCTGCGGACTTCTCTATTTATATATATACAATTTTTGTCGTTCCTGCCTATCTATCTATCTATCTATCTATCTATCTATCTATCTATCTATCTATCTATCTATCTCATAACTATCTATGTATCTATCTATCTATCTATCTATCTATCTATCTATCTATCTATCTATCTATCTATCTCATATATATCTATCATCTATCTATCTATCTATCTATCTATCTATCTATCTATCTATCTATCTATCTATCTCCTATCTATCTATCATCTATCTATCTATCTATCTCCTATCTATCTATCTATCTATCTATCTATCTATCTATCTATCTATCTATCTATCTATCTATCTATCTCCTATCTATCTATCTATCTATCTATCTATCTATCTATCTATCTATCTATCTATCTCTCTCTCTCTATCTATCTATCACTACTGACACAAATGCCATGATATTGATGATGTTACCTTTTCCGCCCGGTTTGAGTGATGACTGTAAAAGAAAATGTACATAGATTTAATTTAATGTAAAATGATGTTACAGTGGGAAGAATGACACACATAACAACACATTTAAAGGGCTTTTCCGAGTATAAAATTATGTTTTTATTAATGTCTGGGCATGCTATAAAATAGCAAAAGAATATGTACTTACCTCTCTTCTTCCCCAATTAGAGGCTGCAGCATCACCTCCTGCTCTCCTGGCATCATTCTGCCCGCCATTATGCCAGAAGTTTGGAACGGGGATACTGCAGCATCTGATTGGCTGCAGCATTTACCTGACTTCTGGCCAGTGCTGACAGTGCTTCCCAAAGAGGAGAAGACAGAAGTATCTATTCTTTTGTTATTTTATAGCCATTAAAAAAAAAACAACATTTTATACTCGGACAACCCCTTTGAGTAAGTTGTATCCAGATAGATATAAAATACATAGATAGATACATACATAGATACATACGGGCACATTTATTATTGGCATTTTATCAGAATTTTGATGTAAGCAGCACTTTTTTGGCACAAATCAATTTAGACATACCATATATACTCGAGTATAAGCCTAGATTTTCAGCACATTTTTTTATGCTGAAAAAGCCCCCCTCGGCTTATACTCGAGTGAGGTAAAAAAAAAAATTTAAAAAAATCCACAATACTCACCTCCCAGCCGGCGTCTGTGTCCCCGGGGTGATGGTCTGCCCGGCGGTGCGGCAAGCTGCTTGAGAATTCTCCCCGCTGTCATCTCCCTGCTCAGCTTTGAATTCCCCTGCCATCAGTGCTGTGTAGGTAAGCGCTGTGATTGGATCGAGCGCCAGCCAATCACTGCCGGAGCTCGATCATTCACAGCCATTCAGTGGATGACATCACTGAATGGCTGTGATAGGTTTATCAAGTGCCGGCTGTGATTGGCTGATGCTCAATCCAATCACAGCGTTTACTTACACAGCGCTGACGGCGGGGGAATTCAAAGCTGAGCAGGAAGATGACAGCGGGGAGAATTCTCAAGCAGCTTGCCGCACCACCCGGGAGACCATCACGCCGGGGACACAGATGCTGTCTGGGAGGTGAGTATTGCATTTTTTTTTACCTAGTATATACTTGAGTCATTAAGTTTACCATTTTTTTGTGGTAAAACTTATTGACTCGGCTTATACTCGGGTCGGCTAATACTCGAGTATATACGGTATTTACTATTGACTTGCACCAATAAGAACAGATGTTATATTTCTCACTCCACTTTTTAAAAGTGTGTAGAAAAAGGGGGTTATGTAGGAGTTTTCAGACTGATTTTAGAACTGCTACTTTTTAAAAATATGTAGACATAACAATGCAAAATAATCTGTCAACATTGTGCATCATTTAATTTATTAGTGGCATTTTAGACTGGAGAAGTGAAAAACAGCCACCAGAAAAAAGCCATCAAAAATCCTCTGATGATAAATTCGGCCAATTATGTATATTTTTATACATATATATATAGTGTATTGTAGGAGTGTTGTTCTCAGTTCTGGGTATATTTAGACCTCTGTTAGAATCACCTCTCTGTGTGACTTGTGGCCCTTCCAGCTATCTCACGCTCTAGTCAGCGATGAAAAAAAAAAAACACAGAATGCGGCCATACCGACTGATATACTGATACAAAATACAAGGGCAGATATAAGCAGCGCTGGCTGGCAAATTGTAACCTGGGGGCAAGCACACCACCAATGACGTATGAGGAGCTGCCCACCCTTGGGGTATGTTCGCACGTGGCGCATTTACTGAAGCTGAGAAAAACACAGCAAATCCACATCTTTTTGTGTGGTTTTTTTATACCTATTTTGGTGTGTATCTGCAGTAGATTTACCCCATCAACCAAACCGATGAAATCTACTGCGGATCTACACCAAAATCCATGTCAAAAACTGTACCAAAAATGCTGATTTTGACGCTGATTTTTTATGTGGATTTGCGGCAAATTTTTCTGCTGTGGAAAATCTAAAGAAAATCCCCAACATGTGAACATAGCCTTAGGCCTCCTTCACACAACCGTACATGTTTATATGTTCGCATGTACACACCGTATAATCGCATCAATTAAGATTTGACGCATTTGAGTCCCGATCTTTACTCACGTACTTCACACGTGGCGCTGCTGCGCGTAGGCAAAAATAACGCATAAGCGATAACAACCAACGATCGACAGAAATCCTCAGAATGACAATTAATGCTTAATTAGGGCAAGGTCTGCTTTTCCCAGCGTTGTGCGCAGGGCAAATTCCTCCCCCTTCCTTTTAGAAGTCTGTGAGAGCTTGCGTATAAAACCGGTCACGTAGGTGTTATTTTTCCCGACGCAATTTGTTACGTGTTAAAAAATCGTTCATCTGAATGAACTCATTAGAATCCAATGTTTTGCATAGTCACGTTTTTTCAGCGATTTTCTTATACAGCGAAATACCTGCATAAATACGGTCGTCTGAATAAACCCTTAGGGTAGAACCACACAGTGCGGCTGCCTGCACCCAGCCAAGCCATAGCCACTGTGTGTGCATGTGGTTTAGCCGTGTGCAACCAGCCTCATCATGTCCTTCCACCATCAACCCGTTTATAAATGTGGCACCAGAACTAACCTCACAACATAAATACACAGCAGCGGAACCGAGCAAATATTATACAACACCAGAAGCCAACTTGGAACATAAATACAGGACCAGAACCAAGCTCATGACATTAATACAGCACCAGTACAAAACTCTGTACACAGGTAAAATACCAGAACTGACCTCAGTACATACAATACAGCCCCAGAGCCAAGCTGATAGCATAAGTGCGGCACCTGAACCCCCCCAAAAAATGTATATATGCTCTAGGGCTGAGCGATTCATTTGAATAATTCGCCTTTTAGGAATCCTGTGATTCTGTTTTTAAAAAGAATCAAAGTTCGATTTTCAAGATGGCGGGTGCTGAACTGCATAAAAAAGGAAAGCATGGATACTTCATTCTCCACCACCGCGACTCTGCCGGGTAATCTCTCCACCAGCCACCATTGCAATCCAATATCCCCCAGACTCACCACTGCCACTGCTGGGCAGGTTCTGGAGGTGCAAACCGGCATATGTTGGAGGAGGATGAGGTGGAGGAGAGACAGGGATTGGCTGCTGGCTCTGCATTAAACTTTAAGATAGCGCGTATTCCGCAGCCCCCCACTTGATCAGTGTCACTCTCAGCAGAGGAGCGTATATACGTATTAGGCTGCATTCACACACAGCATTTTTTGTTGCATGTTTCAACTGCAATTAAAACCTGCATAAAAAACACAACAGTTTTTCCAAAAAAGAATGCCGTTTAAGAAAAAAAAAAATGCATGTATTGTTAAAAACGACATAAGTTTTTAACAATACATGCACAAAAAGAAAAAGGCATGCATTTTTTTCTATGCAGTTTTTAATCCCAGTTGAAAACCAAAAGAAAAATAGGCAATTTGTGAACACAGCCTGAGGGTTTATTTAGACGGGCGTATATTAATCGGGTTTTCACGCCCGGCCGATATACACTGCCCCTCTCTGCAAGGAGAGGAGGCAGGACGGGATGGAAGCTAGTGCACTGAGCTTCCGCCCCCTCTCCGCCCCTCGCAACTGTTTGCAATGGGAGCGGCGGGACGGGGGCAGAGCTAAGCGAAAGCTGTGATTGGATCACGAGCACCGCTGGCTCAGTCAATCAGAACGCTCGTTGATTCACAGTCAAGGAATGACATCACTGAATGGCTGTGAATGGTTCATCGAGCGCTGGCTCTGATTGGCTGAGTCAGAGGCGTTCGTGATCCAATCACACTACTTGCTTGCTGGAGGCAGAAGATTTAAAGCCCCATCTCCAGAAAGAGAGTGCTGTGTCAATGCTGAGGACAGGGCTGCCTGCCGCAGTGCCGGACACCAGTGCAATGGACTCAGCTGCCGCGGGCCAGGTGAGTACAAGACACCCCCCGAAAATAAGACACGGTGCCGCTTTTGGGCAGTGTCTTATTTTCAGGTAAACACGGTATTATATATCAAAATGTCCAAAACAAAATGAGGAACCCATACTTTATTTTAGCGCAAATATACTGATTTTAAAAAATGTTTAAAAAAACATTATCCTTTCACCCCCAATAAAAACGAAAAAAAAAAGGTCAGTGAAAAAGATATTTAAAAATTGCCCTATATGTCATGTAAAAAAAAACAAACAGCAAAAATAATTTTGGTAGCTGATGGAAAAAAAAATTAGGGCAGTAACTGGACAACCACTCTAACCCCATACTGCGGCCAGAGTATTAAGTGCAGGGCTAGAGGAGCTCATGCCTCCTTGCCCCCCTGTCCAGCCCTCTCTCGCTTACCCGTCCGGCGTCTTCTCTCTCTGCGATGTGCCATCTGCCGCACAGCAATGTTAAAAATCGCGACAGCAAAGACACGGCAGTGCAAGCGGAATTTCCGCCCGTGTGCATTCAGCCTAAGAAAGACTGAAGTGAAAATTGAGCCTAAGGCCTGCTTTACATGGGTGTATTTGCGCACGCAAAATTTTCGTAAACGAATAGAACCCATTGATTTCAATGGATTCGTTCACATGCACGTATTTTCCCTCCGCATTTCGGTCGCACAAAAAAGGCAGCATACTCTATTTTTCTGAGCATTAAAAGTCCCCATAGAAGTCCATGGGGGTGTGCAAATGCACTCACAATACGCTAGAAGATGCGTGAAATGCTGCGTAATTGTGCAGGAAAAGAACACATCATGAAATCATTAGACTAATTAGCCTTTTTAATGGCATGGAAACCAGCAGAATATACGCCAATGCGTGCGCAAAAAAAAAAGCAACCTTCATTTCGCACACATGCTTGTGTGAAGCTAGCCTAAGGCTCTATTCACATGAGCAAGTGCAAGTTGCACTCAAATATCTTAAGCGCAACTTACATCAGGCAGCACACTGACACCAATCTACGCAGACCCTGCACATTACATGTCCTACTCTCATCCATAAAAACCTGCTCATGTGAATAGCCTCATAGGCTTTAATGGGTCCCTGTGCTGTCCATGAAATACTGGGACAGTACACAGCCCGAAAATACACCTGTGTGAATAAATGAGCAGAAGAAAATGTACTAGTTTGTGTATAATTACTAGTCAGTGATGGGATATTATATATTAATGCCAGTAAATTACTTTTACGCACCTGAAAAAAAATGTTAGTCCTCTGTCGCCACCTAGTGTTCATAACACTATGCAATTTCTGCAACTTGTCAATTTAACCTTATACCAACCTGTTTCTCTTTGCAACTTCCAACATTCTTTGACAGCTGCAGGCAGATATAAGACCCCATAGATACTAACACCCATCCCAGGGACAGATGCAGGGTTGGAGGGGAGCAGCTTTACTGCTTATATGCGTTTCCAGGATTAGAAGAATGGTTCTGCTTTTCCTTCCCCAGAAGCAGCACCTCTTCTGTCCATAGGCAGCCTGTAGCTGTCAGGACATGATGAGAGTTGTAGTTTTACAATAGCAGTCTAGGATCCATTTGGTTTCCTAGTTACAATATGAGAGAAAGGTCGGACTGGACTTCCATGAGCCCACCAGCAAAAGATGAGGCCGAGGGCCCACCAACCAGTTATACACAACAGGTGCATGTCCCCTTTAACTGCATCATAAACTATTCTTGATATTACAGACCCTCTTGTGATTGGGGCCAATTTTCACATCGGGGTCAGGGCCCACTGGAGTATTCTGGGCTAGTGCCACCCTGCATGTGGCCAATGCTGCAGAGCAATATAATATCTGCTGCATAATGTAAGTCATCAATGACCGGAGCTGAATGCATTTACGTATTCCCTCCTCGCTCCAGCAACTTATTAGCTTCCTCAGTATTTCGCAGTTGCTTTTTAATGACCCCTCGGCCCCCTCCATCAACTCTTCATGTTCTCTTACAATCACCCTGCTTATCAGTTGAATGAAAGTTTTATCAGCATGACATTTTGTAAGTGATGCCAAAAGTGGAACTAATGCACACAGTAGTACATAGAGCTATACATAATTAATGCACTGAGCATACACCCAAAAAGGTTAACCATTATCTCCCCAATGGCTGCTAATAACAAAATATCCCAGGTATGGCATTAGGGGACACTCAAAGACCTCATGGCATTACATGTGGCCCTGAGTGCAACAATGGCAAAACTGACATTTAACTGCATTGTCATGCTTACCTAAATATTGCAGTAACGATAAGTCTGTAGGTTAACCTGGGTCTCTTACCTGCTTTTTGGCCTCTGCAGCGGGTACTGACAATGGCACAAGGGCCATAAGGAATGGCAGTAGCTGAATCCAGTTTGCCGTCATTGCTGAACTCATGAACATTTGCAGACAGCAGCCGTGTGAAAGCCTTATACGAAGAGGATGGGGATGTCCCAACCACAGCATCCTGTCCTCTACCTGCCCAGGTTATGACGAGCAAGGGGATGGGAAAGGAGAGATAACATATGAAAAGGGGGACTGCCCGTGTATGGAAATCACCCAGAGAAGGCTTTTAGGAGAAATGTAGTAAAAAAAGAGTGTGTTCTAAATAAGCACAGAAAGAGATATGAAGAATTGATGGTGTGACAAGTAGTATCTATAAAGGTGAAAGCCTTCACTCACTGACTGACTCGCCACTAATTCTCTAACTTCCTGATGTTGTACAAACATGAAATTTGGCAGGAGCATTCTTTAGGTCCTAAATAGGAAAAGTAAAGGGATCA
The DNA here is from genome assembly GCF_035609145.1 of Eleutherodactylus coqui. NCBI lineage: Eukaryota > Metazoa > Chordata > Amphibia > Anura > Eleutherodactylidae > Eleutherodactylus > Eleutherodactylus coqui. The sequence goes on along the minus strand of NC_089846.1, from coordinate 58,617,289 downwards.
CAACTCGAAAATTCACTGCTAAGTGCAAAAGTATTAGCACGCGTGTAATGTGACTAATCTAATTCTCTAACTTCGCAGTGTCGTACAAATGTGAAATTTGGCATAAACATTCTTTAGGGCCTAAATAGGAAAAGTAAAGGGGTCACAACTCGATTATTCAAAGCTAAGTGCAAAAGTATTGGTACCTCGTGTAATGTAACTTCGCGGTGTCATACAAACATAAAATTTGGCACAACCATTCTTTAGGTCCTAAATAGGAAAAGCAAAGGGGTCACATTTCGATTATTCAATGCTGAGTGCAAAAATATTGGCACCCCTGTGTAATGTAACTTCTCGGTGTCATGCAAGCGTGAAATTTGGTGCGAGCATTCTTTAGGTCCTAAATGAGGAGAATGGGAGGGGTGGCACATTCTGCAGAAGGACATCCGTACATGCAGCCTGAGGAGAATCTAACGCTCCTCTATGTGTATACATATTTTATTCCCCGGTTACTCTAAAGTAACCTTGACTTCATAAAATTTTCCTTGCAAACAACACGTAAACACCTGTATAAAATTAACCTGGGCAGGGCCGGGTAAATCAGCTAGTGCTAAGTTGCGCTGCTGAAGTTTGTTGTTCTACAGGGTTCAGGGAGCACACCTGCACAGGTGAGAGTTAATTTGGCTGCTGGGTGTGGTTAGCTCAGTACAGCCAATTTCCTGGGTCTGGGTGTATATATATATATATATATATATATAAAAATATATATATATATATATATATATATATATATATATATATATATATATACACACACTCCTGCCCCTCTGCTAGAGGAAGCTGTCTCTCCTCAGTCTTGTCTGCCTGTGTTGGTGTCTGGCTAGCTTGGAGCTTGCTGTGTGTGTAGTGTCTGGTCAGCTTGCAGCTTGCTGTGTGAGTAGTGTCTTGTCGTCTTTCTTTGCAGCTTGCAGTGTGTTCTGTTGTTTGGGTTCCAGGCTTTGAGAACTGTGTCCTGTTCTGCCCATTTTTGTGTCTTGCTAGAGTAGGGACTGCAAGACACGAGGAGCCTTGTCGTGGCCTTGCAGCTTAAGTTCATGGGCTAATGTATGAACTAATCCCTCGCTTTTATATCAAGCTTTACCATCTGCTTTAACATGCGAGGATGTGTGGTAAGTGTGTTTGTGCATTGATTTTGTGTGTACTTGTCCTGGTTCCGTCTACCACCTATTCGGGGAGAGCTAGGGCCGAGGTTCCAGTGCGGGGCTGCCTTTATAAAGGCGATTGCTCCGCTTGTTAGGTAGGGCCTCGCCATCTTCCCTTCAGCACAGGGTCAGTTTCCCCCTAACCCATGTTTCTTTGGGTCCCGTTCATGTGGGCCCAGTCCTTCTTTGGCCACACGACGGTAACAGCTAGTATTGAATAGCTCCATCATACTCTATCACAGCACTACTCAGAAAAGATCCATAAACTTGAGCCTCTGAACAACTTCTGTCTATTAGAGCATATGGGGGGAAAATCAGTTGCTTAGGAACCCCCTTCTATTAGCCACAGTGCGGAACAGTTCCCCCTGTTGAGGATTTGGTATGAAGATGTATTATATGGTTGGCTATGTAAAGTAATTAAAGGGGTAACTGCTGCAGCCAGTCACTAGCAATAGAAGGTCTCTGCTGTGGCAGCAAGGACAGAGTGGTTGTGAGGCAATTTTAAGTTGTAGGAAAACCCCTTTAACACAAGAGAGGACAGGATACCGTTCCAAATGGATCTGGATAAGTTGGGGTATTGGGTGGAGAAGTGGAGAATGAGGTTTAACACTGATAAATGTAAGGTTCTGCACATGGACAGAGGAAATACATGTCACCTTTACACACTAAATGGGAAACGCTAACATCGGAAAGGACTTGGATATTTCAGTTAACTGTAAGCTTAACTGGAGCAACCAGTGTCAGGCAGCTGCTGCCAAGGCAAATAGAATCATGGGGTACGTCAACAGATGGCTAGGGGCGCTTGACGAGAACATCGTTCTTCCTCTTTACAAGTCACTGGTCAGACCACACATGGTATATTGTGGACAGTTGTGGACACCGGTACTCAAGATGGACATAACAGAGCTTAACCCCTTAACGACCAGCCCATAGTGTTTTTACGTCCTCCCGAAGTGGGCTTTATTCTCTGAGGACGTAAAAACATGCTTCCTGCAGAGAATAATGCCCCTCGGGCTGTGGACGTGACAGCTCCATGCTGTCGGTGTCCGCAGGTAGCTGACAGCATGGAGCTGTCATCCCGGGCTGTTCGGAGCCCCCCCCCGGCATTGCGATCGGCGCTATGCAATGGATAGCGCCGATCGCAAAAAAGTAAATAAAAGTGCAATAAAAGTTAAAGATTCAGCTGCTCTGATGGATCGGATCCATCGGAGCAGCTGAAATTACTCACCGATGTCCGCCGCACGACTTAAAATCTCCTGGCTCCCGGCTCCTGTAGGTAGCCGGGAGGCAGGAGATGTCAGCAGGGACCACGGTGAGCGGTCCCCGGTACCGCGATCGCCGTTATTCAACGGATAACGACGATCGCGGAAAAGTGAAAAAAAGTGTAAAAAAAGAAAAGTTTCACCTCCCCTCATGGATCGGATCCATGAGGGGAGGTGAAAATACTCACCTCAGGTCCGCCGATGTCCTCCTGCCGGTGTCGGGACCCCCCGCTGGCTTCTGCGATGTGCCGATGCGTCGCACATGCGCAGAAGCCGGCGAGCCCGGCAAATTCAAAATCTCCCTGCACCCGGCTGTCACAGATAGCCGAGTGCAGGGAGATATGACTGGGGACCGCTGTATGTGGTTTCCAGTCATATGATCACCGTTATGCATCGGATAACGGTGATCATATAAAGTTAAAAAGTAAAAAAAAAAAAAAAGTTAAAAGTAAAAAAAAGTTTAAAAAGTTAAAGTTTCATCTCCCCTTATGGATCGTATCCGTAAGGGGGGATGAAATTACGTACCCAAGGTCCCGGATTTGTTCCCTGGTGGGATGTTGATCCGCGGATCTTACCCCAGCTTCGGCGCATGCGCCCGTCAGCATGATGGCGGACGCATGCGCAAAAGTGAAAGATTGCCCAAGAAATATAAAATCTCCCTGCTGCTGGCTACAAAAGGTAGCCAAGAGCCTGGAGATGTCACGGGGAGCCGCGGTATGCGGTTACTGGTCACGTGATCGCCGTTATCCAATGCATAATGGCGATCACGTAAAAGTTCTTTAAAAAGTGGCAGTTTCATTTCCCCTCACCGATGCGATCGGTTGGGGAAGATAAAACATCTTCTCGGAGGCTTCCGCATTTGAATCCAGATGCGATTATCCTCCATGGACCCTTCCGGCTGCTGCGCATGCGCCCGCCGGCAAAATGCCGGACACATTCGCAGGAGACGGGAAGCCCAGGAAATTTTAAATCTCCTTGCTCCCAGCGACTAACGGTCGCTGAGTGCTTGGAGCAGTGACCGGTGGCCTCGCTGAGCGGTCCCCGGTCACGTGATAAAGTAGCGATCTAACATTAGGCCGGTCACACATGACCGGAGAGGAATTACAGGTTCTGCATGCGCTTGATCAGCGGTAATCCACGGATCAATCGCATGCATTGGATTACACAATTCCCCCCAATTAGCGGGTCGGAATTACGTAATCCACTCGCAGAAACAGAACACAGCATGCTATATTTTACCACGAATATCTGCGACCTAGAGCCCTTTGTGCTCTATGACCGCGGATATACTCGCACCCCATATGCAAACACATTGTGTACGGGCTGCGGGTACCCGAGTCATCTCTAAGCGACGGCGCGGGAAATGCAAACAAAAAACCGCCTGTGTGAGTAGGCAGTTATGCGCAGTACATTACGCAACTGTACGCAGGGTCACAGCCGGGCTCACAGCTGGAATCCGCTGCAGGCCTCGGCAAGCGGATTCCGCCTACGGTTACGTGAGCACGGCATTATTCAGACCGCTACCAGTAATTCGTAATTTACAAGAAGCCCCGGGAACGTTCGTCTTCCTGCAGTTCCAGGAGCAGCTTGTTGAGCGCCTTCTCTGTGAAACCGCTGCACCGCAGCAAGATTACAAAGCCTCACAGCGCCACTTTCTACACCCCATCCCCGCCGCTGAGGTTACGAAATACCCCCCAACATACATGAGAGGAGGGGGGATACACGGTTTTCTTGCCCCATGTGCCCAGCCCAACCAGCCTCCGTAATTACCCCTGTCTTCGGACATAAAACGCAGTTTATATTATTACCTTTATCTAATATTTAGGGAATGCCAAAAAATGGGGATGGCAGGGGGGGGGGTTGAGGGGGGGGGGGTTATTTTTAGGAAGTCAAATTTTTTTCCATATAAGTGGGCAATGGGGCCTGGAATTTATTCAGTTCTGCCCTGAAATCCAGCGGGCATTCCCTCCATTATGGGCCTAGCCATGTGTCCTGTAAGTAGATTAGGGCCACAATGGGTATGTTTCTGAACACGGGACAAACAGGGGTATCCATTTTGGTGTGAAAGTCTTCATTCCTATGTACACTGTACAAAAGAAACAGTTTTTAAATTGACAAAATTGCCAAACAAATGAAAATCGTAATTTTTTCCTTTTGCTTTGCTTAGATTCATTCAAATACTTTGAGGTCAAAATATGCAGTACACCCCTAGATGAATTTGTTAAGGGGTCTAGTTTTTAAAATGGGGTCATTTGTGGGGGTTCTCTATCGTTTTGGACGCTCAATGGCTCTACATGTGGGCAATGGGGACTGGAATTTATTCCGTTGTACCCTGAAATCCAACGGGTGCTCCTTCCATTATAGGCCTAGCTATGTTTCCTTTAAGTAGATTAGGGCCACAATGGGTATGTTTCTGAACACGGGACAAATGGGGGTATCCATTTTGGGGCGAAAGTCTTCATTCCTATGTACACTTTCCAAAAAAAACAGTTTTTAAATTGACACAATTGCCAAAAAAATGAAAATCGTAATTTTTTCCTTCTGCTTGGCTTAGATTCATTCAAAAACTGTGAAGTCAAAAAAGTCATCATACCCCTAGATAAATTCGTTAGGGGGTCTACTTTTCAAAATAGGGTCACTTGTGGGGGTTCTCCATCGTTTTGGTCACTCAATGGCTCTACAAGTGGGCAATGGGGACTAAATCTCCTTCAAGCAAAATTTCTGTTCCGAAAGCCACCGGTTGCTCCTTTCATTTTGGGCCCCATTGTGCATATAGACGTAATACTAGGGCCACAATGGGTATGTTTCTGAGCACAGGACAAACAGGGGTATCCATTTTGGGGTGCAAGTCTTCATTCATATATGTGCGGTACAAAAAAAACTGCTTTTGAAATGACAGAATTACCAAAAAAATCAAAATCGTATTTTTTTCCCTTCGGCTTGGCTTAGATTCATTCAAAAACTGTGAAGTCAAAAAAGTCATCGTACCCCTAGATAAATTCGTTAAGGGGTCTACTTTTTAAAATGGGGTAACTTGTGGGGGATCTCCATTGTTTTGGTCACTCAAGGGCTCTACAAGTGGGCAATGGGGACTAAATCTCCTTCAAGCAAAATTTCAGTTCCGAAAGCCACTGCTTGCTCCTTTCATTTTGGGCCCCATTGTGCATCCAGACATATGATTAGGGCCACAATGGGTATGTTTCTGAGCACCGGAGAAACAGGGGTATCCATTTTGGGGTGCAAGTCTTCATTCATATATGTGCTGTACAAAAAAACTGCTTTTAAAATGACAGAATTACCAAAAAAATGAAAATCGTAATTTTTTTCCTTCGGCTTGGCTTAGATTCATTCAAAAACTGTGAAGTCAAAAAAGTCATCGTACCCCTAGATAAATTCGTTAAGGGGTCTACTTTTCAAAATAGGGTCACTTGTGGGGGTTCTCCATAGTTTTGGTCACTCAATGGCTCTACAAGTGGGCAATGGGGCCTAAATCTCCTTCAAGCAAAATTTCTGTTCCGAAAGCCACCGATTGCTCCTTTCATTTTGGGCCCCATTGTGCATCCAAACGTAAGATTAGGGCCACAATGGGTATGTTTCTGAGCACGGGACAAACAGGGGTATCCATTCTGGGGTGCAAATCCTAATTTTCATGTGTACTATAGAAAAAAGTCCTGTCTTTAAAATGACATATTTGCAAAAATATGAAATTTTTGTTTTTCTCTTCTAAATTGCATTGACTCCTGAAAAAAAACTGTGGGGTTAAAATACTCATGACACCCCTCAGTGAATACGTTAAAGGGTGTAGTTTTTAAAATGGGGTCACTTGTGGGGGTATCTATCATTTTGACTCCTATGAGCCTTTCCAATCTTGGATTGGTGTAGGAAAACAAAGTGTTCCTCAAAATGCTGAAAAGTAATGTTACATTTGTACGTCTCCTAAATGGTTAAAAAAAAATGAAAGTTTTTCCAATGTGCGCCCAAAATAAAGTAAACGGATGGAAATATAAATCTTAGCAAAAATTTCTATATTATGTTTGCACATATTTGAGATATTGCAGTTGGAAATGTGAAAAAATGACGATTTTTTCAAAATTTTCCCAATTTTGGCGCTTTTAATAAATAAACACAAATTCTATTGGTCTTTTTTTTCCACCTAAATGAAGTACAACATGTGGCGATAAAACAATATCAGAATCGCTTGGATATGCAAAACCTTTCTGGTCTTTTTCCATGCTAAAGTGACACGTGTCAGATTTGCAAAATTTGGCCCGGTCATTAAGGCGTAAACAGGCTTGGTCACTAAGGGGTTAAGCAGGGTTACAAAAGTGGGTAACTAAAGTGATAAATAAAATGGGCGGACTACAATACCCAGCTTCCTGAGAACAGCACAATGGTGCCCGCCTTTAAAAAAAACAAAATACTTTATAAAACCTGTCAAAAAAAATCAAGTCCCTATAAGAAGTTGTCATTTTACTGCAATACTCAGCGTGCAGTTATACGGCCGCCACAGCTGCGGTGATGGTCTGCAGGGCCATCACATACGACAGTCGGTCTTCCCTAGTAGTGGTATAAAGGACAATGACAGGTCAGCGATATGTTCAGAACATCCTGCAGCCATATGTGTTCCTCTCATGGCGGCTTCCAAGAGGCATTTTCCAGCAGAATAATGCTTGGCCTCAAACAGCAAAGGTGTCACAGGGATGCCTCCACACTTCCATGACCTGGCCAATCACCAGATTTTTCACGAAGAGAACACGTATTGGACTCAAACTTTGACATCCTACAAGTTTGCATGATCTAGAGCAGGAGTGCCAAACTGATTTTCACCGAGGACCACATCAGCATTAGGTCTCCTTCACACTGGCGAGGGCGATATCAGGCAGTGAATCATGGATGCAAGGTGTTTTCATGTGAAAACAGCCTCGCATCACTGTGGGGAATCCCTTCATCCCATTGCTTTCAATGGGGTGGCGGCAGTGCCGGCCCCATTGAAAGCAATAGAAGAACTTTGTAATCCTCTATGACAGCAGTGGCAGGCTATTCCTTCATCCCTGTGGGGAATCCCTTCACCCCTGCCGCGGCTGAAGGAATTTCCCTTAGGGGCTGAAGGGATTCCCCGTGGGGATGAAGGAATCCCTTGCAACTGCTGTTAGAGAATTGCGGAGTTCTCCCATTACTTTCAATGGGGCTGGCCCATTCAGAACAATGTGCGATATCATAAACAGAAAGGACATGTTGCGTTTTTTGGAGGTTTTTTTCACACAGCATCGCAGGAGTGAAAACATCGCAAATGAGAATGGAACCATTGAAAATCACTGGTTTCAAAATCATGGGTTTTCACTCACACTCGCATCGCCAGTGTGAAGAAGCTCTTATGGTTGTCTTAAAAGGACCATTTATACGCACTCATTCACACGGGCGTATTTGCATTTCGTCTCACTAGCCTATTTTTTACCAGTGTAACATAGACAGCTTAATCACCATTGATTTGCATTGGAATATGCAGACATTTTTCACGTGTGTGTTTTTAATGCATATGTAAAAAAGTGCAGCATGTCCTATTTTGGTCCGTATTATTTACCAAAATTGCCCGGTAAAGACAATGGGATTGCATAAATCTGTAGTGAATATGCATGATATTTGCATATTCACTGCGCATTTACGCATAAAGACAGTAAAAATCTACCGGACTAGTGTTTCGGGGTTTTTTTCCACACGTAAAAAAAACACTTTGAAAATGCGTGCAAGAAAAAATGGAAGAAGGTCCAAATACGCATTGAATACACATATTTTCAGTCCATGAAAATGCTGCGTATTTCACAGACCGAAACTATACCATGTGAATAAGCCCTAATTGTAATAACATGGCTATAGAGCTCTATGCACTATGATGGCGTTTCTTGCTACCTTGGAGGGTGGCTAGGGTGCCTGGATAGGGCTGTCAGAGCTGTGGCACCACCACTGAACAAAGTGGTGCGGAGATGTGTGCCGGAGCTCAGAATCCAGGATGGCACCCATTCCGTGTGCTGGCAGCGTTCCCTTTGCCAAGGGCTGGCTGCGTCCTCCGGGGAGCTGGTCCTTCTGCATTCAGATCTTGTTGCGGGCCACATAACAGTACGTAGAGGGCCTTGAGTTTAGCACATCATCTAGAGGTTCAGTTACAGCAAATGTGTAGTGATATGCCGAAGGATACCATATGGAGCCTGTATACCTAAGCCCGCTCATATCCCCTCTTGCATCCAAGCTAAAGGAGGTACAACAGGGTACTAGAGCCTCTATGCCTGCCTGTATCACATCTTGTATCCAAGCTAGTGGTGGTACAACAGGGTACTAGAGCCTCCATGCCCGCCTGTATCACATCTTGTATCCAAGCTAGTGGTGGTACAACAGGGTACTAGAGCCTCCATGCCTGCCCGTATCATGTTTTTTATCCAATCTAGAGGCGATACAACAGGGTACTAGAACCTCCATGCCCGCCTGTATCACATCTTGTATCCAAGCTAGAGGCGATACAACAGGGTACTAGAGCCTCCATGCTCACCTGTATCACATCTTGTATCCAAGCTAGAGGCGATACAACAGGGTACTAGAGCCTCTATGCCTGCCCGTATCATGTTTTTTATCCAATCTAGAGGCGATACAACAGGGTACTAGAGCCTCCATGCCCGCCTGTATCACATCTTGTATCCAAGCTAGAGGCGATACAACAGGGTACTAGAGCCTCCATGCCCGCCTGTATCACATCTTGTATCCAAGCTAGAGGCGATACAACAGGGTACTAGAGCCTCCATGCCTGCCTGTATCACATCTTGTATCCAAGCTAGTGGCGGTACAACAGGGTACTAGAGCCTCCCTACAAGGGGTCAGTTTCCACAATAAATGATCCTTTTGCTCTGATTTTGTAATCAAGTTCCATTCCAACAACTCCTTGTAAGGGAGGGATTTTGGAGTGTATAACCCACACAAACAGATGTACTGAGAAGTTGTTGTTTGTGATTCTTCAGCTGACCCTAGAGCAATATTCTTTATCTTCTGCTGGCTCCTTGCTATAGGCCTTGTGCTCAGCAAAGTAAGGGCAGTGAGTGGCCGCACACTCCCAGAACAATGCCCAGGGGGAACTGAGTAGCCTGTATTCAAACTATACGGTGCGGCTTGGCATCTAATGTACAGACGTTGAAGCTCTGCTGCTGCCTGGTAAAGTTGTTGTCCAGTAGTTCAACAAAACAGTAAAAAAAAGGCTGAAAAAAAATGATGCGGTGACAGCAGCAAAAATAGCATGTGGCCACTGAGGCAGTAATTGGCTGCAGTAGTCGCATGCCATTACAGCACATCATTACTGGCATCCTATAAGCAAAAATCCAGCAGGCAGCCTCTGGAGCATCTGCGCCAGACTGGAGGGAGGACTGAGGAGGTGAGCGCCATTTTATTTCATTCTAGGACATATTTTGTTTTGTTTTTCCTACTACTGAATAACGTCTGTAAGTCTACGTGGCAGATTTTGGTGCAGATCCACAAAGTTGACATATAACATGGAGGATTTCAGCATGTGTTTTGATACGGATTTCACACTGTCATTTAAAAAGGTGACATCCGCACTGAAAATCGACAGCAAAAATTGACATGCTGAAGATTTGAAAAAAAACTGCATCGCAGGTCAATTTACACTGCAGAACTTTAGCATTGTGAATAGTATTTCTCTAAATCTCATGCATTTTCCTTCCACTGTAATACACTGTGGATAATACTGTGTTTCCCCGAAAATAAGACATTGTCTTATATTTATTTTTGCCTCAAAAGAGGCGCAGTGTCTTATTTTAGGGCAGTGTCTTGCCTAGCAGCTGTTATTCCGGTCCTTTCTCTGGTCTCCGTTGCTGCTGCAGGCTTTCGTGTCCTCCGGCACGCCGACAGAGAAGTTCTTCCTGGTAGCGGGGCTTGAATACCCCACCTCTAGCAAGTTAATGCTCTGATTTGTTAATCCAGTGCCCCGTCAGTCAATGAGAGACGGCGCTCAATTAAGCAATTACAGTCATTCATTGTATGACATCATTGAATGGCTGTGATTGGTTAATCAAGCGCCGGCTCTCATTGGCTGACGTGGCGCTTGATTGATCAATTTTTTCACCTACAATAAGAAAATTGGGCTCTACCTCATGGTTTTTTTTTGCCTTGCTCTGGATCAACATTGCAGGAAAATGGGCCGAACTGGTTGCATGAATGTATTTTTTCAGCTTTACATACTATGTTACATGGAAGCTGTGACTGTATGACAAAGTACACAGGAAAATCTCATACTGCCAACCCAAGGTGTGACCTCATACAAGCATCCCTCCAAAAGATAATACCGACCGATGATGCAGAGACATACCTCATGGTCTTTGAGAGGATGGAAGCAGCTGCCGGCAGACAAGTGGGTAGGTGTGGTGGCATGCTTCTTGACTGGGTAACCATAAAAAGCCTATTTTGATTTGGGTGAGCAAGACTCTAAAGATTATGTTAAGCTCAATGCTAAGATCTTAGCCTGTCTTGGGGTGAACATGTTTGTGCAAGCCAGCCGAGTGCACAATTCAAATTACAGTGAAAGTCCACCACCCAGGTCTCAGATGTGTAGTGGCCCAGAGTTGGAGGGTACCTTTTGTAGCGTGTGTACTTGTTTCATGTATATCTCTGTGTGTATCTGTGTTGGTTTGTGCTCTGTGTTGGTTTTACCAATCTTTGTGGTGGTAAGTCTGTCTCTTTTAACTTGTTGTGTGTGGCGTGATTAAAGGTTTAGAGAAGTTAGGGGAGGAGTTAAAGGAGAAATAAAGAAGATGTAGTCGGTGGAGGAGTACGTGTAAGCAGGAGGCCGAAGATCTGATGATTCTGCCTGAGCAGAGCCTCGGGCGATCCCTTTTGCCATGCGATGCGTCCCCTCGGGGGACTGGAGCTAGGAGTGCAGAGCCTTCTAGAGGAGTTGGTGGTTATGCTCGCACATTCTTCTACTTAACTACTGTGTCAAAGTACAAGGTTGAGCATAACCAGGGACTTCACAGAGTGTGGTTGGAGTTATCAAAAGAAAGGACAATAACAAGTAAGCAAGAAGAACGAGTGGTGTGTTTTCCCCTCCATGCCAGAAGTGTATCCCTAGGGACTGTACCCGTAAAATAACTGTGACTGAGGATGCCTAAAGTGTCGGGAGAGAAAAGTAACCCCTAAAAACATGTGGATTGGAGAAGTGCATTAGAGGTAAATGTTCAAGAAGTGTTATGCCTAAGATTGTCACCGTATTTAGGTTCTTGGAAAGTCAAAGTTGAAAATGTGAGTAAAAGTAAACCTAACCTTTGACTGTGGACTCTTTTATTCTGCACAAGCAGTTGTTTGCTTGGTAAGAGGCACTGGCGTCACATGACATACAAGTAAAGAACTCATTTAAGAAGGCTACTAAAAGCGATGCTTGATCGAGTAATTGTCCTAAACGAGCATGTTCGCTCATTTCTAAAGGCTAACAATCTTGGGTCCTATATGCGGCTGGATATGCCGCCGCTTTGGATGCGTCGGGTAGAGACGGTAGAGCCACCCATGACACAACAGCCGTTTATTCCCTGCTGTATCCCCGGCCAAAGGGCCGACCCAGCATGTTACAGATGTGTGACTTGGTGCATCTGGTTAAAAAGTGACTAAAGCCGGAAGAGGTGGTCCTGAACAAATGAGTTCGATCTCTACCCACAAAAGGCCCAGCACTGGGTTGGCCAAGCAGGATAAGCATCTGTGGACCTAAGAATGTCGGTATGTAGTGGCCAATTTTCCCCTCATAACTGAATCAATTGAATGTAACACTTACAGATGTGTCTCCTTATTCGCACAACCTGTATACTTTTCGGGATTTTGTCAGAAATTTAACCACAGAATAGTACTGTGAATATAGAGGGTTATGCAGTCCTTGCATTATTGGACTTGGGGAGCCTGGTGACCCTGGTGCATGCTTCTCTATTAGACCTAGAGATATATAGAGGAAATACTGTTAGAGTGCTGTGTATACATGTGGAAGCCACAGAGTACTCTACTACTGTTATGAAACTTGAAACCTCCTGTGATACGGTGCACCACGAAGTGGTGTGGTTAAAACATTAATGGACAGCGGTATACTTGAAAGAGACTTTTCCCTATTTTTGGAGTGGAAAACAAGTAACTGGTAATGCAAATGTTAATAATGTGTTCCATGAGGTTAATCTTGAACCATTTGAGCCCAAGGCAGAGATACCAGCAGTAGGGGTCACCAACACCAAAACTGCTTCCTAACCAATGCTCACTAGTGAAGCAGACAAACCAGAGGAAGTTCCTGAAATGCCTGAGCTACAAGTGTCCCCTTAGACTTTTGGGACAGCTCAGCTCAAAAATCCCACATTGACAAAAGATGTACAGAATGTGTCAATGATAAATGGGGAGCCCCAATATGCAGGTGCTGACCAACAGATTCCCCACATGGCTGAAAACTAGGGCCTACTTTATCAAGTGGACAGCCTGTGTGGGGAAATTGTTGTGCAGTTGGTGGTTTTCAGACCATATTGCATATGTGTGAGGTTTCCGGCACTAGGTTGGAGCCGCGGGTGTAGTAGCCATGAAGAGCTAGAGAGTAGTCAGGGGGGAGTCAGTAGTCGGCAACGGGAGGTCTCAGTTCGCAATACAAGTAACATAGTAACATAGTATGTAAGGCCGAATGAAGACATTGTCCATCTAGTCCAGCCTGTCTATCCTACTGTGTTGATCCAGAGGAAGGCAAAAAACCCCAAGGCCAGAAGCCAATTAGCCCTTTTGGGGAAAAAATTCCTTCCCGACTCCCTAATGGCAATCAGACTGTTCCCTGGATCAACCCCTAATAGTTCCTACCTGCCTATATACCAGGATTGACACTTAACCTAATATTTATATCCTGTAATATCCTTCTCCAGAAAGACATCAAGTCCCCTTTTAAACTCCTCTATGGATTTGGCCATCACCACTTCCTCCGGTAGAGAGTTCCACAGTCTAACTGCTCTTACAGTAAAGAACCCCTTTCTGTGTTGGTGATGAAACCTACTTTCCTCTAATCGTAGCGGATGTCCTCTTGTTACCGTCGTGGTCCTGGGTGTAAACAGATCGCGGGAGAGATCCATGTGTTGTCCCCTCATGTACTTATACATGGTTATTTGGTCGCCTCTTAACCTTCTTTTTTCTAGAGTAAATAGTCCCAATTTGGATAGCCTCTCTGGGTATTCCAGTCCCGTCATTCCATGTATTAGTTTAGTTGCCCTTCTTTGAACCCCCTCAAGCACTGTGACATCTTTCCTGAGCACCGGTGTCCAGAATTGTACGCAGTATTCCATGTGAGGCCTGACAAGTGCCTTATATAATGGAAGGATAATGTTCTCGTCCTTCGCCCCTATACCTCTTTTGATGCACCCCAAGACTTTATTTGCCTTTGCAGCAGCTGACTGGCATTGGTTACTCCAGTTTAGTCTATTATCCCCTAATACCCCCAGATCCTTTTCCATATCACTTTTCCCTAGTGGTACCCCATTAAGTGAATATTCGTGACATCCGTTTCTCCTGCCCATGTGCATAGTCTTACATTTTTCAACATTGAACTTCATTTGCCATTTTTCTGCCCAAGCCTCCATCTTATTCAGGTCCGTTTGTAGCCGTACATTGTCCTCCGTTGCATTAATTATATTGTATAATTTTGTGTCATCTGCAAATATTGATATTTTGCTGTGCAGCCCCTCTATCAGGTCATTGATAAATATGTTGAACAGAGTGGGGCCTAATACTGAACCCTGTGGCACCCCGCTAGCGACTGTGGTCCAATCAGAGTACGAACCCTTTATTACCACCCTCTGCTTTCTATCGTTGAGCCAATTTTGTACCCACTTACACACGTTTTCGCCCAGTCCGAGCTGCCTCATTTTGTATATTAGCCTATTATGTGGCACGGTGTCAAAGGCTTTAGAGAAGTCCAGATATACAAGATCAATAGATTCTCCCAGGTCCAGCTTAGAGCTTACTTCATCGTAGAAACTGATCAGATTTGTCTGACATGAGCGACCCTTCATGAATCCATGCTGTGAGGAGTTATTCCCTTAATCTCCTTGAGGTACTCATCGATGGCGTCTCTCAGAATCCCCTCGAAAATTTTTCCCGTTACTGAAGTGAGACTTACTGGCCTGTAGTTACCAGGCTCACTTTTGCTCCCTTTTTTGTAAATTGGAACCACGTTGGCAATGCGCCAGTCCAATGGTACTACTCCGGTCTTGATAGTGTCTAGAAATATTAGGTATAGCGGCCTTGCTATCTCGTCACTTAGTTCCTTTAGTATCCTTGGGTGTAATCCATCTGGGCCCGGTGATTTATCAATTTTAGTTTTCTTTAGACGCTTCCGCACCTCCTCCTGCGTTAGGTATGAGATATTTTGTGAGGGGTTCGTTTTATTCCCCTGCATCTCGTGTGGCATTTCCTTTTCTTTGGTGAACACACTTGAGAAGAAACTGTTTAGTAGATTTGCTTTCCCTTCGTCATCATCAATGATTTCTCCTGCATTGTTTTTTAAAGGGCCAGTGCTCTCCCTGCAAATCCTTTTGCTGTTTATGTAGTTGAAAAATAGCTTCGGGTTGTTTCTGCTCTCTTTTGCGATCCGTCTTTCTGCTTCCTCCTTGGCAGTTTTGATCGTATCTTTGCATATTTTTTTTTTTTTTCCCTGTATGATTTTAGCGCTTCTTCGCTGCCTTGTTGCTTTAGTAGTTTGAACGCTTTCTTCTTTTCGTTTATTGCCCCTCGTACCGTCTTGTCGAGCCACATTGGTTTCCTTTTAGCTGAGTTTCTTTTATTTTTAAAGGGAATGAACTGCTCACATGAGTTGATTAGGATCCTTTTGACTTTTTCCCATTTGTCCTCCGTACTGATATTTTTGAGGATGTTGTCCCAATTAATGTTACCGATAGTAGTTCTAAGCTCATCAAATTTTGCTTTACTAAAGTTTCGTTTCTTTGCCACTCCCTGATAAGGCTTCCTATTGATTGACAGCTGGAAGTTGATTATATTGTGGTCGCTGTTCCCCAAGTGCCCCTCAACCTGCACCCCCTTTATACGTTCCGGTTTGTTGGTTAGTACAAGGGAGGAGGCGGGTAGCGTTCTCAGGAAGAATGCCAGAAGTCGATAACAGGAGGTCTCAGTTTGTTTCTAGAAGAGCAGGCTGGTAATGGAGCTAGATTATGGCTGTGGAGCACAATAATCATGCACTGAGGGAGTAGCAGGGCCAGGCTTTTATAGTGAGTCTAATCAGGAACCGGGCAGAGCTAGAATAGAGACTGGAATTGCAAGATCTGGGAACAAGGCAAAAGTCATGCAGTGGAACTGTCCAAAAGGCTGGATGGCTCAGCAGGGAGCGCTACTGACTGGAGTACATGAGGTGCCAGGTTTGATCCTTGATAATATGTTTTCTCATACTCGAATACCTAAGGGGATCAAAGGTAATTAAAGAAATGTGTAAATTGTTGAAAATTAAGCATTGGCGAACATCAGTGTATTGTCCCCAAACAGATGGACTCATTGAAAGTTTCAATAAAAGGTTAAAAAGCATGTTTAAAAAGTTGTCAGTAAGGTAGAGAAGGATTGTGTTTTGCCATATTTAATGTTCGCCATACGTGAGGTCCCAAATCTTCCATAGGGTTCTCCCTATTTGAGCATGTCTAAGGCAGGCATCTACGGGGACTTCTTGATTTTGCTAAGGAAACTTGGGAACATGAACAGACACCATACAAAAGTGTGATTGAGCATATCACTCTAATGCAGGATATAAGTACTGCTGTAATGGCAATAGTTAGAAGAACCACTTAGAACAGGCCCAGGAGGCTCAAAGTTGAGCTTACAACTGGTCTGCTAAGATTAGGGCCTTTAAACTAGGGGATTGGGTCTTGGTACTAGTTCTAACAGTAGATGTTAAATTTCTTGCTAAATGGCAAGGGCCATATGAAGTAATTTAAAAGATTGGAGAAGTAAATTATAAGCTTTACTATCCTGGTAAGAGGAAACCAGAGCAGATGTTTCACATAAATCTATTGTGATTGTTCTCAGCAAGAGAAACCACATAATCTTGAAAATATGCTACCTTTTAATTGCTATCAAAAATACATGATGTTATAGCGAGCCCAAGGCACATACATGGATGTGATTGGTTTGCACTTAAAGGAATACTGCAACAGAAACACAAACATTGTTAACTAGACACTGATAAGGAAGTGAAAGTTTTATGGTGATGTGTCCTCAAAATTACCTGAGCGTACCTCAGTCATAAAACATGACATTGCCACCGAGCCACAGGTATGGGTCCATTTGGAACTGTACCGGGTACCTGAAGGCCTATCGCAGATATACGTCAGCCTACCTGGACGATATAAGACGTTTTGGTGAAGACTGGGACTTGTCAAAGGTGCCGGCTGTACTTGACTCTCTCAGAGCAGCAGTTTTAACTGCAAACCCTAAAAAGTGTGCTTTAGGGCTTGAAGAGGCCCATTATCTGGGATACATCATTGGAAGGGACTGATAAAGCCACAGGTAAACAAAGTTAAAGCCGTCCAGAATTGGATGCAGCCTGTAACTAAAAAGCCTTTCTGGGAACAGTGGGTTATTACCGCAGGTTCATAACAAATTCCGCTAGCGTAGCAGCACCATTGTCAAAACTGATCAAAAGAAAAAACTCAGTCATGCTCAAATGGAATGTGCATGCTGAAAGTGCGTTTCGAGAATTGAAGAAAGCACTATGTTATTGATTTGAATGGGGAATATGTAATGCTTTGTTTTCCCTGTAGTGGCCGCTATATGCAAAATGTGTGGCTGTTCTGTGGATCGACATGATTACAACAGACGGATCAACACATCACTAGGGCAAATGCATTCTGCAAAAGGCTTGTGGAACTCCAGTGTAGTAAGTACAGTGCATATGCCTCAAAAATGGCATTCTATCTCCTGTACAAAATACTTTCATCCTATGCTACAGAGGCTTTTAGGGTCACATGCCAATTGGGTCTATTTCTTATGGAAAGACTCTCAAATAGGCTATTAGAGCTCAAAAGTGAATGCTCCCCCTCCTATATGATAAATATAACCTGCAAGCCCTTTTGATGAGAGTTCCTGCAAACCCCATAAATCCTGGAATCCTGCAAAGTGATATGGTCTTTGATCGCTGCGTCAGCTACTGCTGTTTGTATGGGTGATAACTTTCTTTACACAGTTTGTATTTGCCCATGTTTTTCTTAGTCAATTTGACATCGCCATGGCATGTAATTACTACATGATGATTGGGAAATCATCAATGGTCAAAACTAATTAGAAGGTGTTGACTAAAGTCCATTTACACAAGATGAATGTCGGGCAAACGATGCCAGACACTTGTCCCTGCACATAGTCTCTCCCATGCTGCTGCACAAAAGTGAGTATTGTTGGCTCACAGTGGGGTGGCAGGAGGAGATTTCTCTCCTTGCTCTCCCTCGCCCTCTCCATTTACTTAACATAGCGGCCGTTCAGTAATGAACAGCTGTTATTTACACTAAACGCTCATTATTTAGCTCATCGTCCATTGGTTTAGCTGCATAAACGATGGAGGATGAGTGTTCAGTGTAAATAGCAGCCGTTCAGTACTAAACGACCGCTATGTTAAGTGAATGGAGAGGGGCGGGGGAGAGCGGGGAGAGAAATCTCCTCCTGCCACTCCGCTGTGAGCCAACGATACTCGCTCTTGTGCAGCAGCATGGGAGAGACTATGTGCAGGTACAAGTGTCGGGCTTCGCTTGCCTGACATTTGTCTGGTGTAAATGGGCCTTTACATCATCCTACCCCTACTTTTTACTATTTTCTGTACTAGACTAATAGTAATATGTTGAAGAACTGTACCATAGCCAGGGATGATCACTGATAAAGCTTTCAAAGTCTGAAGAACTCATGGCTTCAAGTTGACCATTGAGGATCTTGGGGGACAGGTGTCCACCTTAGTCAACGACAAGCGCAACTGGAATCCCCATTCTTTCATCTATTCACACAGTTTTGCCTATCAAGCAAAACAATCCCTACCATACCATCCATAAAAGTTTAAATATAATTGATTTATTAGAAACTCAAAAAATACTATAGGGCATTACTTAAAATCTCAGGGACCCTGGGGGTTTAGTATTCACTGTATAAACCCCATGAACCATGGGTGTACTATGTAGGAAAGGTGTAGATACTTGTCCTACTGTTTAACCCTAGCAGCCTAGGCTAGTAATGAAACAATGTGGTTTGAGTTTGCAGCATAAGAGTCACATTAAATAATGCCCGTCATCAGGAGACCTTGCTAAAATGTTATAATCCCCCCTGACATGTTTTGCCACAACGTGGCATCCTCAGGGGAACAGGACTATAGACTGTAGCAAAACATGTTGAGGGGCTTATAAAATATTTATAGGGTCTCCTGATGGCAGATATAATTTAATGTGACTCTTGTGCTGCAGACTCGAGCCCCACTGTTTCATTACTAGTCTAGGCTGCGAGGATTAAACAGTAAGACAAGTATTTACACCTTTTCTATATAGTACACCTGTTATATGGGTTTTTGGACAGTAAATATTGAACCCTCTGGGTCCCTGGGATGTTAAGTTATATGCAGTTTAGTATTTTATGAGTTTCTAATAAAGCTATTACAGTTTAACTAATAGGGATGATATACTAGGGAATTGTTTTGAATGATAAGTAAATTTGTGTAGAATTGATAGGAGCCCTATCTCCCTAGGGGTCCTTGTTTTCCTTTTGGTGCCCATTCTTTGATGTGGCTCTGATCAGTATCCCCCCTACTTGTTCTACCTTTACTGAGATTACCTGATTAGCCTGGGTTCACACAGGGCGGATTTGCCGTGGAAATTCCGTCCGGAGTTTCGCCAGCGGCAAATCCGCCTGCAGCCGCTAATCCCAGGATTAGCCAGCCATGTGGATGAGATTTTATCAGAAATCTCGTCCACATGGGATGGCGAATCCGTTGCAGCAAAGCCGGCAGAAGCCGGTGCTGAGTCGCGGATTCGCCGGCCGCAGGATGTCCATTCTTTTTCTGTTGCGGCCACGCTCTCCTCTATGGGAGCGCTGGCAGCAATGGAAAAGCATTCCACACTAGGGATAGGGAGAAACCGGCAGGTCACCTGCACCTGTGTGGTCACCGTGCCACACACTACACAATGCACCCACCCCAGAACCGTAAGGAGGGGAGGGACAGCAAGTGCCCAGACAGTCTTCAGGGGAGGAGAAAGACACTTCAAACAAGCATGCAACCACCAGCTCTGAGTGGGATAAACAGTGATACATAAGGCACTAAAATGACCAGCAGTCTCTGCCAAGAGACAAGGGGGATTGGCTGCTGGAGAAGACCACATTCAGCCAGCTCAATTAACCCTTACCTGTGAAGGTGTGCACAAGGAAGCCTGTAGAACCACAGGCCCCAGATGCACAACCTTAACACCCTTTTTCTACTTCTTTTTCTAAAGCGCGTCCCCGTCTCTTGTTCTGATTTTGATTACTGTCCCTACTATTTGTTCGGTTTCTGATAACCCTACTCATTCTCTGCCCTGGTTTTGATGAGTCTTTATTCCGTCTTCTGAGTTTGGTTCTGATTAAGGTCTCTACTTGTCCTGGATGTGATGCTTTGAGAGTTCCTACTGTTTGCTCTGGCTCAGATGAGAGTCCCAACGTCTAGTTCTGGCACTAATTAGAGTCTCCAATCTTTTTCTGTCTCATACGATCAGCAGACAAGTATTGTATTCTCTGTTTTGCCTGCATCTCTTCACTCTGGAAGTCACCTTGCTCCACAGCAATGATGAAGGTGAAACAGAGAAAACAAGGTCATTGTAAGCTACGTCCCTGTTGTCCGTATATGCATCTGCTCCTCATTTTACATCATAAGCCTTCTGTGTCTGGGATGCTTCTGAAGTCCCCAGACCTATTTGTATCTGGGATTCTCGCTGTGTGGCAATGCAGGCAGCGGGGGCGTGCTCATGTGGGACATTATGGCTAATGATGCGCAGTTTTATGTCCCCAGAGATGCAGCACAGAGCCATCTGTCTGCAGCACCCATACACCTCAGTGCACGCAAGATCTACAGGCTTATGCACCCTCCCTGCCAACCACTAATGGCCCTTCCAGGACATGAGATCAGAGTGTGTCCTGCCTTCTGCATAATTCCATTATTGTTTTCTATACTTTCCGAAAGATATTTTAAGGTTTGCATAATATATTGCGGTTTGCATGCAAAGGCGTAATATCAATTCTTCCAAAGAGTGAAAAGCATTTCTCAGGAAACATTGTTGCATTTGACTGTATATTGCAAATGTATATTGAACATACTTGGTGCCCTCCTAGTTGTCCATGCTGCCTCCATTCCATTTCACTGTCCACAACATAGCTTCCCCATGCATAGTACTAGAGGACACTTTTAGGGTATGTTTACACATATCAGAAAATGGTGCAGCTTGCCCCCAGCAGACAATCTACACCAAATATCACATCAAAATTGTGGTAGAAAACACATCAAAATCTGCTCCACCTGAAAGACCATAATCAACCACTGATTCATTTTAGATGAGCTGAAAGACTGGTGGCCATGTTGACATGGAACAACTGTCGCTTATATTTGCTCTAGCAAGCGACTATACGGACCATAGTTGTCCAATTTAAAGCCACCTTAAGAAACGCTGCACCCTTCCACTGTCCTTGGATGGACCATCTTCTTTGTGTCCTCCAATGTGGTTGTCAGTCGTATGAGAATCCTGTGACTTCCACTCTTTTTGGAGTAATGTTGTTGACCCTATTATGAGGACACTATGAGACTGTTAGGGGGACATTGTGGTCCTGTTATGTGGCATTCCTAAGGATGTTCAAAGCTTGGGAGATGCCCCTATTTATGCTCCTGAAATCGAGGACCCTGATGCTTTAGAATTGGTCTTTGCATGCTAGAAGAGCTTTGCTTTGACTCGCTGCTGTATAAATAGAGAGAATTATTGGGGACATGTTCATACGGTGGCTTGTTCAATCTAAAAACTGTGCCGTGGACTTCTAAGAGTACCATGGCAGAGATCCAAGGCTCACCCTCTGATTTCTTCCATGGATTTACAGTTTGTCGTGCCAAGGATTGTTGATTAGATCCATTCAATGGTGCTTATCTGCTTTTGACTCCCCACTGTGGTTTCCAAGAGGAATCGGCTTCAATAAGTGATTTTTTTTTCTTTCGGCAAAGCAGATTTGAAATCTGTGACATCATTGTTTTCCCATTCGAAACAATAGACTGTTGATTTTAAGAAGAGTTTGGCACACAATGAGCACCCAGATCCATGGAAAATTCTGCCATGTGAACATGCCCTTTGACCAAGGAGTACATATAATTCATAGGGGGGCACCTAATTCAGTGTTGGGCTATAGGGCCTTATCATCATGGGTCACATAACTTTCACATGCCTTACTTCTTCGGAGCAATGCCACAGCTTGAAGCTACAAGATGGTCTTAAGAGTAGTTATCACCACCCTCTCCGAGGAAATTGCTACAGGTTATTAACTCATGTTCTACAAGAGGATATAAACATGTCTTGAATATAATTGCACTGATGTAACCAGTCATAATGAACATCTCAGTGTCAGGAACTGTAATGCAGCAAAGTGCATTTAATTTTAAAGTCTATCATTTGCATATATTATTCAGTTACTTTTCGGTTGGCCATTCATCTTCTTCACAGTTAATTCTACTATTCCTGCTGTAGCAGTTCCAGAAAGTGCAACCACAAAGATTGATCCGGTAATATATGATGGGTAAATATGCATACAGCATTAGTGCTGTGGTATCCGGATACTACGGGTATACAAAGGCTCTCTTCATTCATAGCATACAGAATAGCAGCCACTGGCAATGGTCATTCATTTTTCAGGTTGGAGAGGGTTTTCATTGTAGAGACTGCACCAAATATCTGGGTTGGGGCTGAGCTATAGTGGCATGAGAAAATTCTGGCTGCCTTCAGATACCACTAGGAGGCACTCCCATTGATTCAGCTCTCTCTAGGTGGCTGGGATGGTGACAGGGTTAACAGCTACGTAATATTCCTCTTCTAGAGGGAAGAATAATGCTATTAAAGGCAGTGGTCTAGGACAGTTCAAGATAGATACAGTAGATAGACCCTATCTAGTACCATGTTGGACCTCCTTTGGTCTACTGAACCGCAGCAATTCATCATGGCGCAGATTCCTCTAGGTAATGGAATAATTATGCAGAAATATCGGCCCCTGCGGACAGAATGCTTCTTGTAGTTGCCACAAATTAGATGGAGGTTCTGACCAGCTGATAGGAAGGGTTCATCGATTCATGCTGCTTGCACCAAAGTCTGACCTCCCAGCAGCATGGTGCAACAGAAATGTGGATCCATCTGACCAGGTGATGTTTTACACAATTCAGTGATACAATTTTTGTACACTATTGCTTACTGGAGCCTTGCCTTGCTATTTCTATTAGACAGCACTGGAACTGGTCATCTGGGGTTATAGTTTATCCATGCAAGAAACAGGATGTATTTTCAGACATCTTAGTTGGAGCACCAGCATTGTATTCAGCTGCAATTTGTGGACTGTGCACCGCCTATTCATCAGAACGATTCTTGACATCCTCCTCTGACTCCTTTCGGTGATGAGTTGTTTACATCCACAGGTCCCCTTTTGCTGAATGTTTTCCTTGACCATTCTCTCTATGCTCTCCACACTGCTGCACAAGAAAACCACACAAGGTTGGCAGTGAAAACCGGGCTCCGGCTAGTCTAGCACTGATGACCAGGTCTTGCTGGAAGTCACTAAGATCAAAGGATTTTCTCATCTAATGTGCATTAACACTGAAACTGATCCACAGAAAACTTTGTCACATGATTTTATGCTGCACTCCAGGGTCACCAGTTTAATTTCGGGTGGGGGCTCTAATGAAGTGGCCATTTTATATATATATATATATATATACACACACACACACATATATAAATATATATATATACATATATGGTATATATTTGTCGTAACCACTGTCCACAATCACCATAAGGGCTTATTCACATGGGTGTATATCGGCCGGGTTTTCACGCCCGGCCGATATACGCTACCCCTCTGATGCATTGGCTTACAATGCACTAGTGCACAGGGGCATATTTTCATGGCGTAAAAGCGCCAGCGGCTGCAGCTGCATAGATTCCTAAAGGAGCCTATGCTAGCTGCCGGAGAAGGGAGGTGGGAGGGAGTTTAGCAGTGTGACTGCTAAACTCCCTCCCCTTTCTTCTCTCCGCCCCTTGCCGCTGTTTGCAATGGGAGGGGCAGAGCTAAGTGCTGCCCGCTCCGCCCCCTCCCATTGCTGGCTGCGGACAGGGGGCAGGAGCTTAGCTCTGCCTCTGTCCCACCCTCTCCCATTGCAAACGGCTGAAGGGGAGGAGAGAGGAGGTGAGCTGGCGAGGGAAAGGGGGAATATCTCCCCAGGACCCACGGCATTGCGACCTCGGCGTATATGCACTGGGCCCTTTGCTGGTCAGCGTTTTTACAGCGCCGGCGGGTGCACATAAAACGCCTACGGCTGTGTAAATGTGCCCTTAGGCTGTATTTACATAGCCGATAGCGAGTTGAGCCCGAGGTGTTTTTTTTTTTATCCTATTGAAGCATGCTTTTGACACGTGTGAGCAGTGGATGGCCAGGGATGCTATGTGATGCATTTTTCTTGCAAAATGCATTGCAATCGAAGCTGAAATCACGCTAAGGCTACATACATACAGCCCTAGGGTGCATTCACATGCCGATGTACGGTGTCCCTCTCTGCAGGGGGAGGAGGCTGGAAGAGCCGGGAGCAGTGCACTTAGCTCCCGCCCCCCCCGCCCTCTGCCTCCTTTCCACCCCCCTGCACTATTTTCAATGAGGAGAGGCGGGACAGGGGCGGAGCTAATTTGCAGAACCTTGCCCCGTCCCGCCTCCTCTCATTGCAAATAGTGCAGAGGGGCGGAGAGGGGGTGGAGAGGAGGCAGAGAGGGGGCAGGAGCTCTGAGCACTGCTCCCAACTCTTCCAGCCTCCTCCCCCTGCAGAGAGAGACGCCGTATATCGGCTGGGCGTGAAAACCCAGCCGGTATACGGTCGTGTGAATGCACCCTTACAAGCGTGATATTGCGCTCGCCCGTGTAAATACAGCCTATAAACCTTCGTACAATGACCTTTAGAGGTCGTTGCTGTGTAAGCAAAAGTGAAGCTCTGTCCTCTAATAATGATGTATGGTGCAGGCTAGTGTCTATATGACCAGTCCATGCCTGGCAAGTAGGCTGGAAACATGACAACCACTGATGTCTGATCATGGAGTCACGTTACTCTCTTCTGCTGACTTTGGCTTGGAAAGATGGGGTGCTCAAAGGATGAGTTTCCTAGTACCCAAAATAATTCACATACTCCTCAGTAGGAGCAGCCACCATGCATCACATCTATTATATGATAATATTTTTTACACTTCAGCCACCAGTAGGGGGAGCCCCTAACATATGGATTTAATCAGTTAGTGCTGACTGACTTTAGTGGAAGTTGTGAGCTCCCTCTAGTGGTCAGAGCTTTTAAGCCATAAATATAACATTACGTACCCCGTTTCCTTGAAAATGAGAGTTACCCCCCCCCCCCCCCCCATCCAAAAAAAAAACCCTAGCATGATTTCTCGGGATTTTTGAGGATGCTGCATGATTTTTCATGATTTTTGAGAATACTTGAAATATCAGCCCTAGTCCAAAAATAAGCCCTAATTACAGTTACTAAAAAGTCAATTTAAATACATGTAACAAAGTAAAATATTTTGGAGTAAAAATTATTATAAAACCCTGTCTTATTTTCAGGGAAACGGGGTCTTTACATGCATTTACACTTCGCTGATTTTGTGCAGATTTTCATTTTGGGTGCAGATTTCACTACTTCAGTTTAAATTCAATTGAAAGGGTGACAACTGCTGCAGATCCGTGACAAAATCCACAGCGAAGCAGCAAGGTGTGAACCCAGCCCATCCATAAATTCAATGTCCATGCAGGGATTTGGAGCTCTGGGCACTGTAAAAATATAATTATATCAATATAGAGTTTTATTCTCGTTAACCCTTTCATTATTCAGTACCCTGTAGTGCTCATTACATCCATTGTTTTTTGTGGTTGTCCTCTCGCAATCATTTAATCGCAGGCTCGCCATGGAGGTTTCCTTTAAGCATTTGTCTCAGCAGAGGAGGCTGCATCACATCAGGGGAAGGGCTCATGGTGCAACCGCTGCATATCACACCTGCTGTCAAGGATGAAAAACACAACACACAGGTATTTGTAATATGGCATGTCCTTGGCCAGGAAGATGTGGCATTGGCGCACTAGAGAACAATGATTTCAGGAAGCGCAGAATGACAGGTTTGACTTGTGAAGATGGGTCAGATTTCACACAGGTCATGTTCTCACAATAAGGAACAATACAACACGGAGGCAGCATGAGAATTAATCAGTACAACAAAGGCCAGACGCTAGAACATTATATATGCAGATGTAGCAGAGCTGAGTTGGAGATATCACATTGCATCAGCTGTGGTTTTGAATAGAGCTGCAGGTAAACACATCAACAGATACTTCCAGATAGTGAAGATCTGTCACTGACAATGGAAATCCACTCAAATTCCAATAATCCCCCGAAATCAATGACGAGATGCAGCAGAGTTGAGTTTGAGTTGGCAGAACCTATGTTGATATACCCGTGGGTTATCTGTAATTTGACATAGGATTGCATGTTACCCTAATTAATTAACATAATTTAAAGAGTCATTTTGATGCACAGAACATTAATATAGTGAATTATTTTGGTGCATCAAAATGACTCTTTAAATAATGATAATGAAGTAGGGTTATGTAGCTGAATACTCTTGTACAGGGTGTCCACAGAAAAGTAGCCCAGCACCACACAGTGGTCTAAAAACAAATCTGTCATTGTTGCCCAAAGCAACCAATCACAGCGCAGCTTTCATGTCTTGGACTGCTGATGTAAAATGAAAGCTGCGCTGTGATTGGTTGCTATGGGCAACAATAACAGATTTTTTTTTTTGGACTGCTTTCAGAAGAGTGTGGTGTCGGGACATTTTTCCATGGTCCACCTTATAGCAGAGATGAGTCTGTTATTTGGTAGAGTTCATGTTGAGTCCAAACCAGACAGAGGCCGTTCTTACAGAGACCAGAGGGGACTGTTCAGTCGAGGATTACTCGCACGTATTTATGTATTTTTGGGAACCAATGAGTATTAGGCTGGATTCACACGAACGTATATCGGCTCGGTTTTCACGCCGAGCCGATATACGTCGTCCTCATCTGCAGGGAAGGAGGGGAGGATGGAAGAGCCAGGAGCAGGAACTGAGCTCCCGCCCCCTCTCTGCCTCCTCTCTGCCCCTCTGCACTATTTGCAATGAGAGGGGGCGAAATGGGGGCAGAGCTACGTTCCCGGACGTAGCTCCACCACTGTTCCGCCCCCTCTCATTGCAAATGAGTGGGCACTGCAGGAGTACCGCAAGAATCCGCGGCACAGCCCAGCACAGGCGCGTCATGCCATGTACTGCACATGCGTGCCAGCTGACGCATAAATCTTGCACAATTTACTCGCCCGTGTAAAAGCGTCCTTCTTATGTTATAATGATCTGTGGTTTTAAATGGAACAGCAGGTAATCACAGCAAGAACAGTCTCAGATTAAAAAATAAATGTGCATTTACAGATGTAGCAGAGCTGAGTTTGTAAATTGCAGAACCCATGTTGATACCATGATGCATTGCTTGTGGTTTTATAAAAATCTACAGGCAATTCTCTTCCACTTTGTAAACTCAAAGGCTTACCACTGTGCTTCAGTAACAAGGTACAAGGCAATTTCAGCTCTGCTACATCTGTCCCAAGATACAACCCCAGTCATTTTCACTGTATACATTGTCCATATGATTACAAAAAGAGTGCAGTACTATATATTAGCTTGGTGTGGGCTGCGATGTGACGTATACATGTAGTTACTGTAAGGCCTTGTTCACACACAGTATTTTCATGCACATTTCTGCCATATGAACCTACCCTAAGGCCACTCTCACACGTGCGTTCAGAAAACGCAGCTTGAAATTGGGGCATTTTACTGCCATTTCGAGCCGTGTTTTTGAACACATTGTACAGCGTTTTGACAGCGCCTTTTAACGCACCCCATCATTGTAATGGGTAATGAGGTGCGTTAAACACGAAAATGCTGAAAAATAGAACAGACGGCGGTCAAAAATCGCAGCGTTCAAGTGCAGGTTTGAGAAGCCCCATTAAAATCAATGGGAACGTTGTACTGCAGTAAATCTAGTGGATCCATGAGGCCACTTCCCCTTTTTCTAACCCCGACCACTTTTGTAAAAGTGCCACGCGGGGTGCAGAAAGGCACAAAAAAAATGCACATTGGACTTATACGAAAAATGTGTGACTTTTCTACATGTGGTGCACAGGGGTTGTTACATTTCTCCCTTTGCGTTTTAATGCCTCACTAGTTTTAGATTTCTGCTTGTTTTCAGTGAATGAGCTCTTTCCTGTTTATATGCAAAGGCTGAAAAATTGTACATACCCAACATTCTCATAGCTGAGGGTTTGTTACAATTGTATCCAGTCTAGACAGACCTCTATAGATAAGCAGCGTAGACCAATTTTTTTTGTACGAACTTTGTAGACAGATCTATCAAAAAACCGGACCATTTCTATGATTGCATTCACATCTAGGTCTTGGACTCCTGCATATTTCCAATGTTTAGTTCTGTCCTCGGCGATTAACAGCAAAAATGCTGAACTGGCCGATCTGGAACATGCCAGAACCGAAAACGGACGTACGGACTCCGTTAGCTTCTAACATTCCAATCAGCATTTTACCAGCTGGCAACCCTGCGTACCAGTCTTCTGTAGTCTTCATCTGTACTGCAGATGATCCGTCCGGCAAACCATTGGACATGCGCAGTACAGATTTCTTTTTCCTTCAAATGTTTATTTTTCCTGCGCCGGCAATGACGCGGGTCCCGCGGTCTTTCCACAATGTCAACTGCGGAAGGGCCGCGGGTTGGATGGCTTCTATTGACTTCAATGTAAGCCGTCCACGCAGAATCTGCGCAAAAATAGAACATGCTGTGATTTTTGCACTGCAAGCAGAATTCACAATTGATTTCCGCTTGTGTGCAGGAAGCAGAGGTTCTCCATAGGATGTAATGAATGGTATTTGCTGCGGATTCACGGTGAAGAAAATCTTTCTGTTCAGTTCCGTCGCCGTTTGAGTCCTTTCCATTAGTTTTAGCGGAAAAAAACCCACCGCAGTCTGTGCTGTTTAAAAAATGGAAACTAGACGCAACCAAACTGAACAAACATAAAGTTTAGAAACTCTTGTTGAAATCAAATATGCACATTTTGGTCCATGAATACAGACTAAAATACGGCATGCTGCGTTTTTGTTTTTTTTACCCGCCACATCGGTCTGTATTAAAAAAAAAAAAAAAAATTGTGTGTCTGAATACACAAATTCACTTCAATTAATTTTTGTGCTGTCTGTATTCCGTCAGTTGTGCATGGACCCTGATCCCGACTTCCTTATATCATACTGCACCACTCAATGTATTCCTGTGCAATACATGTATAATACAATGTGGCCACAGAAACGTACCCCCACACCGCACTCTTCCGAAAGCTGTTCAATAGAAAATCTGTTTTTGTTGCCCATAGCAACCAATCACAGCGCAGCTTTCATTGTAGTGCAGCAGTATAAGAAATGACTGTCACCCAGCTTTTCTAGAACCCTGAATGACGGATTCTTATTGCTACAAGTCACACAGAAGTGGGGAACATCTCACTTCATCACTAGGTAAATCCGTCCCTTCAGGAATCTGCCAAAGCTGGATGATGACCACATTGGTCATCACCCAGCTTTCCCAGAAACAGATAGAACTCCTAAAATAGCAACTCGAGAGAAGAGGACATCTCAAGGACTGCAGTCAATGCCCATTATGGACTAGAGGGGTGCTGCAAGGAGAAGCAGTGCAGGTGATAGACATCAGGTGAGGGGAGCAAAGAAATGTCAGACTGAAGAATGAGGCAGGAAGGAGGGAGAGGACAGAGAGGTAAACAGGAGGTGGAGTAACAGGAGGGGATGGAGTTTAAATGAGGAAGAGCAAAGAGAGAAATCATTGTAGAAAGCTATAAGGGAGGGGGTAAAGAGAAGTAAATATGCAGATATAGCAGGAGGGGTGTGTAAACTAATGCAATGGGGTTGGCACAGGAGACAAGTGTTGCAATGGTAGGTCATAGGTAGGTAAATAGGGTTGTGGGCATCATTAGACTGATGCATAGGGGTACAGTGGGTAGCAGGTAGCTGTGGCAGGGCCATGAGAGGAGCTGGGAACGTAGAGGGCGAGAGGAGAGGGTGGAGAGATGGAAGAACGTCATGGACAGAGGGGTGGAGAGACAGACAAGACACACACATACACAGAGACACTGCAGTGACATAGCAGAGGGAGACTCCCAGACACTGCAGGGGAACCACAGGAGCTGACAATCTACACTGCAAGGTGAGTGCAGAGCATTGCTCTTGGCTGGGCACCTCTACCTGTGCTGGTGCTGCACATGTCTCCATCTCCTGATGCCCCTGGATAAGTTGTGTCTGCATCTAGCTCAGGAAGTGCAGAGCCATAGTGGTACCTATAGGGCTCATATACTGGTACATGCTGAGTGGTCAGTCAATAGCAAAGTGCAGTGGTAGCATGGGAGTATGTAGTGATTTGCAATTGAGACTTCTATTCCTAGTGGTCAGTTCTTTCCCAGGAGACATCAGTAGCGGTGACCATACAGTGATAGCTGTCAGCTGCGATGCATTAGGCGCTACCATTCCTTAGTGGCTCTGGGTATATTGTGCCCAATGACCCATCTGTGATCACCCAGCTATGTCACTGTATCCAACTCAGCTATAACTATGCTGTGCTAGTCCACTGGTCCCTGCTGCGTACAAGGACCCGTCACATAATATATGTCCTAGAGTAGCACCTCAAACTAATAATGCCCCCTTCTTCTGGATCAACAACACAGGAGGATAACTAGGCTGGACTAGATGGACATGGTCTTCATTCAGCCTTACAAACTATGTCACTATGTTACTTACTGAGCATTTAACACATTACATCTCTTTTTGCCCTGTTCTCTACCTTAACTCAGCTATAACTGTATGACTCTGCTGTTCCATAGTGTCCCTAGTCCCTTGGAGTGTGATGACCTATCCTGTCCTATATGTTAATGCAGTTAATACTACCACAACTCAACATTCTTTAATTACTGTTCGAACTTGACTATAAGTAGTCTGCTGTTCCTTTATGCTACTAGACCTAATGACCCCACTACCATTCCTGCACTCATTCTCAATTGCAAATACTCCCATCCTACCACTGGGCTGTCACTGCTCTTCACTACTGACACTAGACTCCGTAGTGCAGCACTGTAATGACCCCTAAAATATGGGCATATCCGTGCCAGGACTTTCTTCCAAACACACAATTTGTAAGTCACTGCATCCTGCTACTCCAGTATTTAAACTCCCTCCGTCTACCCTCTGCTATTCCTTAGTATCACTGAACTCTGCTACACTGTATTACATAATGTTTGGAATGGCATTCCCGCACTAGTACCCACTTCAAGTTGTGAAACCTCTTCACTACACTTTGCTGCTCCTTACCACACTACACCCTTATAGCTGCTTCCCACTAATATAGTCTCCATGTTTTCATCCCATCCATCACCAGTGAGTTAATAAGAGTTGTGAACCTTCATCCGCTCACTCTACAACATGTTTCTGCAATATTCCTATACAGATGTAGCAGAGCTCAACCTGTCATTAACTCTTTGGTTTGTTATGCAAATGATAACGTAGTAGCTTTACTTGCAGTTCCATGGAAAACCGCAGATGATAATACAGGTTCGTGGCTAATGATGAAGTCAGCTCTGCTACATCCTCCTCTGTACACATCATTATGTGATCAGATGTGGTGCTCGCCATAAATCTGTGTCTGTCAAATTCCATATTCCTTCTCATCATAATACAGAGAATCGATCTCTTTAGCCCTTCGCTGCTCCTCTTGTGAATATCCGCTGTTTACAGCTTCTGCTGTTTCGCCTTGAAGTTGCGTCCCCCTGTAACCTCCACAGACATCTCAATGTCAGCGTAGAACTCTGCTATTCCGCGCAGTGCACAATGTATAAGATCCCTAGTGAACGAACCTGCAATGTTGTCATATCAACCTGCGTTGCCCTCTTGTGCCCCTGCCGTGTCATTAACTCTCCGCTGTCTGCTATTCTTGCACCCGTCAGTTCTTCTCTGTCATTATGTGCCGCCTATAGCTATCATTAATATATCTATAAAATCTTCACACTCTGTTGATCCTGCATTCACTTTTGTCGTAAATTGTGGTGCTGTCTGTTCCCTGTACAATTCTCCATCACCCCTTATCAATAAAGACCACCACATTCCAATATACAGCGCATGAAAGGTTCTGTGGCGGCCCCTCAGACAAACATGTTTGGGGCTCAATGTTTTCTATTTTTCAAAAAGAATAATAGTGTGTAAATATTACCAACATATAGTGCCCATATAATATCACATAGTAGATAAATAATCCTGCCATATAGCGAAGACAGAACGGTGCTATAATTGTATTATGTAGTGCTGAAATGTTAATGCTATATCATTCTCCAGCTGGTATTACCATACAGTGCCCATATAATACTGGCATAGGGTGCGTTCACAAATAGTAGACAATCATGCAGATTTTCTGCAGCAGAAAATCCTTGCCAACAGCTGCATCAAAATCTGCACTCATTTTGACACTGTTTTTGTGGCGGATCCACAACAGATTTCACCCTTTCAACTGAAGGGATAGAGTCTGCTGCAGGTCCACATCAAGAACTGTGTCAAAATCTGCAACTATGGTGCAAATTTTGACCCGTTTTGATGTGGATTTTGTGCTGTCTGTTATGTGAATTTATCCATATAGTGCATACATAATAGTGCCATATAGTGAACACCTAGCATTTAAGTGGAAATGTCCTGTTGTAAAAGCGGTGCGGCTGGCTGCATAACACTGCATCCACAACACTACTGACTTTATGGCTGTTTTTCTTTCCTTCTTACTCGCTTCTGTTTTCCATATGGGCTCTTCTTAGATTTGGCGTTTTGCATCTGTGAAGTGGGCGGTCCCCACTGCTTACTATGTTTGGATGATATCAAACTGTCAATGAAGTCTGAACTCCCCATTGACAGTCAATAGTGGGGACTGCCCACTTGACAGATTCAAAGCGTCAGGAGCCAGATGTAAGAAGACCCCTTAAGGAAAACCGAGTTGAGTATAAAGAAAAGTGGTGATGGAGTTAGTGGGACCTCGGTCGCTAACCTATGGAGCCAGACCTGCTGCCTTCATGACAGTTCCTCTTTAATTATACCAGAGCTGACCTCCCGCCGTATGTTTAAGGGTGCCTTCACACTTGCGATCGTGATATGGCTGCGCTTTTAAATGCAAATGTCAATGGGACTTTCTAATGTTAAAATCGCGAGTTTGTGCTTTGCGATTTTTGTGCTTTGTGTTTTTAATATTAGAAAGTCCTATTGACATTCGCGTTAAAAAAACGCAGTGATATCGCAATTGCAAGTGTGAAGGCACCCTAAGTCTTGTTTGAAGCAAGATGGTGGTTTCTTGGACTATTGCCCCTGTGTAAAGACTCTGCTTGT
Organism: Eleutherodactylus coqui; assembly: GCF_035609145.1. Taxonomy (NCBI): domain Eukaryota; kingdom Metazoa; phylum Chordata; class Amphibia; order Anura; family Eleutherodactylidae; genus Eleutherodactylus; species Eleutherodactylus coqui. Next base: position 58,584,016 of record NC_089846.1, on the reverse strand, counting down.
ATACTTATAAGATTCCTTCAATCTTCTGTTCCTACTTTCCCTTCCTAAGGTGACCATTCATTGGCAAACTTCTTTAGCTGGTCATACGCACTGCAATACTTTAATCCAATACCAAAAAGATAAGTTTGGTCCCCATTGTGCCATGACACTGCCAGCCGATATAGCATGAGTCGTAGAAGAAGATGCTTCACTGGTGATGACGTCACTGGGTATTGATGAGGTCAGTAGGAGATATCCCATCCTCTGTCAGTACCATAAACTAGGATTATAGGTCCTTGTGTTGATTCAGTGAACCCCCTTCTTTTGACTGCTTTTTTTCCCCTCACATTGCAATGCGGGAAAAAATCGCGGCATGTCCTGTCTTTGAGAGTTTCCTCGGAACGCCTCGCCCATTTTGTTTCAATGAGAAACACTTGTCGATCCTCCGAAAGCTGTGCTGGAGGATCGCTACTTCCCTGAAGTGATTGGAGGTGTTTTTGACACACATCTTGCATCCGCTGGGACATCGCACAAGCGCGATATTCGGCTGAGTTTCACGGCCCGATATTGTGCTTGCTGGTGTGAAATTAGCCTTACAGTCTATATAGAAAAATGTGGCCTTCTTGTATTGGAGAAGCCCCCAGTAAGCTCACCGGAGAGGCTCCTCCATATACAGTTCTGCTACTTGTAGTGTCCTCGCTCCCTCGGTCCCGGGCTGGCACTCATTAAAGGGCCTTCTTTTACAATGAGTGATAATCCGTTTGCCCAACTGTTAAGCCGTGTGAATAGCAAATGAACGAGTGTTTTATCGGCCTGTTTTTGAGGGCATAAAAATGTCCGCCGGTCGGCTGCACGTCTTCCCCATGTTAACGTGCAGCCAAGCAATGATGGCTGTATAGACCCAAAGATCGTATTAACAATACTTCGTCCTCAGACCATTTACCCCCCCCCCCCCACCCCCCGCTTATTGGTCAGCACTTGTTACACGGTTAGCGACCTGCTTGTAAAACGACCTTGTCATGTTTATCTACGTGTTTTTCTTCTACCGTATGTACTGAAGTACGTCTTCATACGTACATCGCCATAGAAATAAAGGCCTTTAACATGACAATAATCAGACCTTGAGCATACCGCTCCGTGATAGCCTGTCTACAAAGACTGCTTCACCTACCCAACCTTTCTAGAAGACCCTCCAATGGCGTATTAATCATCTCAAGTGCGCGTCGCCATCCTAGCCTATGTCTCGTTCTCCCCCACCCCGTCATCCTATGTCCAGTTCATCGCCATCATCCCCAACTACTCCTTGCAGACGGCTCTGCTATTCCTGCGCAGTGTTTGTTGTGGGCTATCTAATTATCTCTCGGCAAGAAACATCTGTATATCCATGTAAGCAATGGTAGGGGAGCTGCGGCGGGCATACTTCTGCAGACACGCAGGCCTTCCATGGCTGTTTCTGTCATTTCAATAACCGGATGAAATGGTCACGTATGATGAAGCTATAAACAGCCATAAATTTCCTGACGCTGAATGTCAGGAGCTTAAGGCCTCGTCACATGTCCTGATATATGGCTGTGGCTTTCTAAATGGTTGAATTGTTTTAACCCTCGTGTGGTACTGTGGGGCCTGCTTCACCCCGACCTCCATTGCAGTCCAGCACTTTGAAATTGGTAGCACATGAGGATTAAGGCCTTTGTATACTTTATGACTGCTTGTCCCAGCTTTCCTAGTATCCTGAAAAGCGAAACTGACAAAGTATTGCCACATAATTAGGCCATTGACGGCTCTCTGTTAGCTGGGTGACAACCAGTATGCTGGCAACAACCGCGGCCATATTGATTGTCACCCATCTTTTTTAGAAATGGATGCAACTTTGGCCCGGCTTGGAGAAATGTGTCACATTAAATATATTAGTTATACTGGGCCTCCTATATTAAAACTGTACTTGCAGGAAAAAGTCACCCTGTTGCCCATAACAACCAATCGCAGTGCAGCTTTTATTTTTCCAGGGCAGGTTAGTAAAAGTAAGCTGAGTTCTGATTGGTTGCCAGGGGCAACAAGGCCAGTTTTTCAGTTTGAGGCCTAGTTTGATGTACTAGTATGTCGACAGCGATATCGCAGCTTTGTGCACATAATTTTGTAGCGTAAGTGATTCTTTTTCTTATGAAAAAATTTCGCATCGCGTCTCCGCTACCCATGTTTTTCTCACGCAATAAAATTGCTAGAAATTTAATAGGACTTTCTAATGTTAAAATCGCATTGCACAAAAATCGCAAGTTCATACGATGCGATAAACAAAGAGGCTCCATGGGGAATGTGGGCTACAAAAACATTGCAAATCGCGGCAGTATAAGGCATGCCGTCATTTTGTGTTCTCGCAATGCGAATGTATTCAGTCATCGCTAATGTGAAGGAAGACATTGAAAAACATGGGCTTCATTCACATACACGCAATTTGTAGAGCTGTTGAATCGCGAGAAAATTGCACGATTTTTGGAGCCCGTGTGAAAGCGGCCTAAAAGCGTCAGGCTAGAACTGAACTTGGAGTGGATTGCAGTGCATTGTGGGCGCTTAGATGGTAAACAGATCACGTGACTAACGGCGAGCGGAAGACAAAGCTTTTATGTTTCCAGTACCATATATAGATGGCGTAAACATGGTTACAGAAAAAAGGTAAAGGTCCCTTTAAATGGGACAAATTCTCTGTTTGATATAACAAGCGCTGGTTTTGTTTTGTTTTTTGTTTTTTTTCACACAGACTGAGGATGTACTTAGGGCTCATGCTGGCGTGTGGTTTACCCATTTTTAGAGACCGCGTATGGCACTGCTCACATGCCTGCGTATCACACGGACATGCACAGTTTTTATTTTTTTATTTTATTAAATTCCTCGCTTTGTTTCAGAGCGGGGATGCATATGAAAACACTGTCCATATGCAATGTAAAACTTGTGTTGTGCCTCTCGCAATGCGCCAAACTCGTGCAATATTCTGTGTATTTATGCACTTAAAAAGACTGCCGATGGGCAGAAAAATGCAAGACAATAATGTATTTTGGCCTGAAAGGCTGGTTTCACACGTGGAGTAATTGCCACGGAATTTCCATGCAGAGTTTCAGCACGGAAATTCCGCCGCGCGGCTTTTTATCCTGGGATTAGCCTGCAAAGTGGATGAGATTTGTAAAAATCTCTTCCACACGCTGCGGCCAAGCCGTGCTGACATTGACATGCCGCGTGGAATTCAAAGACGCGGCATGTCACTTCTTTCCCTGTTTCCGCGGAGGCCTCTCTATGGGAAGAGATGGCCGCAGCTGAATACAGTGATGAAGCTGCTCCAAAATCCGCAGGTTTTGAAGCTGCATTTCTCCCGCAGAAATCTTGCAGTATTTTTGTGTGGCCATTCCGTGGGATTTCGGTCCCGTATGACCCCAGCCTTAATGCGCTGAGTATGCGCGGAACAAAATATGCCTATGCCCATGTGAATGCACCTTTAGGCTGCTTTCACTTGGCCAAGAAAATCGTGTGAAATTCATGCATTGCGAAACGCACAAATTTCTTTGAATATGAACCCCATTCATTTTAATAGTCATATACATGAGCGATTTTTATTTTTTTTTCTCCCCTGCACCGTATCCTATATTTTCACTCGGAAGGCCTCGCCCATTGTTTTCAATGGGACAGGAAAGAACATCGCACAGTGTGTGATGTGAGGTTTCCCAGTGAAAACTGTGGGAAGCACTTACTGATCCTCCGACGTGGCCAAAAGCCGCACTAAAGGATCGCAGCTCCCTAGAAGTCATGGGTGGCATTTTTGACAGAAAAACAACTCTCATCTGTGGGTAAATTGCACGTTGGCGAGCGCAATATAGGACTGAGTTTCACAACCGCCTGTGTGTACAAGCCTTAACCCTTTCCAATCCAATTTGTATCCTGGTTTTCCTAGGGGGCTTACTCTTTTTCTGCCATTATACAACGGCGCTATATGCTGGCTAAAGCCAGTACTGCATGAGGTGACATGTTGGATAGGCTCCGACAGCAGAGAGGCTGGCAATATACAGTAAGAGAACCCGACGGACGTCTTCTAACATCAGAGCTGTACAGCCTTAAATCATAATGTCTTCAGAGGTCAGACAGTGGATTGGAAAGGGTTAAAGGGGTTTTCCAGGGAGAATACTAGTGGTGATTTATCATCAGGATGGGTCATCAATAGTTGATCGGCTGGGGTCCGTCGCTCGGGACCCCGACCGATCAGCTGAGCGGGTGCATGCTGTCAGTGCTGCAAATACAGAGGTCGGAGTAGAAGCAGCAGAAATCTCCGTGCCTACCTCCGTGTAGTGGCCGGCGCTTGTAACTGCAGGCACGGCTCTCCTTGAAATCAACACGAGCTGTGCCTGCAATTACAAGGGCCGACCACTACAGAGGTCGGCGCGGAGACTTCCGCTGCTTCAGCTCCAACCTCTGTATTTGCAGCACTGACAGCATGCACCTGCTCAGCTGATCGGTCGAGGTCCCGAGTGGCGGACCCCAGCCGATCAACTATTGATGACCTATCCTGATGATACATCATCAGTAGTATTCTCCCTGGAAACCCCTTTTTAAGTAATTTTTATATTGCCACTGATTACAAGTATGGGGACAGATGATCACTACTCAGTTGCAATTTGTATGGGAGGAACATTCTTCGGCAGCACATCCCCCAGTTTATACATGATTATGTGCTGTCGACATGAGAGATCCACCCTGCAGATGAATGACTTCCCTTGTTTGCCAGCTGATTGCTGGTTTATTCAGACAGGTTGGGAGCAAATAGTGTTGTCAAGATTGCAGCAGCCCGGTTTGGTACTACAGACTCGGCTCCTACTGAATGTAATGGGAGCTGCGCCTGCAATACCAAACCAGGCTGCTGTAATATGGAGAGCGCGAGCCATCCACATAAGCGCCAATGCCATCACATGATGCTATATCTTTTATTACTGTTTGTACAACAAATATTACCCTGTAATATGTACCTAGCCTATATAATAAAGCTAGACGGTCAGGTGTAGGTAACCCCCCTGCTGCGCTCCTGTGTTGTCCCCATGCAGGATTCAGCCCATAAAACTTAATGCACACAAGCAAGTGTGTAATTATCTAATCAGCTCCCTTGCAAAACGCCTGGAGACAGACGGCAATGCAACATAGGATCCTGAAAGAACGTCTCCGAGAAGAAGAAAATACAGCGTTTTGCATCTGTACCCGGTGGAATATTGTTTGCCTTGTTCACATTCATAATTCATGATTATTTTCTTACTACTTGAACACTTGAAAGGCTTCTTAAAAAAGCAAAGAGAAGGTATAACTTAGTAGGTTCAGCAATAACAGTACATTGGGGGTCCGTGAACGTTAGACAATTGCTAAAATTACACTTCCATAGTAGTTTACGGAGCAGCACATATGACCTGTAGTACTGAGCGGCCAGGGGCTTTGCTAATTCCCAGTTTTTGGAGCTACTTTTAAGAGTATTTACACAACTGCCTAAATTGTAACCAAAAAGGTAATTGATAGTAGAGAAAATAACGACAGGTTCCTTGGAGCATAGGTAATCTGGCCTAACCAAATAGTCACTGGTGCTGGCAGTAGTGTCCAGAGTAAATGGAATTTTCTGCAAATAATATGCTCATGCCCTTCTTGTCCTACTGGCTGCCACCACTAGAGGGGGCTTGCTGCATATGTATTTCTCTTGATTCCATTGACTTCATTAGGATCTGTATAATTGTGCAAGCACTTAGCTCCCCCTTGTGGCTAGTGCAGGAAGCCTGAATTGTATTATTTAAAGGAAACCTATTAGCAGAAATATCAATACAAATTCACCGCCATAGCAGTATTCAGTATGAGATATGCATATCACATGTGGGGCCTCTGCCCGTGTCTTCTTGATGTGCAATGTGCCACTGAAGTTGAGTTGTATACTTTCACAGACTCCACCCGTGCAGAAGTGGGCATGCATCAGATTTTAGCACTACAAGCGCTGATGTGAAGTGCCGAGGGGGGCAACAAGCAGGATGGGCAGGCTTTCTCTAATAATGTGGTGAATCAGCTGTAGGGACCGCCTCTTTGATTTGCGATGGTGAATTTGCATACAGGTTGCACAAGATTTTTTTTTTTTTTTTTTGTAAATCAAATTTTATTCCATTTTTTAATAATTAACAATACAAACAGCATCAACATAACCTGTGTCAAAAATCGTACAGGTCTGAATATCAATTGAATCAAAGCGGGTCCATCTGGATCCCCACAGACGTGCGATAAGACAGACCAAATACATATGTAGCTACAGCATACAAAGAAGAACAAATAACAGGCAAAATAATAGACATAATACAAAAAGAAGACAAAGACAGCCAGACTAACTACATAGGGGGGAAATGTAGGGAGAGGGGGGGGGAGGGGAAGGGAGATGGGGTGAAGAAAGGGGGGGGGGGGGGTCCCAACTATCCTAAGCTAGCATCCAGTGGCAGGGAATCAATGTCAACCGTCACAGCCTACCCAGGAGTCTGATTCCCCCTCTAAGATGTGAGGTTCACCCAGCAAGTACACCAGAGGTTTTCGTGATTGTGATTACACCAGACCACCTAGTCGCTAAGTCTGCCAGATGACCGCTCTCCAAGGAGCCCACATTTCCACATATTTATCGTGGGTACCCTTAGACCAAGCAGAGAGCTCCTCGAAGTTTGCTAAAGTATCTACTCTGTCCCTCCACTGAGAGACCGTCGGAGGCTCCCTCTGCTTCCATCTCAGTGGAATAAGGGCTTTTGCCGCATCTATTATTAGGGCCACCAACTTGTGTCGCAGTGGATGGAACGCCTCGGACGGCTTCCACAGGAGGACCAAACCAGGGGAGAGGATCAATTTCGGGGAGATCTTCTTCAACACCTCTCCCACCTGTTCCCAGAATAACGCTAGGACAGGACATTCCCACCAGATATGTAAAAAGGACCCAGTTGCCCTCTCGCATCTCCAACACACATCCCGTTCAATTAGTTTGTGGTCAGAAAGCCACTGGGGAGTCCTGTACCACCTCGCTAGAAGTTTGTAATGGGTCTCCTGCGAGGTGACACAAGGGGAGAGTCCAAAGGCGGTCTTCAGGATAAGCTTGGTCTCACTGGGAGACAGAGAGATACGGAGTTCCTTCTCCCAAGAAACCAGAAAGGCCGGGCGCGTATCGGCTGGAGGGGAGATGAAGTGCCGCCGAATATATGAGACCTTTCTAGCTAAGGCGTTGCCCCCCATTATAGTAGTCTCAAATGGAGTCAGAGGTCTTTCCAATTTGTGAGTTTTAAGAAAGGCGTTAATGACTTTAAGCAAATGGGCCACGACAAGAAATGTAGAGGTACCATCTGGAAGCAGGTCCTCCAACGAGGACAGAGGGTATCTGTGTGAGATGTCAAAAACATCTTGCAGTTTCTTGTTTGCAAATGTCTGCCACACTCTGGCAGTACAAGGATCTAACCTAAGATCCATGAGCCTATGCAGAGAGGATAGAGGGGCTGCTGGCGAGGGGGTCGGGGCCAGGGTCGGCCCGATGGCCCTCCATGTCTCTAGGGCGCCTCTCGTTAGTGGGTTAGCCCTCTGTTTTCTATTGAATCTCTCTCCCGGGACCCAAAGTTCCTCAATGAGGAGTTGGCCATGGGCACCCCTGGCTAGGGTCTGTAAAAGCGGGTCCTTAATGGGATGCGTCAACTCCATCCAGTGATTAAGTTGTGCTGCCCTATAGAATTCCCTGGGGCACGGCAGGTCCACTCCTCCCTCCGAGCGCCTTCTAGTTAGTAGACAGTGGGCTAGTCTCGGCCTCCTACCCATCCAGAGGTATCTAAGGAAAATCGTGCGTAGATTTTTAAAAAAGTTAAGAGGTATAAAGACTGGGAGGAGTCTAATTTTGTATAGTATAATAGGAATGACATACGATTTCAGCACGTTCTTCCTTCCCAGCCAGGAAATAAAAGGTAAGTCGTAGGATCGTAATAGTTTTTTAACTTTCGTTAGCAGGGGGAGGAAATTAGTAGTGTAAAGATCTTCGGCTTTTTTAGTGATTTTGACGCCAAGGAAATCGATGGCTTTGTCTGACCAGGTGAAAGGGGAGCTATTTTTAATTTTTTGGAGTCTGTTGGATGGTATGGATATATTTAAAGCCATTGATTTAGACAAATTAGTTTTAAAGTTGGAAAGAGTTCCAAACTCTTCCAGCAGGGAGACAAGGCGAGGGAGGCCTCCCTCCGGGTTTGTAATGAGAAATGTTATATCATCAGCATATGCTGAAATTGAAAGGGTCTCTCCTCCGACCCTGAGGCCCTGTATCAGAGGATCGAGTCTCACCTTTTGAAGAAATGGCTCCAGGGCGAGGATGAAAAGGGAGGGGGAAAGGGGGCAGCCCTGTCTTGTACCGTTGTTTATATTAAACGGCGGGGAGAGAGAGTTATTAATTTTTAGTCTCGCATGGGGCATTGCATATAAGGAGAAGATCGCCCTGACGAACTTGCCTGGGATATTGAAATGCAAAAGAACCTGTTCCATATAGACCCAGTTGACGCGGTCAAACGCTTTTTCAGCGTCCGTGCTCACAAGAGCAAGCGGAATATTATGCGTCTGAGCGTATCTTGTTGCATGTAATATCCTAAGACAACCGTCTCTGCCCTCTCTCCCCCTGACAAATCCCGATTGTTCAAAATTAATCAGTTTAGTTATATGGTTTTCCAGACGTTTCGTGAGGATTTTAGCCCAGAGCTTCATATCAAAACTTATCAGGGAGATTGGGCGATAACTACTACAGGATTCGGGGTCTTTGTTTTCCTTTCGGACCAGAGTGATGTGCGCCTCTTGTGCCTGCCTAGGGAGGGGAACTCCCTGCAGCAAAGCGTTAAAGAGTTCTGTTAATTGAGGGACTAGGGTCTCTTTGAAGGTCTTATAATAAATCAGGGGGAGACCATCGGGTCCGGGACTCTTTCCGGGGGGGGAGGAATCTATAAGTTCTGTTATTTCCTGATCCGTTATTGTTTCTAAGAAATTATCAGTGTCCTCCTGGCTAAGCTTTGGCATGTTTAAGTCGTTAAGAAAACGGTTAATCTGTTCTTTCATATCGGCAGAGGCCACAGGAGTTAGGGGATCCCTAAGGTTGTAGAGAGAAGAGTAAAAGCTTAGGAATTCAGAGGTAATCTCCTGTGTGGAGGAAACCTTTTGACCGTTCGAGGTTTTAATCAGCTGTATATGGTTTCTGGATCTGGCTTTCTTTATAAGGGCGGACATGTATTTACTCCCTCTATTTCCTTGGGCGTAGGTGATGTGTTTTAAGTACAGGTGCTTTTTGTTATATTTAGTCTCAAGAAGGAGTTTGAGTTCCCTCCTGAGAGATGCCAACTCCTCCAGCGAGGCCCCGCAGGTCGACTGCTTAGACACCCGTTCCAGTTTAGCAATTTGGCACAGTTTGTTGTCAATTTCTTTTTGTTGTTTTTTCTTAGCTCTGGAGCCAGCTGCAATGAGGAGGCCTCTGACGAATGCCTTATGGGCCTCCCAGATCGTTGGGATCGAGACCTCTTCGGATTTATTTAGCTGGAAAAATTCCTCTATCGCCTTTTTTAAATGAAGTTTCTCTTCCTCCGGATCTAATAAAGAGGGATTAAGTCTCCATCGCCATTCCCTAGGGGATGGGCCAGGGAGACGAAGGTTTAAGTGGACTGGGGCGTGGTCTGTGATTACAATAGGGTCAATTGATACTTTGGTCACGTACTGCAAGAGGGAGGGGGACACGAAGATGTAATCCAGGCGCTGGAAAGAGGAGTGGACCCGCGAGAAAAAAGTATAATCCCTGGAGTTTGTATTTAAGCATCTCCAGCTGTCCACAATATTAGTTTCTGATAATACCCGTATGAGATTTTTAAGCTTTCTTTGGGATATTTGAGATTTTCCTACAGAAGAGTCTAGGAGTGGACAGATTGTAAGGTTCAAATCGCCTCCTAATATTATCTGACCGGTGGCAAAGTGTTTTAAGGCCTCAAGTTGTTTAATCAGCCAGGGTATTTGGTTGGTGTTGGGGGCATATAGGTTCGCCAGAGTGACTTTGTTATCGTTGAGGATCCCCTTAACAAATAAGGCCCTACCTTCCTCATCTGAGTACTGTCCTTCACATGAAAAGGCAAGGGATTTATGTAAAAGGACAGATACCCCCTTAGCGGCCGACGTGGGGTGTGTGTTGTGAAATGCGAGAGGGAACTGCCTTCCCGGTAGGGATAGACACCGATCTCCCCTGTAATGGGTCTCCTGCAGAAAGACAATTCTTGAACCATACCTCTTCAGTAGTACTGCGATGTGATGCCTCTTAGCTGGGGAATTCAGACCGTTTACGTTCAGCGTAGTGACTCGGATCTGCTCCTCCATGTTGTCACAGTAGTAGATTTGTACTGGACTTTCCTTCTATACAATAACAGGCAAATAGGATGGAAGAGAAAATCGTCAGTCCTGCGCGATAAACTTTACTCTCTTACCCGACAGATACAAAGGACAGCCGGGATTATAAGGGCCCCGGGGTAGGTGGGAGGGGGGAGGGGTGGAAGGGTTAAGGGAGAAGTGGTAGGATAAGAATACAAAGGGTGAGAAAAAAGATAGACAGTAGGATGCACAGAAAAGTGCCAACAAAGAACACACTATAAATGTGTTGCGAATACAACCCTCGTGCCCCCGAGGCCGGTACACTCCTAAGAGCCCACCGGGTCCGGGACTAGAGGGGGAGGGGGGTGGGGGCGAGTTATCTACTCCTCCAACAGTGAGGGGCAGACAACGGGATTCAACCTGTTCATCCAGGCGCCCCCGGGTCACTGAAATAGATATTAATGCATACAAATTACAAAATTACACCGACCACAACCTGCGGAAGGAAAGGGTTAAACAATTATTCCATATAGTACGAGAATAACTTCGCATAAACATATGAGCAACGTCCCAGAGATCATAACACCGCCTCAAATATCTCCAAGACCCCAACTGTAGGGGACGGAAGGGATCTCCGTATGAGTCAACGACTCAAAGAGGGCACAGAGAGAACATTTGCCCGTGTGAGGAGGAAGCAACCTTAAGAAATGTCCTCCCGAACTTCAGCGGAGGGCTCTCTGGGGATCCGTCAGCAGGCAAAATGTGAACCACAGCAACTTCTAGAGAGTCCGTCAAGTGTCTGAGTTGTCCACCAATTCCCTTGTTTTTTTCTTTTTGGATTTTGGAGACTTGAGGTTGCCAGCCGATTGCCACGGCTCAGGTAGTGTAAGCCTGGGAAGTTTAGGGAACTCTGGAAGTGGCATCCAGCAGGGCAATTCAATGGGATCCATCCCAAGGTGTTCCCAGCAAGCATGGAGATCGTCTGGTGAGCGGATAATCATTCTTCGGCTCTTGTAGAATATGCTAATTCCAAAAGGGAATAGCCAGGTATATCGGATTTCCCTTTCTCTGAGCGCCTCCAGCAAAGGGCGAAGTAGGCGACGCTTAGCTAGGGTTACCGGGGAGAGGTCCTGGTAAATCTGGATCAGAGCATCCCCGTATTTAACTTCTTTGCGGGATCTTGCTGTTTTTAAAATGATCGCAGTGTCCTGGAAGGATAGCAGCCTACAGATAGTGTCCCTAGGGGGCTCAGCAGGTCCAGGAGGGGGTCTGAGAGCTCTGTGGATGCGCTCTATGACGATCAGGGAAGCCCTCTCCGCACCCACTAGCTGTTGAAAAATTTCCATTGTTACCTTGTGGAGGGACTCCGCAGCCCAGGACTCCGGAATACCTTTAAGCCTTAAGTTATTCCTCCTGCTGCGGTTTTCTAGATCTTCTTGCAGGAGGAGGGATCGATTGAGATTTTCGTGCTGGTCCCTTAAGATTTTCTCCATAGCACTTGCATGAGTAGAAACCGAGGCTGAGGCGGCCTCTAGGTCCTCCACCCTGCGTCCCAGCTGTTTTATGTCCTCCTTTATCTCGGTGAGGTCAGCGACAATAGGGGACAGCGCATTTCTTATGAGTTCTCTCATGAATCCTCGAGAGACTCCTCCAGAGTCCTCCTCGTCTGAAGAGGACTCTCCCTCCCCAGCTTTGCTGTGTGAAGCTGCTGCCTCGTGCACCGGCGCCATTTTGGAAGCGGGGTGCGGGGAGCGGGAGCTGCGCTCCTTCAGGTAGCGCTGCATACCCGCTTGACTTTTCGCCGGTTTGGGAGTGCAGGGGGGTTCTCCAACCCTTTCCTTTGCAGCTTTCTTCATTTTGGGGGTCGTGGTCGGTGCAGCGGGACCTCCGTGGGCGCCGTTCAGAGGGAGCTCCGGACTTAAGCGGCCATCTTGCTCCGCGGCAGGCTCCGCCCCCGGTTGCACAAGATTTTTGACCTGCACACAACTGGGTCGGATTCCGCATGTGGGATCCCGCAGCGAAATCCGATCCTGTACACACACATACCTCTACCTCTACCTCTCCTGATTCTTCACATGGGTGGGTCGAATTCCTCATGCAGAATCTGACCCTGTGCCCAGCGGCATCCACGTGTACCTGGCCTGAAGTCTTTTTATCCGTGCTGTGGACGGTCCACACGCAAGCCGTTGGACATGTGCAGTCCAAATTATTATTTTTTTTTTAAATCGCTGCTTTTTCCGCAACCTTGACTTCATCGGAAGCCATCCATGTGGAATCTGCACAGACATGGAGCATGCTACGATTTCTCTTCCCGATCTATTTCCGCTTGTGAAGAGGAAATCCCATTTTGCTGTAGCATGCTATGGGCGGCATTTGCTGTTAATTGGGGCCATGTCACTTTTTTTTTTTTTAATTAAGTTGATGTTATGGGAGTGTGTCTTGAAGGCGGGGTATTCATAGAGCAAAAAGTTTGCAGAAATATTGAATAATGTTTATGGCTTCTTGATTTGACTTGTTTGAATGGGTCATAACCTTTTTTTAAAGGGAAAGTCCTATACAAGGCAGAAGATCATATAGGTGCACCCTGTGGACTTGGACCATCACCCATGTCCAGAACACATTTTCTGCTCTGTTGTCAGTGACTCAAATGAGCTGCATCACAAGAAGGGGAAGACACCTCTCATTTCAGGCTGCTATTCTGTTCATCCACCATGCTTTATACTGCAGCTGTTTGTCCAGATTGGCTTCTGTGTATACTAGAGAGCTATTTTATAGATTCTGCTTATATATTACATGGTGTGGCTTGGTAGTCTGTGCAGGGATGTTGGGTACTCTGCCGTCAGTCCATCCCCCTGCAGAACGTGGATGCTTGACTCAGATGGAAAGTAAAGGTTTCTTGAGGTCTGCAGCATTCCTTCCAGGGACCAGTGAATGTGATGCTTCTTTGTAGGCCTGGTCACGTGTCCGCAGCCCGTGATGATTTTATAGTGTCTTGCATGGTTGCTCTGTGATGAATACCTGATTTCTGGCCATATAAACCTCTAATTAGCAGCACTGGGCGCCCAGTCCACAATGAGTCCTCTCTATGGTTACTTTTAGGGTAAACAGAAGTAAAGGTTGGTCGGATTTTGTGAACTGTGAAAAGAACGTTTGATGAACTATCAAGAATTTTGGGTGGAGGAGCAGTTAACCCCTGAGTAGCCAGGAGTGTAGCTATAACTATAGCAGCTCATCCCTCTGCAGTGGAGTGATGTTACCCGTTACATTTAGGATACCCCTTCCTTCCATAAAGCTTCACGCAGTCGCGTGACTGTTGCAATAGTTGACGCAGGCCTTGGGCTCCTTCAACTGGAAATGAGATTTCCTATAGCTGCCATCCTCTGTTATTGCATCAGCCCTGTTCATATACCGTAGGTAGCAGTGCTGATCGTAGCTATAGATTAGGGAGTTGCTCTTCATGCAGCTTCCACATCTGAGTGAATGAACATTACAATTCATAGTGGTTTTCGCTGTATAGATCAACTAGGTATGCTGTACAAATCTGCCTGGTAATGTCCACGTCTGCAATGCGTGCAGGATGTAGATGCTGGGGTTGGGTGCCAAGGTAGGGGGTCACAGCAGCGACCAACCGGGTGCCACAGAGAGTGAGTGAAATACTGGCAGGCCGGATGTTCAGGATGGGAGGGCTCAAAGAGAGGGCCCTGTTACTATTGGGGGGGGCACGATTACTATTGCTGCCACTACTGGAGGCACTGTTGGTATTGTGTACACTACTGGAGGCACTATTACTATTGGGGTTGATGTTACTACTGGAACCACTATAGGGCCACTGTTACTGTTGGGGCCATTAGAATAATGGATGTAAAAATATATGTTGTGATAAGCTAGACCCCCTTTTACCTTGGCCAGTATGCTTTTTTTTTCTTTTAACAAAGAGGGCAACCCCAGCTATACAAGATGTGGACCCTTGGAGGTGATAGTCATAGTTATCAATCACAAAGCGCAATGTATTGGCCATCTACAGTGGTGCAAGGTGTGTCGTCATTGGACAGTTGAGCAATGGAAGAACGTTCTATGGAGTGAGAAATCCCGCTACTCCATCTTCACATCAGATGGCGGTACCTGGCCTCGGAGGATGGGATGTGCCAACTGTTAAGTTTGGTGGAGACTTCGTTATGGTCTGTGGATGTGTTACATGGCATGGTCTCAGTCCATTTGTTGTAGTGGCAAGAACCATGAACATGGACATTCTAGACCATGTGCTGACGACAATGTGGCAATATTCTGAAAACGGTCAGCAATAGCTCCAACAAGACAACACGCCCTGTCACAAAACCATTGGCTTGAGGATATGGAAATCTACTGAACATCTTTGGAACAAACTGGAATATTGGGTCAGGAAATATGAAGAGTGGCCATCTTCGAGAGAAATCACCAGATGTTTGCAGGGTGAATGGAGGGAAATTCTAGCTGAAATGTATCAGATGTTAGTAGAAAGTATGTCGCAAAGTATACGATGCCATTAGGGCCATAGGAGCCCCACTAAGTATTAACATGGAAATAAATACTACTTTTGATTTTTACTCAGGTGTCTAATTACTTTTAGTATGATGGTGAATAAGGCCTGCTCTGTACATGATGAAAGCTGCCCTTTAGTGGTGTAGAAAGTGTCCTCCAGGGGAGGGGCGGTAGCGACACACTGGACTCCAACCAACCGGTGAATTCATGGCAAACTTTATTCTTTTCAGTACAGCAAACCAACAGTGTCCTTCACCATAGCATAGGCACCACGCAGGGTGCTTCAATCCACACAAGCATAAAGTCAGTTTGCACCACACCAAGTGTGCAGAGGTCTCTCTCCTCAGGCTGTCAGGCCCTGACTTCCTGGAGCTGCAGCCTTTTATTCTCCAGTAATGAAGTCAGGGCCTACAGCTGCACTTCCACAGAACTAGGGTGAAGCTGTGGACTGGAGCGCCCCCTTGTCCAGACTAAAAGCCTGGGAGGGAGGTATACTCCATCCACAACTTCACCCTTTGCATCTCTACAGTGGACACATCCAGATAGTCTCCCCATATACAGTGTCATTCAACCAACTTCTTTTATGTCTACGGAGTCTTTACACTTGCCACGTCCTTAATATAATGAGTTTGTTCATGGCTGCTGGAGCTGATGTATCTAAGCCTGCCCCGTGTGATATGAGGTCTGTGCAGCCCTTTCATTTTATAGTACGGTTGATGTTGAGAAGCTGCAATTTCCTCCAATAAGATTCCACAGTTTAGGATCCACATCCTGTGTTCAGTCCCTTAGTAAATCCTTCACTTCTTTTGTACTTGATGTAGAGTAAGGCCGGGGTCACACAAACGTTTGTAAAAACGCTGCGATTTTATTTATATAGCGTTTCTGTGCGTGTTTGCCTGCGTTTTACTGCATTTTTTTAAGCAGTAAGGCCACTCGCGCACCGCTCGTTACCGCGACACAACGCTCCCATTGATTTTTAATGAGGCTTCTCATAGCTACGGTATTTGCGAGCGCTGTCTGTTCTATTTTTCAGCGTTTTTGAACGCATCTCATCACAATGATGGGGTGCGGTAAAAAGTGCTGTGACATGCGTTCTAAAACGCCGCTCGAAATCCTGGTAAAATGCTGTAGTTCCGAGTGTCGTTTAACCGAACGCATGTGTGAGAGGCCTAACAACGCAGGCAAGCGAGCTGATGATGTCACAACTTTTTTCTTTCTTTTCTACCCCCTCCCAATGGCATAGTAAGCTGCATTAAAAAAAAATTTTTAAAAAAGCAGTACTGCGTTTCTTTTTTTTGCGCAACACGTGCTTCAATGGGCAATGTAGTGCGTTAAATACGCGCCACAATGAGGAAAGTAGAACCTGCGATGTGTACTTTTTTTTTTTTTTTTGAGTCTCGCTCTCCCCTGCATTAAATACACTGTGCAAAAAAACACTACCATGAGAGGCCCCATTGCAGTGCATGGAGCCTTAGTGCCACCTACTACACGGTAAACCAACACTTGTGTGACAGTGGCCTCAGGCTGGGCTCACATAAGCGTATTTGAATTGTGTTTTATGTGCGTATACTACACGGTACATCGCAGCAATTCAAATACATTGATTTTCGCTGTTCCGTTCACACTAGCATTTATTCATTGCATATATTAAAGAATGCAGCATGTTCTATTTTACACATATTACGCCCGATAGTGCTATGGGTGCGTAAAAGATGCTGTACATATGCAATTACATTATGTATATGCAACATTTATATGCACCTTCACTAAGCGGCCAAGGGAAATTTTAAGAAATGAAACCAAGAACCCTGTGCGTGAGATATAACGCTATGCGCAGGCAAAAACGCTACAATACGCAGTGACACTCCGGGCCACACTGCGGTAAAGCTGCAGCAATTTACCACACCTTTAGGCCTCATGTCCACTGGACAATTCTAATTACAAAATACGCGCGGGTGTCCCGCACGCGGTTTCCACGGCCATAGGGATGCATTAGACACCCGCAGGTAAGTAAATACCTGCGGATGTTGTTTTTCCCTGCCGCACGGATCGCACATGCGGGAAATCACCCGCAGCATGCTCCATTTTCTGCGGGTCTTGCGCAGGCCTCCATTGAAGCCTATGGAAGCTGTCCGTATCCGCGGCACACCTGCAGCTGAACTTCTGCACTCCAGCGCGGGAGAGCAGGACTTAAAAAAAAAGAAAAAAAGTGCACGGCACCTGCGCGCGGCATGCTTCCGGCGTGATGAGCACATCTGCCGGGCCGAAGAAAGAAGATCTGGCCGCAACAGAGGGAAGATCCGCTGTGTCCGGACAAGTTAGAAAAATCAATTTTCAGGCCTCATGTCCGTGGGCAAGGAGGGACCCGCTGTGGGATTCTGCATGGAGAATCCACGCGGGCCTGAATTTCCTAGTGGACATGAGGCCTCAGGGTTGCTTGAAATAGCCTAGCATGAAATAGCCCCGAAGGCCACTGCACATGACCAGCTTGGATTCTGCATGCGGGATCCAACCCAGCTCATGGCCAAGGACCCTGTGTATGTGTTTGGGTCATTTACTTCTTTTCTGTACTGCGAATGGTCCGCGCAGCGAGCCGTCAGACATGTGCAGTATAGTTTTTTGGGTTTTTCTTCTTTCTAAACCCCTGATTCTCACGCGCCACCCCTAGGCGATGACTTGGGTATCCGTGACCTTTCCGCAAGAAGAGCCGCAGGTCGGACAGCTTCCATTGAGTTCAATGTAAGCCGTCCACATGGAGTCAGCTTAAAAATAAAGCATGCTGTGTGTTTTTTGGGGGGGTTTCCCTTTTGAGAGCGGAAAATCGCAGTTGTTTTCTGCTCATGTGCAGGAAAAAGCATTTTCCCATAGCATTTTATGGGTGGTATTTGCTGCAAAATCCTGAGGCCGATGCCCATTCCGGATTCTGCAGTGCGAATCATGCCATGTGCAGCGGCCTTCAGCGTGTGAACGACTGTGTACTTTACACAGAGTGATTGTTCAATATCGCGATCACTGAAATGTACACAGGCCAAATCTTGTTTGTCAACTAGTTTGGGGGGGTTGGGTACTTTGGCAGGGGATATTTAAAATTGCAACATACACCCTTTGGTTGCCAAATCCGTTGAATGCATACAAATCTGTGTGAGCGGTTTTCAAATTCTGTCTTTGTTGTGTTCCCTCATTGGACCAAAACCAGCCATAGACAAGAGCGGCGAGAGTTCTTTCAAAGACCAACAGAGACTGTTCAGTCAATGATCACGCGTACATAGTTGTGTTTTTAGGAACCAGTGAGTTTTAAGTGAGTTTAAGCCCGCTTTCACACGGGTGACAGCGATATCGCTGCGAGAAAATCGCTGTGTTTTCGCAATTTTGTGTCTCTACAAAGTCGGGCGACTTTGTGGTGCTCTTTTGGTGGGATTTTCGTGGGGCTTGAAAAATAAGCCCTACCTGCCTTAAAAAAAAAATACTTTGCCTAACAGGTGCTGTCTTCTCCGCCGCACTTCTCCTCTGCAGCTCCAGTACTTGTCTGTAGTCTTCAGCCAGCGCTTCCTGGTCAGGGGTTTCAAAAAAATACAACCCAAAGTATATTAACTCCTTACCCACCACCCATATGTTTTTTCATGTCGGCTGTTAAGGGGCTTTTTTCTACAGCGCCGTCTTTTAATGGCATTGCATTAGAAGCGTGGCGCAGGTCTCCTGTGCCAGGGAGAGCGGGTGCTCAGCTGTCAGATGACAGCCTGGCACTGGCTCTAACAGCAGAGACTTAAGAAACCTGGGATCCCTAGTATTTAACCCTTTACACGCTGTGCAAGTGCGACCTCAACATATAAAAAGCTGACAGAGGGAAGTGTCAGCCGTCAGACCCCCGCAATGTAATTGTGGCATCCCGATGTGTTGCTATTGAACACAGAGGCTTGAATATAACCTCCGTGTCTGCCAGCTACGGAGGTCTATGAGCCGCTGGCTGAGCTTCATAGGCTTTCTAATGCACTGCTATACTGAAGTATAGCAGTGTATTACAAAAATAGTAAAATGGAAAAAAAGGTTTGGTATTGTGTTAGCCAGTAGAAGAAACTTGGTTTTTCTCACTGAGAAGAATGGTAAAATATGATGATATTGAAGTCCCCTAGTGGGACAAAAATAAAAAGTTTAAAGTGTTAAAGTGTATTTTGTGTACAAAAATGGCAATACATAAAAAAAAGTCTAAACTTGGTATCACCAGGATTCTGCTGAATCGGAGAATAATCTTATCACATTATTTATTTTCCACACTGAATCCCGTAAAAATGAAATAGAAAAAACAACTATCAGAATTTCTTTTTTCCCTAATCCCACTAATTTAAATATAAATAAATTTACGTGTACTTGTATATTAATAGTAGTATTATATATTACATGTACTCAAAAATGATGCCATTAAAAAATACAACTTGTGCTGCAAAAAATTAAGCCCTAATAGTATTTTTGCAGAAAAGTTATAAAGTTATGGCTCCGGGAATCTGATGATGATTGGGGGGGGGGATTGGTTGGTTATATAGGGAAAACGGGCTTCGGCACTCAGGGGTTAAGGTGGCTTTTACATGGAACAACTCTCATTCGAATAATTACTCAATAGAGCTTAATTTCAGCTCACTCACGCATCAGGAATACGCCCATCTGAAGCGATGCATTGGTTTCTAATGATTTACAATGGTTTCATTCCCATCTGCCATGTTTTAACTGATGCGATGTTGAGAGGATAAACAAGCTATGATTTTTCCTATCTTTCGGCGTGCGGGGGGTGTTTTCTGTTTGTTTGTTTTGTTGTTTTTTTTTAATGTCCCATGTATTCCTATGGAGGCTTCTTTTTATCACATCGCAACGCTACAAACTTGAGATGCGCTTTTACCATTTCAAAGTTCCATTGACTTTTGGGACTAAAAAAATGTTATTGCACGATTTTATCGTGGGCAGCAGCGATGGAAGATTATTCTCCAAAACAAGCAGCACGGACACTCACAAATTGCAGCAAATAAAGATGCGATTTTTCTTGCGGCAAAATCGTGGTCGCCCCTGTGGAATTAGCCTTAAGGTACCTTTACATGGGCTGGTAGTCACCAGAATAATCCCTCCAATGAGCGTTGTCAGGTGACTGCTGTACCGTGTAGAGGTTCCTTTAAATCTGCAGTCTCTGTGTTTGATATGCAGTCTTTTTTAAGCTCGGGATAGGCTGACTGTATAGTTCTTCAATGGGATGACTGACGAACAAATCTCTACATCACTGATCTCACAAATCTCCAGTCTGAGACCCTCCATATGTATGTACTTGGTTAGACTGCAGCTTTTTATAAACTGCCAGCTTTAGATTAAAGGGAAGCTGTCATGACCTTCGAACCCCATAAACTACACTATAGGGCTCAAAGGTCAGGGAACGGGGAGTCAGGTGAGTGGTGTTTTATACTCGCGGGATGCAACAGAAATCTGCAGCTCAGCTGCTGCAGGTTTTAGAGGTGGAATCCAATGCGGATTTCTCCATGTGAACATGCCCTAAATATTGCAACCCATTAATACCACTGATGAATGACTGATGTTTATGGAGATGTGTGTGTTGGGGAACAGATTTCATAGGTTACTGGTCACAAAATCTGTTGGAAATGGGAAGATCGAACAATACCTCTGCAGCGCCACCTATTGGAAGGCAGCATTCCTGTACAGCTGTCTGCATGGTTATTCTGGCTTTGGTTCCCCATTCCCAGTCTTGTTATAATTCTTGTTTTAAAAAGGTCTAACATTGATTT
Source organism: Eleutherodactylus coqui (assembly GCF_035609145.1). NCBI lineage: Eukaryota > Metazoa > Chordata > Amphibia > Anura > Eleutherodactylidae > Eleutherodactylus > Eleutherodactylus coqui. The sequence goes on along the minus strand of NC_089846.1, from coordinate 58,563,350 downwards.
GCATTAATGCTGCCTTCCAGTAGGTGGCGCTGCAGAGATATTGTTCCATCTTACATTTGCATATTTCCCAGAGGAGCATGGATGGCCTTATAAGTCTCCTTGCACACCACCTAGGTGCTCTCCTTTTAAGGAGAAACAATACCTTTCCTGAACCAAGATATGTTGCTGTTAAAAATGTTCCTGCCCTAGAGCGCCCCTAGTGGTGACCTAAACAATTATACTGTGTGTGTATATAATATAGCTAATGGGTGATTATATAACATTCAAATCACCTCCCTAATCCTACATAGATCCCCTTGTGGGGGATCGGAACAGATGGGCACACGTGAATGAGGCTTGTGCGCTCAGTATCCTGTATCTAGTTCACCGCTTTTCCTTGCTTGGACAACTTTTGGTAGGTACAAACCTTCCGATTTGCAGATGCTCTGACCCAGTCGTTGACACATCACAATTTGGCCCTTATTACAGTTGCTTAGATTCTTGCACTTGCCTATTTTCTCTCTGCCTCTAACATATAATCAATGTTATTCAGTTTTTAATGTTCTGGCTGGTCAGTATGTATGGATAGTTTAGAGAATTTTGTATTTATATCTAAAAGCCGAAACCATTTTGCAACGCACATATTTTTTTTTTCTTTCTTTTTTGGACAATCCATTATTGTATTGCACTTTTTTGAGTTTTTTTTTTTTTTTAGATTTTAATTTATATTTACTAACTTTTTTCTATGTAGCAGCTGCACCTCACTAAATAACCAAATGACAAACCTAATATGTAACGTACTGTATATAAAGACCGCTTATAAAGGTCTAAATGTTTTAACGCTAACGTGTGGGGGGGAAAGTTCTCAATAACTTGGTCAACGAGAAAACCTGAAGGATTGTTGAATGTGCAGAGAATTCTATTCTGCCTCTTTCAATACTTGGAATTTCCGTTGTTTGCACATGATCTTTGACCAACCAATGGTTGCTATAACTGAAAAAAACAACATGGTCAACCCACGGGTGGGGTAACCTCAAGAGCAGCATGGGCGTTCTGTTGGGTTGGTAACTTCAAAAGCAGCGCGTTCAATCCATTGGAAAGGGTGTAACTGCAAATACAGCATGGTCGATCTGTTGAGTGGGGTAGCCTCGAGCAGCATGAGCATTTTGTTGGATGGGGTAACCTCAATAGCAGCACAGTCAGTCCGTTGAGTGGGATAATTCCAAAAGCAACATGGTTGATTCGTTGGGTGGGGTAGGCCAAAAACAATATGGGTTACCTAGCCTACCATGTTTTTAGATAACCTTGCCTGCAGGCAAAATGTTACTATGATAAAGCCTTTCATGTAGCTGCCTTGCAACAGAGTTCTAGAATAATCTTCAGTAGCCTCACTCTTCGAATGATAGTTACCCCACATAGGTGCCACTGTGGAAGATGATGTTTCTATCACTCAATTGCACCGCTTTTTCTCAAAAAACATTGCATGGCCTATAAAAAATTTATGAAAACTCCCTACACCATTGTGGTGCTTTCTACGAGGAGTAACATTACTCCCCACCAGACTTGTGGGACTACTTCTTAAGGATTCGGTATCTTCAGGATTTTCAAAGTGTCCATGTCAGACTGAAGGAATTTATTTATGGTGTAGCTTCTATAAGCCTTAAAACCAGGACCGTTGAATGTATGCAGTCCTATTGGTTCAGGCTCCAGCTGAGCTTACGGTTTACATGTACACGATCGCTAAAGGGTCAATATCACTGGATGCCAATCAAGTAGCCAGTAGTTTGACTGCAGGTAGAGGCATAAGGCAGGTGCTTATGATGACCAAATATGCCTGTAAACCACTGAAATAAAGCCTGTGTTTTAACCCTTTTCATTGATTTATCTACACTGAATAACCAGGACTTGACTCAGAATTTGTATTCTCCTACTTGTAACTGCAGCACATTTCCTTAAACACTGCTGTTATGCACCTGTCGTCACACCTGTCCGGAGTTCTTTCAGGTAACGCAGCTCTTCTGCAGGCTTCTTTTTGTGTTTTTGTTTGAATTGTTCTATGCCTTCTTTAAATACCTTTTGTACACAGTACACATCTGCCATCATACATGTCTTTAGGCATTCAAAGTGATCTGCCAAAATTAGTATCCTAGACATACACGTGGTGGAGGTTAGATGTCTGTGGTGTGCACCAATAACCGCCTGGCGAGACTAAAAGTAACATAAACCAGTATCCCTTACCCACTTAAGAGAAGCTCTACTTAGATGCTACCTATAATTTTCTATTTTGAAATGTCATGGTCTTTAATGGATCGATTTAAACAACCGGAGATGAAAACAGATGATACAGTCTTAACCCTTTCCAATCCACTGTCTGACGTCTGAAGACATTCTGATTGAAGGCTGTACAGCTCTGATGTCAGAAGACGTTCAGCAGGGTATTTTTACTGTATATTGCTGGCTGCTCTGTTGTCGTGGGGCCTCTCCAGCATGTCCCATACCGCAGTATTGGCTCTAGCCAGCAGATGGCGCCATTGTATAATGGCAGAAAGAGAAAGCCTCCTAGGAAACCCTGAATCCAAAATTGGATTGCAATGGGTTAATACTCACCTATAGATTTTAGTTGTTAATAAATTGAATACTAAACAATTGATTTCTGATACAAAAACCTAGAAAATATAGTGTCGGAATGATGTATAACTCTTACTATCATGGGCATTTTTCTCGCTTTATTTCTGCCTAGGGAAAGCAGCCTACACAAACGGGCTACATGAGCGGGACAATTTGTGTATAATTTTTGGAAAGATTTTGCAATGTTTCTTGAATGTTCTACTCGGGAACAAGACATAAAGGATACCTGTGATTGTATACATTGTATGATACCATATTGTTTAGATATTTTAAAAAATGTAATAAAAGAGTTTATTAAAAAAAAAAGGACTCTAGTTTCATTGATCCTTTTGCAAAACCCAAGACCCAAAAGCTACAAATTCCCCCTACAGTCCTCCAGTGTCGAAACCTTGTCCAAAAAATGAATCCAAATGGGAGTGGATGTGTTTTTCCAAATTAGAGTAGTATACTGATAGTAAATTTGAGGGCTTAAGTCGAAAGTTAACCAAATCTATCTTTATTTTATGGGTCAATTTGAAGAACAGGCCAAGGATCCAATTTTGTGGTGGAACCTTAGAACTAAGTCAGACAGTGGAAAACCACATGTCTGGGAACTTCTTCATAAGATAGAGAACTCTATTTAAGAGGGTCCAAGGATGTTTGTAGGTGATGCTTCAGTCTGTGTATAGCCTCGCAATTGGGTCATAGATTATAAACAAGGACCCATAGCTGTTCATCTCGATTCACCACTAGAGACAGAATTTTAATACCACGTTTTCTCTCTTTCACAGATGCTTCACGTATTTAACCCACTGCGAAAGTCTGGCAGTGACACCTGTCTCTCTCCCGATAATCCTCAACACTGGAAGCGTGTAGCTATCAGAAGACCACCACCTCCTAATGTTCCTGACCCTTCATCCCACAATGCTCCATCCTTGCCTGTCCCGGTAGTGAGGGTGGAACGTTCATTCAGTGCTGGTAACTTAGTTTGTGACAGTGATGAAGACGACGGGGCAGATGGCAGAACTCTGGGGGTCCCAGGATCTATGTGGAGGACACGGAGTGAGTCTCATTTGGACTCTGGAGGTGGGGTGGAGGCCATTGGGGAAAAGGAGAAGTCTAGCAGTGGATGGAGCTTGCCGTCACCAAAGACACTAAGGAAGAAAAGAAGAGCTGCAAAAGTCTCAGCAGCAAAACAGAATCTCTTGTCGTTTTTTAAGGTAAGTTGAGCAGAAAGAAGACATTTTTAGCCAACTGCTTTAATGCCAAACTCTTTTTGATCTTGTAAAGTTAAAAGAACTTGTCCAGCAGCTCCTGTGATGGCATCAGTCTAGACCTTGAGGTCCTACCACAGCGGCAGAAGCTCAGACTCATTGTTTCAGATGGTCTTTACTTATACTATAAGTCAGATGAGAAGCGGCCCTACCTCATGATATCACACATGTCCAATTTTGTACCCTAGATGGAAATATAGTAGCCCCAACCTAAATCAATAGCTAACATTGACAGAAACCATGTAGATAAAAGGAAGAATTTGGATGTCTGTATACCATTACTGTACATGTATTCAGGCAGGAAAGAAACTCGGCAATGTTTTGGCTGAAGCATGAGCTCTCATATTTGAGCTGAAATGTGGCTGGGTGTTTCTTACCTAAATATATAAGTAATGGTATTTGACATCATGGTCTGCATGATTTGATGGATGGATGAGAGTTGATCTATCAGTAAAGACTGTTGGATTCATATGAGTGTCGGTCATTTGTGCTTTTTCCAACCCAATTGATTGACCCTTACTTTATAGGTTACCACACTGGCACAGACCAGTGATTAGTAGGACTAGGTTCACACCACTGGCGAAAATTGCGTTAGATGACTGTTCAAAGCACATATTTGTTCAGTTATCGGTGTCAACTGAACCTGTGCTTCGAGAGGTGCTGTTCTTTCTCGTGGAGATCATTTGGGTTGGGCCGGATACAATTTCCTGTACAGCCAGGTTGCGGTGTGCAAGGAAAAATTAAAAGGGGATATGGTGATACATCAGTGCTAAGTTCCCCTTACTCTCCAGATCAGTGAGGGACCCAGAAGTTCTATCCTCACCAATCATAAAGTATCCTAGCTATATGACACCACTTTATGAGATCCCGTTCAAGATCCTTGACACATTAGCTGGGCCAAAACTGAGATGCCCATCTATTTATTGCAATTTTTGGAAGTTCTTGCTCTTTGTCAGTAAACATTATGGTTCTGGTTAACTGTATGAGATGCCATGTGTACTGATTCTAAGAAGGGAAGGTTTCTATTTGGTGAGATCCAATGCTTCCTGGCTCTTCTCGAAAAGAAGAAAAATTCCTACTGGAGTTGATCAAAGAAAAGTAAGGACAATGGCAATGGGAACATAGACTAAGGCTACTCGTACACATAAGAAAGCTGTCTATCTCAACACTCTAATCCACATACATGTTCTCATCACAGAAGGGGGGGGAAAGCTGCTGCCAGACCGGCTTTTCTCCAGGAGTATAAATAGATCAGGTAATTGAAATCCAAATGCCCAATTCTTATCTCCTCTGCCATCCGTTGGCCACCATACACATTAGATTTTGACATCTAATATTTATGGGCAGAAGACCTGCACAGTGATTTAAGTACGCGAGATATGATTCTGCTCATCCATCACAGGCCAAGGTGCTTCAGATAAGAGTTCTGTTTCACTAAAGGTCTTCTGAGAAACCAGTTATAGACTATGTTGACATGTAGCAGAAATGGTGTGGATTTTGGTGTAGATCTGCAGATTATCTCGCCCTTTTCAATAGAAAAGGTGCAGTCTGCTGTGGATCTTCACCAAAGCCAAAAGTGGATCCGGCAGTTAGCGTTCTAAGGGCTTATTGACATGGGAGATATTCCCGCCTGGTTGCGATATGGATGGAACTTGCACAGGGAAAAAACATTTGTTTGAATGGGTTCATGCACATGAGCGATTCTTTATATTTTTTTATTTTTCCACTCCACCTATGGTCAGTTTAAAAAATCACTGCATGACCTATTTTTGTGCAAGACTAACATTAGAATAGAATATGTAATGCACCGTGTTTCACATAGTGGACAGCACATGGATCGAGTGTCTTGTGTGATGAGAGTTGGGCATGAGAATCTTGGGCACAACTCGCATCACCCCTGTAAATGTGCCCTTCTTTAGATTTCCCACGCCTCTTTGAGTCCATTTCTGGCTTTGGCTAACAAACTGTATTAAAAACTGCAGCGTTTTTTCCCAAAACACCTGTATCTGTGTGAGCATGACTACCATGTTTTCTGCTTTCTGAAGGTACCAGTATGTGTTTTTTTTTTTTTTTGTTCCCCCCCCCCCCCCCATCCCCCTTCCCCGACAGACAGTGGGAGCTACACTGTCTGTTGGGGGGGAACAGAAAACAAAAACCGCACAGGTTGAAAAAAGTTACAGGCTCATTAATCCAACCTCTTTTTAATTATACGTCATTATTTGCTAGATTACATATAACCCTCAATGTCCTTTATAAATGCTGACGTAGTACCTGCTATCTCTTGGGTGAAAGTGTTCGCCAGTTTGACTACTATAACTGTAAAGAACCCTTTCCCTGCAGATTTCTCTTCCAGATATAAAGAACGTCCTTTTGTACCATCCTTGGGAAACCTAAATCCTTTCCAACTTGTATTTAACATAAATTATATTTATACATGTAGATTAGATTGCCTCTAAGAAGTCTATCTTACAGGCTGAACAAGCCCAATTTTTCTAGCCTCTCATTATGAGACCACACACCCGCACAAACATGCACTTTTTTTTTCTTCATGTTAAAAAAACCATAACTTTTATTTTTACCTAGAAATGGCTATGGGATGGCCTGTTTTTGATGGGACAAGATGCTTTTTTTTCAATGGTACCATATCATGTACTGCAAAACTTAAAAAAAAATTTTAAGTGGCATGAAATGTGGAAAAAATGCAACTGCACTATTCTGGTAAGTCTTGTTTGTACAGCGCTGTTATAACTTTATTTGGTATGTTAATACTAATACGAAGGTAATAAAGGTTATATATATATTATATTTCTGTTGATGCAGCTGTGGAAAGACTTGTTTCTTGCGGTTTGACCTGTGGTTTCTATTGGTATGGTTTTGGATTACATAAAACTTTTGATCACCTTTTTATTACATTTATTCTGGCACAGTTTTTTTTTTTTCTGATGACATTCATTTTGTGGGAAAAATAATGCATTATCTTAATAGATCTTTTACGGACTTGTCTATACCAAATATGGGGGATTTTGTTTTTGATTCATTTCTTGTAATGATAAATATGGGGGGGGACAAAGGGTTGCGGGTTTTTTTTGTTTGTTTTTTTTTAAATCTTGTTATAACTTCTTTTTTCTATTTTTTTTTTTTTGCTCTGCAAGCGGAACTTAAACTTTTAGTTCATTTTATTGCTTGTACAATGTACTGCAATACTTCAGTATTTTGTATTTCTGCAGTCATCTTATTAAGCCATTCCACATGTATTTCTTAAAAGGATGAAATGACAGCCCTGGGAGCCTTAACAAGACCACAGGCTGTTGTGACACTCAAATGGCACCCCACGGTTTCATTACGGGGAGCCATTCAGGACATTTAAATGCTAATCGGGACATTTAAATGTCGCTATCGGAATTGACAGTAGCATTTAGCTAAACAGAAGCAATCCGGATTCTGTGGACGAGTGTCAGCTGTCTGACAGCCTGCTCCTTAATCCACACGTATATCTGCCATACATGTACAGTGGATGTCGCAAAAGAGTTAAAGGGAACAGGTCACCACTTTTTTACTACCAAAAATGGCAATACTGCTGTATTAGGTGTGTATACGACATGTTGGCAACCTTTTTTTGATGATTTGGTATTTTTGTAGTCCAGTAGCTTTCTGTTTTCATATAATCGCCATCTGAACACTCCCCGCCAGGTAGGCAAATCTGGCATGTTTGATTCCAGTGTGTTGGTCCAGGGTATTCATGATTGCCACAAACAACCACTCCTCAGCTTGATTTGATGGTGCTCCTTAGAGATGAGTGAGCCTATTCGGCCACGCCCCTTTTTCTCTCTCCCTCTCCCCCCCACTCCCCGCTGCAACCCCCCACTCACCCACGGCGCCCCCCGAATCTTTTTACCCGAGTACAGAAGTACTCGAAAATCGCGGTGCTCGATCGAGTAATTACTCAAAACGCATATACTCGCTGCTCTCTAGTGCTCATCTCTCATGTGTGAGCTGTGCTGCAGAAGCAGATGTGGACCCCAGCAGACTTCAGCGTTCTATTGTTCATGCGCAAAAAAACTGAAGAAAACGGCGAGGATCTACAGTTGAAAAATCTTCACACTGATATTTGCAAACTAGCATACCTGGCTGGAAATGTATGGACAGTGAGGTGAAGGAGTTGTCCTGTTGTAAACCACTGATAGTCTATCCTGCAGATGGGCCATCAATAGTAGATCAGCAGGGCTATGCCACCAAGGTTCCCTACTGATTAGCTGTTCACTGGGCCGATATGTTCCTACATTGAGCTGACTTCTGCAGGAAGCAGATGGCTCCGTTCTTATTGTAGTGGTCAGGGTTGGTATTACATGCAAAGATCTCATTCACTTCAATGGGAACTTTACATGTAATACCAAGCCTGGCCACTGCAGTGAGAATGGAGCTGTCTTCTTCCTACAGAAATCAGTTCAATACACAACGCAGCGGCCTAGAAGACAGCTGATCGGTGGGGATCCCGGGTGGCATACCCCTGCTGATCTTCTGTTGATGATCTATCCTGCAGATATGACATCAATAGTTTGTAACTAGACAAAACCCTTAATACAGCGGTATTGCTATTTTTGGTAGTAAAATTTGGTGAGAAATAAACTTGCTGTCCACCTCTGAACCCTTTTCAGCTCTCCTTCATCATTTTTACATAACCTGTAGGACCTATAGGTTTTTATGTGGTGTTTCTGTAGGAAATGGCCCTTTTTGTGTATTTGAATAAAAAGAACAGGGACAGCTAATTTTAAAAACAGCTAAAAATGGATTCCCATAATTATTGGAGACTTTTCAGCTCCACAGGGCTGGAAACGATGTAGGGTGTGGTGATTAAATGCTTAGTTTAACCGCAATCCTTCTGGTTGTTTTGCAAGATTGTTTTGTAAGAGAAGGAAGGAGGAAGAAATGTTGGTGCAAAGCTTAAAAGAAATACAAATACGAGTGGGGTGTACCAGGCTCATATCTAGGAGGGCCTTTTTACACGGGCCAAGAAATCGTTCAGATTTCTGTAATCAGCAAGAATCTGAAAGATTATCATTCAGTTTCTGCAGGCATAAAAATGACAGATCAGCCTTTGTAAACAGGCAGACGTTCATCTATGAAGAACTGCCTGTTTACTATGGATGGAGGTGGGCGGGCAGGGGATCGTTCCGCCTCCATTCACTAATGAATTCAGAAAGAGGATAGGAAGAATCCAATGGCTGGATGTTCTTAAAGGGGTTGTCCCGCGCTGAAACGTTTTTGTTTTTTTTTCAACAGCCCCCCCGTTCGGCGCGAGACAAACCCGATGCAGGGACTTTAAAAAAAAAAAGCACAGCGCTTACCTGAATCCCCGCGCTCCGGTGACTTCTTACTTACCCGGTGAAGATGGCCGCCGGGATCTTCTCCCTCGGTGGACCGCAGGGCTTCTGTGCGGTCCATTGCCGATTCCAGCCTCCTGATTGGCTGGAATCGGCACGTGACGGGGCGGAGCTACACGGAGCCGCTCTCCGGCACGAGCGGCCCCATTGAGAAAAGAAGAAGACCGGACTGCGCAAGCGCGTCTAATCCGGCGATTAGACGCTGAAAATTAGACGGCACCATGGAGACGAGGACGCTAGCAACGGAACAGGTAAGTGAATAATTTCTGATAACTTCTGTATGGCTCATAATTAATGCACAATGTACATTACAAAGTGCATTAATATGGCCATACAGAAGTGTATAACCCCACTTGCTTTCGCGGGACAACCCCTTTAAGGACAGAAATGTCCAAGAAGGTTGGGAAATATTGCCAAATTAGATTCTCAAAGCACAATCGTTTACAATGCCTAAATGAAGGAAGAATGGGAAGCACTTAAAGAGACCAGGATGGATGAACACAGAACTTGCACACATGTTAAAAAGGAAGAAAAATATGTTTATCAAATGGAAAGAACGGGGAAATATCTAAAGAAGAATTTTATTGCGGTCTGCAGAAACTGTAGGTCAAGTGTCAGAAAAGCTAATAATGAATTGAGGTTTGCAACAGAGGCCAAAAGCAATAAAAAAGGATTTTGGGGGTATGTCAAAAGCAAAAGAAAGGTCAAAGATGCTATTGGATGCTTACAAGATGAAAATGGTGAGTTGGTTAAGAATGTTGTTGAGAAGGCTGAACTTTTAAATTCCTATTTTGTATCTGTTTTCTTTCAGAAAGCAGATGGAACATCAACTGATCTTCCCTGTGCTATTGGGGGAATAAAAAATGTGAGGGATGGTGAGGGAACACTTAAGTAACTTAAATGAATTCAAGTCTCAAGGTCCCGATGAATAGCATCCTAGGATACTAAAGGCAGCAGGGGAGGTAAGAAGATTGGAAAAGGGCAAATGTTGTTCCTATCTTTAAAAAAAGGAAGAGGGTGGATCCAGGAAACTACAGGCATGTGAGTCTGACTTCTATACCGGGAAAGATCTTTGAATAAATTATTAAACAGCATGTATGCAAGTACATGGAGAAAAATGGAGTAATTAACCAGAGCCAGCATGGGTTTGTGACAAACAAGTCATGCCAGACAAATTTAATTTCATTCTATGACAGAATCACCGACTGGGTTGATCAGGGAAATGCGGTGAATATAGTATAACTTGACTTTGTTAAAGCATTTGACAAAGTATCTCATACCATACTTATTGAAAAAATGACCAAATATGGAATGGGAAAGACAACTGTTAGGTGGATTCACAACTGGTTGACTAATCGTTCTCAAAGAGTGGTCATAAATGGCTGCACATCCAAGTGGAAGAATGTATCAAGTGGGGTACCACAAGGCTCTGTCCTAGGCCCAGTGCTGTTCAACACTTTTATAAATAACCTGGAGGAGAAAATTTAAGGGAAACTGATCAAATTTGCCGACGGCACAAAGATGAGAAGGATTGCTAACACTAGAGGAGAGAGCGAGAGAAGGGGGGTGGTATTAAAAAAAAATCTTAAATCTTAAACAGTGGACGGCAACTAACAGAATGGTATTTAATAGAGATGAGCGAGCACCAAAATGCTCGAGTGCTCGTTAGTCGAGTCGAACTTTCAGTGATGCTCGAGAGTTTGTTTCGAGTAACGAACCTAATTGAAGTCAATGGGCGACTCGAGCATTTTTGTATATCGCCGATGCTCGCTAAGGTTTTCATTTGTTAAACTCTGCAAAACCCAAGAAAGTGATGGAAACGACACAGAAATGGATAGGGCAGGCGAGGAGCAACATGCAGGGCTGCATTTCGGGCTCTGAGTAGTATTCAGCAGCCGGGGATTTAAAATCCCCGCCTGCTGAATGAGCTGCCTCTGATTGGTCACAACCTCACCAATCAGAGGCAGCTCTCACTCACCCATTCACCTAAAAAAAGTTACTGGCTGATTAACTATTGGTGGGTGTAAAGACAGAAATAAGTCTTTCAACATCTAGCCAATATCTTTGCAGGTTGGTGTGCGCTTGTTCAACATGTGCCACCCACCAAACGCTTATTGGCTCCCATCTTTTTTTGGAATATTTTGCCCTCCCACTAGACACTCAGACGAGAGGTCAAAGCACCGACTATTCAGTTGAGCTAGCGACAGACCGCAGTAGCAAATGTTCACTTGAAAAATGAGCATGCGTTGGGGAGGGATTGAAATTTTAAATACACGCCACCATAGAAGCTCACGCCCCCTAGCTAATTGCCCTATGATATTCTGGCCTATGTAAATGCTCCCAACAATTAATTTGGGGATTGTGAAATTGAAGAAAAGAACAACAATCTCTCTATTTGAAGCTAATAAACAGTCGTTTATACTCTTTAGAGACTATTTTGTGTGACTGTTTAGACGATAGTTGTCCCATTTAAGGCCCCTCTAGGTCCCTTTTTTTGGTTCACCCTGTTAGGATTTGGGACAGACATTAAACAGATGATATGGCAGTAGCATTAAGCAGTCTAATTATGTTCACAGTGCTACATATATGTACATGCAGATGTATAGGGTGTGTATATTTAGAAAACTTTTTTTTTTGCTCGGCATTGCAGCAGATCCCCGTCCTTTTCTCTCCTACAAGTCTGCATCAACGTGTTCATCTCTATGGAGTAATGTTTACGCTTTCAGTTCACTAATGAATACAAACCATAGAACATAACAGACCGGTAATCCATGTGTTGTGTACTGTCACATTTCATTTAACTCACTATTAGCATTTGCCAAATCTTAGCACCATCAGTTCCCTCCACGCTGGCATGAACCATCTTTACAGACTCCTTGCATCTGTTGCTACGGTAACTGGTGGGAGAGGAGGTGGGCATAAAGCCCTGTGTATGCCGTCCAAATTGTATTTTCATTATATGGGATTCTATAGCTCATAGAAAGGCTAGATTTTAAAGGGACTGTAATATGTCACAAAGTTGGCCATACACCTTGGTCTCTGACCATATTCCCGACCACACATGACTGGCAAGGCAGCCGCATATATCCATGTTCTTGCATTTCTTTTGTAGTATTACAAGAGATGTACATACAGGATTAACATGCAGCGGTCAATACTTTTTTGCAATTTACATCTTGCACCAATTTAGTGTCAGAGCTGAGATTTTGAGGACTGGCATTGTATAGGCACTGTCTACATGGCGTCTCATGGTATGGACATTCCATGATAGCCATTGATATCTGTGAAAGAGCCACATATAAACTGTACCTATAGAGTGTAAGGGCTAGTTCACACAAGCGTAATTTTGTCGCAAAGTTTGCACGTCAAAATGGCATCTATTAGAATTAATGTATTCCTTCCGATTAATCTTTTTTTTTTTTTTCTTTGACGTGCCTAAAAAAAAAATTGCGCCATAAATGATAAAACATAGGTGCATTATTTCTATCCCCGACTTTCTTTCTTCTGATGGCACAATGCAGGAGGCTCCATAGACTTCTATGGGAGCCGCCAAAAAAAAGGAGGCAAAGGGAGTTTAACAGTGACTAGCGCTGTTAAACAATGACAGGTGCCTCTAGTGATTTAAGTAGTTCTGCTGAATGAAGGATTGGCAGGCTGCAGCACAGGTTGACTGCAAGACGCCGCAGCCAGCCGTGGAAAATCACGAGAAACAGCCATGACTTGGCCGTGCCTATTCTTCAATCATGCAATTATTTTTTTTTTTTTATTATTATTTATTTTAATGCTGTGATAGCCAAAATGATGCTCATGTGAAGGAGGCCTAAGGCCACCTTCACACAGGAAATTCCGCAGCATTTACAGCACAAGCTATGTGGAGGAGATTTTAGAAATCTTCACACAGTGCAGAAATTTTCCGCAATGAATCTGCAGCACTTAAATTAAAATTAATCCGCAGCATTGTCAGTGATAATCGAGTTGAATAATTGTCTGTCTTTTTTTTGTAAATTATCTATATAAAAATGATAAAGTTTGCAACATGCATCACATCACAAAGTATAAAGATTGCAAGTTACATCACATCATCTGTATATAAAGGTTACAGCTTCTGTCACATCACTGGAAGGTAGCATCATCAGACTTGTATAACAAAAGCCAGAGAGGCCCACTTTCACACGGCACCAAGACATAGAAATTATCTTCAGGAAACACTATTGATGAGTAGGGTGTCCCCTCACTTGTCTGAATGACATCCTATTCTGTCATGAGACAGAAAAACAAACCTATTATGTGCAAACTTAATCTAATCATACAGCTACATTTTATTATACAACCATAAATGCTAATCCTCCTCCCAGATGGACAATACTTTGTGTCCAGTCTTTATCTAAAACATACACAGCTGATCCTCCTCCCAGACACACGATAACATGACTCTTCATTGTATGCTAACGTACTCTTAAGACATACACGTTATTATACAACCATAAATAGGCGATGACGCGGGAAAAAGCTGGAGTTAAAAAAAAAAAAAAAAATCTGTACTATGCATGTCTGTCGGCGAGCCGTGTGGACCATCTGCAGTACAAATGAAAATGAAAGCAACCAGGTACACGTAGGTGACGCTGTTCCCAGGGCCGGACTTCGTATGCGAAATCTGCCTCTGCCACGTGCAGGAGGCCTTAGTTGGAGCAACCGAGTTGTACTCCACTCTGATTTGCTTTACAGTGCACCACCTGTTCATCAGAATGATTCTTGACATCCCCCTTTATCCTTTATGGTGATGAGTTGTTTCCGTCCACAGGATCCCCTTTTGCTGGATGTTTCTCTCCGATCACACCATTCTCTGTATACTCTCCACACTATTACATGAGAAAACCCCACAGGATTAGCAGTGAAATCCTGGCCCCGGCTAGTCTAGCACTGATGACCAGGCCTCATTGGTAGTCACTTAGATTACAGGATTTTCCCATCTAATGAGGGTTCACACTGAAACTGATCCACAGAATACTTGTCTGGTGATTTTATGCTGCACTCCGAGTTCACAGATCTAGTTTCTATACAGGGAAGCGCCAATTGTGAAAAGACCACGGTCTCTAATAAAGGAGCCATTCGGTGTATGACCTAACAGACTATGGCAAGGACTTGCCCAGAAAGGAACATGGCTCTAAGGAGACCTCATTAAGGCATACGGCACTTAAGAATTTGCTGGGTTCATGATGATAGCTGCAAGTTGTGATCTGCTTTCTATTATTTTGCTACCTTGTTAAAAGGGAATGTTAAAAATAGGCTTCTACCAAACAAAAGGGAGAGGGGAGGTCAAAGACTAACAAATAGGACACACACGCAGATTATACAGTATTCTGCGTGTAAAGTATGTATCAGATTTTTTTCTGTTTAATTCTTTAGGGCAGAGATCAAAAGTGAGCAGAACAAGGGTACAAGCGGACAAAACTAGTATATAGACAGTGTAGGATTATATGAAGAGGATGTTTAGGGTCTGTATTATCTGACCCATTATTTCCTGCCCCCCCCCCCCCTCCAGTTGTGCAACAGCGTTCATAACACAGCTGCTTTCCCATGACCTCTGACTTTTTTAACCCTTTTATTGCCAGACCTGTAGAAAACCTATTGACTGATAGGCAGGAGGGATTGGAAACCAACACAACTGAAGTATAGGAGCTACACAAGGTTTAGGAATCTGCTGCAATGACTACTGAAGATAGGCGGACCTGGTAAGGGCAGTTTAGACAGACTTTTTGGACGGTGCTGATCTTGTCCATAGGTTTGTGTTTTGGGCTATGGCGAACGTGTTCTGTGCTATGAGCCCCCATAAACTTAGCAGTCTGTTATGCTGCCACATACACACTATGTCGTTGCCCCTTCCTGCTTAAATCACCATGTAGATCAGCAGCCCTGCTCTTTGCGCTCTATACCAGTTTGGACAGTCAGAACCTTCCTAATATAGCAATGCCACACAGTCCTATTGCACCTATCCCTCTAGTGACCTCAAGAATATATGCCTGTTAACTCCAGCTGGCACAAGAATACCTTCTTGGTGTTTATTTAGCAATGGCACAGGTAAAATCTGTAGCCTTTGGCACCTGTAAGCTGATGGTATCTAGGGGCGTATCTTATATCTAGAACCTGATGTTTCTGCAAGGAATGTGGTCTGATCACTTTTTTTGATGTAATGATTTGTGAAAAGCAGACCATAAACCCAAGTGTGCATATACTGTATTTGTATACAGCATTTATACCTATATTATTGTGAAAGGGTGTGAACTCCTGCTGGAAGCTCTCCAACAGGTGAGCAACATCACGGGTTACATGCAGAACCTCAGCAACATTGCGCCTCTGGCTACTTAGTCTGTACATACCTGTTTCTTCTGCAATTCTTAATGTTTAGAGATCTTGGAGGAATTTGTGGCTAAAATGATGAATGATATACTCACTCTATGTTCAGAACATATTTGTCATTTCATGAGTTTTAGTGTCGGTTGCGCCTCTGTCAAGGTACACAGTGAACTTTTTTTTCAAGATCAAAATTGTACATAGCTGTAAATCTATAGATTATATAACCGCCTGGAGATTGGCAGGACATGGCTGGGAGTTTATATACAATGTACCAACTTCACCTCAGTATGCTCAACTCAATAGGCCTCAAGGACACTGCTCTCTTCCTATGTATCTGGCTGTTCATTCAGTGTATAACTTGCCAACTCTACTTCTCCCCTTTCCCTTGCTTTTGGGGGGTCCTCAGGATTTGGTCCCAGGTCCTCTCTTTTTTTACTTTTTCCTATCTACACAGCCCCTATTGGGCAAATTTGGCTTCCATTACCATCTCTACGCTGATGACTTCTAAATATACACCACTTCCCAAAATCTTTCTAAGACCGAACTTCTTGTGTTTCCGCCATCCAACCTAGTTCATCCTGATATTTCCATCTCTGTGTTGTACCACCATGACTCCCCTGCAGCATGCCTGCTGCCTCGGGGTCATATTTGACTCTGATCGATCTTTCCTTTGCCACCTATATTAAATTGCTTGCTGATAACATCTGCACCTCAAACCTCTCCAGAATCCTGTCCTTTTCTCACAGTAGCCGCAATGTTCAGCTTGCCCTAAAAACGCATATCTTTAGAGAAGCATATCCTATCCCCTAATCTAACTCTCCCCCATCCATGTTTCTACACTCTCCATTGAAACCTGATCCCGGTATTCCCCTCACCCCTTACATATGAATGCACTACTGTACATATGTAGATATCAGTTGTTGACCAGCTTGCATATCATTATTTATACTACCTTATTTCGATAGTATGGCTGGACCATTGTACAGAACAAGCACTGTTCTCTCATGTGTCACCCCTATTCCTCATAGATTGCAAGCTCTTGCGGGCAGGGCCCTCAGGTATTATTGTATCTTGTCACCTCCAGAAGTAGTGGTGAAGGCAAGATTAACAGGCCCGTGAAACTCCCTGTACCTGATTGGCTGCAGAGCTGGCTCCTGTGCAGGACCTGGCAGGTCACTAAGGTTCTCTGACAGCGGCAAGACTATGAGTGCTTGTTGTGGCAGGAGATGCAGAGGGTCTAGAGCTAGTGCCATCAGGGGACGACAGCGGCAAGCCTGGGAGTTACGGCGGCAGGAGATCCAGGGGCACTGGTGGCAGGAGACGCACAGCCGTGTTTAATCCCACAAGTTCAGCGGCAAGGCTTGGAGCAGCAGCACAAGACACAGCCAGTGGCGGCAGCAGAGCCGCAGCAGTGAGGGAGTGAAGGCACTGCCTCACTGCAGAAGGGTTTCCTCCAGCGTCGTCAGGATCACACAGGGAGCCAGCTACCGGTTCGGCAGGGGAAATGGAAGAGGGACGGCTGCTCCAGGGAAACTCATTGCTGCAGCGATAGATTTTTGCAAGGGCTGGAGGGTTAGGGTTAGGGATCGTTTTCCTGTTAGGCTTACATTATTAACTCTAAATGCTTCCATGTTACACCTGTGAAATCTCCACAATTCAAAACCAAATCCTTCACCTGTTAGATCAGGCCTCGTTTTGCCAGAGAGACAGAGCTAGAGGAAGATTTTACGAGTACAGGAATAAATGCGGCAGGGGTTTAGCCAGAGCCTTGAACCCACAGTCACCACAGACATATATTTTCGCCATTAATACACCTGAAGAGGGGATGGTCAACACAAAAATAACAAATGGCTTCCATAAATACTACCATGACTTATATAATCTACCAGAAGGACACGGGGACCAGAGAGCGGAGTCAATACAGGAAAGGGACAATAATTTACATAACTTTGCTCCCAAACAGATCACAGAATCAGATCAGAGTGCACTCGAGGGGGATTTTTCCCTACAGGAAGTGAAGTAAGCAATTCAATCCCTCAAAATTGGGAAAAGCCCAGGGCCAGATGGCTACACGCCCAGCTTCTATAAGCTTCTCGGAGAACATCTAGCCCCCCTGTTGCTCAATGCTTTCAACTCTGTCTCTGGTTCGTGCCCCTTCCCAACCCAAGCATTACAGGCAGTGATAACGGTAATACCTAAGTCGGGAAAAGACCCCTCGGCATGCGGTAGTTACAGGCCTGTTTCTCTGTTAAACATGGACACTAAGATTTTCGCAAAATTCCTGGCTACACGACTCCAATCTCACATCCCGTCATAGGTTCACAGAGATCAAGTGGGCTTTGTCCCGGGGAGGGAGGGGACAACACAATAAAAACACTCGCCCTTATGTCTCGGGCGCATAACTCAGGGGATCCCCTGTGTCTTCTCTCAGTAGACGCAGAGAAGGCGTTTTTTGATAGGGTGAGATGGGGATTCCTGGAGGTAGTTCTGAGACGTGTAGGCCTTGGCCCTAGATTCAGGAGCTGGATAATGGCTCTAAACCAGGATCCATCCGCACGTGTCCAGATCAGTGGGCAGCTCTCGTCACTCATACAAATACATAATGGCACGAGACAAGGCTGTCCCCTGTCTCCCTTCTTGTATATACTGGTAATGGAGACCCTGGCGAACACTTTCCGGCCAAAAACCCTAACATCGGCGGTGTAAGGGTGGGCAATAAAAAACATAAAGTGGCCCTATACGCGGACGACTTATTATACATCACAAATCCCAGAATTGCCCTCCCTAACGTACTAGCAGAGTTCAAACGCTTCGGGACTCTCTCTAATTTAAAAGTAAATCTTAGTAAGTCGGTAATCCTCAATATCACCTTGCCAGACTCGGAGGTCGATGCCCTAAAGCCCACCCTTCCGTTCAAGTGTAATCGCAACGAAATCACATATCTAGGGGTAACGATCACAAAAGATCTGGACAGACTTTTCATGAAAAACTAAAAGCCGCTCTTGTCCATGCTGGAGGCAGACTTTAATAGATGGAGGTCTGTCCCCATGTCATGGTTTGGCAGAATAAGTGTAGTAAAAATGAACGTCTTACCAACATTTCTTTATATTCTTCAGACAATTCCTCTGGGTTTGCCTGGATCCATATCACGGATTAGGAAATCCATACTAAATTTTATCTGGGGGGGGGGGGGGGGGGGGGCGGGCAATAGGCCCAGGCGTAACTGAAAGGCTCTCACTAGTCCTAGGGATTTGGGAGGTATGAGTGTCCTAAACGTTTCCCTTTACTACAGGGCGTCTCTGACCAGATGGATCCTAGACCTGTTCCACGGTAAATCACAGAAACTATGGGTGGATATGGAACAGGACTCAGCTCCTTTCAGTGGTCTGGGCCTTATTTGGCTACCAGTTAGAGGAAAACATAGGGGCTTGGGACTTTCTCCATTTCTGGAAGACATGGTGTCGGCCTGGATAGGCCCGGCGACAAAAATGGGACTGATTCTAAGACCGGGCCGCTCACTCCCCTAGTGGGAAACTTGGATATCCCTAATTTCTTTAAGGGCTCTCCCCTAACGAACATTATCTCAGACATGGTCCCCAGGGCTTGTGACTTAATTTCAGGCGATCGATTTAAAACACTACATGAGATACTGGGAGATCAAAGACCCCCACCCGGAGCGTGGTTTCAGTACCTACAGCTGCGCCATTATGTCGGGGCTCTAGGGGATACACATCTGATGAGGCGTCCTATCACACCCTTCGAGAGGCTGTGCATCTCGGCCCCCTCAGAACAACAAAAGGTATCATTGCTATACTGGATATTTGTAGAGGAGGACACGTGCAATAGTAATAGAGACTTAGAGAGGGAGTGGGAGAGGGACCTTGGTATCTCACCTCAAGAGGAGTCTTGGATGAAGTCGTACATTCTTACCCATAAAATGAACGTATCCAGCAAAATGCAAGGATTAAATTACAAAATACTGATAAGATGGTATCGGACCCCGGGAGGTTGGCCAGGATGTTCCCCCAGTACTCGGATACATATTGGAGATACCTTTCAGGAATCGGTTCACTGGTCCACCTGTGGTGGTCCTGTCCTCTGATTCGCCCCCTCTGGCAGGAGGTCAACACCTTGTACTCCTCAGTATGCAGAAACAAAATCACATTCACCCCAGAAATAGCACTGCTGTCTATGTTCCCAGGCTCAATAACCTGCATAAAGGGCTCTCTACTCAGATTTTTCATACTAACCATGCGCCTAATAGTTCTGAGAAATTGGAAATCTACAATACCTCCCTCTAGACTGATGTGGCTGGAAGCATTAAACCTCTAAAAATACACGGAGGAACTCTGCGCAAAAGACAAACTGAGATGACAAACAAATGTGTCTCTATGTGGATGAGATGGAACCAATTCCGCTCTTCCCCAGACCTGGGTGTATGGCTGGAAAGTGGATCATTACCCACCCACAATCCTCACCTTGGTCAACACCATTAGACCATAAACCATTATTTCTTTATATTTTCGCTCAAAGACGGGCACTGTTTCCCCGCCCCTCATATCCTTCCCCTTCTCTTTTATCTCTTTCCTCTTTCTTCTGGGGTACTCATGTGCCTGTACCCTAATAACTCATAACTTTCTTCACTTGTTGATATACTTTTTTTCTTTCCTTTTCTTTTTCTCTCTCTACTTTATTAATTAATATATGCCTGATGAGGCACACAAATGTTAAACTAGAACTGTTTATTTTATTAAAAGAAACTGCCTTAGAGATAGAAAATGTGAACTGAAGGATGAGGGCAGTTTTTAAGTGTGCTAACATTGTTTATTTGAGGATTTGCTTTCACATCTCTGTGTTCATTGTACTTACATGGCAGACCAAATAAAAACTTTTTGAACCATGTTACACCTGTAACATGGAAACATTTAGAACTAATAATGTAAGCCTAACAGGAAAATGAACACTAACCCTCCAGCCCTTGCAAAAATCAATACACACACTGCTGCTAGGACCTTACAGAAGTCAGCCTATCGGTAGCTAGGGGCGTGACTGAGGCATTCCTCCATCCAAGCCATGTCAAACCCCTAGCTTCCAGTGGTGACAAGGTACAATAGTACCGGACCCTCACCCCTACTGTTCACCTAAGTTATTAGCTTTATTCTGTATGTAATGTCTGACCTCGTCTGTACATATACCCTCTGATTTGTAATGTGCTGTGGAAAATGTTGGCACTACATAAAGATTATTGTTATGTCCAGGGTGACTCAAACCGAATCATGCAAAAATTAAAGCTGATTTCTTTATCCATGAATTGACATACAGCAGCCAGAATGACACAAAAAGATGATGGAGCTCTTCAACACATCTACTGTATGCTGCAGTGAAATCAATAACTGAGGATCTGCCAAGACACATTTGGACAGAACTGGACTATCGACTTCACATTTTGCCATGTTCCCAATTGCATGCACATCGACCATCTGTAAGATGCATTAGGAGACGTGAAGAGTTCTACCTTTTTCATGTCATTCCAGCTGTTGTAGGTCAGTCATGTTTATATCATTCTTTTTGAGTCACCCTGTGTATGTGATGTAGGGTATTTTATGTGACTTATAAAGAATCATAGGTTTGGTACATGCCTGAATAGAATGCACTTCATCAATATGCAAAAGTACTCAAAATACGAGGTACATTCAGGTTCAAAGGTCTTCAGATTTGTTTTTTTTCTGGAATAGGAGCAGATAGAAACATGGGACACATTTTAGAAGACGTGTATTCTTTGGGGATGAGTGAGACAGATGGCAGCAGCGCCCAGAGCACAGAGCCCACACGTGACAGCGGCTGGAGTTAGAAGCGTTTTCAATACTTAATATGGTGACCTTCACATTCCAAGAACAGCGTGTAATCATGTTTTCTTCACTTGCATGGAACAATACTCATCAGCAGTTGAGTGAGGCATGTGTTGAAGGTGTGAAAAATGTGCGACTATGGGTGTGACCATTCAAAGGCCAAATATCGTGTGAGAACAAACGAAAGAAGTCTCGGCCATGCTCCAACGGGTCTGACATGACTACTCGAGTGGACCAAGTGATTATGTAGGACTATTGGAAGAGATTGCCTGTAAAGTCACATTTCTATAGGATCTGCACACACCATCCTGCATGAAGATCTGAAGATGTGGAACACTTTCTCCAGGTGGGTGCCACAAACGATGACAGACGATTACAAGGCTGTGAGTGTGGCAATGTGTCAGATGAACTTGACATGTGATGATCTACTGGACAGAAGGGTGAACGCAAAGCAACCCACAAGTGCAGCACATTTGTGGGAACTTCTACAACAACGTTGCGAAGACATTTCTGAACAACATCTGAATGCAGCTGTAGAAATAATGCCTTGATTCTGTGAAACTGTTATACCTGCTAGAGGAGGGTACTTGAAACTCAAAAATCTAGATTGTTTTAATTCAATAAAAAACTATATATATATATATATATATATATATATATATATATATATACATTTTTTTTTTTTTTATTATTATTATTATATTTTTTTTTTTTTAATTTATTTTATTTTATTTTTTTAAACAAAAACTGCAGGAAATGTAACCCCCCCTCCCTGGGAGACAGTCAACGTAAGTGATAAAAAAAAATCTAGATTTAATTGGTAAAACAAAGTTAATTCATTTTTATTCATTTTAACTTGTTTTTTTGTTCTATGTTTTTATTTTGAAGTACATTTGAGACATTATATAAATAATAAAAACTGGAAATTTTGAAGTATTCTAAAACTCTTGACTGGTAGTGTACACGAAGGTCCTTATTTCTTAGGCCGAATGCCCATGAACGGATTATCGCTGCGGAAATCGCGGTCATGAGTGGAAATCAACTACGATTTTTCCCAGTTGTGGGGGGAAAATTGCAGCATGTTCTAATTTGTGCGGAAAACCCCATGGGCGGTTTCCATTGCAGTAGGTGCAGCATAAGTATCACAGGAATCTGCATCGCACCCCTGCGCCGGCGTGTCACGTGCTGCACTGCACATGGTCACCGGTTGACACTCTCGCGACAGATCTGGACAGGTGAGTATAGGGTCTCTTGGGGGCGCCGGGTCTGATTTCGCTGCACAATTTCGCAGGCGGAATCCGCCCCAGCTGTAAGCATGGGGCCTTGCAAGGAGCAGCCACAGACAGTCACACATTTCTGCTGCTACTGGGAAATGTAGTATTACATGACCGAAATTCAAATGAATTGCCGTCCATGGAGTGCATGAACATGTTGGTTCAGAAAGAACAAGAGCTGCTTTACAGATCGGCTCTGTGTTCTGACTTATGAGTGGTCCAAAGCAGGGGGCCGTCTCTATGATGTCCATATGTCCTAATTGGGCATGAGGGCAGTTGTTCTGATGGGACTGTAAGCCAGCTTCAGGCTTACTAACTGGGCCAGGGAGAGCGGGACCAGCTGCTACTGCCATGTCTGGCCTACTCATGGCATATATAAGTGACCCAGGCTTTATGAAACTGGCTATATGTTGTGTCTCACGGTGTGAAGTGGTTCGGACGTGTACAGAAGAGAGGCCCACATTGTACACCTTACAATTCTTTACTGAAGAAAGTCAGATGGAACATCAATAACTGGCAGTCTTTCTTGCCGCAACATCATATGGCAAATGACACTCGGTCTGCTTGGCGCCAACAAGTCCAGGGTAATCGTGCTTCCCAGCATAGTGTTGTCATACCTCATAATCATCAACTCCTCTGCTCAGCGTTGGAAAACACTATTTAAAGGGGTATTCTGGGCATTTACTATTGATGACCTATCCTCAGAATACATCTATAGTTGATCAGTGGGGATCTGCCCACAAAGCAGCTGACCTTCTAGCCCACGGTCAGTGCTTCCGAGCCGGATGTCAGAGTCAGAAGTGTGATGAAAAACTTTGCTCCCATTAAAATCAATCGGGGCAATGCCTTCCTTTTATGCTTCTGGCTGTGAGAAGCGCAAAGTGCAATGGAAGGTGGTGCTGCCATTGTTTTCACTAGGAGCAATGCCTTTCTACTACACTTCCGGCTGTGACCACCAATGTGGATTCCGAGCGGTGGACCTTGCCAGTCAACTATTGATGACCTATCCTGATGATAAGTCATCTATAGCAAATGCCCAGAAAACCTTTTCAAGGCATTTCCATTAACATACATCACCTACGCTTCAATTAACATAGGCGTCCTGTTCCGTTGCTTGCCATTACAGCTGGTCTAGTTGTTCTTAAAGTGACCATGTCAACTTTAATAACTTGGAGAAATTTGTGAGAAACTTTGTGATTGCCTTGATAAGGGTAGTAAATACAGGCTAACCCTGCTGAAGGAGCTAATCTACTCATACAGACTCTTACAGAACAACCGGTTTAATAGAGTATACTTTGCTAAAATTGGCCTCATTACCCTTCCATATAGGGCTGTAGGAACTTGGGCAAAGTTGTCCACTGCTGCCGTAATGTTATTGAACAAGAGTGATGGAATCAGCCTAAGGGACATGGTGCCCTTCTTTCCAGTCCCAGATGTCGAGGTAAAGAAGGAGCGGGTAGTTGGATGTCAGCATGCCTGATCCTCTTGTAATCAGGGGATGTAAGCAGCCTCCAGAGGGTTTTGGCATCAGCTTGCTTCTCTCTCAACTTTTGAGAACTTGTGCGCACTCTGTTGAATGTGTCTAGATGTGAAGGAGACGGGAGGAAATGCCAATTGTTGAATGGGCATTCAGCTGACTGCTATGTGAGGTGTATGGCCAACTTTAGTCTCAATGGTCTATTGTTCTGTAGTGTTTGACTGTAACGCCTGCTTTAATAGCCTTGGAAATGTGATTTTGCTATTTATTTAAAGGCGCTATGAGTAAGAAGCTGTTTTGTTTAATGAACTCTTTATGAACCTTTAAAAGATGTCATTGTTCATTGGAAAGTATTCTACTTCTATAGAAATGTCTTGTTTTGATGTTGTTCTGTATAATCTGCTTACTCTACGGCGTTCTAGAACTGACTTTTCGGTTAGGGCATCAATGGACAAGGGTGATAGAAATGATTGTTAAAACTTGGGTGTCCATGTTGCCCCTTTGTACTTTTGACGTTTATGGTTGGCATGTGCGATATATGTGGTCACACCAGCCTCCAGCTTGTAGGGTGCACACAAGGTGGATGTAAGCTGGGGGCGATAGCCCCCTCATAGTTTCTCCTGGCCAGATAATGATCTTCTTCTTCATGGCAGTGTATTGTGAATTTACTTGAGTGGTCATCCTCCTGACTCTGTATTTTTCCTGTAATGTTCTGAAGAGCTGCTTTTAACACAATTCCTTAGTTCTGCTACTCTATTTGTTATGAGCTTGTTCTGGTTCTTTATTTATGTTATGAGTTTGCTTCTGGTACAGTATTGACTCACTGGGCTGTTCTGGTGTGGGTATGCTGCTATCTTGTTGCTTTCTACGCAAGCAGAATATCAGCAGAATGTCTATTAGTGCAATACGTATAGGTTTTTTTCTTATGATCGCCAAAAAACATTCTGCGCAGTGTGCCCTTGACCCTAAGGCCAATACTGGTGACCTTATGCCCAGTGGCAAGATAACCCAAGTCAGTGGTGAGTAAGGCCTTATGTTAGATGATGCTTTGTGTGATTTAAGAATAATAATAATAATCTTTATTTGTATAGCGCCAACTTATTCCGCAGCGCTTACTACTACTTAAAGGGGTTGTCTCGCGGCAGCAAGTGGGGTCATACACTTCTGTATGGCCATATTAATGCACTTTGTAATGTACATCGTGCATTAAATATGAGCCATACAGAAGTTATTCACTTACCTGCTCCGTTGCTAGCGTCCCTGTCGCCATGGATCCGTCTAAATTCGCTGTCTTCTGGCGTTTTTAGACGTGCTTGCGCAGTCCGGTCTTCTGCCTGGTGAATGGGGCCGCTCGTGCCGGAGAGCTGGTCCCGCGTCGTCATCGTAGCTCCGCCCCATCACGTGTGCCGATTCCAGACAATCAGGAGGCTGGAATCGGCAATGGACCGCACAGAGCCCACGGTGCACCATGGGAGAAGACCCGTGGTGCATCGTGGGTGGAGATCCCGGCGGCCATCTTGGAGAAGGAAGAAAGAAGTCGTCGCAGAGCGGGGATTCGGATAAGTAATATATATATATTTTTTTTTTAACCCATCCTTTGGGTTTGTCTCGCGCCGAACGGGGGGCCTATTGAAAAAAAAAAAAAAACGTTTCGGCGCGAGACAACCCCTTTAAGAATACTATTTTCATACTGGTATCTAAATAACAAATGCTATATACTGCTACTGTGGTACAAGGACTTATAAGTCATTGTTTCTCTGTTATCAGTCCGATGGCTGAAGCATATTATATATTCTGTTTATTACATATGCATCTACCAAATGAAATGTAGCAACTGTATACTAACCCTAGCTTTATTAACTTCCTTTCCTCTTTGTATAAATATAGTTGACTTTTAGAGATGAGCGAGCACCCAAATGCTCGGGTCCGCGTTATTCGAGTCGAGCTTTTCATAAAATTCGAGAGCTCTACTCGAGTAACAAACCCTATTGACTACAATGGGAGACTCGAGCATTTTTGCATGTGGGACACCGGGTCCCGAGATTTTTTTTTTCTCTTGCCCTCTCCCTCTCTCTCCCTCTCTCTCCCTCTCTCTCCCTCTCTCTCCCTCTCTCTCTCCCTCCCTCTCCCTCCCTCTCCCTCCCTCTCCCTCCCTATCTCTCCCTCTCTCTCCCTCTCTCTCCCTCTCTCTCCCTCCCTCTCTCTCCCTCTCTCTCCCTCTCTCTCTCCCTCTCTCTCCCTCTCTCTCCCTCTCTCTCCCTCTCTCTCCCTCTCTCCCCCCCCCCTCTCCCCCCCCTCTCCCCCACCTCTCCCCTTCTCCCGCCTGGCCAAAAATTTCCCATTGGCGCGCTCGCGCTGCGTCGTGGGGGAGGAGCCAAAAACTGGGGCGGGGTCGAACACGGCATGATGCTCGTTTGAGTAACAAGCACCAACGAGTATGCTAATACTCGAACGAGCATCAAACTCGGCAGAGTACGTTCGCTCAACTCTATTGACTGTACATACAGTCTGTTGAGCGATGTATCCAATCCTCTTCTATGTGATACCGTCTCCCATATTGTAGCTGATGAACACTGTGTAATTGGATACCAGAAGGAATCCCCCACTAATATTTTTGCCCTCCCTCTTTCCTTACTAAGTGAAAGTAGAATATACTTCCTGCTTGCTTTGTTTGATGTTACAGATAGCATGAACCAATGAGTGTTAGCTTTTAATAAGCCAAACCTACTTACTATATAAACTGATGTATGTGATGTAATAGCCACTCAGAGATGTGTGATCATAGTGTCCCTCTGAATGACGTGTGGACATAGAAATACATCCATTTCCTATATGCCCTAGGTGTTGGATCAGATATTGCATCGTACATCCCTACTACCATACCGCCATACAGCGCAAAGGTTGTACTGTCCTAATTGGCAGTGCACCATAATGTAAATACCAACATATAGTAACCACATAACAGCTTCAAATAATGTAGTGTTATATAATGTCTAAATGATACTGCTATACAATTACTAGTAAGATGGTGTTCACAAGCCTCAGGTGCCAGGTCATCTGAGTTGCCCACTAAAGCTGTCCATGATGCCGGGTCATTCTATTCATCCTGGTGCGATCGATGCAAAGTCAGTAGGTTCACACTACTATGGTTTGAGCACAACTTCCAGCAGGATGACATTGTGCTGACAAAGTCAACTGTATTCCTACCTGGAGATTACGGACCGTGGAGTGAAGAAATGAATTTAGAGCTGACCAAATTGGGAGGCATCCTTTCGGCCCTGCCAATCGCCCAATGCAGACTTAATTATGAAGTGATACTAATCTTCTCTAATCCCTTCTCTTGCAGTCGCTGGCTTCCAGTGTAGAAACCGATATTGGATCAGTGTGTGAAACAGACAGAGCTCCAAGACACAAAAAGAAGGAGTGAGTATGACCGTGTGCCAAGGCTCCGTATACATCACTAGTCATAGACTGGGAGGCCAGAACAAGAAGCTCCAGCCTATCAAGTAGTGCCACCTCTTAAGCATAGATTAGGCACACTGTTCAGCAATGGGGGTATGGGTATGAATCATTGGAGTTGTATATTTTCCTAGTGTTGGTTTCGTTTCCAAACTCAACTTCTTAAATGTTTTGGTCAGACACCTCCATTCTTACCACCCCTATAGTACCAACCTGTAGGAAATGGTATAATATGTTGTCTACTAAACTTCTGCTCCACTGTCACATTGCCACTTCTTACTAGTCTCTATCAGGCATCAAGCTTCAGTGTTGGTCACTATAAACACAATGTTCTGTAGTCCAATCTTCGCACTCCATATTGATGTTTCATTCCTAGTGACTTAATATTCCAAAGCAGCACTTGGACAACTCTACTAATTACACAGTCTCAATGAGGACCATCAATGTTAACAGTAAGTACAGTAGACTTTATTTTACTATGTCTTACAGGTTGGCACTATTAGGGGAATTCTTTCGAACATCTCCTTTTAAAGGGATTTACCAAAATTCACTTTTATCACCTATCCATAAGATAGGTAAGGGTCTTACCACTGAGACCTCCACCACTCCAGAGAATGGTGGTCCCGTATTGTCCTTCTCCTTTGCACTGCAGGCTCAATGCACCCCTTGCAGTGAGGAGAAGATTGTGAATGTTGCCCGAGTTGAGCATGCACAGTGCCGCTCCATTCATCTTGAATGTTAGTGCCAGAGATGGCGGACACAAATGCTCGGCTATTTCCATAAGCCCCACTAGTGCAGTGGCATTACGCATTCTCAGCTGCTTCTCTGTTCAATCTCCTTCTCATTGTAGGGGCTGCAGTGAATGTGCGGTGTGGAGGATAGGGGGACATGGGACCCTTGTTCTCCGGATCAGTGGGAGTCTTAGTGGCAAGACCCCCACTGATCAGACTTCTATACCCTATGGATAAGTGCTAAACGTCCATTTTTGTACAAGCCCTCTAATAACTATAGGTTTCCCTTTAAAAACAGCGATAGCACAAGACAGAGGAAATTAGATTGTGAGCCGCACTGCAGGTTTGGACCAATGTGGGAAGTAATTTCACTATACAGGCTTTTCTAGAGCTGTAAAGATATACGTCCAAAAGCTATTATGTTAGTCAGACCTCCTAGAGTCACATTAGTTGATTTTTGTCATGTTCCCAGCTAATTTCCCTTTCCTAATAAAATAGACATTCGCTCAGTGCAGGAAATGAGTCACAAGTCTCCACTAACAGAAACTTGGAGGACCTCATGCCAAATCCAGCCTTGTTCTTCTCTCTGTTCTTCTGTGACTGTATAGAAGTATGTGTGTGTAATAATGTATATATCACATCACCTTCCTTCTCAGACAGAAGCAAAAAAGAAGTCATTTGTCTCTGTTCCGACTGTGGCCATCTCACTCGTCTCACATCACACGGTAATTGCCCCTCTATTATAATGTATTCGTGTATGGTGCACATTTACATCTCCGCAGTTCAGTATATGTCTCATGATGGAACAGAGGTGGAACTTGTTGGGACAAGGCAAAGTTTAAGTTTCCGGGCCCTCAATGAAAAAATCTGTACCAGGGTCCCACCTATCATGTGCTATTGATCATAGTGGTGTCCTATTTGGCAGAGGGGTCTTTGACCCTCTGAGGTGCCGGGTCCTGGATGCTACCTCTGCACTCCCTATAGCTACACCGTAGGAGGGGAATAGAAACCGGCAATTTCTCATGGGGTCCAACAGCTGAAAGGGGTAGTTTTCCAGAAGTAAACTGGTGGCGGTCCGTTGCTCAGGGTCCCCAGCAATTAACTGATTGAAGATGCAGCGGCTCTCAGGTGATGTTGCATTCATCAGTCACATGGCTTGAGAGCAGCTCTGTCCCATTCAAGTGAGTGGGTGCAATAACCCATGGGTGATGAGACGCAATAAAAAGCACGAGAGTAGAACAGACAGCACTCGAACATTGCGCCGTTAAAAATGCCGCATTCGAGCACAGGTCTGCAAGGCCACATTGAAATTGATGAAAGCGTTGCACTGCGGTTCGCCCGGCGCTCGGGATGCCGTGCTAATCACTGTAAAAAGTGGTATATGTGAGAGTGGTCTCATTCACACAGGTGGGTGCAATTTTGTTGCAATTTTAAGCCAGAGTCACATAGGTGTAAGTGCATTTCAGCCATGCAAATACGCCTCGTGTTTGCGCAACTGAAATGTGCTTTCGCCTGAGTATGTCGCCCGCTCCTGTGTGCCTTTGTGAGCACAAATGCATGATGTATTTGCGCATACTAAAAAATGCGCACAAAATCACTTTAATTTTGTGCATACACATGCAGCGAATATGCAAGTTTTCTGCATATGTTGTGCGTATTTACGGTAGCCCATTAATTTGGTGCGCACAAGGTAGATCATGTCGTGTATTTTTTTTTCACAAGTACGCTTATGTGAACGAGCCCTTAGGGCTTTGTCAGACGAACGTATTGTCTGAATAAGCCCTTAGTCAGCGAAAAACGGAACTATTTACAGCGAGTGTATGTGCGTCTTTAGTTTTTGTTCAGTGTTTGCATTTTTAATGCACAAGTGTAATGTGAGTTTCATCAATTTTTCACGCGCCTGAAAAGAACAGAAAGTGGGACAATTGATGTCATTTAAAACTTATTGAAGTCAGTGGGTGCTTGGAAAATTAAAGAACTTGCATAATATTTTTTTTTAATGCACCCTCGGATTTGAATGGGTGACAAAGATCGCATATGTAAATACACACTTTAACTTTAATGGATACAAGCTTTGTCCGTTTCAAACTCGGAGGTTAAAATCGTCTGTGTGAACAAGCCCTATAGCTCTCTTCACACTGGCATCAGGACTTCTGTTTATAATGGAAGCCATGGCTCTCTGCCAGATCCTTTTGTACCACAGATCCAAATGAGGCCTGTCAGCGTTTCTGTCATTTCGATGGCAGGGATAGCGCTGGGTGTGGGTGTTATTCATAGCAATTAAGCACATTCCAGCAGATCACCATTTTTATTTATATGTGCTGCCTGGTCACTGAACGGTATTTTGTAGGTTTAAGAATCTCAAAGTACACATTGACTTAAAGGGATTGTCTTCTGTAGACATTATGCCCCAGGACATAGTAGAGCACCCCACCCCGTACAAAGGGCACCACTGAGGGCCCATTAATTATAATGCCTTAGACTTGTTGATGGCTTCACAGGGCTGATGACGGAGGCATTCTTGTTAAATTTGTTCCGGGAAATTACTGCACAGCTAGCTACCGCACTCTAAAATAGAAATAGGTGCAAACCCCTTGCCCCCCCCAAACCCCCATGAAATCTACAGCTTCTCTAATGCATAAAAGAAAACCAAAGGCCTCTTTTGTCAATCAGAGCCCCTAAACATTTAAGCCACCATCCCTTTAAATGCTAGCCATACTGACCCATGGGATTGGCACTGGACCTGTTAATCGTGATTTTGCACCAGGACAGTGGGGCGGAGGAGTTCCTTTTGGGTTTTCCCTTCATCCTCTTTTTTTTCTTATACATTTGGACTTTAAGTTCCCTTCTCTAATCTTCTATTCTTTACATGACCTACTTCATCCCTCTCCCCTGCAGGCCAAGTATAGAAGAAGTTCAGAACTGGGGGCAGTCACTTGATAACCTCCTTTCTCACCCATGTGAGTAAAATTCTCAGTTCATGTTTTTTTTTCCTTGTCCTTGTTTGTCTATTTTTTTGCATAATTTTCCTCTTATTTTGTCTTCTACATTATTACATTAACGTGATTATAGAGTTTTATGTGTTGCCTATTCTATAAATATCTATTTCACACCCATGTTTTTTCATGTCTACAAACACAGGTATCGCTGTCACCTTTGCCCTGGGCTGGATGACATATGCTATCCCGGTCTCTGCAGAATATTTGATTTAGGGAGTTTATTAACTTCTTATCACTGAGGGCATTATCAGGGATTTATATTATGCTGACCTCCTCCTACAGAGTCGAGGCCAACATAAATCCTCCTGAGCAATTCTGACCGAGAATAGTTTGCATGCATGAATGAGCCGGTGATGCCATGACCAGCCCGTTCGCGCTCGGGCAGCCTGTTTAGACAGGCAGATTCAGAGGGGTAACTTGAAGCTCCCGGGCCCCGATGCAAAGCTTGTAACAGGGCCCTCAACTATAATGCTTTATTCATAGTACTGGGCTCCCTATATGGAGAAGAGAGGCCTTATGGACCCCTAAGGCTCCTGGGCCCGGGTGCAACCGTATCCTGTATAGTTACGCCCCTGGGCAGATTCATCGTTGGGAATCATTCAGTGTTTCACATTCCTATGGAGTGTTTAAATAAATGAGCTGCCAGCCAATGATTTTTAGGCCGGCTGATATTGAACAACTAATGAGAAGAGAACAATGCTCATTCATCGTTCACTTGTTGACTCGCATTTTGACTGAATAATTATCATTCACTTTCACTCATTGAATGATCTTTTGAACGCAGCATTAGCTGTCCAGCATCTGTGGTACACAACTCACAGAAATCCCATATTGTACCTATGGGGTGTAAATGTAGATATCCTGTATATTGTTATACCTAATTCAGGATCTGAAGGGCTCGGTGGTGCAGGACTTCCATCCTCTAAATCCCCTTGCACCCCGCAGTAAGGGCCATTTACATGGGACGATTATCATGCAATAATCGTTATGTCTAAATGCGAGACATCGTTTACTATTCGTTTTACTTCTCGTTGATTGCTGACTTTCCAGAAGCATGAAGAACCATCACTGGATCGCTGACTTCCCGCTGCATATAAACGCTCAGCGCTTTACATAGACTGCGATAGTCAGCAGTGATCTGCTTGTCTAAACGCTCTGCACGTCACCGCTCATGCAGATCGTTTAGAAGACAGTCGTCCCATGTAAATGTAGGCATAACCAATTAATCAGGTTATCTTGGAGTGTTCCTGTAACTGTTTGTTCTACCTTTTATAGAGAACTTCGTCATATAAAAAAAAATCATCAATTAAAGGGACGGTCTGGGGAGAAAAGATTGAATTGAAATGCACTGTGTAAAAACTTAGAAAAGTCAAACTTTCAACACTTAATTCCCCACAGCTTCTGATTTCCCCATCTGCAGTCTTCTTCTGGCTCCAACATTAACATCCTGTCACAGGGTCATGTGATCCTAGATTACATACAGCCAGTAACTGGTTGCAACAATCACATATCCCTGTGATGGGACGGCATCGCTGGAACAGAAGCTGCAGAGGATCCAGTGAGGAGAGGATGACTTTTTTCTTTGTTTTTTACACAGAGATGTGCAGATTTTAATACATTTTTCTCCCCAGAGTACCTGTTTAATTTAAAGGGTTATTCCAGGTTTTTTTAAGTTTTCACCCATCCACTGGATGGGCAAAACTCATAGATCAGTGGGGGTCTGACCTCTCATACCTCGACCTATCTGGAGAACAAGGGCCTCCCGTAGTCCCCACTTTTCTCACTTCCAGGTGGCTTCTCTCACCCACAGTGACGTCATTAAATGTTGCGCATGTACGGCCGTTAATCCAATCCTTTTAATGGGGCTTGCAGAAATAGCTGAGTGCCTTGTACTGTTATCTCTGGAAGTCCCATTGAAAATGAACGGAGCAGCACTGCGCAAGTGTGTCCAACACTCCATTCAATCTCCTCACTGCTGAGACTGCAGTGAGGAGGATGAGGAAAACTGGACCCTCCCTTCCCATGATCGGTGGAGGTTCCAGTGGTCGGACCCCCACTAACAATAATTAACAGGAATACCCCTTTAAGCCCATTTTAGTTATATCTGTTTCTGGGAAAGCTGGGTCATAACCAACATGGCCACCATACCGCTCTCATAGGGGTTGTCACCAAGCTTTTCTACTGTCCTGAGCAACAAACTAGTCCAGGTATGTAGCAATGCTGAAAGTGACTGTTTCCCTACAGAACTGAGCAAATTTGCTATTCGGTTTCCTGGGAAGGCTGGATGACCACTTTCTTCATATGTTAACGGTAGCCATTCATCGAATTGTTCGCAGTTTGAAAGAAGAAGATTGTGCAGTTTATTAAGAATGCATTATGCCAGACTATCAGATTCCATATTAAAGAGGTGTTTGGGGAATAGGGTATAACTAACTGGTCGGTGGGAATTCAAGCACTTGGTTACATCTGGTGCCCCCATTGAAATGCATGGAGCTGTGGTCCAGACATGTACGGTGCCACTCCATTATTTGACAGTCTCTCGGGGGAACACGGGACCCCCATTTTGGCAATTGGTGGGGGTCCTAGTGATTGGACTCCCACCGATCAGCTAGCTATTTCCTATCCTGTGGATAGGTGATAACTGTATATTACGGGAGTGCCCCTTTTAAAGGAATTTCCGACAATTCCTTTAAAGCATGTATTTGCTGTCTCTTGTATGCCGCTGTGATACAGCTAAATTGTGTCATTGTTGTCATAACCCGATGGCCTCAGGATTACGGGACATGAATGGAAGTTGTCTGCTTTGTATCCTGATGGGACAGATAAGGACATGGCCTCTTCTCTTCTCCTTTCTTGTAGCCAGAAATATTGCTTCCTTGGTCATTGCAATACACAGGGAGCTCAGGAATTCTCTAAAGGAGAAATTTCATCAAGAATGAGATTCATTAACCCATCTATGACGCTGTTCCAAATTTTGACAGTGGTCATGAAGAGGCCTTATTCTGAAAAAAGCAGAATCGGTATCTTAGTCATTGACTAAATACACAGCCGCCGATGGATGCTAAGTATACAATGGTGGCTGTTGCTTCCATTAGTGATGCTGGTGAAATCCTTGCAGACTGGTCATGCAATTAGTCAATTTAAAAATATAATTCCCAAAGGGTCTTTTCTGGCTCTTTATGAGGTTTCTTTCACGCTACAATTTCTTCTTTACACTCGGTTGGGTTTTCTTCTTGCATATCAAAAACTGCACTGAGATGGAAACCTAGACAGAGCTGTAGACTTTAATGTATGAAACGGAGACCAGTTTGGTCTCCATTTCATAAAGTTTCTGTCTCTGTTAGTCTTTTTAGGAGGGGAGAAAAGTGCAGTGGACCTAGCTTTTCTATCCTAGGCAGCAGAAAAAGGACAGAGACCGAAGTGGCCGCCCTTTCACACATTGTAGAATATAGTTTGTTACAGGTTTCCTTCTTAATGCAGTTTTCAGCATGCAAGGCAAAAACCTGAGACAGAGCGTGGGGTAAAGGCAAAGTCGCAGTGTGAAGCTAGTCTAAGGAGCAAGATCCTAAGAAATACATTCCTAAAAAAAGAGAAAATTTAGAGGGCCACTTTAGTGAAGACACATTTTTTCCATTCCTGACCTTCTCATGTGATTGCCTGTCACACTCTGCATCCTCCTGTCTGATACTTATTAGGCATCATCTTGATGCTGAGATTTCTCTCTGCTGAATATCCCTATGCTCTGCTAACACTCCCATGATGCATCACATGACCAGCTAGAGCAGGGTTGCACAACTCCAGTCTTCAAGGCACCCCAACAGGTCACTTTTTCTGGATTCTCTCAGTATTGCACAGGGGATGTAATTATTGTCAGCGGCTCAGACGTTGCCACTGGT
Source organism: Eleutherodactylus coqui (assembly GCF_035609145.1). Classification (NCBI taxonomy): domain Eukaryota; kingdom Metazoa; phylum Chordata; class Amphibia; order Anura; family Eleutherodactylidae; genus Eleutherodactylus; species Eleutherodactylus coqui. The sequence goes on along the minus strand of NC_089846.1, from coordinate 58,528,070 downwards.
GTTTTTGCTATAGGATATCCTGAAAACATAACCTGTTGGGGTCCCTTGAGGACTGAAGTTGTGCACCTCTGAGCTAGAGCCTATACCATCTCTGCCTGGTGGGAGGGCAGTGCCATTACCATCTGTATTCACCTAAATAAACTACATGATGAGCTGTGATCTCCTTCATTATAACTGTATGACTGAAGTTTCTAATTATCAGCAGTGAACGGTGATAGGAGTGTTTGTGTCCCCCTCCAAAGAGCTTGTGTCGTAGAGTCCATGTCCTATCACACAGGAATTATGCTGACTGAAAAACTGACTTTTTGAGAAAACATAAAGCCAAGTAATTCCCAGGAAGTCAGAATCAGATGTACCGGAAGTGAAGGACTCCAAGAAATAGAAAGTGGTTTACCAGACGTATACATTGATAGTTTAGCCTAAAATAAGACAGTCCTGTCATTTTTAGGGTCTGACCCCCAGGACCCTTAATGTATGTTGAGATGGCGAATTGACAGCAGTCAATTCGCCTACCAGTAGTCAGCATGTTATAGAGCCGGAAGAGCTGAGCGGATTGATTTAATAGTTTTGTGGGATAGGATTCAGTATAACTTGCATTTTAGTCTGCTTTTTCTGTACTTGGGAAGGCTCATAGCAGTGATTAACAGCTATCTGTATATGCACAGTCATACAGATAAGACTGTCAATGACCAATAAGACCACCCACTGGACTCTTAAGCATAGAACAATCATGGATTTCAGTGAACGAAATGCAAATACTGAATCTTTTCCATAAAACATTACAGTAGTGTTCAAAGATAGCAGTCGAGCTTCATTAACCTCATAAAACACTGTTTTTGGTAGAAGTGATAATTACTATAGCAAGTAATTTACTTGTAAGTGTAGTAGAGTAATAGACAAAACAGACCCAACAATTAGGACGTGCTGCTCATTCTGAGTAATTGAATCATTAATTGAAAGGGAAGTTTTCAAAATAGCAGTGAGGAGTTAAATTGGGGAAGTCATTAATTCCGTGGAGTAACAGGTGTTAACATGTTGGATATAGAGCATTTATTTCTATAATACTGGTGAAAATGGGTCGTTCCAGACATTGTTGATGGACGTGCTTTGATTAAAAAGTTGATTGAAGAGGAAAAAACCTATAGAGAAGTGCAGCATGAAGGGAGCTTGCCTTTAAGGTCACCGAGGGTCGTGAACAACTAAACGGCTAACAACAAGCTAAAATGATCTCAATGCCTTGAAGTGGCAACCCAAATCTAAAAGATGCGGAAGGCTGCAGGTAACTACTGTTTACATTGATCCAAGAATAGCCAAAATGGCAAAGACTCAGCCAATAGTCACCTCCAGAAAGATCAAAGCAGATCTGAGCTTACTGGTGAGTACTGCTACAATCAGGAGATGATTAAGTCAAGCCAAGTTACCAGCAAGAGCTCTCCGCAAAGTCCCTTTGTTGAAAAAAAGACGTGTCATTTGCTAAGGCACACATTGACTGGCCCAAAGAGAAATGGCACATTTGTGGACTGATGAAAGTCAAATTGTTCTTTTTGGGTCTAGTGGCTGCAGACACAGGGGTGTCCCTAGCCTTTCTGCTGTCTAAGGCGAGTAGCAAAATGGTTGATATCACACACACACACACACACCCTCCCCTCCCTAAAAAAACATTAGATATAGATAACTGTTCTCTTTTGGTTAATTGCAATAAATGAGGAATTCTAAAACTTTTTCTACTGAGATTGCACCAGCATGCACAGAAAGTGTGATGGTGGCCAGTGTCAGAATTATCTGGAGTGCTTTTAGGAGTTTGGACAACACATTGCCTATTTGGGTGATTAAATTATGCATGTGAAATTTCCGTGATATAGCACGCCACAGCAATTTATCCCTAAACTAATAATCCAATTAAGCAATCACAAAACTCCAATATAAAATATTATAATCATTAATACTTTAACAGTTGAATACATAAATACAGCACCAGAATCAAGCTCAGCAAAGGGATAAGCTATGAAGTCAAGTCATCCCCTGCTATTTAATTTTGTAGTTCTTAATACGATCTAAACAATGGTAAGTTGTCAGTTTACAAACAAAAATGCTTCTACCCATCATTACTTAACAGGTCATTCATGACTATAGGACTGATAAACAATGACCCTGTGACTCACGTGTAATGTCAACCCTAATTTAGCATTGCTGCTTTCTTCTCCATCCATCCCAGACCAGCATGACAACTTGTCCTTGACACAACATTTTTCTTTAGAGGTTGCCACACAGATGTCTTTTTGCTCTTTTGCTTTTTCATATCTATACTCGCTATATGAAGATAAACTTTTAATAGCGCCACAAATGGTTCCCCTAAATACTGTATAACAGTGCAATTCACAGCACCCCTATGTAATAAAAAAGCTGCACTGTCCCCCTGTAGTAAATAATTAGCCTTACTGCCCCCCTGTAGTAGTGGCCATAATGTCACCTTTAGCAATAGCTATAGTGTCCTCTGTAGTAGTCATAATGTCCCCTGTCATAAGAAATGGCCATAATGCACCTTGTAGTAGACATATCGTTTTCTATAATACTATTCTCAATGTCCCCTGTAGCAGAAGTACTGTCCCCCATATTAAAATAATAAAGGCACTCGCCCCCATCCCACGGTCCCATTGCACCTTCTGCCTAGCCTGTTCTATGTAACATTCTGCAGAATGACGCAGGCTGCGCAATGATCCCATTCCGACGCTTGCATCATGTAGAAGATGCCTATTGGCAGAACAGGGGTTCCTGCACTGGGGCTACCATTGTTAATTGTATCCACATCTTGATGGCGTGGATACAATTAACTTCAAATCCAGCTAGAGGCGGCCTACTGAACCCAGGTAGCAGTGCAGACCACTAAGAAACTCCCCCGTTGGGCAGTTTCCTAGTATAGTCCTGTATTCAGGCAGCGGAATTGCCGCCCCCTGCATTTAAGAAGGGGTGCCAACTTGTCTCTTACTTTCTGTACAGGGGCACTCTATGTATGTCAGATGACCCCTGAGCACTGAATTGAAACCACCGTACACTGTGAGGACAGTGAAGCAGGGTGGTGCAAAAATCATGATATGGGATAATGACCCAAACACACCAGTAAGTGAACATCATCTTTTGACTACAGGCAAACAGGATTGAGGTAATGGAGTGGCTAGCCAAATCTCCTCATCTCAATCCCATAGAGAACTTGTGGGGGTGACATACGAAATGTGGTTTATGAGGCAAAACCAAAAAATGCTGAACTGTGGAATATAGTCCGATCTTCCTGGATTGAATGAGAATTTGTTCACTTCTTGTTCGCTGTTCATTTTATGCAGGCACAAAATTAACCATTTAAATGTCGTTGTGTGCGAACGGTGATCATTTACACTAATCGCTGGTACAGTCAGCCTGAATGACTGACTGAATGAAATTGCGAATGCTTTATCTGCCTGCATAGTTCCGGCTGCATGAGCAAACAGTCATCATAAAAGCTGCCAAATGGGATACATCTTGTTATTGTTTTGATTTGGAATGGAATGTGTAGTATTTCCAGCGCATTTGCATTTATGGGAAAAAAATGTGATTTTGTGTTTATTAGCTTTTCCGTACTCCCTGCTATTTTTTGAACACTACTATATATTAATCTGCTTGGCGTCTCCTGCTCTATATCATGCTACTCTTAGCTAGGACTGCATGTACAACCTGACAGGTTCCATTGGATGAGAAGGGAAGAGTAGCGTCCTGACTGGCTGTGAGCGAGCCCTAAGTTTTCCTTTGCTATCAGTTTTTCTATAAAATTGTGTAATGTCAGAATTGTCAGCTATAATTTCATGTATTTTTCTAAATGCATTAAGGTACAATTAACCCTTGTTCTTTTTCACCACATAGATGGACGTGCCGTTTTCCGTGTGTTTTTACAGTCAGAGTTCAGTGATGAGAACCTGGATTTCTGGTTGGCATGTGAAGATTATAGGGAAACGCACCCGAACTTTATCCTGCACAACAAAGCACGAAAGATCTATCAACACTACATCGCGTTTCAGTCCCCTAAAGAGGTAGAGTATATAATACAGTGATTATATAATAGGATCTGCTGGAGAGATGTTATAATTGAAAAAGTATACAACTGAATCCAAGTACATCCCTGCGTCTGACCTGGAATCTGCAACCATTATGTCTGGAATTCCTGGCATTTGGCAGCACAAAATCTTATCCTATCGGAAGAAATGTGCAGTTATTATAGGGATTGTCTGGTTTAGAAAATCACATTCCAAATACCCTATTAGGATATTGCGAGTTAATGAATAGGTATTAGGACCTTTCCCTATTAGTCAAGGTAGAGAGCAGATACAAATAGAGACTCTATCTGAAGCGTGTTCATGCATTACATAGACAATCCATTTATTTAAATGAGAACTCTGTAATACTTAATTTCCCCTATGGGGGTGCTGCAGGAAAATTAAACACTTGCTACTAGGTTCCCAGACAGATTACAGCTGATCACTGGGGATCTCAGCAGTGGGATAACCTTCAATCCAGTTATTCTGATGATAAAGGGGATTACAAAAAGTGAAAAATCCCTTTTAACCACAACATTTAGATAGAATTTACTAATAACTGAAATGTTATATAATGGCGAAGCATGAATATACAACTAACGCATCTGGGTCACCTCTTTCTCATTACAGCATTTCCACAATCTGCAGATTTTCTACAGTAGTAAATTCACAGTGGATTTTGGTTCGGAAATTATGCAAATTTGCCATAGACTTAAAGGGCTTTTCTAGTCAAAAACACTATTGATGACCTATTATCAGCATAGGTCATCAATAGTTGATCGGCCAGAGTCCGACGCTCGGGGCCCCGACTGATCAGCTGTGTGGGCGCATGCTATCAGCGCCACAGTAACAGACGTTGGAGTGGAATCCTTTGCGCCGACCTCCCATTTAGTGGCCGGCGCTGGTAACTGCAAGCACTGGTCTCATTGAAATCAATGGGAGCCTGGGGCTTCTGCTCTGACCTCTGCTATTGCGGCGCTGACAGCTTGCGCCTGCATAGCTGATCGGTCAGGGTCCCGAGTGGTGGACCCCGGCTGATCAACTATTGATGACTTATCCTGATGATAGGTCATCAATAGTGCTTTTGACCGGAAAACTCCTTTATTCCATTTCAAAGGGTGAAATCCACAGCAGAAATTGACATGTTGCAGATTTAACCCCTTCCCGCTCCAGGACATACCGGTACGTCCTGGGGATAGCGCGGGATCACATAAGATCCCACGCTATCCCGCAGCGGGAGCTGGCTGTCAGTCACAGCCGGCGTCCCGCTGCAACAGCAGGGGGCATCGGAGATGGGGCCCCCCGCTGTTAACCCCTTCCCTGCCGCGATCTAAGTAGATCGTGGCAGGGAAAGAGTTCACAGAGGGATCGCGATCCCTCTGTGTCTCCGGCCGGCTCTCGCGATGTCATTGCGAGAGCCCGGCCTGTCACCATGGCAACAGGATGCCAGACACTGGCGTCCTGTATTGCCTGTGCCTATAATCGCTGTACAAGCGATAAGGCATGGGAGAGCAGTAGCTCTGCCATGCCTTATGACAGCGATCATAGGCGTAGTGCTGCAAGTTCCTCAGAGGGACTCAAATAGTATAAAGAAAAGAAAAGTGTAAAAAAAAGAAAAATGTAAAAAAAAATGTAAAAAAAACCCTTTTTCTAATATTAGCATAATAATGTCTCCGGCCGGCTCTCGCGATGTCATTGCGAGAGCCCGGCCTGTCACCATGGCAACAGGATGCTAGACACTGGCGTCCTGTATTGCCTGTGCCTATAATCGCTGTACAAGCGATAAGGCATGGGAGAGCAGTAGCTCTGCCATGCCTTATGACAGCGATCATAGGCGTAGTGCTGCAAGTCCCTCAGAGGGACTCAAATAGTATAAAAAAAAGAAAAGAAAAGTGTAAAAAAAAGAAAAATGTAAAAAAAAATGTAAAAAAAACCCTTTTTCTAATATTAGCATAAAAAAAGGGAAAAAAAATTAAAACACCACATATTGGGTATTGACGTGTCCGTAACGACGTGTACAAAAAGATGAACGCGCTTTTTATTTTGTACGACAAAAAGCGTTAAAAAACGCTAAAAAACAGAGGCAAAATGCTAATTTTTAGCATTTTGCCTCACAAAAAATGCAATAAAAGTGATCAAAAAAGCCATACATTCCCCAAAATGGTACCAATAAAAACTACAGCTCGTCTCGCAAAAAATAATAGAGCTCCGTACATAGAAAAATAAAAAAGTTACAACTTTGGTATCGTTGTTACCGTACCGACCCGCAGAAAAAAATTTTGTGTGTCATTTATGCTGCATGATTAACGCTGTAAAAAAAAAAAAAATCTATGGCAGAATTGATGCGTTTTCTCTCCCTGTTATCATTATAAAAAGAAAAAAAAATTTTACGATATAGTCTATGTACCCAAAAGTGGCACCGAGAAAAACTACAGCTCGCTACGCAAAAAACAAGCCCTTATACAGCCGCGTCCACGGAAAAATAAAAAAGTTATGGCTTTTGAAAAATGGAGATGGAAAGATACCAAAAAATCGCTTGGTCCTCAACGCCAAAATAGGCCATGTCATTAAGGGGTTAAAATGCGAATTTTGTCTGCAAAGTGTGGATGTGATTTTAAAAGTCTCATTCACTTTGTTGCTCCCGTAAATGCTGCTAATTTTCCGTATGGAAATTCTGCAGCAAATATGCCACATATCAAGATGGTCTGAAGGGTTTTTCTGAGACTTCCAAGAACAGGCCCTTATTCACATTTGCTGTTTTCACATCCAGAAGCTGTCTGAATTTGCAGCTAACTGCACACAGACCGCATACTGACCCTTTACGTTTTATACAGATATGCGTTGTGTTTGGGGGCTTTTTGCACAAACTGTAAAAATCACAGAATGTCTTATTCTGGTCCAACTCCTCACACAATGTTCGCCCTTTTAAGTCAGTTAGCGTGGTAAGAAAAAAGCTGAGTGCACAACTGAAATCCATGCGTGCTTCGTTTTTCATTGACCAAGCAAGTCTACAAAAAAAATTGGGCCTCCTTCAGGTCTTATTTTTTTCTGACATGCAATAGGTGGCGCTGCAGAGGTATTGTTTCATATTTTCTATTTGTATATTTCCCAGAGGAGCATGCATGGCCTTATAAGTTTCCTCATTCACCTTATTGGTGCTCTCTCCTTAAGGACTGATGTTACCCCTCCCGACCAACGTCACAGGCCTCTCACTAGCCAAGCCAGAATCCTACTGCACACTAATGGGGGGCAAACACCCCGAAACAGCCGACTGTATATAGATTTTGGCTTGGTTTTCAATTCCCAATCATTGTTGCAAAGAGCTGTATAAAGGGGCGGGCATTGATTTGCAGGAATGCTGCCATCCAATAGGTGCCGCTGAGGAGGTAATGTGCCTTCTCCCTTATTTGCAAAAAAACCCCTGACACACAGATGTCAAAAACGGTCACGTACAACACATATGTTTGTCTAACTTGTGGTATGTGTATGTCTGTTTGACATCCATATGTGAATTAAAGGCCTGAGGGCAGAGACAAACAAAATAGTAAAATAGGCATTAATCACTGGTTAGATGACCACACATCCAGCACAGACACCCCAGCCCCCACTGCTCCCATCTCTGAAGCTCCTTTAGTGGTCATGTGCTATTTGCCATTCATGTGACCACTAATCGCTGCCCTCCAGTGGTCATGTGCCGTTCATGCATACATGACTGTTCCAACCAGTGATTGGCTGCAGCAGTGACATGAGCACTGAACAGTTTGTGACCAATGCAGGAGTTTTCAGTACTGGCATGGCTGCGCTGGATCGGGTGATCAACTAAGTAGTCTATAGTTTGTTACTTTGTACTATTACCGTATTTTTTGCTTTATAAGACGCATCGGATGATAAGACGCACCTGGGTTTTAGAGGAGGAAAATAGGAGAAAAATATTTTGAACTCCCCAGACCAGGCAGTGAGGGAGGTATTACAGGAGAAATAAACAGCAGTAGTACCGCCTCGGAATGAAGTATATACCACTAGGTCAACCTGCCATTCAGGATCCAGGGACAGCTGCGTGTAAATGTAATGGTGATCTCATTACTTGTCATCCAGCTTTCCAGGAGCCCTGAATCCCACGTTGAATAGTTATGGCAACGCATGTGGTATGCATGCTTGCATAACTCTGCAGTTAGCATTCAGGATCCTGGAAGAGCTAAGTGACAATGTAATGATTCCATTAGTTGTCACCCAACTTTCCAGGAACCCTGCATGGCATGTATCATTATAGTTATGCATAACTAGGCACAAATATTTACACCATACAGGCAGCTCTTTCTCCCTCTGCCCCTCCCTCTCCTATGTAGCTGGCAGATGTGAGTGTCTGTACATACAGCTGACTGCTGAGGCAGGGGGGAGCAGCAGCTCCCTCTCACTAATCAGCTGTTGTATGGGTGCTGGTGTGGAGCGGACCTGCTATCTTTATCACACGGTCAGCAATATAGCAGGAGCTGCCTGTCTGTACAATAGCTTCCTGCTCCTCCCCCCGCCCCTAGCAATCAGCTGTTGTGCTGCCGCTCTGCTCCCTGCTCCTCCCCCGCCCCCAGCAATCAGCTGTTGTATGGGCGCTCTGCTCCCTGCTCCTCCCCCGCCCCCTGCAATCAGCTGTTGTACGGGCGATCTGCTCCCTGCTCCTCCCCTGCCCCCAGCAATCAGCTGTTGTACGGGTGCTCTGCTCCCTGCTCCTCCCCCGCCCCAGCAATCAGCTGTTGTACGGGCCGCTCTGCTCCCTGCTCCTCCCCTGCCCCCAGCAATCAGCTGTTGTACGGGCCGCTCTGCTCCCTGCTCCTCCCCTGCCCCCAGCAATCAGCTGTTGTACGGGCCGCTCTGCTCCCTGCTCCTCCCCTGCCCCCAGCAATCAGCTGTTGTACAGGCCGCTCTGCTCCCTGCTCCTCCCCTGCCCCCAGCAATCAGCTGTTGTACGGGCCGGCCGCTCTGCTCCCTGCTCCTCCCCCGCCCCAGCAATCAGCTGTTGTGCGGCCACTCTGCTCCCTGCTCCTCCCCCGCCCCCTGCAATCAGCTGTTGTACGGGCCGGCCGCTCTGCTCCCTGCTCCTCCCCCGTCCCCAGCAATCAGCTGTTGTGCGGCCGCTCTGCTCCCTGCTCCTCCCCCGCCCCCTGCAATCAGCTGTTTTGCGGCCGCTCTGCTCTACTGCTGTGACAGCTTTGTATGCAAACGGCCGGCAGCTCAGTGAGAAGGATTCGCGATCCTTTCCAGCTCCGGTCAGGTCTGATCTCGGCACGTTCGCTCTATAAGACGCACTGTCTTTTTCACCCAACTTTGGAGGGAAAAAAAGTGCGTCTTATAGAGCGAAAAATACGGTAGTCCCTGCGGTTAGCCTTTTTTGTAATTCTAAGGCCTCATGTCCACGGGGAAAGTAAGAATTAAAATGGGCAGCGTTTTTCCCGCACGCGGATCCGCGCCCCATAGGAATACATTGACCACCCGCGGGTAGATAAATACCTGCGGATGGTAATTAAAAAATTTCTGGAGCATGAAAAAAAATGGACATGCTCCATTTAGGTGTGGATCACGCGTGCGGGAGCTCATACAGCACATAGATCTCCCGCATGAAAGATAAAAGACAATTACAGTGCATCCGCAGCCCAAATCCGCATTACAAATCCGCAGCGGATCTGATTTTCCCCGTGGACATGAGGCTTTAGAATAGGCATTTTCAATAGGATTGGATGAAAATCCCTTATCTGTGGGGCTGGCAGACGGTCACTTGGGCCTATCATGGTGCAAAAAGAAACCTCAGGCTCGACTAGAGGGAAACTGTCTAACAAGGTTACAAATATCCCCGTAATGAACCCCAAACGCCCCTGTGATCCCAAGAAGTGTAGCAGTACCACATCCTGGCTCTCTCTTTCCGTCTGAATGTGTAAATGTTGACATGCCCTGTCATATAGGAGCAGCCGGCGGCTCGGCTCGCTTTCTCCTTTAAAGGACATACTTTTCCAATGACAAAGACGCTCTTAAAAGTCCTCAGCTTAGTAATAATGTTTATTTTACGCTGCTTTTCTCTCCCTCTCTAGCAGTCGGTGTAAAATTAATCACCCTGATCTGCACTTTCCTGGCTGGAACTCCTTTACGGTTCTATTTCAATGTTTTTCTCTAAGGCTGTTCTTGTGCTGTAGAGAGAAATGTCTGAAGAGGCGACTCCTAGTATGTATGTATGTGCCTTCAGTATGTGTGCTCCTGCCTGGAGGCTTCTCTCCTGTCGTAGGGGCTGCACCCCCGTAACCTCTCGGCCAGTGGTGGAGCGTGCTTTGATCTCCGCTACTCTAAGTCTGTATGTAATAAGTAACCGTCTGTTTTCTAACGCTTTACCAGAGATCAGACAATGGTCTGCGGGGGCATCGTAGGGCCGCAGGATACAAAGCAGGGGGCACCAAGAAAAAAGTCCACCTCACAAAAAAGGGAAAATGCAAGATAACAATACAATATAGGGATGAAGGCGAGGAACCCGGAATACACGAGGAGTTATAGAAAGAGATTATCCGTTACTAATAACTGGATTATGTCTGTTTCTGCTCTAAATTGGATGTGGATGAGACCTGCCTAGACACAAAGATAGATAGGAGAGAGATGTGGGGAAGATATGAGAGATACTAGAGACATGATTCTTTTCTTTTTGCTTTCTTTCCCTTATATATCTCTCTCCCACTCTGCCTGGTATTCTCCCTCTATCTTCCATACCTCTGATCTCTCTCTCACCTCTCTAGTATGCATCTCTCTAGTATCTCTCTCCTACTCTCTCTATAGTATGTATTTCTTTCCCAATTTTCCTAGTATTCTTCCTCTATCGTCCACTCTCTAGTATGCATCTCTCTAGTATCTCTCTTCTACTTTCTCTAGCATCTCTCTCCTACTCTCTTTCTAGTATGTATTTCTATCTTTCACCTACTCTCCTTAGTATTTCTCATTCCTATCTCTCTCCCCGCTACAGTATTTCTCTTATCTCTCTAACATCTCTCTCCTATATCACGCTCTTCCACTGTCCCTGGTATATCTCATTCCTGTATCTCTCTAGTATCTCTACCACTCTCCATTGTGTGTCTCTTATTCCTCATTGCTGTCTCTCAAGTATCTCTCTTCTCTCTCTCTCCCGCTGTCTCTAGTATTCTCCCTCTTTCTGCCATATCTGTTTTATTTTTCCCACTCTGTAGTATCTCTCTCCCACTCTGCCTAGTATTTCTCATTCCTATATCTCTCCCTAGTACAGTATCTCTTATATCTCTCTAGTATTTCTCTCCTACTGTCTAGTATGTATCGCTCTCTCTTATATCTCTCTGTTCCACTCTCCCTAGTAGATCTCATTCCTGTATCTCTCCCACTGGCTCTAGTATGTCTCACATTACTATCTCACTCTCTCCTACTTTAGTATCTCTCTCTCTTGTACTCTCCCTAGTATATCTCATTCCTATATCTGTCTAATATCTCTCCTACTCTCCCTGGTATATCTCAGTACTATGCCTCTCTAGTATCTCTCCCTCTTTTGCTTGTTTCTCTCTCTCATACCTAAATCTTTCTCTCGTGATAAAGCTGTATTCACACAGGTGGGAGCGATATTGATCTAAAAAAATTTGGACCGATATCACACCTGTAAGCCAGAGATGTTTGCCCGCGATTGTAATGTATTTCGCAAGAAAAATGCAGCGCTGCACTTGCGATTTTCATGTCCGTGAAAATCACGTTTCAATAGTAAAAATAGAAAAATCCCATCACACTCGCATGAAAATCGCATTTATATGTGAGTGCAATGCAACTTTTTTTCAGGCTCCCATAGGAAATAATGAACCATTCTTAAACAAGAATTGCCCGGAAATAGAAAAATCGCAGCATGTCCTATCTCAGACCATTGGTCCAAGAAAAGAAAATGCTCATGTAAATAAACAGATTTAAATCAGTGTGCAATCCATAATGCAATCGGACGGAACTCGCACATGAAAATTGCCCGTATCAATACAGCCTAAGTATTAGCAAAATATAGGAATTAAAAAAAAAAAAAATATATATATATATATATATATATATATATATATATATATATATATATATATATATATATATTAGAGAGAATAGATGGGAGGGAGAAATCTTGGCTAGATATATGAGTGGTAAATATTGGGTAGATATAGGAGTGGTAAATATTGGATAGATAGAGCTATCAGATCAGGCAGATTGTGGAGTGTGCGCCATTTTTAGTTATGTATAAATTAATTCTATGACAAGAAACCTTGCCCAAATGATATTAATCTGTGACTGAAATGCAGAGAAAGAAAATACAAAGATAAAGTAATGATGTGTATTTCTGTCCCTGGAACGCGTTGAAATCCGTCTAATTGTAGACCAGCTTTTTATAATCCTCCGGAGGTTATATAACAAATGCTGCTCACATGTTTCCAATACTCCAATTAGATTTCCTGTTTTGGATCTTTGTTCCCATCTCATGCAGAGTAAAAATAGTAGAGACTGCAGAAAATAGAGAGTAGAGAATATAGAACGGGAGATCTGTAAAGGACTCGTGCATTTCGTACCCTTAGTCATCGCACTTCCGACGAAAATTCATCAGCACTCCCTACAGGAGCAACGTGGACACACAAATTGCGCTGGCACAGATCTGTATGTTACAGAGAACATCTATTTATAATGTGATACTTCTCTGCTCATATGTGATGGGGCAAGTATGGCCAAGTGCAAGGGTGTATCACAAAAGCCAAGGTCTGTCCTCTTCTGGGTAAAGTCAGTGCTGGCCATGGCGATGTGAAAATCAGCCACAGCACTATTATGGGCATGTGACAGACAGCATAGGAAATGCTACAACTGCCAATGGTTAGACGTTGTAGTATTTTGTATGCTACTGTGGCCAGCAGAGGCTTCAAATATGGCCTAGCAGAGGGCAATACGCGATCTTCATAATGACCACAATGGGGTAAGTAGGACCCCGTAGAGTCCTTTTACATGGGCCGGTAATCATTCCGATTCCCACAAGAATCTACAGCATTATCATCCAGTGTATTGGATGCATTAATAGTTTTTGCCTTAAGTTAAGCACTTAACGATTCTAACAGGAATGGCGCCTCAGAAGTCAGGATTTCATTGGTTATAAGCATCGGTGTGTCACTGTTCTAGAACTTAGAGTATCAATTGACTATTCTAGAACCCAATGTGCCAGTACGCCATTGTATCCATGGGATTAGAAATCTATGTCGTTAGAACATGGAGTAGGTTACTGATATAATTTACACCAGTTCCTGGCATAAATTATACATAAATGTGTCGGCCTGGGCAGTTGTGCCCCGTCTGGCAAGCCAAGCCCCCTTTTGGGAAAGTGGTATGACTAGGCTTACATGACAAAAAGTTGCAAAATTTTTGTGCAAGGTAGCCTTTTTACACCTCTTTTTAATTGACCAATCTCCCCAAGTGCCTAGTTATCATCTCGAATCGCCAACTACGCCACCACTTTTGCTGGTTTTCATAATCATACTCTACCATTCAGAGAACGTATAGCTTGTTACCCAATATAATGCTGTCATCACTTATTTACTAACCTGTCCATGCTACGGCGATGGGGATGGCCTGAGTAGAGTCTCCCTTTTAATGAGCCCCATAACGGCAGCACAGCTCACCTGTGGGGTATGTACATCATTGTGTAATAGTTTAGCGTACCCTTACATTCCAAGGTGACCTTCTTATTTTCAGGTTCCTGGAGGGTCAAGGCATCATTGCCAGGAATGTTAATGCTTGATATGTCTTTGTTCTAAACACCCAAAGTGTCATTGTTCTAAACCTTTGTGTCAGGTGTCATTGTTGTGTCAGTGTATCAAGTCCTATAGATTTGTGCTTTCAACTTGAAAGAAAAGGGGCACCCAAAGAACTTGGAAAACCTCTAGTGTCATTGTTCTGATGCTTTAGATATCAGGGCATTGGCATTCTGGTGCCCCTTGCCAAAATGCTTATTGGACTTTGTCTTTGTTAATTAGATCTCAGTTGTGGCTGATGATACTGAAATAACTCATCATAATATGTTTTAAAGGAAGCATCCCAAACACCCCCAATATGACTGAGATTTTATATTCTGCCATAAGGGATGTTAAAGGGGTTGTCTGGGACCTTACTATTGATAACCTATCCTGGGGACAGGTCATTAAAAGTTGATCAGCAGGGGTCCACCACCACTCAGGATCCCTGCCAATCAGCACCAGAAGTTGATAGCACTGTCTGAATTGCAGTGGCCCAGGTTGGTACTGCAGGCACACCTGCCATCGACTTCAATGTAATACTAACCAGGCCTCTGCAGTATTGATAGTGCTATCTGCTTCCAGAACTTTCCACAGTGACAGCAGGCTCGGAGAACAGTTGATTGGCAGGGATTCCAAGGAACGGACGCCCATTGATCAATTATCGATGACTTATTCTGACGATGGGTTATTTAATCACATACAATTCCACTAAAGTGGTAGTCTAAGAAGACAAAAAGAAATTTTAAAAAAAGTGTATACAGCGTTGAGCAGATTTTCAACGTAATACTTGCCTTACCTGATCTCCCCGTTCTGATGGTGCCCAATTCCAGCTGCACTTATCTTCTGTCTCCAGCGATGGCATCCAGTCACAGGGAAATTTGACATCTGCAGCAGCCAATTACCAGCTATATGTAACTATGGATCAGTCTGTAATTGGCTGCTACAGTGGTCACATGTCCTAGTGGTGGCAAATCTTCAATGTAGCTGGAAGAAGTGCAATAAGGGATTAAGCACAGTCGGAACGGGAGCTGCAGGGGATTGGGTGAGATGGGTATGACAATTTAATGCATTTATACAGTGCTGAGCAGACTTCCCCTTTAAGACTTGTTATATATGATACTAATATTTCATGTTGCCTTATTGATTTGATGTTGGGATTTAATTGATGGCCTTTTTAGATCACTGCTGAGGCAGCATCTTTGATATGGGATGCCATTTTGGGCTCAACACTGTAAAAACGATAAGACAGTTGGAGGGCATTCAATGGCAGTCAACTGGGTTAATAAATAGGGTAGGAGGTCTCAATGATAATAACAAAGGCTAGAAAATGAATTATTTATTCCAAGCAACATACGAGGGAGTACCCAAAAGAAACAGGAGTCGTCTTCTGGTGGGTGGAGCGTTACTAGTAGTGTTGCTCATCATGATCAGCCAGACTATTAAAATCAAGTCATTCGGACGTGTGTGTGCGTGCGTGCGTGCGTGCGTGTGTGTGCGTGTGTGTGTGTGTGTCCCGATTTTCTATGAATGTGGCACAATTGCTAGCACTCTTGCCTTTTACAGCTGGGGTTCTATGTTCATATCCCATCAAAGATAGCACCTGAATGGAATCAACCAGACGTTGCCCTTTGTCAGATTTGAATCTACTGTACAACTCCCACACTGTAAAGCATTAATGCGAACAACTGAGCCACCACACGTGACCATTCAACTTTGGATGAGAAAAGCAACCGCAAGAATAAGCACAAAAAAACACAAAAAAATCCATCCAGATGTTGCCCTTGGTTACATTTGAACCTACAACTCCAGCACTGCAAAGCAGCAGTGCAAACAACTGAGCCACCACACTTCTTCCTTCTCCAGAGGAGGAGAAGATGGAGTAGAATAATAAACACAAAGAACATACAAACTCCATGCAGATGTTGTTCATAATTAGCCTTGAACGTAGAATTCTAGTGCTGCAAGTAGTTGTTAGCAGTGCTGCTTTGCAGTGCTGGGGTTATAGGTTCAAATCTGACCAAGAGCAACATCTGGGTGGAGTTTTTCAAAGTTCTTATCCTTGATCGGATTTGAACCTAGAACCCCAGAATTGAATGGCAAGTCTCTCTCTCCCTCTCTCTCTAGTAATGCCCTGCCTACCTAAAAAAAGATTCCTGTTTCTTTTTGGTACCCCTTCATATAAGCAGGCATCTTGTAAATGTGGCTCCATCACCAATATTGGAAAGCACAATAAGAGGAGCCAAATTTTGTAAACACAAAACATTTTAAATTAATTTATGTTCCATATTGTTCCTTCTTCTAGGTCAACCTAGATGCTAGCACAAGAGAGTTGACTGAACACAACCTTCTTCTCCCAACACGTACGGCCTTTGATGAGGCCCAGTGTAGGATCTACGGCCTAATGGAGCGAGACTCCTATCCCCGGTTTCTGCGTTCCGAGCTCTATCAAAGCATGCTCCACCCTCCTAATGGGGCATGCTGAGGGAAAGCATGGTGACCCTAGGGATGAAAAAGAAGTCGGCCTGACCCACGGGAACAGACTATGGGAATAGGCATTCAGCACTTGAATGGACCAACTTGGAAAGGTCATTTTAAAGGACTATGACCCATGTCAAGGTGGGTTCAATGATGCCAAAGCCTGTCAGGAGTGGCCATTTTGATCAATAAGTATCTCTTGAAGTATGCCCTATTTTGATCCAGAATGGACCAAAATGCTTCTATGCCATAACCTGCTAGGCTAAGCCATTTTCAAACTGTAGAGCTTTTGCCTTGTGATCCAATTAGAATCATAACAGAGTCAGAAATGGCCATTTTGATTCAATATGGAGTCCGTGATTTCAGCGCTTGTTGTCTGTGATAGTGTTGGCTAACCTGAACACTAATGGATATATGCAGACCAACAGAAATATGTTTTTTGCCATGTTGGCTTGATGATGGCCACAGATGTACGCCCCAAGCATGTAAGCGTGGCTGTTTTGAACACTATTGATTTTCTCCTAAGCCATCTTTAATTGATTTTAGGTAGACTATAATCCATTCCAAAGGCTTCGCCCTTTTCCGGGGTATGCTGGGGTAACATTTCCGTTTTCTAATTTTATGTTGTACTTTAGTTTATTTTTTTATACACTCTGTTTTGTGATGGAAGGGTAAATTCTGCTAAACTTAACCATTCCTCAAAACCTGAGATTGTCCTCCAGCGGCAGGTTTTCAGATCCATACTTCATAGTATTCCAGTTGATGGAAGTCAGCCATTTTGAACAATTATGTCACACAAGCTGTCTTTCTGAACTCATGATGCAAGGTGTAAATTTTTGGAAGGAAATGAACGGTACATGGATAGCTCAAAGTTCTGCTCCCAAAATAGTTACCACTCGTAACAGTATGGATAACCTTAGAAGCCTTGCGCCTTTTTTTCTTTGCACTGTTAATACCTTTTGCGCCTTCTTTGCCATCTTAAAAGCCTCCATATTGATGCACTGAAGCCATTTCCCTCTCCCTCTTTACCATTATGCACGTTGCTGCCTCAGTTTCAGTGGCCGTGGTAAATATGGCCCACATAGCCGTCACCTCTAAGCGTTGTCCATTTTATGTGTATTTTAATTGATCCATGTGTCTGTAGTCACCATGTTGAAGTAGTGTCTACCATTTTAAGGTCCCTTTTCTAATGGGAGGCCCTCTGTACATTACTCTTTTTTGTTACAGCCTGCTATGTTCCCTCATGACTTCCATGCTTGAGACCCGTAGAGTATTGTACGTCATTTTTTTGTGGCTATAAGTACAAAATCAGGAAAAATGTGGTTCTTTGGTTGATGAAGTCTTAATGTTTTTTATCAGTAAATCTGTAATTAGTCTTAAGCACTGAATAAAGATATGCAGTATTCGGCCGTGCATTCGGGTGTTCATTTCCTTCAGTACAGTTGAGTAAACACATAATTGATTCATTAATACACTACCTAACCCTGTCCAGATGTTTACAAGGACACTAAGGACAGATCATCCTCACTCTGAAATTGGAATGGAAAGGGTTAAAAGAAACTATATACTCCTTTTTGTGTTTTCGTAGAGGCATCAATTTTCTCGCTCTCCTCCCTTCTGTGGATTGCAAACCCAACTATGAGAAATATATTACAGTGGTTGTGCCAACTTGCACAACCCCTCTGAAAAGAGAGTCCCAGGATGAACAGCTGATCACCCCAAGTCCTGCTCTCCTCAGATAGGCTGATTTTTGCCAGGGAAAGCTGCGACCAGCAACACCTTTTTCCTGCAAGGTATATGTAGCATTACAGGACAGCATTTCACGTGAATGGCTGTCCTGTAATACCAGTATGGCACAAGGTTCATCAAAACAGGGGATGCTCTTACTGCTGGCTCTGCATTCTAGGTCATAGAAGGGTGTTGGGGGTCCCCAAGTAGGTGACACCACTGTATGACATTGATATGCCCTAATAGGAACAGTAGAGATGAGCGAGCATACTTGCTAAGGGCAATTGCTCGAGCGAGCATTGCCCTTAGCGAGTACCTGCCCGCTCGAGAGACAAGGTTTGGGTGCCGGCGCGGGGGAGCGGTGAGTAGCGGCAGTCAGCAGGGGGGAGCGGTGGGGAGAGAGGGGGAGAGAGAGATCTCCCCTCCATTCCTCACCGCTCTCCCCCGCAGCTCCCTGCGCGCCGCCGGCACCCGAAACTTGTCTCTCCAGTGGGCAGTTACTCGCTAAGGGCAATGCTCGCTCGAGTAATTGTCCTTAGCGAGTATGC
Organism: Eleutherodactylus coqui; assembly: GCF_035609145.1. Lineage (NCBI taxonomy): Eukaryota > Metazoa > Chordata > Amphibia > Anura > Eleutherodactylidae > Eleutherodactylus > Eleutherodactylus coqui. The sequence continues at coordinate 58,509,470 of NC_089846.1, read as the reverse complement.
TCGCTCATCACTAAGGAACAGGAGTTGTGCTCTTGGTCAGTCCTTTTTAAAAACCACCTTTTCTGACAAACCAGTCAAAACATGGAGAAAATTAAGAAGTGAAAGATCCCTGCTTCTCTGACAGATTTCTACAAGCCTGCTAAAGGCTATGGAAACCTTTTGTGCGTAAAAAATCAATACACACCTATCTTACGAAGTACCTGTGCTCAGCTTCCCCTCCCCTCTCCTTTTTCAGAGACTGTGTAGCATAACCACACCCACTCAATTCTGCACAGCTATCTCTCCTCTATCTTATTCTCTCTCTGAGTAGCTGCTGGTCGTTCCCCCTCACTGCTGACAATAACAGAGAATTCACCCTGAGTAAACTACAGCCCTCTGTAATAGTCATCTTCTCTGCTCTGTCCCCCTCATCCCCTCCACCATTCCCCAGCCCTGTCTTGCAGCCCTCTGTAACAGCCCTGAAAGTTAGTGGATGCACATTCACAACAGGCAAGGAGCTGATAAATATCAATTAGTTCTGACAAAATTTCCTGTGTTTTAAGATTTCCGTCCTCTATTCTGCAGTGGCTTGGAAAACAATACAAGCATATAAAGTATACAATCAGAAAAATTTTAATGTCAACCAATTACAAAAAAGTCATCATTTCCAAAAATACATTGACTAAAAGAAGAATAAGAGTGCAAAGGCGTAAATAGACTTTAATTTCAGGTGCTTGCAGATGCGCTTGACTTTTCACAATTATTTCTAGCAGTTACTAGCGGCAGGTGCCAGGGTACCCTGGATCTTATGTATGGTGCTTGGGCTCTCCTCACATGAGCAGCTGCCACATTTAATTGCATATGTGTCTCCTCCTTCTCTGACTATACCCCATGGTGCACCAGATCTACCAACATCGCTTAAAGGGAACCTTCATAAAAAATTGTAGTATACCTTTAAAATGAACCTTTCCCATTCCCACAGTGCTATCACCCGGTGAAGATCACACGGCACTGGAAAATCTGCCTCCCATAGAACTGTGTAAGAGAGCGTGTGCACGGGACTCTGAAAAGATTCCGATTTTTTTCAGTGCCGATGGATCGCAGGAGCTGGTGAGTATAAAAAAATACATCACGCTGCTCCCTGTCGCATTCCCTAACGGCACCATAACTTAGTTTATGGTGCTATAGGGATGTGATTGGTGCCCCTTTCCAATCCACTGTCTAACGTCTGAAGACATTCTGATTGAAGGCTGTACAGCTTCGATGTTAGAAGACGTCTGGCAGGGTATTCTTACTGTATATTACTGTTCGCTCTGTTGTCGGGGGGCCTCTCCAGCATGTCCCATACCACAGTACTGGCTCTAGCCAGCAGATGGCGCCATTGTATAATGTCAGAAAGAGAAAACCCCCTAGGAAACTCTGAATCCAAAATTGGATTGCAAAGGGTTAATATTATGTGCTTTTGTATTCATAATTTTTAATTATATTATTTTGCTTTCATGTTAGCTTTTTGATAATGTATAGCAAAAGACATTGACAGATAATGATCCATTGCTTACATGTGTAGATTAAGATTTTCTGCTGGATCTTCCATTTCTTGTAAACCAGCTCATCCAGGCCACCTTTTATATGTGAGTTGGAAAGGTATCGCCTGCTGGAGATGACTCTATTGTATGTAAATTATTTTTAGGTTGACCATGTGCACTGCTGTATAATTTCCTCTTTGGTCATTGCAAATGCATTATTTAACATGCAGTATATGTCGAATGTTTTTTTGTTTTTTTTTTACAAATGTGTTTTGTATTTGACAGCTTTACCACAATTTGCAGAGTAATATAAAAGTAAGGATGATGAGTATCACCAGGAGGCTAATGCGTATCAGTTCCACAATGGTTTGGGTGTAGCAAAGTACAGGAGACTCAGATGCTGTTAAAAGACACAAAAAAAATAGTTGTTATTGTCCAATATAAACCTGACTGCTCAAAGAGTACTGCTATTAGAACAGGCCTGGCACTATGGTACTAAATGATCGGAGTGGCAGACATCGAATGACATCTACACTAAAGATCACTGCATTAGGAACCCCTACTAAATAATAGGTTGATGCTTGTTTTTAGGTGATCACAGCTTTCAGATATCAAGGAATAGATTCCACAAGGTAGCGAACAACTTCTATACTCAACTTGACCCATGCCAACTGCAGCAGCTCCATCAGTTGGTGCATATCCCAAACCTGTTCAATGGGATTACACTCCAGTGTGTTTGGGGGCCAAGGCAGGGTTGAGAATTCATTGTTGTGTTCCTCCAACAACTCCCTATTGATCCCTGCTCAATGAAAGGATGTGTTGTCCTGTCGAAAGATGACACTGTGGTTGAAGATTTCCTAAAGACATGGATGCAGCTGGTCAGCTAACACGTCCCTGTAGTTTTCAACATTCAAGGACTGTGATATGATGACCAACGGTCCTAAGCCATTTCAGGCTTCATTTACGTGAGGGCATATACGACGCGTTTTACGGCCGGCCGATATACACAACCATCTGAGGTATTAGTTTCCAATCCATTTGTTCACACAGGCGAATATATGGTGTGTAAAAACGTTGCACCGTAAATAAAAATGAAACCTGCGCAACCGAAAGACAGTGGTGGATATACGGTAAGTAAAAAGATAGTTTTGGAACTATCTTTTGACCGATATACAGTGGCGGCTCCCATAGACTCCTATGGTGGGGGCTGGCAAAAAAAAAGGGAGCGGGGAGGCATTTTAGCGTCCAACACTGCAAAAACTTACAGGTGTTTCTATTTAGGCATTTGAAGGAATCCCCAGGATTTATGCCAAGCGAGGGTTTTCCAGGGTGCAATATATTTTTTTGCTAAAAATGACACTCGCAGTCGTGTGAATGGACAAGAAAACGCTATTTTCATGCAAATTTACGGCACGGACGAGAAAACCTAAAACCGCATACGGTCATATGAAAGAGCCCATAGGAAGGAAACTGAAAGCTCAGACAAAAATATACAGCTAATGAATATAATTGAGAAGCTTGCTATTAAAAGTGGAAAGAACAAAGACAAAAAATTCTGAAGGAAAGTAGAGGAGTAAAGGCCCATTTAGACTGGACGCATGTCGGGCAAACTATGCCCGACACTCATCCCCGTACATACTCGCTCCCGTGCTGCTGCACGGGAACTAGTATCGCTGGCTCACAGTGAGGCGGCTGCAGGACATTTCTCTCCTCCCTCTCCCCCGCCCCTCTCTATTGACTTAACATAGCAGCCGTTCAATACTGAACGGCTGCTATTTTCAGTGAGCGATTATCTCATCGTCCATCGTTTATGCTGCCCCTCTGCTGGCAGCGAGGACACACAGGGACGAGTGTCGGGCATCGTTTGCCCAACATTCGTCCCATCTAAATGGTCCTTAAGAGACACCGATCACAAACTAAAATGTTTCCACACAAATGCACAGAGCATGGGAAACAAACAGGAGCTCTAATTCTCTTTAACACAGAAAGACAAATATCATGTCATAGGCATCATGGAACTTGGTAGGATGATACACATGATGGAATACAAAGCATGAAGGATAAAAAACAATGTTAACAGCGCTCTCGCGGAGAATCACAGCATGCGGTCCCTGTTATCAGCTGGCTGGCCGAACAATGGTTTTTATGCTGAACTAAAAATCATCATTCGTCCAAAAAGCTAACGATGGTAGCATTTACACGCAACGATTATCGCTCAAAAGACATAGTTTGAATGAATTTTGAGCGATAATCGTGTGTAATTGGGGCTTTACTGATGCCGCAGAAGTCAATGGCTTTTCTTCACACTAATTAAAAACCTCCTGCTAGAGATTCCTCACATAAACACATGCCCACCTGAGCAAACATATACAGTGTTTACTTAAGCTAATGAGGGCAATGGAGAGGATTTCACATGATTATATTTAAGTATAAATGCTCAGCATTTGTATGCAATAAAATTGTTAATTCATTTGTTTGTTCAAACGACAGTCGTTGTGTGTAAATGGGGCTTTAATTAACTTAAATGAATTAAAGTCCTTAGGTCCAGATGAATTACATCCTAGGATACTAAAGGAAGCAGCAGAGGTAATTGCTGAACCACTCGCCATAATCTTTGAATATTCCTGGAGAACAAGAGAAGTCCCAGAAGATTGGAAAACTGCAAATGTTATCCCTATCTTCAAAAAAGGGAGTAAGGTGGATCCAGGAAACTACAGGCCTGTGAGCCTGACTTCTATAGCGGGAAAGATATTTAAACTAATTATTAAACAGCATATATACAAGTTCTTGGATGAGAATGGAGTACTTAACCAGAGCCAGCATGGGGTTGTAACAAACAAGTCATGCCAGCCGAATCTAATTTTCCTTTAAGACAGAATCACAGATTGCGTTGATCAGGAAAATGCAGTAGATATAGTATATCTTGACCTTAGTAAGACATTTGACAAAGTATCTCATGTCATCCTTATTGAAAAAATGACCACATATGGGATTGACAAGGTAATAGGTGGATTCACAAATGGCGGAGTGATCATACTCAAAGAATGGTCATAAATGGCTGCACATCCAATTGAAAGAATGTATCAAGTGGGGCACCACAAGGGTCTGTACTGGGCCAAGTGAGGTTCAACATTTTTATAAATGATCTAGATGAGGGAATTGAGGGGAAACTGCTCAAATTGCCACAACACAAAGCTAGAAGGGATAGCTAACGCTAGAGAAGATAGAGAGAGTATTCAAAAATATTTAGACGTGCTTGAAAAGTGGAAAGTGACTAACAGAATGGTATTTACCAGGGAGAAATGCAAAGTCCTGTATCTAGGCAAGAAAAATAAAAGAAGCACATATTGAAAGGGAGGAACTGGGCTAACCAGCAGCACATTTGTGAAAAACTTGGGTATACGAATAGATCACATAGTGAGGCTTTATTCACATGTTCTATCGCGTTTTGCCGTGATAAAACGCTGGCCGATAAAATTGTGACCATCTGATGCATTGGATTCCAATGCATTTGTTCAGATGGGCAATTTTTCTGGTGCGTAAAATCGTCCGTCCGGAAAAGATAGCACACATGGTGCGCATTCTGACCATCCGCTCTTATGCTGACTGGAAAAGATAAGTCTGGAATACTGGATAACTGGAATACTGTGTCCAGTTTGGGCACCCCACTTTAAAAAAGACATAGACAAACTGGAGCAAGTTCAGAGAAGAGTTACCAAGATGGTGAGCGGTCTGCAAATCATGTCCTATGAGGAACGGTTAAAGGATCTGGGAATGTTTAGCTTGCAAAAAATAAGACTGGGAGGAGACATAATAGCGGTCTACAAATATCTGAAGGGCTGTCACAGTTCAGAGGGATCAGCCCTATTATCATTAGCAAAGGAACGACTAGAAGCAATGGGATGAAACTGAAAGGGAGGAGACACAAATTAGATATTAGAAAAAACTGTAGTGGAACAGGTTACCACAGGAGGTGGTGAGTTATTTTGTAATGGAAGCCTTCAAACTGGGCAGACATCTGTCTGGGATGAATTGGTGAATCCTGCATTGAGCAGGGGTTGGACCCGATGACTTTGGAGGTTCCTTCCAACTCTATGATTCTATAATTCTATGAAAACCCTTCCCAGACCATGATACCACCAGCACCAAAGCCTGTTGAACCCCAACGGTGCAGCCATGGGATACAGCTTTATGCAGTTTACGCCAAAATGCAGACCCAGTCATCCATCAGGTGCAGTGGGAAATGGGACTTTTCATTTCTGTCATGTGTCCAAGGTCCCTCAATCTTTCCTGGGCCCGTGCGAGGTGTTGGTGATGACGCAGCATCATGCCATTGCTGAAATGTACTAGCCAACACTCACCTCTAAACTCAGCCACACATATCCTACCTCTATGTGCCATTTGTCTTATGTCCAGATACGATTCAGCCAGTCTTGATACCGTGGTTCAGGAACAGCCAACAAATGCTACTGTTTCAGAAATACTGGCACCACATCTCTGGGCACCAACAATCTGCTTGCAACCAAAGTCAATAAAGTCACCATGTTTTTATCAATGATTGCTAAATGTCTTCTGCTGCACAGAGGATAGGTCAGCACATTATCTCAGAGGAGATTGTGACATGGTCACCATGTGGTACCATGTTACCGATCATAAGATGACACGTGCCAGCTGTTCTTAATGCAGTGATTGTTCAGTGTACTTAGTCTTCCTTTTGTCTGCACTTGTCTTCGAATGCTGAAGTCGATGCAGGAGCAGGAAGATGAACACAATCAATATATAACATTTTGGGATTTTATTTTGTTAATCATTAGCCAGGATGGATTACGAGTGAATTCACACTTATTTGGGGTAGAGATTAGAGATGAGCGAACGTACTCGTTTCGAGTACTTACGCACCCGAGTACCGCCATTTTCGAGTACTTCAGTACTCGGGTGAAAAGATTCGGGGGGCGCCGGGGGGCGGGGAGAGGCGTGGCGGTGCGGGGGGTAGCAGCGGGGAACAGGGGGGAGCCCTCTCTCTCTCCCTCTCCCCCCCACTCCCCACTGCTACCCCCCGTGCCGCCACGGCGCCCCCCCGAATTTTTTCGCCCGAGTACGGAAGTACTTGGAAATCGCGGTATTCGGCCGAAAAAGGGGCGTGGCCGAGCACGTTCGCTCATCTCTAGTAGAGATGTATCGATACAAATATAGATCCTCTGTAGGGACTGTGTATAGAAATGAATGGGGTCTAGAAAATGTGAAGCAGCAGTAAAATTAGGAAGGGAACAGAGCCAAAACACCCTACAACATTTAAGAAAACTTACCTCTTACATTCAGAGTAGTTCCATTGCCCTTATAGAGCTTGTTGGGAAAGAACTTCACCCTGCAGACATATGTTCCCGAGTCGCAAATTATGGCTTTGTGGATGGTCATGATAAGTGCATTGTTTGTGGAGTTGAACTTTATGCGCCCATCTGAGGAGTTGTTTATAGGATACCTATCATCTGGCATCCGGTAGAACTCGGCAGAGGCTGCAAGATGCCCCTCAGTGCTCTTAAATGTGCAGGTGATGACTGTGAATTCTCCCTCGTTGACCGTTAAAGTTGCTGGAGACTGAATGACCATAAAGCTTGCGGAGGCTGCAGAGGGTGAGACAGATGAAGAGGAATTAAAAATTGCAACACATTACAGAATGAATGGAGTTTGAAATATGACCTGTTCTGAATTTCGGGATTATGAAAAAGACAAATTTGGTTGCTTAAATAATGGAGCCATCATTTCAGTAGCTAATGGCAAAAAATCTGGCGATTATGGACCTTAAAAAATCTAGATATAAATATAATATAGGGCTGCCACGGCAACCAATTCATCTTTTTTTCCATTATTATCAAATATATTCTGGAAAATTTGATTGGTTGCTATTAGAGATGAGCGAGCATACTCGCTAAGGACAATTACTCGATCGAGCATTGTCCTTAGCGAGTACCTGCCCACTCGGAAGAAAAGGTTCGGCTGCCAGCACGGGTGACAGGTGAGTTGCGGCAGTGAGCAGGGGGGAAGCGGGGGGGAGAGAGGGAGAGAGAGATCTCCCCTCCGTTCCTCCCCCGCTCTCCCCCGCCCGCCGCCGGCAGCCGCACCTTTTCTTCCGAGCAGGCAGGTACTCGCTAAGGGCAGTGCTCGATGGAGTAATTGCCCTTAGCGAGTATGCTCGCTCATCTCTAGTTGCTATATGTAACACTGACACATTTTCCCTAGAATTGTATTTATAGATACTGCCCCTTATGTTTGGACTAGTGCTGGTGGAACAAGCAGGGAGCAGCTATAGGGGGTGCAGAGGCTGCAGCTGCACCCAGATCTGGTACTTGAGGGGGCCTCTCTGCCACAAAATGCTCATTCACACCAGCATGGAGCCAAACAATGGGAAAACCAGGAGTGCTAGATCTGGCACTTGGTGGAGCTAAATGGCTACAGATGAATCCAGTTGACCATAATAGGGTGTGTTTGGCTTCCAACCAGCTCTCCAGCATTTTCTGGGATAAAATAACGCAACATGCTGAGTTATTTGGTCTGGGACTTTGTCAGATCTGCACCAGAGACAGGCGTGAACATTCCATAAGAATACATCACTATTATAAATGGCATATGATAAGTGAAAGACGTTCAAATTTATAGGTGCAGTGAAAAAAACTCTAAATTATACCTCTGGGTACAAAGGTCAGCAACTTCTGAATTAGGACTCATACACAAAGACATATTGTGAATCTGTAATACCGTACCCATAGAAATAAGTGAGTCTATACTAGACCGCCTATGTGCCTTTCATTCAAAAGAACACAGCGGGGGAGTTTTTGCAGGGACTCCTACAGAATCTGTGAGCAGAATGTTGTGGCATGTACCACCTCATGCCATAGTATGAAGCTACTCTACCCTAGAAGTAATGCAATGGTGTACAAAAGCACCATATGGCAGCACAAGGACCCCCTTCGGCTCCATAACGTGGAACCATAGGGACGTCACCTGCTACCATGCAGTCTCAACAAGGTTTTGCAAGCAAGGCTTCAATTTGTCTTAGGGCCGATTGCACCAAAGTTTTGATCTGAGATCAACAAGAGTTGATCAAGTACAAAAACATTACACCAACATGGTTTAGGGCTTCTTTACACAGTAGTATGCGCAATTGCGCAGGCTTCAGCGCAACATATTCGTGCGCAAATATGCACAAAAAAAGAAAATGTTCTGAAAGGAAATGTGAATGAACCCATTGAAATCGCAAATATTGCATGCACAAATATGCCTGTATGAAGGAGCCCTTAGTCTGTTCATGTGATTCAAAACTAGGTTCAATTTGATCCCCCAATTTTGGCAAATCAGACTAGTTAATCTAAGTTCAACTGATGCAATCCAAGATGGTGGACTAGGCTGCTAGGCTTTTCCTGGGTGGTGAAATTATACCCACATTTGCAGCTGGTAGCGGCCATGTTTTTACTATCACTATGAATGCTAGGGTTATTATGTGACTACAGTAACCAATCACCATGCACAATACATTCCTTCTAGGCTGAACCTTTGAGTACAGATCACCTGAACTTGGTTTTGCTAATCTTCGATCAAAAAGTGTTGGTGCAATATTTTTTCCTTAAACCAAGTTCAACAGCTGAATGCAGTTCAAGTAACCCGGGATCCACAGCATGATTGGTGCAACTGGCCCTGACTGTGGGGGCACATAAATGCATTAGAGATGCTTTTGAAAGACTTATGGTCCTTTTACACGGGCTGAATTTCTGGCCTAATAGACACTCATGTTAATCCACCCTAATTTCATTTTCTTGTTACAAGGGCCAAAAGTTGGCCTGTGGGGGACAAACAATCACTAATACGAATATTCGTCCCTCAGCTGTACATCTCCCTGTTTATATGGGAAGATGTTCTGTCACTCAGCAAGCATTTTTATGCTTGCATATGCAAGATCAGCTGATGAATGAGCGTTTGCTCATTTATCCGCCAATAGTTATTCCCTTTACATGGCTTGATTGCTGGATGAACAAATGTTTTGATGAATGTTCAGCCACAATTATCGGCCCATATAGAAGGACCATTCGACTAGAGAATAGTGGAGAAGCAGCCGAGGGCTCAGCATATAATACAGAACTCCTTCAACACTACTGGAAAAGTAATCCACCTCTTGACGATGGTTGAGATAACGTCAAGATTCTGCAAAACTGTTTTCAAAGAGTTGCCATGTTAAGTAACTTGCCTCTTTCTATTTTTGATTCTTTATTATGGTTTTTTTATCTTGCCAACCGCTATTTCCCCTGCCTACTTATACTGGGAGGTAAATAAGCAGCAAACAGAAGAAACATGACACTGTTCTTCACCAAGGGAATTAAAGGATCATTCTCTCATTTAACCACATTCAGGTCCCAAAAACAGCAGATATATCCAAACCAATGGGATCCACTAACAGGAATCTAATGTCTATGGCCAAACAGCTGCAGGGTCAGGTCAACACTTGTGTTTGTGATCTTGGAACATAGTAAACAGACTAGTTGCTCTTCTAGACATTGTCTATATAGTTATAATACATCATACTTGTGTTAATATTGACTTTTATGGGTGGGGAGCACAAAAGAAACAATTACGCAAAAACAATGATGTGGAAGCACATGTGGTATTTGCCTTGGTGTATGAGCATGACACCTTTCTGATGGGGGAAGGAGTTTTATGGTAATTGTTGACCAAGGTGGAATGTTTTCGCTGAAGTTTAACGTAACAGGTGCGGCCATTGGCACTCAAAAACGTTAAAGGGTACCTCTCACCAGCTTAATGCTGGTGACACCAATGGCATGTAGAGAACAATGCATTGAGGTTTAATTAATCCCGCGCTGTATGGTAATGATGGGCTGGTAGCTGGCGTGGACCAACTCTGCTGCCTGCAAAGCTCTCCAAGCCCCAGCCCTTCTCTCTGTGATTGACGGGTGATATGGATGACATCTCCTACATCAGCCACAGTCCCATCCAAATCTTACACATGCGTTGCACAACTAAGCACCAGTGCATCCGCAAGAGTTAGTCGAGTCTGCTCATAATAGGGCTAGAGAATCTGCATGTGTGTCCGCCTGTGCTTATGTGAGATTTTGATGGGTCTGTGGAAGACATGGGAGACGTTATCTCCGTTCCCAGTCAATCATAAAGAAAATGGCTGGGGATTAGAGAGTATTGGGGGCAGTAGAGAAGGTCCAGGTCCACCTACTTGACCTTACAATACAGAGCAGGTAGACTTAGACCTCACTTTTAAAAGGTCTCTGGGAATTACAGGTTTTAATACAACAAAAACTTTTGCTACACTCTCTAATACATTCTCCACACATGCCATTAGTGTCACCAGCTCCAGGCTACCAACAGGTTCTCTTTAAAAGTATTTCGTTTGGTATCAAGAAATCTACAACTTGGCATAGAACTGCAAAATAATATGGAACTTCACATACCATTCATAACGTCCCTCTGATTAACCCTTTCCAATCCACTGTCTGACATCTGTAGACATTCTGATTTAAGGCTGTACAGCTCCGATGTCGGAAGACGTTACAGAATATTACTGGCCGCTCTGGTGTCGGGGGTCTCTCCAGCATGTCCCATACCGCAGTACTGGCTCTAGCCAGCAGGTGGCGCCATTGTATAACGGCAGAAAGAAAAAAACCCTAGGAAACCCTGAATCCAAAATTGGATTGCAAAGGGTTAAACAAGTGCCTTTTGCCCACAAAAATGATTTTCAGATCAAATATCTCAGAATATTTGGTCTACTCCATAGAACATGTTTATTGGTGCTAAACTGGATGTAGCAACAACAGATATGAAGCTAACTTCGCACAGGCACCCAAGCTAATGGGGTTGTCCAAAGGCATTGGTATTTTTAGAAGAAAGCAGCCATGTTTTTGTCATCCTGGACAACCCCTTTAAAGTGGCTTTCCATTTATACAGGGACGGACATCTCTGTTTAGCTGAGGAAGTTAAACCTGAGGCCCTCAGGGGACTGCCATGTAGGACCTGGATAGAAGCTGGCTGTAGTTGCGAGGACATTACTGTGGGGCTAAGACTTCATTATATGGCCTGATATGGCTTCGCGATTTGGAGGAGCCGTTTTCTCATGTGTCATCTGATTGCAAGGATTCTGCCAAGGCGAGTCAAAAGGTAAAAGTGACTGAAATGTGTGTTTTGGTAAAGTGCATGCATGATACTTGTGCGGTATGTATGTTCTGTATGAGTGGCGCAGATGCAGCATACGCCCTACATGTGAGTGGCATGTGCAGCAGAGTCCTATGTCTAAGGGGTGTGCATGGCATAAGTGTCCAGCATATGAGTGGCACTTATATAGCTTGTGTCCTATGTGTGTGTGGTGCATGTGCCCACAATGCTGTTCCATCATTGTTTCTGAACTCTCCTGATTATGTATTGGGACTTTATTGCATTAAATCAGATTGCGGTTGCGAACTGCGTTAGCTATTGTATTCCAGATCTGAGAACCCAACATCGCTGCACTGTATCTATATATAATTTAAGGGTATGTCTAAACGTATGAATGGAGCGGGTCATCGCTGATCCCATAAACAACAAGGCCTTGATCCCAATGGTGCTTTAGGAGAGGCCTAGAAATATGGCTGAGCCCTCCATAAGAGCACCATCCCACCTGATTCTATACAGTGACCATTCAAGAAGTCAGAGGCTGTATATTCGTGAAGCATAGAGTAGCTGCAGTCTATTCTGGTCTTTCCTCTCATCCTCATTTCCTGGTCATTTATTAGCAGCATTCAGCACTGACTTTAGCTTTAGGGAAGGATATTAAGAAGTGAGCGCGGCAGACAATGTTCAGGTAGATTAATTATCTTATTAATGCTTCCGCGATTAATGAAAAATTACACTGTGGAATTCAAAGCTTATTAAACGTTTTCAATGGCCCAATGGTCATTCATCACATCGGGGAAAATCAGCCTTTTAAAAGGGATTTCCCATGAAATGCACTGATGATGCATGGACTCCATTACTGGCCAAATTAATAGCATAAGTGCATTTTAGCAATCATTTTCTTACAATTTAGTCAGAAGTGAATCATTAAAAAAGAAATCATTCAATTAGCAAAATCCTATATTACGTGCTCCCCTTTGGCTTTTAATAGCGCTTTCACCCTGTCCGGCATTCCTCAAATGGATTTTATTTCAAGTTCATGGAACAATGGTCTTTTAAATAGTTTAAATAGTTTCACTTTATTGGTTATAGGCCCCTCTACATTCATTTTGTTTTTAAGGTAGCGCCAAATGTTCACTATTGGGTTCATGTCTGGCTATTGGCTGGCCATAGGGTTGCCAGCCGGGTGGTAACTTACCATCCTGGCTGGTAATTAAGTTGAAAGGCCAGTTCTGGTATTTGTTTTTTTTACCGGCTATATTAACCCTTTGCAATCCAATTTTGGATTCAGGGTTTCCTAGGGGGCTTTCTCTTTCTGCCATTATACAATGGCTCCATCTGCTGGCTAGAGCCAGTACTGCGGTATGAGACATGCTGGAGAGGCCCCTGACAACAGAGCGGCCAATAATCTACAGTAAGAACACCCTGCTGGACGTCTTCTGACATCAGAGCTGTACTGCCTTCAATCAGATTGTCTTTAGACGTCAGACAGTGGATTAGAAAGGGTTAAAAAATAATTGCCAGCTTAGAGCACCTCTAAGCTGGCAGCGACCCCACATTATCCAGTATCCAACTAGCACTTTCTGTCTCTGTGTAGTTCCTGTCCAGCTACTGCTGCTGTAATTGGCGGCTGTGACCCCTGACCTCTACCCTCGCCTTTCCCTGGTGTCTGCTTCCTGTACCCATGGCAGATGGGGAAGGTGAGAGATTAGGAGTCATGGCCTCTGATTATAGCAGCAACGGACAGACAAAAACTAAAAAGAGACAGAGTGTTAGTGAGATACTTAATAATGTGTGGTTGCTGCCTGGCAGAAGGTTCGGGGTGGGGAGGGCAAAAAGAGGGAGCTCTATTACTACTAAGGCAACTCTTACTATTGGGACACTAGTACCACTGGGGCCACTATTACTATTGAGGCTAGTAGTGTGGGCGCTATTACTATTTGGGGCCTCATTACTATTCATGCCATTATTGGGGGCACTATAACTATTGAGGGTGCTGCTACTTTTGGGGACACTACTGGGGGCACAATTACTAGTTGTGCCCAATAGAATAATGGAGATAAAAACATTTATGATAATCCCACAGCAACCAATCAGAGCTCAGCTTTTGTTTCTGAAACTGCTCTGGTAAAATGAAAGCTGTGCTGTGATTGGCTGGAAACCCAGCATGATCCTGGTGACCAAGAGCTAGCATTCACTCGAAGATGATTTTGGTTTGATTGGCGGTGGTCTGATCATTGGAATGAAAGGCCATGAAGTTCTTGAATGGGGCTGTATTGCAGTTCATGATACAGCGTCTTTCAGTGCTTTCTTTTTTCACTTTTATGAACTGTCAATTAAATAGGTCTTTAACCCCTAACTCTATACGACGTAAGGTAAGGTCACCAGACTTTCCCAGGGTCAGAGCAGGTCAAAGGGGTGTGGTCAGGGGACGGGGCTTATCACAACATATGATTTTCCCTACATTATTATAAAAAGTACAGCGCTGTTTCAAAAAAGATAGGGAGCAAATTCTGCAGCACTTCTGCGTCCAAAAAACAGTCAAAATGCGTGCTATTAGTAGGGATTTTGACTGGAAATACTCACCTTCTCCAAAAAGAATTCCTGCCATCAGCACTCCTCAGCTTCTGGTTCCCAGTGGCCTGTAGTCGCCTCATCTGACCAGCCACACCTGACCAGGCCGCTGGAAACCGGAAGTCGGGGAGCGCTGACTGCGGGAAGCCTTCGGATGAGGTGAGGGGAGCGCCGCATAGTACGAAATTAGCTGCGGATACAGATTGTATGGAATTTGACTGTTTTTTGGATGTGGAAATTCTGCGTAATCTGCGGCAGAAGTCTCCACTGCGGATAGTCTAAGGCATTTCCGCCACGTGTAAACATACCCTAAGTCAGCTTGAGGTATGCAGCCACAGGTGGAATGTCCACAGTGGTTATAGTGTCCTCAATATCGGCCCCAGTAGTAATAGTAACCCCCGCAGTGGTCTCAGTAGTAATATTGTCCCCCAAAGTGGCTTCAGCAGTGTCCCCTATATTTGTCTCAGTAGTAATAGTGTGCCCCATATAGGACCCAGTAGTAATAGTAACCCTCACAGTGGCCTCAGTAATAAGTGTCCCCTATATCAGCCCCAGTTGTAATGGTGACTCCCACAGTGGCCTCAGTAATAAGTGTCCCCTATATCAGCCCCAGTAGTAAAAGTGACCCCCACAGTAGCCTCAGTAGTAATAGTGTCCCCTATATTAGCTCCAGTAGTAATAATGACCCCCACAGTGGCCTCAGTAGTAAGTGTCCCCTATATTGGCCCCAGTAGTAATAGTAACGCTCACAATGGCCTCAGTAGTAAGTGTCCCTTATATCAGCCCCAGTAGTAATAGTGACCCCTACAGTGGCCGCAGTAGTAAGTGTCCCTTATATTGTCTCCAGTAGTAATAATGACCCCCACAGTGGCCTCAATAGTAATACTATTACTACTGAGGCTTATATAGGGGACACTAATACTAATAGTGTCCCCTATATCAGCCCTGATATTAATAGTGACCCCCACACTAACTCCCCTAAGACCGATATACTTACCTCCTCCTTGTCTTCAAAGCACCCTTGCTCCTTTGCTCAGTGCTGCTGCTGGCAGAAGTGTGTGAACCCGGATGCCTCCTCCCTTCTCCTCTCCTCCTGCAGAGCCAAGGAGGAGAGGTCAGGGGAAGGATCCTGAATGCACACACTGATGTCAGTGTGTGCATCCCGTAACATTACCGCTGAGTGATTACCAGGCACAGAGCCGCTCATATGAGCTTTGGGTATCTTACTAGGTTACAGCAAATGGTGTAAGGGCCACACAAGGGGAAGATTTCATGCTAATTTGCTATCTTTGTCAGTACCAATGAAATGAATGGAAGGGCAATATGCATGGCTCATTCATTTGGGGACCTTTGGAACTCCTGTTCTCATGATCGGCCTGGATGCCAGAGGCTGGACCCCTGCCAATCAGATTGTTATTTCCTGTCCTGTAGATAGGGAATAACTTCATATTGTGAGAAAACCTCTTTAAAAGGGGGTTTTCCCTATCACTTGACAAATCTATGGGATGGAGCTTGTAAATGTGCTCAGTGAAGGCTTTGACCAATCACATTTACTGCTATTCAGCAGTGTACTCGGGGATGGTTTTCTAGAATATAAGGCCCTGTATAAAAAAAAAAGTAGGATCCCCACCTCTCACCATTTTTAGACAGTCTTCAATGGGACAAGCTGCTATCAATGTAAACACTGAAGAGGCTGTTGCCCCTTTAATCAGCTGGGTTCTCAATGGCAGCCCCCTACCGATCAGCTATTGATGGCCTATCCTGTGAATAGGCCATTAATTTCAAAAGATTGGATAACCACTTTTTATTATTATAATACTGCCCCCTTATGGCCATGAATCTAAACTGACAGCAGAAGTATTTCATATCTGACTGTGAATCTTATTTTGCGAATCAGGTAAACTGTGAAAGAAATGCCCTTTATAACTTTATAACAGGAAAAGGGTGTGTCGGGTCTGTCTGTGGGCGTGATTTGGGGGCCAAATCTAGATTTCTGGGAGATAAGGACATTGTTCCATTTACTTTTAGGTAACACTGTCTCATTTTACTTTCTGTTTATTTTGTGTGGTGTTCACAATAATCCCAGAGGTACCGGCCCTATTAGCATACAATGCCTCGAGGAATGCACAAATCTGGCGACACATACTTAAAACCTGATAAGATCCAGGCTTAGAAAACCCAAACTGAACCCCACCCATGACATGGGAAACTTTTTGCACTTTATTGTTCTTAATATTCGGCATGGAAAATTAATTAGTTGCAGACAAAAGTGTATTTCATGTGATTTCATACTTCGTATTTCTGAAAGAACAGATCCTAAATGTCATAGCTGTGTGAATCTAACCAAACAAACAGAGCAAGCAAGACATTGTGGAGTTACTGAGAAGGCTTTGCAAAATATTCCTTATACATTGGGTTTATTATTATGTAAAAGCCATTTACACGTAATAATTATGCAGTGTCCGAGGGGCGGGCCCACAGCCGAAGAGATAGCGGGGTAAAGGCCTTGTCACGGGGCTCTACCATCTCCTCCCCTTGGAGGAAGCTCGGGACCTGACCAAGTTACTGCTACGGGAGGTCACAGGGAAAAGTAACCGAAGGTTACCTGTAGTCTTTCTTTTCACTCATGACGCCACCTTTCCGTTCTCTGCGGTGAACCTTGACGGTAGAATAAAGTAGTCCACACACAGGGAAATGTTATGGACAAACTGGGAACGGTCGGTAGTGTCCGTTTACTGTAACTTCAACACAGTCCTGTTTATAACAGCAGTTTGGCACAGTTACAAGCAGAGAAGGTGATGTGACAGGGAGGATACTTTGGGTATTCCAGACAATCCACAGTCCTAGTTATTTGTGTGATCCCGCTCCCGGAGAGTCTCTCTCCAACTCTCTACCGGTCAACACTCAAGCTTCTGGTGCCTTTTTTTGGCCAAGCAGTGGCCCTTCCTTCTCATTCAGTACTTAGTGGTAGCACTGGCACATCCTGGGTAGATTGGATGCAGGCCATGCAGAAGGGAATCGCTCACCTTTCTCCATTCTCTCCACACACAGGCCGATCACTGAAGTGTGGATGTCAGACTTCTCTCGCTTGCAAGACTAACTCACTAACTCTCTCATAGACTGCTTCTCTGACCCTAGGACTGATTTGCTCACCCACTCCTGGCTCCCTTGCAAACGCATATATAAGACATAGTCACAATGCACACAACATGATACATTTTCCAGACATAACCCAGGCATTAATCCCTTCAGTGCTGCAGAGGTGCAATACACAACTTTGATGCATTCCACTAAGACACTGACAGAACAATGGCATGAGACAGACATATAACATTATGGAAGGGACCACTAACTCTGGGCCATTACAATTATTGCTCAAAATTTATTCAAATGAACGAATTTGAGCAATAATCGCTCAGTTTGAATGCAAAAAAAAAATCACTCACTGGTCATTTGCGGTTGTTTAAGCTGATATTCAGTCAGCTTAAAAAAAACCTCATTGGATCGCTGGCTTCTCATCCTTTGTAAATGCTCCCCGCGCAGCGCTTTCCATAGGAGGTGAAGTGCTGCTGAGCGAGAAGCAGACAAGATGCCCGAGAGCCAGCGGAAAGTCTTTCAGTTGAAATGCTCTACACAAGCACCGACGACTTTAGCAGCGATATCAGCACTTGTGCGGTCATTTAAAAGACTGTCAGCCTGTGTAAAAGGCCTTAAGTCATGCTATAGATAGGTACATATTAGGTGGTCCATCTTGCTCCCAGTCTCTTCGTCGGCAGAACATTCTAATAGGAAAAGTTGCAATTTGTGCTTTAGGCTTTGTTCACAAGAGCGACAAGGTCGCACGATTTTGTAGCAATGCTACAAATCGCATGTATGTGAAGCCCATGCTTTCCTATGGGTTCCTTCACGCGATATTGTGTAGCATGTGACAATCAGACACAAAAACCTCGCGGGTCCCGCTGTATGCACGTGACTCATGAGGTTCTGTAGTCCATGTTTCCCTATGGAGCTTTCCTTCCTGTTGCATCGCACGAAAATGCGATTTTCGTGTGGTGGTATGTAACTTTGACAGCAGGAAACCCTACTGTCAAGGCTAAAATTTAAGCCCTGGCTGCAGAGAGAAAAAAAAAAAACACACACACACACAGCACTTCCAGGAGGTGGGGATTTTTGAATCCCCGGCCAGAAGACAAGAAGATGATCACTGCCGGGGACCCGGTGAGAAGATGCAGCTGGGCTGACAACGCGGGACAGGTGATGTATGTGTGTTTTGTTTTTTTCTTCTTCTGCTACAGCTTATTTTTGGGTAAGGGCTTATATTTCAAGCCTCCCCCAAAAATCCTCGCATGTGGTGCTAAAAAGTCACGCAGTAAGTAACGGCAATATCGCACGGACCAGCGATGCGATATCGCTGCGATTTTCTCGCAGCGATGCTGTGTCGCTCGTGTGAACGAGGCCTAAGAGCTGCTCTTTTTGCGGAGAACATAGACTCTTCCATGCTTTCGTCACCCTTCTGAAATGCCATTACAGGATTAGCACTGCTGCAGCACGACATGGCCTCTGACCGCCCGGGGAATGTCTATTCCAGTGAAAAAAGGGAATAGGTGCACTGGGCAGGCTAGACATGTACTGGTAGTGGGAAGCTCAAATATTGGGGGGAGAAGCAGGGGAATCTACCACAGCACTGCCACATTGTTCAGTGACAAGGGGATTCTCCGTGGGAAGTAAAGTATACTGTGGCAGAGGATCGCAATGTTCTGCCATTGCTTTCAATGGGATGCAGGCAACCCCTGCAGTGATTTTCGCGGATGGGCTTTAAATATAAGCCCTTTGATTTGGTATACTACCCTTGATACACCAGCCCGGGTGCCCTAGATCTCACCCACAACCCCTGTCCCCTGCCTACTTGCCTCCACTCCTGGCTAACCCCAGGTGGGCAACTGGGTGGCGGTCCCTACTTTCACTAGGGACTGAAAAAGGGACGCTGGCGTACTTGGATGGCAAGGGTAGAAAACCGACAGAAAAGGCAGATAAAAATAACCAACACGAACAATACTAAGCAGAACTGAGGCAGATGGAAAAACCTGGCGGATTATAGCAAAGTATTGCAGACAAGCTGACAGAAGTAGGAGACCAACAGAGGCAGACTAGCTAGCACACTAAGGGAAACCAATAACTGGCAGAGATTGCAAGTCTCTGCCCGACCTTTAAGCAAAAGCCTCCGCCCAGGTGGGGGGGAGAGGGAGACAGCCAACAGAACACAACAAAAAGGGAGCTCGTGCACGTCAGGTGCTCTCACACGGCGCCGCATGCCACCAGCACCACGCCGGCCAGGCACCCGCACCGCCAGCAGCCGGACAACAAGCCGGAGGGATGCGCCCCGACCGTGGGACCCCGCACACCGCCGCCCCGGGAGGATAAGCAACTGCCGCATGGTAACACTCTTCCCTGAAAATCACTGCAGGGGTTGCCGATATCCTATTGCGTTCAATAGGGCCACCGGCTGCAGCGGTGCCCCCATTGAAAGCAATGGGCATACAGCTTCGTTCACATGTTTTTTTGCACATCCGTGCAACGCTGTTTTGCTCGCACTTACGTGCGCGCAAAATGGCGCTCATGTGGACGAGGCCTTAGAGTGTGCTGCTACTTATTGGTCAGTGCTGCGTGCTTGCCACCCAGGCTAAAATTTGCCAGCCAGCCCCTGATCACAGAGTGAATAATTTGTAATACACCATTTTGTTGCTAGCTGTGCTTGGTTTGTGGTCATTGCACTTTATGTCCCGTGTGCACTCTTGTTACCTTCCTGTTCTCGGCTCTCTGCATATATTCACACCTTCACAGAGCAGCAGTCTGAGGGCCGGAGCACTGTGTATAGCAACACTGCCTAACCACAGTAAAGCTGTGAGCTCTTTATACATATATGCTGCATATCTCCTTGCTATCTAATAACAGATTGGTATTGTGCTTTTGTAATTTTTTTATATTCTTTCATGCTTCACTTTCAGTTTAGTATTTTTTGCTTTAAATAAGAACACATTTTAATATTACTGTATATACTCGAGTATAAGGGCGCCCACCCACTGGCGTTTGCGATTTTCGTGCGTGAAAAACGCAGCGTTTTTCGCGCATTTTTGGCGCGTTTTCCGCGCATTTTTCGCGGCATTTTCGCGCCTTTTCCGTTAATTTCCATTGACATTCATGGGTGCATTAAGAGAAAAATAAGGACACATATGTAACTGACAGTTCCTATGTTAAAAATTGCAACGGACCGAAAAAAAACCGCCAGTGGACAGGAGCACATTCAATACTAATTGCTCTTGAGAAAAAACGCAAAACGCAAAGGAAAAAAAAACGCCAGTGGGTGGGCGCCCTAATCCTAGTTTTTCAGCACATTTTTTTGTGCTGAAAAAGTCCCCCTCAGCTTATACTCAAGTCAGGGAAGGCTTTAAAAAAAAAAACCCTCCATACCCACCTCCCAGCCACCGCCTGTGTCTCCGGCGGCGGTGCGGCCGGCTGCTTGAATTCTCTTCGCTGTCATCCCCTGCTGTCCTCTTTGCTCGGCTCTGTCATCCCCCGCCGTCAGTGCTGTGTGAGTAAGAGCTGTGATTGGATCGAGCGCCAGCCAATCACAGCCGGTTAGAATTCTCCCTGCTCGGCTTTCAAATCCCCTGCCGTCAGTGCTGTGTAAGTAAGCGCTGTGATTGGATGAAGCGCCAGCTGTGATTGGCTGGCGCTTCATCCAATCACAGCGCTTACTTACACAGCACTGACAGAGCCAAGCAGAGAAAACGGAGGGGGATGACAGCAGGGAGGATTCAAGCAACGTGTCGCACAGACACCGGCTGGGAGGGGAGTTTGAAGTTTTTTTTTTACCCACTATATACTCGAGTATAGCTCGGCTTATACTCGAGTCAATAAGTTTTCCCATTTTTTTTGTGGGGATACTTATTGTCTCAGCTTATACTCGGGTCGGCTAATACTCGAGTATGTACGGTAATCCCACCCAAAAAAATCAAAAATTTAAATTTGCTATCAAATTAAGAGCAGCTCCTATTCGGCAGACGCTGTGTCTATTCCTGAATAGATATTCATCTGAATGTCCGTCCCATGTTACTGTGTTTCCCCTCCAGTGGCCTCTGTCTGGCAAATGTCTGGCTAGTCATGGCTTCTCCCGGCAACATCAGCTGTTTAATGGGAGCAGAACCGGAGACAGTGAGCCGTTTGTACATCTGCAGTGCACGTCGGGTGTCATTGTAGAGAGCGGGCGTGGGAGCTGAGCCCACTTCATACATGGCGGGTTTTTGCTGCCTTTGACATCTGACACCTGCCCACAATAACCATGAACAGAGAGAACTCTGATCATGTCTGTTAACCCTTTAAATGCTGCTATCAATTCTAATAGAAGCATTTAAACATCCCTATTGAGCTTTAAATGTCACAAACGACCACCAGTGATGAGACTGTGAGGGTGCCGTTCGGGTGTCATGTCAGCCTGGGGCTTTCTGAAAGCCCCCAGGGTAGTCATGACTTTTTGCCTTTTAAACCGTGCTTCTGGCATGTCTTAATAGAATTGCTGTCAGAATATAGTATAATGCAATACCATAGTTCTGCACCATAGAGTGTAAGCGATCAAACGATCGCAAGTTCAAGTCTCATGACTCATGAGGTGAATCACGAAGTGGGATTGCAAACGAATGTTCGCAGGTTTGAAGCAAAGTCTTGCTATGCGATGGAACAAGCTGCTACTTCATCGCAGTTCTTTGGAGTTCGCTTGAGGAGCTCTTCTGTGGGCTTCCAGCCATGCAATCTTGGTACTGCTCTGGGGACTAGGAGAAATACAAACTGAGTGGCTTCTCCTGCTTGGCAGTCAACCATTTTCCTCTCCTTGGCATCCTAGATGGGAAAACGGCAGGGGTATTGTATCTTGACGCCACCAGAAGCTAGAGGTTTGACAGGGCATTGAGGCAGGAACGCCTCTGTCACACCCCTAGGTTCCGATTAGTTACATTAAAGAAACTGCCAGCAGCAGCGTCTGGATAGCTTTTTGCCAGGCCTGCAGGGTTAGGTTTAGGGATTTCTGTTAGTTTAACTTGTACTGTATTACATGGAAATTCATCCACGTTACAGCACTCCTCCTCCTTCTCCCTCCCTACTCATTACAATGCGCTCCCGGCTCATTAGACATTACACAGCGCTCCCTTCTTCCACCCCTACCGCTCATTACACTGCGCTCCCTGCTCATTACACTGTGCCCCCCTTTACCCGGTCACCACCACTGACGACCGGTAGCCCTGCCCTTCCAGCACGCGCAGCGCTCAGAAATGCCGAACTGTGCCTGTCACCTTCCTCCAGTGCGTACCAGGTCCAGGGAACGGGCACCCAACACGCCACCGCCAGGGAGAGTCACCACTGCACCGCTGCAAGGGAGCGGAGGGCATCAGGTTCTATGCTGCAGGGAGGCCGCCGCTGGTTACAGGACCTGTGAGGTCGTACACTGGCAGACGGGGGCAGCTAATGTATCTTGGCTCCACAAGTACTTGCGGTGGCTTCGAGATACAATAATACCTATGGCAGGTAAGGTCATTCAGTTGTGTAAATACTGCTTTGTAATCACTAAAAGACCCTAATGGTACAGGAGCTCTGTGCTCAGGTAGCCATTCTTTTTTTTTAGCTGCCAAGCCATGTCCCATCATTTTTTTTTCATTAAGTGTATCTCTAACTGCTCTGCTAGTTCAAACTGTACTAACCCCTCCCGCCGCTCCACCCACATTTCTCAGCCCAGTACTCCAGCAACCCAAACCCTGCTTCCTACACCACCTCTTGAGCCACTTGTTTACCTCCCTAATTTCCCACTGAATTTCTGTGCGGCACATGGTACAGACAGTGTTTCAGAAAATACTACCTTCCAGCCGCCTTAGAAACTGTAAAGCTTTTAAATACATTATATGGTGTGTTAAATAGCACCATTGAAAAATACACCTTGCCTCACAAAAAACAAGCCCTCATGTAGCTATGTTAGTGGAAGAATTTAAGTTATGATTTTTTTTGAAAGTGGGGAGAAAAAAATGAAAATGGAAAAAACAAAAAGGGTTGCAGCTGTAAGAGTTTAAACAGAAAGTCCACCTAAAATCACAAAACTCTCTGGTGAAGTCTCTGTGTCGTCCTCTCATGTCAGGTTGTTTAAATTTCTATTCCAACATTTCAGGCGTATTGTTGTTTCTAAGAAACCTATATAAAAGAGGATATATCTCTCATTACAAGTACCAGATAACGTAAACTATCCACTAAATGTCACCAGTTTACCCAGGAAGAAGTGCAGAGCTGCCTTAAAAAGATTAAAATAGACAAATCTCTGGGTTCTCATGGCATACACTCCTGGGTTCTAAGGGAATTAAGTAATGTGATACACAGACCCTTGTTTCTTATATTTAAGGACTCTATAGTGATAAGGTCTATTCCAGTGGATTGGTGCATATTAGAGATGAGCGAGCACCAAAATGCTCGGGTGCTCGTTACTCGGGACGAAATTATCGCGATGCTCGAGGGTTCGTTTCGAGTAACGAACCCCATTGAAGTCAATGGGCGACCCGAGCATTTTTGTATATCGCCGATGCTCGCTAAGGTTTTCATTTGTGAAAATCTGGGCAATTCAAGAAAGTGATGGGAACGACACAGCAATGGATAGGGCAGGCGAGGGGCTACATGTTGGGCTGCATCTCAAGTTCCCAGGTCCCACTATTAAGCCACAATAGTGGCAAGAGTGGCCCCACCCCCCTCCCAACAACTTTTACTTCTGAAAAGCCCTCATTAGCAATGCATACCTTAGCTAAGCACCACACTACCTCCAACAAAGCACAATCACTGCCTGCATGACACTCTGCTGCCACTTCTCCTGGGTTACATGCTGCCCAACCCCCCGCACGACCCAGTGTCCACAGCGCACACCAAAGTGTCCATGCGCAGCCTTCAGCTGCCCTCATGCCACACCACCCTCATGTCTATTTATAAGTGCGTTTGCCATGAGGAGGAACCGCAGGCACACACTGCAGAGGGTTGGCACGGCTAGGCAGCGACCCTTTTTAAAAGGGGCGGGGCGATAGCCCACAATGCTGTACAGAAGCAATGAGAAATATAATCCTCTGCCACCGCCATCAGGAGCTGCACACGTGGGCATAGCAATGGGGAACCTATGTGCCACACACTATTCATTCTGTCAAGGTGTCTGCATGCCCCAGTCAGACCGTGGTTTTTTATAAATAGTCACAGGCAGGTACAACTCCGCAATGGGAATTCCGTGTGCACCCACAGCATGGGTGGCTCCCTGGAACCCACCGGCTGTACATAAATGTATCCCATTGCAGTGCCCATCACAGCTGAGGTAACGTCCGATTAAATGCAGGTGGGCTTCGGCCCACACTGCATGCCCCAGTCAGACTGGGGTTCTTTAGAAGTGGACACATGCAGTTACAACTCCGTGTGGACCGACAGCATGGGTGGGTGCCAGGAAGCCACCGGTGGTACATAAATATATCCCATTGCATTGCATATCACAGCTGAGGTAATGTCATGTTTAATGCAGGTGGGCTTCGGCCCACACTGCATGCCCCAGTCAGACTGGGGTTCTTTAGAAGTGGACACATGCAGTTACAACGCCCTGTGGACCCACAGCATGGGTGGGTGCCAGGAACCCACCGATGGTACATAAATATATCCCATTGCATTGCCCATCACAGCTGAGGTAATGTCATGTTTAATGCAGGTGGGCTTCGGCCCACACTGCATGCCCCAGTCAGACTGGGGTTCTTTAGAAGTGGACACATGCAGTTACAACTCCGTGTGGACCGACAGCATGGGTGGGTGCCAGGAAGCCACCGGTGGTACATAAATATATCCCATTGCATTGCATATCACAGCTGAGGTAATGTCATGTTTAATGCAGGTGGGCTTCGGCCCACACTGCATGCCCCAGTCAGACTGGGGTTCTTTAGAAGTGGACACATGCAGTTACAACGCCCTGTGGACCCACAGCATGGGTGGGTGCCAGGAACCCACCGATGGTACATAAATATATCCCATTGCATTGCCCATCACAGCTGAGGTAATGTCATGTTTAATGCAGGTGGGCTTCGGCCCACACTGCATGCCCCAGTCAGACTGGGGTTCTTTAGAAGTAGACACATGCAGTTACAACTCCCTGTGGACCCACAGCATGGGTGGCTCCCTGGAACCCACCGGCGGTACATAAATATATCCCATTGCAGTGCCCAGCACAGCTGATGTAATGTCAGCTTTAATGCAGGTGGGCAAAAAATTTATTGGATTACACTGTAGGCGAGGGCCCCCAAAAATTGGTGTACCAACAGTACTAATGTACCTCAGAAAAATTGCCCATGCCCAACCAAGAGGGCAGGTGAAACCCATTAATCGCTTTGGTTAATGTGGCTTAATTTGTAACTAGGCCTGGAGGCAGCCCAGTTAAAATAAAAATTGGTTCAGGTGAACGTTTCAACGCTTTAATGAGCATTGAAACGTATAAAAATTGTTTACAAAAATTATATGACTGAGCCTTGTGGGCCTAAGAAAAATTGCCCGTTCAGCGTGATTACGTGAGGTTTCAGGAGGAGGAGCAGGAGGAGGAGGATGAATATTATACACAGATTGATGAAGCTAAAAGGTCCCCGTTTTTGATGGTGATAGAGAACAATGCTTCCATCCGCGGGTGCAGCCTACGTATTGTTTAGTTATCGCTGCTGTCCGCTGGTGGAGAAGAGAAGTCTGGGGAAATCCAGGCTTTGTTCATCTTGATGAGTGTTAGCCTGTCGGCACTGTCGGTTGACAGGCGGGTACGCTTATCCGTGATGATTCCCCCAGCCGCACTAAACACCCTCTCTGACAAGACGCTAGCCGCAGGACAAGCAAGCACCTCCAGGGCATACAGCGCGAGTTCAGGCCACGTGTCCAGCTTCGACACCCAGTATTTGTAGGGGGCAGAGGCGTCACGGAGGACGGTCGTGCGATCGGCTACGTACTCCCTCACCATCCTTTTACAGTGCTCCCGCCGACTCAGCCTTGACTGGGGAGCGGTGACACAGTCTTCCTGGGGAGCCAGAAAGCTGTCAAAGGCCTTAGAGAGTGTTCCCCTGCCTGTGCTGTACATGCTGCCTGATCTCTGCGCCTCCCCTGCTACCTGGCCCTAGGAACTGCGCCTTCGGCCACTAGCGCTGTCGGTAAAATTCCCATCCATCAGCTTGTCCGCCAGGGTCCTGTGGTATAGCATCACTCTCAAACCCCTTTCCTCTTCGGGTATGAGAGTGGAAAGGTTCTCCTTATACCGTGGGTTGAGCAGTGTGTACACCCAGTAATCCGTAGTGGCCAGAATGCGTGTAACGCGAGGGTCACGAGAAAGGCATCCTAACATGAAGTCAGCCATGTGTGCCAGGGTACCTGTACACAACACATGGCTGTCCGCACTAGGAAGATCACTTTCAGGATCCTCCTCCTCCTCCGCCTCCTCCTCCTCAGGCCATACACGCTGAAAGGATGACAGGCAAGCAGCATGGGTACCCTCAGCATTGGGCCAAGCTGTCTCTTCCACCTCCTCCTCATCCTCCTCATGCTCCTCCTCCTCAACGCGCTGAGATATAGACAGAAGGGTGCTCTGACTATCCAGCGACATACTGTCTTCCCCCGCCTCTGTTTCCGAGCGCAAAGCGTCTGCCTTTATGCTTTGCAGGGAACTTCTCAAGAGGCATAGCAGAGGAATGGTGACGCTAATGATTGCAGCATCGCCGCTCACCATCTGGGTAGACTCCTCAAAGTTTTCAAGGACCTGGCAGATGTCTGCCACCCAGGCCCACTCTTCTGTAAAGAATTGAGGAGGCTGACTCGCACTGCGCCGCCCATGTTGGAGTTGGTATTCCACTATAGCTCTACGCTGCTCATAGAGCCTGGCCAACATGTGGAGCGTAGAGTTCCCCCGTGTGGGCACGTCGCACAGCAGTCGGTGCACTGGCAGATTAAACCAATGTTGCAGGGTGCGCAGGGTGGCAGCGTCCGTGTGGGACTTGCGGAAATGTGCGCAGAGCCGGCACACCTTTCCGAGCAGGTCTGACAAGCGTGGGTAGCTTTTTAGAAAGCGCTGAACCACCAAATTAAAGACGTGGGCCAGGCATGGCACGTGCGTGAGGCTGCGGAGCTGCAGAGCCGCCACCAGGTTACGGCCGTTGTCACACACGACCATGCCCGGTTGGAGGCTCAGCGGCGCAAGCCAGCGGTCGGTCTGCTCTGTCAGACCCTGCAGCAGTTCGTGGGCCGTGTGCCTCTTCTCTCCTAAGCTGAGTAGTTTCAGCACGGCCTGCTGACGCTTGCCCACCGCTGTGCTGCCACGCCGCGCGACACCGACTGCTGGCGACGTGCTGCTGCTGACACATTTTGATTGCGAGACAGAGGTTGCGTAGGAGGAGGAGGAGGGTGGTTTAGTGGAGGAAGCATACACCGCCGCAGATACCACCACCGAGCTGGGGCCCGTAATTCTGGGGGTGGGTAGGACGTGAGCGGTCCCAGGCTCTGACTCTGTCCCAGCCTCCACTAAATTCACCCAATGTGCCGTCAGGGAGATATAGTGGCCCTGCCCGCCTGTGCTTGTCCACGTGTCCGTGCAGCGCTGGGACGGCATATCGGGAAAAGTAGTGGCGACTGGGAACTGAGTAGCGCGGGGCCGCCGCCATCATACCTTTGAAAGCCTCTGTTTCCACAACCCTATACGGCAGCATCTCCAGGCTGAGAAATTTGGCTATGTGGACGTTTAACGCTTGAGCGTGCGGGTGCGTGGCGGCGTACTTGCGCTTGCGCTCCAACACTTGCGCTAGCGACGGCTGGACGGTGCGCTGAGAGACATTGGTGGATGGGGCCGAGCACAGCGGAGGTGAGGGTGTGGGTGCAGGCCAGGAGACGGTAGTGCCTGTGTCCTGAGAGGGGGGTTGGATCTCAGTGGCAGGTTGGGGCACAGGGGGAGAGGCAGCGGTGCAAACCGGAGGCGGTGAACGGCCTTCGTCCCACCTTGTGGGGTGCATGGCCATCATATGTCTGCGCATGCTGGTGGTGGTGAGGCTGGTGGTGGTGGCTCCCCGGCTGATCTTGGCGCGACAAAGGTTGCACACCACTGTTCGTCGGTCGTCTGCACTCTCAGTGAAAAACTGCCAGACCTTTGAGCACCTCGGCCTCTGCAGGGTGGCATGGCGCGAGGGGGCGCTTTGGGAAACAGTTGGTGGATTATTCGGTCTGGCCCTGCCTCTACCCCTGGCCACCGCACTGCCTCTTCCAACCTGCCCTGCTGCTGCACTTGCCTCCCCCTCTGAAGACCTGTCCTCAGTAGGCGTAGCAAACCAGGTGGGGTCAGTCACCTCATCGTCCTGCTGCTCTTCCTCCGAATCCTCTGTGCGCTCCTCCCTCGGACTTACTCCAATTACTACTACCTGAGTGATAGACAACTGTGTCTCATCGTCATCGTCCTCCTCACCCACTGAAAGCTTTTGAGACAGTTGCTGGAAGTCCCCAGCCTCATCCCCTGGACCCCGGAAACTTTCCAAAGGTTGGGCATCGGTCACGACAAACTCCTCCGGTGGGAGAGGAACCATTGCTGGCCATTCTGGGCAGGGGCCCGGGAACAGTTCCTGGGAGTCTGCCTGCTCCTCAGAATGTGTCATTGTAATGGAGTGAGGAGGCTGGGAGGAAGGAGGAACAGCAGCCAGAGGATTCAGAGTTGCAGCAGTGGACGGCGCAGAACTCTGGGTGGTCGATAGATTGCTGGATGCACTTTCTGCCATCCACGACAGGACCTGCTCACACTGCTCATTTTCTAATAAAGGTCTACCGCGTGGACCCATTAATTGTGAGATGAATGTGGGGACGCCAGAAACGTGCCTCTCTCCTAATCCCGCAGCAGTCGGCTGCGATACACCTGGATCAGGAGCTCGGCCTGTGCCCACACCCTGACTTGGGCCTCCGCGTCCTCGGCCGCGTCCACATCCTCTATGCCTACCCCTACCCCTCAGCATGGTGTATTACCAGTAGTGTAGAAACAGAACGCTGTAATTAAATGTGCCGCTTATTGGCCTGTGGTTGGAGGCTGACTTCGCTTACGGAACACACAGCAGAGGCAGGAAAGAATTTTGCGCAAGCCTGCTTAATTAGGACAACTACCCCCAGCAGAGACCCAGTACAGAGAGGACGGTCACAGGCAGCCCAAATAGATTTTTTTTCCCAAATGTTTTTGGAAAGGCCCACTACCTATATACACTAAATATGTCTTCTGTCCCTGCCTCACCACTACTGGCCCTGGACAATGTAAAATTACTGCAGAGTGTTTCACTGTGGACAGGAATACAGCGGTGATGTAAGAGGCAACACAGAGGCAGGAAAGAATTTTGTGCAAGCCTGCTGTAACACTTAGCTGGCTGCGTATGAATTAGGACAACTACCCCCAGCAGAGACCCAGTACACAGAGGACGGTCACAGGCAGCCCAAATAGATTTTTTTCTCAAATGTTTTTGGAAAGGCCCACTGCCTATATACACTAAATATGTCTTCTGTCCCTGCCTCACCACTATTGGCCCTGGACAATGTAAAATTACTGCAGGACGCAATGCTCTGCACGGCCGATATACAAAAAAAAAAAAATGTGCAACACTGCAAAAAGCAGCCTCCACACTACTGCACACGGTTTGATGTGGCCCTAAGAAGGACCGTTGGGGTTCTTGAAGCCTAAAATAACTCCAAACGCTCTCCCTATAGAAGCTCCGGCACCAGCAGCACTTTCCCTGAACTATGTCAGAATGCATCTGTGGCGAGCCGCGGGAGGGGCCGATTTATATACTCGGGTGACACCTGATCTCGCCAGCCACTCACTGCAGGGGGGTGGTATAGGGCTTGAACGTCGCAGGGGGAAGTTGTAATGCCTTCCCTGTCTTTCTATTGGCCAGAAAAACGCGCTAACGTCTCAGAGATGAAAGTGAAAGTAACTCGAACATCGCGTGGTACTCGCCTCATGTAACGAGCATCTCGAACACGCTAATACTCGAACGAGTATCAAGCTCGGACGAGTACGTTCACTCATCTCTAGTGCATATCCAATGTGGTGCTGATATTCAAAAAGGATCAAACAGTGAATCTGGAAACTACAGGCCAGTAAGTCTTACTTCTATTGTAAGTAAAATGTTTGAAGCGTTTCTTAGAGATGCAATCCGGGAAGACCTCACGGAAGATAGCAGTATAACTCTGTATCAGCATGGGTTTATGAGGGGTCGCTCCTGTCAAACCAACCTGATCAGCTTCTATGAGGAGGTAAGTTCTAGACTGGACCGAGGAGAGTCATTGGATCTTGTGCAGCTGGACTTTTCAAAGCATTTGATACTGTGCCACATAAAAGGCTGGTATATAAAATGAGAATGCTTGGTCTGAGAAAGAATGTGTGTAAGTGGGTAAGTAACTGGTCAGTGATAGAAAGCAGAGGGTGGTTATAAATGGTACATATTCTGATTGGGTCACCGTTACTAGTGGGGTACCACAGGGGGCAGTATTCTTTTTAATATATTTATTAATGACTTGGTAGAATGATTGCACAGTAAGATACCAAAATTTGCAGCTGATACAGAATGATGTAAAGTAATTAACACAAAAGAAGACAGAATGCAGTTGCAAAAGGAGCTGGATAATTTTGGGGCAGAAAAGTGGCAAATGAGGTTTAACACTGATAAATGTAAGGTTCTGCACATGGGCAAAGGAAATGCAAGTCACCATTACTCACTAAATAGGAAACCACTGGGTAACACTGACATGGAAAAGGACTTGTGGGTTTTAGTTATCTATAAACTTAAAGGGGTTGTCCCGCGGCAGCAAGTGGGTCTATACACTTCTGTATGGCCATATTAATGCACTTTGTAATGTACATTGTGCATTAATTATGAGCCATACAGAAGTTATAAGAAGTTTTTCACTTACCTGCTCCGTTGCTAGCGTCCTCGTTTCCATGGAGCCGACTAATTTTCGCCGTCTAATGGCCAAATTAGCCGCGCTTGCGCAGTCCGGGTCTTCTTCTTTTCTGAATGGGGCTCCATGTAGCTCCGTGTAGCTCCGCCCCGTCACGTGCCGATTCCAGCCAATCAGGAGGCTGGAATCGGCAATGGACCGCACAGAAGCCCTGCGGTCCACCGAGTGAGAAGATCCCCGCGGCCATCTTCATCAGGTAAGTAAGAGGTCACCGGAGCGCGGGGATTCAGGTAAGCACTCTCCGGTGATCTTTTTTAACCCCTGCATCGGGGTTGTCTCGCGCCGAACGGGGGGGGGGGTTGAAAAAAAAAAAAAAACGTTTCGGCGCGGGACAACCCCTTTAACTAGAGCAACCAGTGTCAGGCAGCTGCTGCCAAGGCAAATAAGATCATGGGGTGCATCAAAAGAGGTCTAGGGGCAGATGAAGAGAGCTTTGTTCTTCCTCTTTACAAATCATTGGTCAGACCACACATAGAATATTGTGGACCGTTTTGGGCACCTGTACTCAAGAAGGACATATCAGAGCTTGAGGGGGTGCAAAGGTGGGTAACTAAAGTTATACATGGAATGGGCGGACTACAATACCCAGAGAGGTTATCAAAATTGTGTTTATTTAGTTTAGAAAAAAGACGGCTGAGGGGCGACCTAATAACTATGTATAAATATATCAGGGACAATACAGAGATCTCTCCCATGATCTGCTTTTACCCAGGACTGTGACTGTAACAAGGGGGCTTGCTCTACGTCTAGAGGAAAGAAGGTTTCTACACCAACATAGAAGAGGGTTCTTTACTGTAAGAGCAGTGAGATTGTGGAACTTTCTACCTCAGGATGTAATGATGAAGAACTCGATAAAAGAGTACAAGAGGGGCCTGGATGTCTTTCTTGAGCGATACAATATTACATACTACAGTCACTAATTACTTTTGAAAGTTTGTTAATTAAGGAAATATTTTAATTGTAGGATTGGAGTCGGGATGGAATTTTTTTCCTTAAATAGGGAAAATTACTAAATTAGCTTCTTCCTCTGGATTAACATTTGGGCAGAAATAGGCTGAACTGGGTGGAAAAGTGTCTTTTTTCGGCCTAGTGTGCTATGCTAGAACAGGGGTTGTCACTAGAGATGAGCGAGTATACTTGCTAAGGCACGTTGCTCGAGCGAGTAGTGCCTTAGCCGAGTATCTCCCCGCACGCCTCCTAAGATTCGGGGGCCGGCGGGGGGCGGGGAGCGGCGGGGGAGAGCGGGGAGAAACGGAGGGGAGATCTCTCTCTCCCTCTCCCCCCCCCCCCCCCGCTCCCCCCTGCTCCCCGCCGCAACTCACCTGTCACCGGCCCCCGAATCTTTAGAGACGAGCGGGGAGATACTCGGCTAAGGCACTACTCACTCGAGTAATGTGCCTTAGCGAGTTTACTCGCTCATCTCTAGTTGTCACCCATCAGGATCCTTAAAGCAGACAGTTTGCTTGTTTGCTTGGCGGTTAGTTATACACTCTTGGGATGGGTCATTCTATTACTGTATATTACTACTATTCATTACCATTATATGTTGTAATGCGTTCTATTTACACATTGCAGAAAAATGGCCACAGATTTAGTACAAACAGGAAATACTTGACCGCTCTCCCATCACCTATGTGGTCATACATTTCTTTTAACAGGCGCATTGCTGACCATTACTGACCACAGCATGGGAAAGTGCACTGATTTTCATATTCTATGAGCTATGCTGACATACAGTCTTGTAAAAATAAATCAAGCACCTACAAGAAGTTGTTGTTTTGTTGTAAAACTCGACATGCAGTTACTTCTCAGGCAGATATGCCAATGATTAGAGTTGTGGTGTGATTAAATGAACGGTCTTCCCACCAGAGGCCCTAAAATTGGCTATACAAAAGTCTCTCGGAGGCGCCTTGTGTGTGGAGCTTGTTGACCACTAGACGCCACTACGATGCAATCAAAGAGATTTCATCCAGTTAACAGAGTTTAAAAGGGACCACGTTATTAGAATGCGAGAAGCTGGATGGTTGTATCGATGAATTGCCCACCACCTGGGCCGTTCTGACCAGACTGTTAGGTGATATTGGGACCATTGGATGTGTAAGAGTACAAAAACAAGGTGACCAGGTTCAGAACACCCTTGACAGACCATTAGTAGAGAGGATCGTCTGATCATCAGACAAACACTAGCAACTCCATCTGTTTCGTTGTCTGCCATCCAGAGACCGGTGGCGCCATCATTACACCCCTGTGTCTGTCAAAACCATTTCTTGGTGCTTTGCTTAAAGACATTTGGTCTCACAGCAACTATTACGTGTACTGCCTTTGACACCCACTATTGCCTTCAGTTGCAGTGATGTCATGAACAATGAAAGCTACGGAGTGGAACCAGGTTGTTTTCAGCAATTAAACCAGGTTTAGTTTTTGCATCGACGACAGCCATGTTCATGTGAGGAAACCTAGGGGTGAGCACCTCAATCCTGCCTTTGCTGTGGTGCAGCACACTGCCCCCACTACTGGTGTTATGGTCTGGGGGGGCTATTGCATATAACAGTTGGTCACTGATAGTAGTGGTATGAGGAACAATGGCAGCTCAGCAATATGTGTTGTCTCTTATGGCGGCTTCCAAGAGGCATTTTCCAGCAGGATAATGCTAAGCCACACACAGCAAGGGTGTCATAGGAATTTCTCAAAAAGAAAAATTGCCACACTTCTGTGGCTGCCTAGTCAGCAGATTTATAATCAATAGAACATGTATGGGACCATCTGGGATACCAACTTCAACAACCTACAAGTTTGCACAATCTAGAGCCTCAGTTACAGCAAATGTGGACTGATATTCTGCAGGATATCATATTAAACCTGCATGTCTCCATGCCCGCTTTTATCACATCTTGTATCCAAGCTAGAGGCGGACAACAGGGTACTAGATCCTGCATTCCCACCTGTATCACATCATGTATCCAAGCTAGAGGCGATACAACAGCGTACTAGAGCCTCCATGTCTGCCCCTATCACATCTTGTATCCATGCTAGAGGCGGCCCAACAGGCTACTAGAGCTTCCATGTCTACCCATATCACATCTTGTATCCAAGCTAGAGGCGGACCAACAGGCTACTAGAGACTCCATGCCCGCCCATATCACATCTTGTATCCAAACTAGAGGCGGACCAACAGGCTACTGTTACAGCTGGTAGGGGACAGATGACCAGAGGGGGGTCCCTACAATTAGCCCACTCCTGTATCCCTACCTACTTGCTCCCCTGGGATAAGCCCCAGGGCTACAACTGGCAACTGGGCGTCAATCCCTGCTCTGACCTAGTGACAGGGACCCCCAAGGAAGAGGGACAGGAGATGGATGGTCAAAACAAGCCGGGTCAAAACCTACTGAGAACAAAACGACAGAGGATAACACAGCGTAGTCAGGGAAAACCAAGTCAAACCGGGGAGGCACATGCGCAGTACAAAAGGAGCAAGACAGGAGTGGAGTCAAAGGCATAAATGGGTCAGAAACACAGAGCAGGCGAGAACAGTAAATGTGGGTGCTAGTAGAGCTAAGTCTAACCAAACACTGGCAACCTCTGCTAGCACTCAGCAGCCTTATATGTGAAAGTCCCCACCGAGACAGGGCGTTGAAAGGTGACACGCCTATAGGGGAGATGATAAGACCGGCTCTCCCCAGGGCTGTGTACTATACAGAGAGCCACATGGCTAGCCAGATGGAGAGCGTCCCCGAGCATGGCAGGGCACACGCCGCCAGCGGAAGTGGGCAACCACCAACACAGGAGAACCTCGACCGGAACCACACCCATTGACACCCGCGGCGCTAGGAGGAGCAGAGCACGACCGCCGGCTACCAGCACCCCCAGTGGTAACCCTATACCTAACAGCTACTAGAGCCTCCATGCCAGCTCATATCTCATCTCGTATCCAAACTAGAGGTGGTACAACAGGGTACTAGAGCCTCCATGTCTGCCCATATCACATCTTGTATCCAAGCCAGAGGCAGTACAACAGGGTACTAGAGCCTCCATGCCCACCTGTATTACATCTTGTTTTCAAGTTAGAGGCAGTACAACAGGGTACTAGAGCCTCCATACCCACCTGTATCACATCTTGTATCCAAACTATAGGCGGTACAACAGGGTACTAGAGCCTCTATGCCCACCCGTATCACATGTTGTATCCAAGCTAGAGGTGGTACAACAGGATACTAGAGACTCCATGCCCCCCCATATCACATCTTGTATCCAAGCTAGAGGCGGTACAACAGGGTACTAGAGCCTCCCTTCAAGTGTTCAGTTTTCTGCAATAAATTCCCCTTTTACTCTGATATTGTAGTCACTTCTATAAATGTTACAATCACACAGAGTAAGTTTCATTCCATTCCAGCAACTCCTTATAAGTGCTTTTTTTTTACAATAAGTAGGACCACTGGCACCAAGAACTTGGACCTTTTATTAATTAAAAACCATCTAATAAAACATCTTCAATTTATTTAATCAGTTTTTCTTTTCCGATTGTAGATTGTTTTTATTCTATTCTGTACATAACTATGAGGTGGCCATCTTGCCCGAGCTACATTTAATAGCATTTAGAGATCTGCTTTAGAGTAGCCTCATAGGAGACTGTTCTAGGCATATTCTGTGACCTGCGCAGTGAGGGGAAGAAGGCGAGCTGTAACTATCACTTATTGTGAATCATGAATCAGCTGTTTACAGAGTATCCCGCCGCTGGTAACCTCAGTGATCGGCTGTTATCTGTGGGGGAATCTGACAGCAAATTCTCTGCAGCACCATCACAGGGTAAATGAAGCATCACTGGTACTCATTGAAATCAATGGGCTGTCTTAGTAATGCCTTGGCATGTCAGGTCCTACACAGAGAAATGCTCTTTGCAGCCACTCTCCACTGTTAACTAATTTATAGAGGTCTGAACTAAGGGACGTTCCTTTACGAACGTAGACTGCCTTAATAGGTTATTCAAAATAAGTTTTGTCACACAGACAACCCTTTAAATAAAGTTGGACAAGATTAGCTAAGCATGGCTGCTTTCTTCCAAAAACAATGCCACACCTGTCTACAGGTTGTAAGTGACATTGCAGTTCAGCATTATGTACTTCAATAGAGCCAGCTGCAGTACCAGGGGCAACCAGTGGACAAATGTGGCTCTGTGTTTGATAAAAAGCTGCCATGTTTTATTTAAATGTGTTCAACCCCTTTAAATTCTACAGTGAAGATAATGAATATGTTAGCATGATAACACATCACAGGTTTGTAAGTACTGATACCTAGCAGATTGCCGTGGAATGTTGTCTATCAGATTTAGTTTGGCTGAAATTTAATCTGATGTTACAGTGTATTTGTGACCTTTGGGAATTTACGGAAGAGACAAGGCCGGGCAGGTTCATGTCAGACTGGTGTAGATTAGTCAGGTAGGAAACTGATTTTTGCCAGATCTTTAAATGCGTGAGATCACTATCTTGATGTAAAGGCTTGTTTTATATGACAAGCTGTGAAATTGTAAGGAATACTCTGTTTGTTACGTGTCTAATCATAATCATACATAGCATAGACAGGCCCACAAAGGGAGCAGAATTGGGCAGGTTGACTCATCCCCCTTCCAAAAAGTAATTTTGAAAGTTTGTGAAGCTGCCCTTCTCTACAGAATTGAAAAAAAAGCTAAGGTTTATCTTGCATGGTACAATTTTTTATGAAAGCAGCTCTGTCTTCAAGTGAGCATTATGTAACTACATGCTATGCCTCGGCCTCCTGTAGACGGCCGGGTCGGATCCCGCTGCCCCTGAAGTGAGCCGGCACTCACCTCCTCCTGGAGTCTCGCTCTGTTCTGCTCTGTGCTGGCTGTCACACAGCCACGCATGCACAGACCAGGGCTGACGCGTCACCAGTGACGTTTCTGTGCCGGCTTCTGCGAGGCTTGCACAGAAGTAGGACAAGCCGCAATTTGTTTACCGCACAAGTTTTCACACGGTCAAATCACGGCTGTCTGCATAGGATTGCATTATCTAATGCAATCCTATGGCAGCGTGCACGGGCAGAAATTCTGCGTGAAATCCTGCGTGAAAGCGGAATTTCCGCCCCTGTGCATTTGGCCTCACACTCACTCATCGTCACCATAGTATCTACAACAAACTTCATGACTGGCATCACCTAAATCCACTCAAGTGATGTAAAATGATGACGGTTTCACAAAGTGGCAAACTCATGCTTTAACAAATTCCAAACTTAAGTTCTGTGAAATCATGATACGTCCTCCAATGTATAATAGAGAATAGGAGCGTCCAGCTGCACAAGAAGGGGGAATGACACAAAGAAGGGATTTCTATGTTGGTTTACCCAGGCTATTTTGTGTATTCGAAAGAAATGACCCCCTTTGCACTATAACTATTAATTCTAATTCCACTGAGTAATTTTCCTGGATATTTACATAATATATAATTGCATTCTCCTTCTTTAAAATATTTTAAAAATACTCTAATATATTGGAACAGCTTAATTAGAATGTAATAAAAAAATGTTTTAATTACTATTACATATAAAAGTATGTTATTTTGTTGCCCCCAAAGCTATTAATTTAAAATAATCACTCATTAAGGTCACTCATTTATTATAATGAAGAACATGACGAACATGCATTGTTAAAAAAGTTCATTTTATACTGATATTTTTAGGAAGGTCGTCTGCTATGCATTAGGATATACAGTCACAGAGCATTCATTTATTTGGTTCTTCACCCTTTGATTCAAATAATTATTTATGATATGACAACTATTATTCAGTATTTTACATAAGTTATCTAATCATGATTACTTTGTATTTTCAATATTTTTCTGCTAGCGATCCAATTGATTTTGTATATTATTTCTATATGGAATTATACATTCATTTATTTATTTTCTATTTTCTCCTTTATATCTGAATAATATTCTATCCCCCATCAATTACGGCTGATATCAATCCCCATTTTATTATGATTTTATACATATTTGTGTAGTGTATCCCCAGCAAGTACTGAGAAGGAGGTTCATATACCTTGAATCGCGTTTACAAGCTGGTTTCTATTAATAAGCTAAGCTCTTTTCGACAAATATCTATTACAGTTATTTATATCTGAAGGTTGCGCCACATTGATCCCTCGGAAAGAAGGTTTTTTCTTTTTTGTCTAATATGGTATCTTACGGCATATTGATCCACATTTGCTGTAACTGAACCTCTAGGCTGTGCAACTCCAGAAGTCATAGGCTATCAAAGTTGGCATTCCATATGATCCCATATATTGGTGATAAATCTGGTGATAAGGCAGCCATGGAAGTGTGACAATGTTGTGGGGACATTCCTATTACACCCTTGCTGTGTGCGGCCAAGCATTATCCTGCTGGAAAATGCCTCTTAGTAGCCGCCATGAGAGGAACACATGTGGCTGCAGGATGTCCTGAACATATCGCTGAGCTGTCATTGTCCCTCATACCACTACCAGGGGTCACCAACGGTCGTATGCAATGGTCCCCCCAGACGACCATCACACCAGCAGTGGGGGCAGTGTGCTGCTCCACAGCAAAGACACGAACATAGCCATAGTCAGGGTCCAAACCAAACCTGAATTCATCACTGAAGACAACCTGGTTCCACTCCATAGCAGCCCAGTTTCATCATTCTTGACACCCCTGTAAACGGAGGAAACAGTGGATGGGTGTCAAAGTCCTTACACGTAATGGTTGCCGCAAGACCAAATATCCTTAACTAAGTGCCTGGAAATGGTTCCCACAGACACAGGCTTGTAACCATAGTGCTCTGGATGATGGAAATAAAACAGTTTGAGCTGCTAGTGCTTGTTGGATGATCATACGATCCTCTCTATTGATGGTCTGTCAAGGGTGTCCTGAGCCCAGTCACTTTGCATGTATGCCCTCAAGCATCCACTGCTCCCAACACCACCTAATAGTCTGATCAGAACGGCCCAGGTGGTGGCAATTCATCAATACGGTCATCCAACTTCTCGCATTCTAATAATGCGTCCTCTCAAACGCTGTTAACTGGGTGAAAGCTCTTGGATTGTGTCGTAGAGACATGTCTAGTAGTCAACAAGCTCTACACAAGCGGAAAAAGAGGTCCACTCCACAAGTAGCCTCTGAGAGACATTTTATAGCCCAAGGTGGGAAGCACCTTTATGGCCTTAGGTGGCAAGACCGTTCATTTAATCATGCCACAACTAATCATTTTCATATCTGCCTGAGATGTCACTGCATGCCGAGATTGGCAGCAAAATGACAACTTCTCCCAGTTGCTGGATTTTCTTTTTTTGACAATGAGTGTATAGGTAGAAGTAGCTAATCTATTATAGTCCATTTCTCTTCTCTGAACATTTTTTGTTTTACTTTTTTTTTTTTATAGATCTTTGTGCCTAGATATTATTTAACCAACAAGCTTAATAGACAGCTTCAAGACATATTAGAAACTATGGGAAACAATCAGGCAAACCTTGAATAAAGAAGAGCCAGAGCAATGCAATACTGTAGCGAAGCATCTCATGAATCCTATGGTGGAAGAGAGAATACAATATATTTAGTAAAAACGTAGCAAATATTTTTGCAAATGACAAAGTGAAATTTAGCCATTTTGGTAACTAAACTCTGTTCTATATAATTAATATACCCATTTATCTAAAAATCAGGACCCCTTAATTTCCTATACTGCACTACACATGGTAGAACATGTTAATTGCTCCATCTGCAACTTCAATTTAACTTTACTTTTTTTTCTTTTTTGCATTTTTTTGGTATCAAAAATATTTTGAATATGTAATTAAAATCAAATTAAAACTTGTATTTTTGGCATTTGATTGCAACACAGTAAATCCAGGGATTTATTATTTATTCTGATCCAGGGATTTTTATGATTGCAAGACAGAAGTCAGGAAAGAATTTTTTCCCAAAAATGAGGAAAATTATTACTTTTATGGTTTTTTGCCTTCCTCTGGGTTAACATTAGATGTGATAAGCTGAACTGGATCTGACATTTCTTTTCAGCTTTACACATTATGTTGCTATGTTATATCAGGCGTAAAAATTAAATACACTATATATAGTTTGGACTTTTATGTATTTTAAAAAAAAATTCCATTCTATGGTGCAAAAACGTTTCATATTTCATTTAAACAACTATCGTATTTTTTTTTACACACCATTTGCATTCAAAAATGTAAATAATTGTTTTAAAAGCATATAAAAACAAAATAAAAGGCAATGTGACAAGGTCATAAGTACCATTGCCCGAAAGTCCCCTATGAAAAAAACTGCAATTAAAATGCCCGATTTCTCCACCCTATTACCACATTTGACATATCTTAGAGGAGGAAGGAACCTCTCTAAAGATTATAATATCCTACTTAAATCTATAGGAACCACCAAAAATATATGGATGACCAATTTCACACGTGATTAACAATTGTACTGTGAGTTCTTTTACTGCCGCAACACTCTGCCCATGACAATTGTACTGAACCCAACCCAAATCACCATATGGTTCTATGGTGGAACCAGAAGGGTCATAGTATTATGGACATAATATAGAAGCAAAAATATGGCCGCTTTTTGGCCAATTTTCAGCATTAATACACTTTTGCAAATTTTTTTTATATTAAAAATTCTGTAGTCTACCATAAATTGTATCTTTGAAACAAAAGTTACAAATCATATATAAAAAGACATAATTATATTAAAATAGTCTTACATGCGTTATTTTATTTTACTGTATTATTACTATATTTTTATACTGTATATCACTAAAAATAAAAAAAAGTAAAGTATGATCCACTTTTCCATCTACATGTAATACATCATTTATTTGATCCCTACATATTCCCTATATTTACCTTGAATGCCTTTGTATTGGTCTAAGTCTTCTATGAACTTTATGTATGTGAAGTGTTCAGTTCTGTCGAGGAGACAGTTTCTAGCGGGGGTCCACTTTGTGATATTGGCAGAGAATCCCTCTTCTATTCATTAGTGAGTGTGTTAGGGCTGTAATCTTCATATCTCTGTAACACCACTTCCTTCCTAGTGGTGTAATAGTCTTTACTCTGGGCCATTGTGTGTGTTCTAATGTCTTATCTTTGCTTCGACCTAGGTGTAGTGAAAAAATACTTTTATTCTATTTTAATTACTTCAGATATTGGTGTTTTTCATGATTTATTATTAATGACGTTATATTTCCACAATTTTTTAATATTTCATTTTTTTTGTTGTCATATTGTCACTTCTTTGTTTTGATGTTTTTGTTGTATTTTCACAATTTTTCTATTTTTTGTTATATTTTCATAATTTTATATTTTTGCTGCCTTTTGCAAATTTTTCAAATTTTGTTCATAGTTTCACAATGTTTTGACATTTGAGATGTTTTTAACATTTTTGAAATGTTATTTTGTAATATAATTCTCAGAGTGCAGGAAAGTCTATAATATTAGTAAGGCCGTTCGCAGAGTAGCACTAGCTGTACTATAACGGAGAGGCTAGTCACGCTTGGTGTCACCAGCAGTCGAGTTGGTAGAGCGAGTAGAGCTTAGAAATTCAAGCTTTCAGGCATCACTTTGTGAGTCTACCAACCTGAGACCATGTACAAGAGTCTCAGTTGTGATATTGGCCCATTCAGAATGATAGGGTCCATATATCGATTAGAGATTTTTTTCTCTCCTGACTATTTGTGTGAGTGTTGTCTATGTTTGTCTATGCTCCACGGAGCTTGTGCCCTATGTGTGCATGGTTTTAATATACTTTAATAACTAATTTCTTCAAAGTCTATTCTGTGAAAGGACCTATTTTGTAATATATATTTTTTATCATTCTGCCTACATTATTCTTTCTCAAGAAACCTGCTTTTTATATTTTTTAATTCTTTTTCCTGTTTTTTTGTTCTTTTTCTATTCTTCATGTTTTGTATTTGCACAGATCTCAGTAGTTTATACTCACACATGCATGACTTTCATGTCATCTGATAATATTACATATGTTTTGATTTGATGAATTATTAAACGAGTTGTGCAAAACTTAAAAAAATTAAGCTGCCTACAATAAGTCTTATGAAATAAGAAATAAAATAGAAACATATTCAATCCCAGATCGTCTCTGGTTGGAATTGGGGCATATTTATAGCTTTCTTCCTGCCCTGGTAGGCCCCACTAATACCACTGTCACGCCTACAGTGTTTGAAAGAACCTGTATGTGGTCCCCACTACAAGCAGGCATGATATCCCTATTGTATGCCACCATGAACCAGCCCCCACCGGAAGCTAAACTCCCATTCATGCAACGATGGGAATCAGATCTTAAAGGGGTTGTCTCGCGGGGAAAGCGAAATTTTTTTTTTTTTTACTTACCCCTGCATTCTGCCCTGTTAAAAAGAAAGCATAGGTTAGTTTTTAAAAAATAGCATTGCGCTTACCTGCATCAGCGTCTGCAGCTTCTTCTTTTCTTCTTTTAAAGATGGCGCCGCTGGTCTTCTCCCACGGTGCACCGCGGGTCTTCTCCCATGGTGCACCGTGGATTTTCTTCTGCTTCCT
The DNA here is from genome assembly GCF_035609145.1 of Eleutherodactylus coqui. Classification (NCBI taxonomy): domain Eukaryota; kingdom Metazoa; phylum Chordata; class Amphibia; order Anura; family Eleutherodactylidae; genus Eleutherodactylus; species Eleutherodactylus coqui. The sequence continues at coordinate 58,466,612 of NC_089846.1, read as the reverse complement.
TGCGTTCCATTGCCGATTCCAGCCTCCTGATTGGCTGGAATCGGCACACGTGACGGGACGGAGCTACGATGACGACGCGGTGACCAGCTCTCCGGCACGAGCGGCCCCATTCACCAGGCAGAAGCACGGACTGCGCAAGCGCGTCTAAAAACGCCAGAAGACATCGGAATTAGACGGAGCCATGGCGACGGGGACGCCAGCAACGGAGCAGGTAAGTGAATAACTTCTGTATGGCTCATATTTAATGCACGATGTACATTACAAAGTGCATTAATATGGCCATACAGAAGTGCTTAACCCCATTTGCTGCCGCGAGACAACCCCTTTAATATATCCTTCTCCTTACCACAATGACATCACTGTTGTACATTCATCTCAAAAGGCAGCTATCAAGTAACAATAGTCTTCGTTTAAAATCCTACCTAGTCCCCTCAATAATTCATATATATTTGTCAAGCACCCCTCCAAATTGTTTTATGGGATGTAACTAGAGATGAGCGAGCATACTTGATAAGGCAAACTACTCGAGCGATTAGTGCCTTATTCAAGTACCTGCCCGCTCGTCTCTAAAGATTCGGGTGGCGGCAGGGGGCGGGGAGGAACGGAGGGGAGATCTCTCTCCCTCTTCCCCCCCCCCCCCCCCGCTCCCCCCTGCTCACCGCCGCAACTCACCTGTCATCCACGCCCGCAGCCGAATCTTTAGAGACGAGCGGGCAGGTACTCGAATAAGGCACTACTCGCTCGAGTAGTTTGCCTTATCGAATATGCTCAGTCATCTCTAGATGTAACACTTTGGGATCTACATTCCACACTTGGTGATCATGCTCAGTGGTAAGGTCTTTCTGGAGGCGGCTGGCCAACCTGATATCTAAAGTCTTGGGTAAATCTTTTCCCCCTTTTTCCGTCGATTTGCCTCTCGGCTATAATAATCAGCAACATAAGCTTTCACAACACATCTGCATGGCCACCAGAATCTATATAGCATCCCAATGACTGTTACCCACCCTTATACTTAATCCAGTTATTACAAGAGTCTCAAGAATGATGTTGTACAAAAAGCTGTCGGCCATGAGGGAGGATAAAATGGAACTATTCCTCAAAATATGGCAGCCATGGTCATCTTTTCTAGAAATACCTGTCCTAAACAGCACACGAGGAGTCGGATCAGGAGTAGAATCGATTTTATAATACCACATGGGGAGAAAGTAAATAAATAAAAATAAACTAATAAATAGAATAAAATATAAAAGGGGAATTCAATAAGGGCTTATCTAATGAACAAGGTCAGGCTGGTAAGGGAGGGAGGAGAGAGAGAAGTACTATTTTGCATCTACTAGATATTATGGATGGGCGGGGGAGACTGGGGAAATGGGAGAAGAAAAGGGAAAAAGAGCTTTGTTCTACACAGAATTCTTTGATTATATGTGTCTTTTTTGAATGTTTACCTTAATTTTCCGTTTTTAAGATACCCCCTGCGCGGGGAACGTGCTAAAGCTTTTCAGCATGTTAAAAAGTAAAAATTTCAATGAAATTTTTTTTTTTAAACTAAAATAATAAATAAAAAAAAATCACTCACCTGTTGCTCCAGCGTTGATGCTCTGGTGGTTTCCACTGCCCCTCCCCCCTTCAATATTTGCCTACATGCCACACATATCAATGTGACTGCTGCAACAAATCACTGGCCTCAGCGGTCATATGTTATACATTTGGCTGCTACAGTCATGTGAATGGACAGCAAACCATCACTCCAGGAAAGTAGATAGAGACTGGCAAGGTCAACCAGAGAACTTGTGCTGAAGTAACATTTATGCATTTAAACTCCTGTAGGTCCCCATAGGGCTTTGTTCACATGGGGTTTTTTTTTCTACACTTTAATTCAGATGTGCAAACTGCCTGCAATTTGATATATGTTGTATTTTTTTTTAAATCACACTGTTTTCACACTGACCAATAAGCCCACTAATAATAAGTTACTTCCTGTTCTATATAGAAAAACTTTCAGCAGTGCTCTAATTGTCACTAGAGGCAAGATTACAGTGACAGGTAACACCTATGTATAGATACCACTGGTCCAATATTCACATTAGGTGATGGTCACAGTTTACCTCCTCCCTCCTCTACACAGCTCACAGAGCATGCCCACAACACTCTTCCACATAACTCAATGGGTCTCTTCCTGTTAATTGTGTCTAGGGCCAGTAAGGCTGCTGTAAAGCATATTTCTAAATGGGTAATAACTGTAGCTCAGGCAAGATGGCTGCCTCCATCAAAATACTAATGACCACCTGTCCGTTCATGAGTTACATGCTCTGCTCCTGATCACATGACGGTGATGTCATCTCAGCTCCTTCATCCGGAGTGAGTTACATGCTACGCCCCAATCACAGGACTGTGACATCATCACAGATCCTATTTCATAGCACTGGTACTATATAATTTCCTAATAAGTAGTCAAATACAGAACAAAAATCTACAATGAAAAAAAAACGGATTGCAAAAATAAAATATGCCTCCCTATCTGGTTTTCATTAGTAAAAATATAGGTGATACATTCCCTTAAATTTGTATTTTTTTCCAAGTGTTTTTGAAGTCCCATTAAGGAAATGTCAAACCAAGAGCAAGCTGCATTTTGATAAAACACCCTCTATTATACTCCAGAGCTGCGCTTACTATTCTGCTGGTGGAGTCCCTGTATACATAGATTACATTCCTTATTCTGTAATAATCCTGAGTCACATCCTGTATTATATTCCAGGGCTGCACTCACTATTCTGCTGGTAGAATCACTGTAAATATACATTACTAAACATGCATTGATCCTGAGACACATCCTGTATTATACTCCAGAGCTGCACTCACTATTTTGCTGGTAGAATCACTGTAAATGTACATTACTAAACCTGCATTGATCCTGAGACACATCCTGTATTATACTCCAGAGCTGCACTCACTATTCTGCTGGTGGAGTCAATGTGTACATACATTACTAATCCTGTACTGATCCACAGTAACATCCAGTATTATACTCCAGATTTGCACTCACTATTCTGCTGCTGGAGTCACGGTGTACATACATTACTTATCCTGTACTGATCCTGAGTTACATCCTGTATTATACTCCAGAGCTGCACTCACTATTCTGCCTGTGGAGTTACTGTATATATACATTACTTATCCTGTACTGATCCTGAGTTACACCCTGTATTATATTACAGGGCTGCACTTACTATTCTGCTGCTGGAGTCACTGTACATACATTACTTATACTGAACTAATCCTGAGTTACATCCTGTATTATACTGCAGAGCTGCACTCACTATTCTGCTGGTAGGGTCACTGTGTACATACATTACATATCCTGTACTGATCCTGAGTTACATCCAGTATTATACTCCAGAGCTGCACTCACTATTCTGCTGTTGGAGTCACTGTGTACATACATTACTTATCCTGTATTGATCCTGAGTTATATCCTGTATTATACTTCAGAGCTGCACTCACTATTCTGCTGGTGAAGTCACTGTATACATGCATTACTTATACTGAACTGATCCACAGTTACATCCTGTATTCTACTCCAGAGCTGCACTCACTATTCTGCCGGCAGAGTCACTGTGTATATGCATTACTTATACTGAACAGATCCACAGTTACATCCTGTATTATACTCCAGACCTGCACTCACTATTCTGCTGGTAGAATCACTATAAACGTGCATTAATAAACCTGTATTAATCCTGAGTTACATCCTGTATTATACTCCAGAGCTGCACTCACTATTCTGCTGGTGGAGTCACTGTAAACGTACATTACTAATCCTGTATTGATCCTGAGTTACATCCTGTATTATACTTCAGAGCTGCACTCACTATTCTGCTGGTGAAGTCACTGTGTACATACATTACCTATCCTGTATTATACTGCAGAGCTGCACTCACTATTCTGCTGGTGGAGTCACTGTGTACATACATTACTTATCCTTTACTGCTCCTGATTTACATCCTGTATTATACTCCAGAGCTGTACTCACTGTTCTGCTGGTGGAGTCACTGTGTACATACATTACTTATCCTGTACTGATCCTGAGTTACATCCTGTATTCTACTCCAGAGCTCAGTGATCTTCAGCAGTTCCACATAAATGAATGGAATGGTAGTGCACACGTGTGACTACTACTCTATTTACATACAGACACTCGGGACCCCTTTCTTGGGATCAGTTAGGGTTCCAGAAGTCAAATCACCATCAATCAGACACTTATCACGTATTCTGTGGATAGTTGACAGTTAATCATTTTCTTGGGGCGACCCCTTTAATAAATAGCTTTATGTATTGTGTACCATTTGAAAACTGGACATTGCTCTGTCCCTCTGCTGCCACCTGGTGGTAGAAGGGGGAAGAGAACCGTTTAATAAAGCTGAGGATGTTTCCTCCTCAAGATGAAGTCTTAAAAATGAAGGAAGCAAAAATCTTAAATATTCATGAATTCCCAAAGCATTCCCTGGTTTAGAGGTGGATGGTGATTTTTGATGGGTGCAGAAAAAAGCCTGTCTCTTTTGCTGGAAGATCTGTGATCGAGTAAATTGAGTTTCAAAGCCCGATCCTTTTGTTCTCCCTAGAACCAGCCATCAGCAGCGTCTTACTCCCCTCCGTCTATGGAAATCACATGAATGCTCAGTGGAATCGAACATAAATGTTTGTGAGAGAGTCGGGAGAAATACGGTAGCTGTCGACCAACGGGTATTATAGGTGTATCAGCGCCGTAACCCCTTTACTTTTAGAAGATTCCGCTTCAAGCATTTGGGAAGCAGAATTAAGTTACATGATGTTGTTAGGTCAGCTATTATTAAACTAGGAGCAATTGTAAATTGTGTGCACAATTTTTTTGCTATTGTTATAGAAAGTTTCAAACAACAAAGAAATCCTGCCGCACCGTCAGTGGAAATGTCTGTATATCAATGACTGAGCTTCACCGCCGCTCCATACTTCAATCAAGTATCCAAAGATGCCCCTGCACCAGACTTCAAGCAATGTTCAGTAGTAGAAGGTCAACTTTACTGCCTATCACATAAGCATACAGTGTAGGCGATGATATTTCGGCCATAGTGTGGCCAATTTGAAGCCCTACTGAACCCATCAGACTCCTAGGCTTCACCCTGCTCTATATGGTGATCCGTCCACTTTACAGTCGTGAAATGGGTATTGTTTGACGTCTGGCTGGTAATTGGGAAATGTGGTTTGTCCCCGATGAATTTCTGAGAATTCCCCGTATTGTCACTTTTCAACCGACTTCAAATATTTCCAAAACTGTCCACAGCAGTCAAAACCGAAATGTAAATAAGGCAAAGACCTGTTGTCTACTCTAACAAACAGTAATATCATACTATAATGGTGTTTTAGATATACCCCCCCTCCTCTTTTTTTTTTCCTGTGTATGTGTGTTGTCTTGTTTGTGTATATACGCTCGGTGTGTTATAGTTAAAGTGCCTCTTCCCTCTGTCATTTCTAACTAACTTGCTTAGATTGTTTCTATACCTTCCCCTCTTTTTCCCTTCACCTCTTTCTTCTTCTCTCCTCCAAACGAAAGGGATTCCCACCACATAAATTACGACACTCATCACGACCTAGACCCCACCTCTACTTTCAGATAGTATGCATTGCTACATTAAAAGAACAGTTGATTGGGGTGAGGTGGTCCAGGGATCATTCACAGGCTTGACGACTTGACTGTTTTATTTGTTGTCCACAAAAAGACGTGCCTAAGGCCTCCTTCCCACGAACGGATTTCCGCCGCGTAATTCGCGGCGAAAATCCGCTGCGTTGCACGCAGCTATTAGGTTCTATTGAACCTAATAGCTCCATGCTCACGATGCGTAATTCCACCGCGGAATTACGCACCGCGATTTCTCCCGTCCTCACCCGCAGCATGCTCTATTTTCTGCGGGTGAGGACGGGCTGTACGCACTGACGGCTTCCATTGCAGTCAATGGAAGCCGTCCATTCACGCTATCTCCCGCTGTAACCAGCGGGAGATAGCGTGAAAAAACGCTTTCCCGCCCACCGCCGAGCGTCATATGACGCCAAATGACGCGGTCCGGCCGCGTCACGTGACACGGCTGGTGACGCGAGAGCGGTGGGCGGTGACGAGCGGTGACGAGCGGTGACGCGGCGGTGGTGGGCGGGGAAGCGATTTCACGCTATCTCCCGCAGGTAAGTATAGGGGCTCTGGGGGGCGCCGTGACGGGCTTCACAGCGGAATATTACGCTGCGGAGCCCGTCACGCTCGTGGGAAGGAGGCCTAAGTGTTGTACAATGTGAATTGAAGGCCCTGCGAGGCCTGTTTACCATTTTCCCTTTTATTGTTTTTCTTTTTCTTATCATATTGATATTTTCTAATTTTTGTAATATATTTTGAAAAATTTAATAGAAAGAGATTAAACATAATGGTGTTTTAGTGCCTTCAGGACTCCTCATCTCCATTGGAAGCAAATTAGATGGAGCCGACACAAGACATTTCCACACTTCATATTGATTGACCTCAATTAGAAATATATCTGCATTGAGCTCCACCTAGTGGTGACTGCAGACACAATTTTTTCTTGTTTTATGACCTACAATTTATCAAATTTCACCTTTTTTCAAGGACTATAACTTTTTTATTTTTTTGTCAACATAGCCGAATATGGCTTGTTTTTTGCAGGACAAATTGTATTTTTAATAGTACAATTTAATGTACCGTATAATGTATTGAAAAACTTAAAAAAAATATTTGCATCTATGTTTTTTGTTTTAGTTTTTGTGGTGTCCATGGTGCAGCAAAAAAATGGCATGTTAACATTCTGCAGGTCAGTATAAATGTGGCAATACCAAGATTACACAACTTTTTATGTACTATTACTTTATTACTTTCTGTCACTGTATTCTGACCTCATAACTTTTTCATTTCTCCATCAATGGGGCTATATAAGGGTTTGGTTTTTGCGGGGCAACCTGTAGTTTTTATAAGCACCACCTTGGCATAAAGACGACTTTTCAATCACTTTTTATTCATTTTTTAAGAAGATGGGTGCCCAAAAAAATGCAATTGAGGCATTATGTATTTTTTCTTCTTACAACATTCACAATATAAAATAAATAAGGATATATTTTAATAGTTCAGACTTTTACAGACATGTAGTAATTATGTTCATGCTGTTATTTATTGAATTTTTATATGAGAAATGGTAAAAGGGATTTTTTTGAACATTTAATTTTTAAAAAATGTTTTTAAATATAGAAATGTTTTAAAAATATAGATATTAAACATTTTTGCAAGGCGGTGCACAGAATGGCTTGCAGAGGGCTGTAAATAGGCTTTCTGTGAACTAGAACTGAGAAAAAACACCTGTTGGTGTGGCAGTAAGGAAGTATTGGTTCCTGCCACACTCAGTAGTAAGAGGCTGCTGAGGCATCTACAGTCGCTGTAAGCCTGAGGCCCAGTGCGGACCAGACTGTGTCCATCACGAGTCTGATAGGGGAGGACGCCCCTTAGACACCCTTGGTGGCATAAGTGACAAGGACACTGTGGGTTGTATATATATATGCAGTCTGTGATGCTGTAAACCTGTGATGTGTACCAAAAAGGTGGCAGATGTCAGATATTTGAAGAGATCTGGTTGTCCAGAGTCTCTGTGGGAGTGGTGCAAACCATCCTTGGTGGAGCAGATGGCAGACTAAAGATTACCTGTGAGTGAGTATTCTCCAAGTTACCACAACATTTAAAATAAAACCTTTTCCAATTCCCATTCTGCTGGCAGGGGGTGGAGCTTCCATGGGTCACCGTCGGTGCCACTGTCAGAGTGGCTTGACTGCTCTATTTGTGTGGGAAAGGAGCATGGTGTGCTCTTTTCACCCTCTAATAGTTACCAGGTCTGCCATAGATTTTAGTCTAATAAGCCCTGCCTGTAACTAGGCCTGATAGGAAAATGTTAAATGTACCATATTACTGAAGTTGTGCAGTAAGTTGTACAAGCAATTGGAAGAATGCAAATTCAAGTCCCCTAGTGGAGTTAGTTTATGTAGGATTTGCTAAATTATGAGAAATATTAAAACATTTAAAAAAAACTTTGCCCAATTTTACTGGTAAAAAAATGAATATAAATGGCATCACGGCATCCATAAAAGTCCAATCTGTTAATATATTCCATTATTTATTCCATACAGTGAATGCCATCATAGAAAAAATACTTTTTAGTCACCATGGCTCCCACAAAAAATGAATTAAAAAAGTGATGAAAAAGGTGTATGTACCCCAAATTGGTGGCAATAGAAACGGCAACTCACCCTGGAAAGAAACCCTCACACAACTTCATCGATGGAAAAATTAAAAAGTTATGTGTCAAAACCTCTTTTTTTTTAGATTAAAATTTTTTAAAAGTAGTAAAATATAATAAAAACTATACTGATGCATGGAATAAAGTTAGTATGTTTTTATTTACCAGACATTAAACAAAATCCAGAAAAGGCACAATTATATTTTCTTTGTATTTCTTCCCAAAAAGTAGCCTGAAAAGTTTTTAAATACATAATATGGTACAGTAAATGGTATCGCTATAAATACAATATATCACTACCAAGAGAAGAGACACAGTTGGTAGATATTCCCCTTCAAGGCTCACTCAGACGAGCATGTTTATGTACGTACAATTGTGCGCACATCACCACGCGTATATTAGAACCATTGGTTCCCTATGGTGTGTTCACATGTCCAAGTTTTGCAGGCGTGCAAACGTGCGTACCTGCAAAACATAGGACATGCGTGCACGCATAGGCCCGTACTGTGCGGCAATATTCCCCACGAGGAGTCCCCTTGTCACTGAACACTGTGATAGCACTGTCTCAGTGTTCAGTGACAAGGGGGCTCCCCGCGAGGAGTAAAGAATCCCCTGCCACAGATGTCACAGTTGTGACAGCTGTAGCAGAGGATCGCGATGTTCTCCCTTTGCTTTCAATGGGGCCGCCACTGCTGCTTCCATTCACTGTATGGAATAAATAATGGAATATA